>NC_138868.1:43005303-43620657 GCF_965194805.1 Balaenoptera borealis
TGTTGAAGGCCTAAGCCCTGGTACCTGTGAATGTGACCTTATTTGGAGTATAAGGTCTTTGCAGATATAGTTAGTTAAAATGAGATCTTAATGGATTAGGGTGGGCCGTGGATCCAATATAAGAAGTGTTGTTATAAGAAGAGGGAAAGCTGGACACAGACAGACACACAGAGAGAATATGGCCATGTGAATATGGAGATAGAAATGGGAGTCCTGCTGCCATAAATCAAGGAATGCCTAGGGCTACCAGACCCTGGAAAAGGCAAGGAAGGATCCTCCCCTAGAAGTTCCAGAGGAAGTATGACCCTGCAAACAGCTTGATTTCCGACATCTGGCTTCCCAAACTGTGAGAGAATAAATTTCTGTTGTTTTAAGTCACATTGTTTGTGGAACTCTGTTGTGCCAGCCCTAAGAAATGAATATAGGGATACACCTAGGAGTGAAATTGCTGGTTTGTAAGGTATGCATATCTTTGGATTTAATAGATAATGCCAAACAGTTTTTCAAAATGGCTGTATCTATTTCTACTCCCACACACAGTGTATAAAAATTCCATTGTTCCTCTTAATAAAAATTTCATCTTCTTTACCCAGTATATTGAGAGAGAAAGATTATAAATCACTAATTTTCTATAGATGAAAAATGCTGTTAATACTTACCCAAAATATTTCTCTAATTACTATTTCACATCTTTCATAAATTGTTACAATTCAACATTTATTGACTGTATATACTGATGAAGATAGGAGTAACCTTTCCTAAACTGTTATTCAAAGACAGATTATCCAGTCCTCTCTTGTCTGTTTGGAAGCAGCAGCTGGTTGTAGTACAAAGGAACTGGTCTAGAGCTAGAAATCGAAAATTTTCAATCCTTATTGCAGTATTGGTTTCAGCACTTATTTACTGCGTGGCATGTAATCTTTCTGGGCAATTGTTTTCTCATCCATAAAATCAGGATGATAATTTCTGTTCATATTTTGTGAAGATCAAATGAGGTAATGTATTTGAAAATAATTTATAAACTGAAATGTACTATACATATGAAATTTATTATTTTCATATTTACCAAAATACTACCTAATGAGAAGATGGTTGGGGAAAATGGAAGGTGATTAAAATCTAAAACAAGTTTCAGAAATAAATATTTGAGGTTAGTGGTTTTATTGTCCAAAAAAAAACCAAAAAAGAACCATTGCTCCACATCTCTGGCAAAACTTGATATTATCCATCTTTTTAATTTTTGCCATTTTGGTGGATAGATAGTGGCATCCAACTGTGGCTCTATTTTGCATTTTCCTGATTACTACTGAGATTATGCATATTTTCATATATTTTTTGGTCATTTGGGATATGCTCTTGTGACATGCCTCTTCAACACTCTTGCTCATTTTTCTATTGGATTGTTTGTCTTTTTCTTATTGATGATGAGATATATATAATATAAATATATAATCTACAATATATATCTAAATATCTAAATATATAATCTATAATATATCTAAATATATAATATATAATATAAATATATAATCTATACTTTTATAGACCTGTACCTATTATATAAAACACACATAATGAGTAAGGGGCTCATATTTAGAATATATACCAGCTTTCTTTTGATAAGTATCTGCATGATATATCTTTTTTCAATCCTTCCCTTTTTTTCCATAGCCTTATGTTTTATGTACAACTTATCTAAAGCATAGACTGAGTTTTTAATCAAGTCTAGTAATCTTTGATTTTTAATCAGAATATTTAGTCCATTTGTTTTTATTATAATTACCTATAATGTGAGGTTTAATTTACCATTTTACTATTTGTTTTTTCTTTGTCACACATATTTTCTTTTTTTATTTCTTTTTTCTCTTGAGTTTTTTTAATTGTTCAATTTTTCTTTTCTATTAGTTCTTAGTCACTAATTTATGTGTCTTTGAAGGTAATATATCCTTGTTCTATTGTTGATTTTAAGATTATTTCCTTGTATTTTGTTTTCAGCATCTTTACTATGATATGCTTGGAATCCTTTTCATCGATCCTGCAAGACATTTGTAGGGAATTTATCTCTCTTATCAGTTTTGAAAGTTCTCAGCCACTATCTCTTCAAATATTGTTTCCTTCTCATCCTCTCTTTCCCTCTCTCTCTCTCTCTATCTCTCTTTCTCCCTCCTTTCTGCCTCCTGCCATGTCAGTAATACAAATATTAGAAACTATATGGGATATTCTTATACGCTTTGTCTCTTAGCTTCTATTCTTTGTTTTTCCTCCTTCTGCCTCTCTGTGTTTCAGTCTGGATGCTTTCTTCCAATCTGTCTTTTAATATGTTAATTCTCTCATTAGCTCTTAAACCCGATCATTGACTCCTTAATTTTGGTTTTGATATCTAGGCTGTTCATTTGGTTCCATTTTTAATGTAGCTTTCAATTTTCTGCTCCAATTCTAGACGTTGTATTTTATTCCTTTGAATAAGTAATCACCATTATTTTAAAGTCTATATCTGATCATTCTAGTAAATGAAGCACTATTGGTTCTGCCTCTGATGGGTTTCATTCTTATTGTTTTGTCTCCTTGTGTTCCTGGCTAGTTTTGTCCAGTCCAGGATACTGCCTTTACAAAACTGCTTGTGAAAATAATTTGTGATATACATGACCATGCCTTCTTTCTGAGAGAACTGACATTTGCTGCTGCCAGGTGCTTGGCACTGTGGGTTCACCTTAATTTTCAAGAATTGGGTTAGCAAAGCTGAGTTATGCTCCCTGTGATAGGTTTTCAAACTCCGTTTCATGCTTACTCCTAGAGTACAAAATTTGGAGACCTAAATCTACAGCAAGTAGGGCTCCCCAAGTTTCCCCCATGCCTAGTAAGTGAGCTGGTTATTAAGCTATTGTTACTCAGCTTCAAACCCACCCTTCTATACTCTGCTTTGTGATGCTAGGGCTGAAATTCTGCAAGTCACATTGCAAATTGAATAAAACAGTTATTCTGTGATTTTTGACCTTATTATCTTCGTCTGTTAAAACCTGGTATAATTGCTGTGCTAATAAATGATTGTATGTGTATATGTTTAATATCTGTACTTGACAAAATAAAAATCAGCAACCCTATGTTTGTCCCTGTTGATTTTTTGTATTTTATTGGGCTATGAAACTAAAAGTCTTGGATCAAAAATGTAGTAGACATTGTGGGTCTGGATTTCTGTTGGGTATTTGGCAAGCTCTTTATGATGTGCTCATGGCCAAGAACGAGACAGGAATTGGATGCAGAGCCTGCAGAGGCAGGGTGTCCTGATGGCAATGTTTTCTAACATGTCACCTTGACAACCAAACCTCACATATTCTATGCTGCTTGTAATACACTCCAAGTCCCTCTGCATGTGGTTCCCAACTTCTCTCCTCCACCTCATAACCCGTCCTCCTGACCCTTGGCTTCATTTCTTATTTATGTCCTATATCTGCTCTTTCCTTGGTATTCACATTTGAAAATTTGAACATAAATGAGCTCAGTATTCAAGTTAAAAGATTAGAACAAAACAAACTCAAAGAAATATGATGGAATTAATAGAGATAAAATGCTAAAAATAGTGAATCACAAACAAAATGCCAGCAAAAAATGGTAGATAAGCCCAAAACTCTATCAAGTTTGACTAAGAAAAAATGCAGGACAAATACACATATCAGGAACGAGAAAGAAGATAAAACCGTAGTTGTGGAAAAACAGTAAAAATAATTATAAAATATCTTGTAAGATGTTGTCAATATAAAATGTTGTCAAATGTTTAAAATCTAGATGAAATGGATGATTTTCCAGCACAATATAAATTACCAAAATTAATTCAAGAAAAAGTAGACTATCTGAACACATTAACAACCACACAATACACTAGTAAAGTTTTTCATAAATCTAACACTATGGGACTTCCCTGGTAGTGCAGTGGTTAAGAATCTGCCTGCCAATGCAGGGGACACGGGTTCAATTCCTGGTCTGGGAAGATCCCACATGCTGCAGAGCAACTAAGCCCATGCGCCACAACTACTGAGCCTGCGCTCTAGAGCCCGCGAGCCACAACTACTGAGCCTGCGTGCTGCAACTACCGAAGCCCGCACGCCTAGAGCCTGTGCTCCACAACAAGAGAAGCCACCACAGTGAGAAGTCCATGCACCGCAACCAAGAGTAGCCCCCGCTCGCCACAACTAGAGAAAGCCCACGCACAGCAACAAAGACCCAATGCAGCCAAGAATTTTAAATTAAAAAATAATAATAAAATAAATAAATCCATCACTTTAGAAAGTAAAAATAAGAAAGAACATTAGACCCTGGTTGTTTTATGGGCAAGATCTAACTAACCTAACCATCAAGGAAGATATAATTCTACATAAATTATTCAAATTGTTCCATAATATACGTGGAAAGTTTCCCAAATCATTTTATACATCTAGCATAAGCTTAATACCAAAACCAAATTAAATAGTGTCCAAAAGAAAATAAACCAGTCTTACTTATGAGTATCTCTACGAAAATTCTAAAGAAAATATTTGTAGCTAGCATATTGAAAGAATAATGCACCTGATCAAGGAAGATTTATATTTCAATGAAGCATTGTTAGCACTATAGTATTGTTAGCAATATATGTTCTTCTGCTGGCTATGCTCGTCCTCACAGGTTGAAGGGGAAGATGATGTTTCTAGGGCCAAAGAGATAACTACTTGGAGTCTTGCCCCGACCCGTTCTAGACCACAGTCTGGATATCTAGGACCCTGGCATTCCCTCCCCAAATGTCCCTGAAACCACCTACGTGGCCTGTACAGGCCTCTTCCCCTAACCGTTCTTCCAAGGGTGGACTGGGCTGTTGGAATGTCCATGCCTAAGCCCAAAGTGTGGCCAAGGGTGGCTCTTTGCAGGAGGTATAAGTGATGCTTGAATGCGTGAGATAGTGTGCGCACCAGTCAGGGGTGGAAAGAAGGGGAGCAGGCCATGGGCCAAGGACCAGCTTCACCCATACCACCACTTCTGACACAGAACTCTGAGAGATAAAAGCACTCTAAATTTAAGCCTGGCCTTCCAGGTTATCATGAAAATATAATTGTCAAGGTAGGAGGAGAGGACATATTTTGTTTAACCATTTATTGCCTTGATTTGTCACTTTTAAATACTTATTCCTATGGTAAGTGAGCCTTCATTTTTACTCTTACCTCAGGCCCTATGAAGTTGTGTAAGAGTGAACCAGTCCACCTCTTCTAGATCTGGCAGAGGAGAAAAACAATAGCAGACTAATAAATATAACATAAATAAATATAAGTGGATGTATATATTTGGCATATATGAGCTTATATACCTGTGTGTGTTTATACATACATATATATGAATGTGTATGTATATATCTATCTCTATCAAGAGACACAGAGAGAGAATGTGTATGTATACTTGTGTGTACATAGACACACAAACATTTACACATTGCATTCACACACACACACACACACACACTCACATACACACACATCAACATAAACATGGGAAAAGGAACTTCCAGGTTCAGACTAGATAGAAAACTAGAAAGTGTTGCAGGCCCCCTTCCTCCCTACTAAACTGGAAATGCCAGGAAAGATATAGGGAGAATAACTGAATGCAAAGCCAGGACCAGAAGTCTCATCCTTGGCAGACTGGAGGTTATCAACCTTTCACACAGGAAGGACATGACATCCTGAAGTTAATGGAATCCAAATTCATGGGTGAATGTTAGGGGCCAAAATAAAGGTGCTGCATGCTAGTAGAAGCTTTTAACTGCACACTCTACTCAACACTGCCCTGGGTAATCCTTGCCAAAAAAACTGAGATTGATCAGGTTCTCCCCACCGCCCGGTTACGCCCCTCCTCCAACACATGTGCACTCTCTGGCCAGATGCAGCATCCAGGAAGCCTAAGTTTTTTGCATAGGGGTCATGTCAGGACAACTCCATGAACACATTCATCAGGCTGACACCCTAACTGATGTCCCTTGTCACTGTTCCAAGGGAAGAGAAGTAATGGAAGGACGAGGACAAAGGCCAGGGAGTGCTTCAGCCCGAAAGAGCAGGAGCGCCTATTGGAATGGAGACAAACCAGCTGGCTAGGCCTTAAGCATCCACTCAGTCACCTGTCATGGAGAATGGCTGTATCAGTTAGCTCTTGTGTAACAAATCATTCAAAACTATCAGTGGCTTAAACCAACAATTATTCATTTTTGATCACAGATCTGGAGGTTGGCTAGACATCTGCTGATTAAGACTAGGCTCTGCTCCTTGTGTCTCACACCCTTCCCCTGAGCCAGCAGGGTAGCCCTGGCATGTTCTTTTTGCAGGGATGACAAAACTTCCAGAAAGCAATTGGAAGTATGCAAGGCCTTTTGTGCCTAGGCTTGAAACTAGCATGCCACCACTTCCACCCCATTCTATTGGCCAAAGCAAGTCACATAAGAACTTGAAAGTCAAAGGCAGGAACATATATTTTATCTCTTTTGGAAAAGAAATGGCACAACCACATGGCAAGACTAAAAAATAATTTGCAATACATTTCAAAAGAGAATCTTACAGAGTACAGTCTCTAGCTACAACAGACAACTGAATCGAAATCAATAACAGTAAAATATCTAGAAAATTCCCCCAAATATTTGGAAATTAAATAACACACTTCTAAATAATCCATGAGTCACAGAAGAAATCACAAGAGAAACTGGGAAATGTTTCAAATGAAAGATGATGAAACCACAATGTATTAAAATGTGTGAGATGCAGCAAAAACAGTGCTTAGAGTGAAATTTATAGCTTTAAAAAGTAAAGCAGAAAAGAAAAAAAGCCTTAAAATAAAAAATTCAGAATTTTCACCTAAGAAGCTAGGGAAAAAACAAAGTAAAACCAAAGGAAGAGGAGGGAAAGAAATAATAAAGATGAAAGCAGAAATAAATGAAACAGAAAACAGACAAACATTAGGAGAAATTAAAAAGCCAAAAGTTGCTTCTTTGAAATATTATTAAAATTGATAAACCTCTGGTAAGAAAGAAGGGAAAGAGAAAGAAAATTCAAATTGCCAATATAAAATATGAAAGTAGGAATATCAGGAGATATCCTATAGACACTCAAGATATAATAAGGAAATATGAACACATTTATGCCAATAAACTTGAGTTTAGATGAAATGGACAAATTACTTACAAACAACATACTAAAACAGACTCAAGAAGAAATAAAAATATGAATAGCCATATATCTATTAAGGAAATGGAATTTATAATTAAAAACCTTCTAACAAAGAAAATCCCAAGCCCAGAGGCTTCACCAGTGAATCCTGTCAAACATTCAAGGAAGATATGATATCAATCTTACACAAATTCTTCCAGAAAATAGAACATTTCTCAACTCACTTTATGAGGACAGCATTTCTCTGATAACAAAACCAACAAAGATATTGTTAGAAAATAAAATAACAATATAACTCATAAACATAGACACAAAATCTTCAGCTAAATTTTAGCAAATTATGCCGTGGAATACATAAAAGGACAATACATTACGACTAAGTGAAGTTTATCGCAGGAATTCAAAGTTGATTCAACATTTGAAAATCAATTAATATTACCCACAACATTAATAGAATATATGGGAGAAACTTCAAAATGATGATTTCAAAAGATGCAGAAAAAGTATTGAAAAAAATCCAACACATTGGTAGTACGTACATTTGATACGACGCGATGAGAGTAGCACTTTACCTCTATGGTATTCCTCTTCAAAACCGATAACCCTACTCTAATCATAAGAGAAACATCAAACACATCCCAACTGAGGCACAGTCCACAAAATATCTGACCAGCACTCCTCAAAACTGTCAAAGTCGTGAAAAAACAAGGCAAGTCCAAGAAACTGTCACAGAAAAGAGAAGCTTAAGGAGTCATGACGACTTAATGTATATGGTATTCTGGAGGGGATGCTGGAACAGTAAAAGAATATCAGGCAAAAATGAAGGAAATCTGAATAAAGGATGGGCTTTAGTTGACATTGTGTCAATATTGGTTCGTTAACTGTGACAAATGCATGATCCTAATATAAGATGTTAATAGTAAGAGAAACTGGTTGTGTGATATAGAGAAAATCTCTGTATTACCTGTGCACTTTTTCTACACATCTGAAACTATTCTAAAATTTTAAAGTTTATTTAAAATACATGAATATTCATATCAGCTTTATTCATAATAGCGAAAACTGGAAATAGCCCAAAGGTCCATCAACAAGTGAATGGATAAACAAATTATGGCATATTCACATGATAGCATGTTATTCAACAATCAAAATGACCAAACTATTGACACACAAAATATGGTGAATAGAAAGTGATATTTGAAAAGACATATAAGTTCCCAGAACCTTCTCATAGGAGGGAACACACTGAATGCTAGGACAACTATCTCAGTTTCTATTGTTTCCTCTCCTGTCCTAGGATGTCCACCCATGGATCAGGGTGCAGAACAAGGACCCTCTCAGACACCCCCACCAGCAATGAAATTTGTCTCCTTCCTGAATGGCTTCCTCAGTGCTCCAGCCCAGACACCCCTGTGTGAAAGAGAAGCAAGCTTACTCCGTAAGCATTTTTCCAAACTTATTGTTGAAGGTCAAACACAGCTCTAAAACCCGAGCCAAAAAAAACCACAAGATATATTTTGATTCTCTTTGTATTTCTGCTGCAACAACTTACAGTGAGAGCTGGGTTTCTGAGGTTTAGTTTGAGATAAGTTTGGAAATAAAAGGGGTGGGACTGCAGGGGGGAAACATGTCAGTTTTAAAAGAAACATTGTTTACAATGTACAGAGTTTACAAGATAAATGTTCTATGTTAGAGAGGGGAAATTAATCTTCCTTAAGGCTTTCCATTCTGTGGGCAGACAATATGAGTGGGAGATCCCTAGTTAGCACCCTTTGGGTTCTCTTATGAAGTTGTCAGCACTTTTCATAAGCTACATTTGCTTCTCTTTCTCCCAAGAAATGCTATGGTTCTGGAAACATTCTCAACGGGCAGCCTCATGTTAATAGAAAGAGATAAAAACGGCTGTTGTTAATCGCTTCCTGTAAACATCCCACTGACTCCCAATATGTCGGACTTCTTAGGCAGCCTGAGCTATAAGCCCCTGATGGGGAATAAAGGTGATGATATTTCAAATATTCCACTTAAAAAATATAGGAATGAGCCTAGAACCAAAACAACCCAACACCTGAAGCTAATTTTCTTGACATAGTCATAGGCTTTAATGACAGCATCATTAATTGAATGAAGTCACATGGGGGCAAAATCATGCTTTCCTTAATGACCTGCCAGGTGATGGATTTGTTTAGTTACTTACTTTATTATGAACATTTTCAGAGGAAGGAAAGAGAAAAAGGATGAGCTCTGAGTGTCATATCACGACAGAGCTTGACCAAGAGGCCTCCTGGGGTCTCAGTGGTGAGCCAGCTTGGAGATGATGAGGTGGGCTTGGCAGGATAGGGAAGCAGTATGACATCATCGTAGGAGCCTTGCTACTCAAAGTGAGGTTCACGGGCCAGCATCACCGGGAAGCTTACTAGAAATGCGGCATCACAAGCCTCACCCCAGATCTACTGCATAGGAATCTGCTTTAACAGGATTCCCTGGGTGATTTTCAGGCACATTAGAGTTTAAGAAGCACTGGTTGAAAGCACAAGATTTGGGAGTCCAACAGACTTAGGTGGGGATTCCAGCTCTACTTAACTACTGGCTGTGAATAGAACATATTATTTAGCCTATATTGGCCTCAGTTTTTCATCTGTAAAATAGGAATACTAGTGTCTACCTATGAAATTGGTAGGTAGACAAAGTAAGCAATCAGTGTATTTCCAGGCATGCAATCTATGTTGAATAAATGGTAGGTAGTAGTACTATTGTGGCTTCTCCTGTGCATTCCATTTTGGAGAGGAAATATATTTGACTAAATTCAAATCCAAGGTTTACAACTTAATAGCTATGTGATCTTGGTCATGTTACCTAACCCCTTTCTCAGTCTCAAATTCTCTATCTGTAAAATGGGTATAATTTCAGGACTTCCTGGTGGTCCAGTAGGAAAGATTCCTCACTCCCAATGCAGGGGGCCCGGGTTCAATCCCTTGTCAGGGAACTAGATCCCGCATGGCATGCCACAACTAAGAGTTCGCATGCCCCAACTAAGAAAGTCCGCATGCTGCAACTAAAGATCTCGCATGCTGCAGCTAAGACCCTACGCAGCCAAAATAAAAATAAATAAATAATAAATAAATAAATAAAATGGGTATAATTCAAATATCAGTTAGATATATACACACTACTATATATAAAATAGATAATCAACAAGGACCTACTGTATAGCACAGGGAACTCTACTTAATATTCTGTAATAACCTATATGAAAAGAAATCTGAAAAAGAATAGATATATGTATATGTATAACTGAATAACTTTGCTGTACACCTGAAACTAACACAACATTGTAAATCAACTATACTTAAATATAAAATAAAAAAATTTTTTAAAGTAAAGAAAAATGTCAGTTAGATCTTCCCAAGTCTTAAAATGTAAACCAATTACACAGCCTAGGCAAATCATAAAACTTCCCAAGATTTCTGCCACCAAAGAGTTTACCCTCTCTAAGTCTTGTGCTGCATCTTCAGATGCTGTCCTTATTCCTCTCCAAGTCTCTCTCGGTGCAAAGTTCAGACCTTTTAACAATTTCCACAAGAAATCCACTTACTCCAGATGTTTCATGAGCTGGGTAGAATTTTTTAAAGATTTGGAGAGCGGGTCACATGGAAGAATCACATTATATATGGCAGAGCCTTATGCCAACTCCCTGGCTCTTTCCTTTCTACCTTCTTATCTCCCCTCATGACAGCCCCCTCAGAAATAAGAAAACTCCTTCCCTTGTCGTCCAGAAGGAAGCTTCACTTGGGCAGATGTAGCGGAACACGAAGCAGTGAACACGAAGGGAGGAGATGCGTGTGTCCTGATTTCAGGGCCACCGACGTCATTTACTCTCTCTGGGCCTCCACTTCCTTGTCCATGAAATAGGGCAAGAATTCCTCTATCACAGGGGCGGCATGAGCACTAAAGATCTCCTAGGTCAAAATACTTACCGTGGGCTTCCCTGGTGGCGCAGTGGTTGAGAATCCGCCTTCCAATGCAGGGGACACGGGTTCGGGCCCTGGTCTGGGAAGATCCCACATGCCGCGGAGGAACTAGGCCCGTGAGCCACAATTACTGAGCCTGCGCGTCTGGAGCCTGTGCTCCGCAACAAGAGAGGCCGCGATAGTGAGAGGCCCGCGCACCGCGATGAAGAGTGGCCCCCGCTTGCTGCAACTAGAGAAAGCCCTTGCACAGAAACGAAGACCCAACACAGCCAAAAATAAAATAAATAAATTAATAAATTAAAAACAAAACAAAACAAAACTTACCGAGTGCCTGGTACCTGGTGGGTTGCTCGTTATTAAGCCATTGTTTCTGGGCTCCAGTTTTCCCCTCCTCCTCACTCTACTTTCTGATACTGGGGCTGGGCCCCTGCAAATGACACTTTTCCTTTGCCAGCTCTCTCCTTGTTAGGCTCTGCCTATCAGGGATGCCATAGGGAACTTGAGGGTTGGAGGAGGGAGTGGAGACTTTCTCCTTTGTTTGCTTCCGGCTCCTATCAGCGTTGCCCCAGCAACACTCTTCACCCTCCAGCAGCTGCTGCTTCCAGCAGCACAGGTGGTTCTAGTTTGCTGCCCTTCCACACTCTTAGAACCAACCTCAATGTGACCGCTCGGAAAGACAGCATTAGCCACCGGCACCTCCTCCTCAGGAGTCAGAATCCCAGCTCTGAGGGGCCTCTTCTCTGGGCTCCAAGGTCATAGCACCAGTTCCATCGGAGCACACCCTCTCCCTCAAGGGCCGAGTCCCAGCTCTGCAGGCCCCTTCTGCAAACTTCTAAGTTTGTAATCCCAACATCTTCCCTTTGTTCCCTCGTCCTTAGGGGAGGCAACTGCCTCCTGCAGCTACGACCTTCATGATACCTCAGTTTCCCCTTTTTGCCTGTGTAGTTCTCTTCTATCTGGGAAGCAGTTCTCTTTATATTAAATTCTCTCCACTGAAATAATGGCATGGTTTCTAGCTTCTGACAGGATCCTGTCTGATATGAAAAATATGTAAAAGATACTAGTTTCCTTCCAAAAACTAAAATCTATCTTCTAAATACCAAGTTTTGCCACCAATAAGGAGATTCAAAAGGGCATGCCTATGGCTTTTGAAAACAATTTCCAAAGAAAATTTTCCAAGCTATTTTGGGCTCTGACAGCATTGTTGGAATAATCCTGAGCATTTGGAATAAGGAGTCAAAACATGTTTCTAGGGAAAGAAATGCAGAGTTAGACGTAACTCCCACGGCAGAGCCGATGCACTATCTAGAGAGATGCCACCTGTGTAGACACCAGTGTAGATAAGGACGGGAAAGAGGGGAGGGAGACAGGGAAGAACCCCATGAAACAGGTACAGGATGTCACCTTTCCAGTAGTGAAACAGGTCTTGAACCAAAGTTGAGATGGGATTTAAAGGAACTTGAAAATGGCAGTTTAGTTAGTGGGGCTTGAAAAATTTGATTTAAGTTAGTGGTGCTCAAAAAGTCTGAGTTGACCATGCCTTAATAAGAAGTTGTACTTTGAAGGTGCTGGCCATGACTTATATGGCAACTGGAATGGAACTGAAAATAGTATTTTGTATGTATTTAATTAGTAAAGACAAATGGAAAGCCATAGCCCTCAGTGTGGGTGACCTTGCTCTCAAACAGGCACCTGCACAGAGTTGGTGCCATGTATATAAGGCCAGATAATAATAGCTAGAAAGGGTCATAGTGATATGCATCTCCAGTGACCCAGTCATTCCATCACTAAAAATTAATCCTAAGGAAGTAAGTCAAAAGAATTTTAAAAAATCTATTTTGTGAAGATATTCATTGACGTGTTATATACGAGTGAAAAATAACATCATATAATTAGTAAATAAAAGGAAAATAATTTTAAATGTATTTATATTCACTGGAGGAACTATTAAGTTATAACAATTGTGAAGAACATGTAAAAACACATGAAAGATTCTTGCGGTGTGATAGTAATTGGAATAAAATGAGGATATAAAGTGTAGAGGAGATTATAGAAAAGAGTTCAAGAAAGAAGTTTCAGAAACGTTACCCTTTGTTGCCGTAGGGATGAGTATATGGAACCCTCCGGGAGTCTTGTACCAGGCGTAATGCCAACAAAAGATGGTTGAGGCAATTTAGACAGGATGGAGAAGCCATATATGAACCGTTGAATCCACAGTGTGGATTCTGTATAGGCTGGAATAGACCACTTGATCCTAAAATAAAGAACCATCTTAATAATCTTCAGGAACGGTCTGTGTGTTTGACTAAAGACAATTTTGTTACAGACTGCAATCCCTCCCTTCTGTCATAAAGCAGCAGAATTTTAATGTTCCACTGAGGTCTTTCTCTCCTTGGGTCAACACTGAAGGTGGTTTGGCTCAAGGAGAAGAAGGAAGGAGAGAGAACGAAGAGTGGAATCTGAGCCAGACAGAAAAGGCTTCTGTGGAGGATTGAGTATATCTCAAGTTGGGAAGGAAGTGATAGACCTCGGAGTTCAACAGCTGGTCAGATGGAAAAAGCTGTAACAATTGACCGACCAATTAGTTAAAGAGACAATTGGCTGAAGGTGGTGAGTTAAGCACCAAGTCTGGCCTCTGACCAAAGGGATTTTTCCAGGGCTGGTGTTTGACCTTCCAGGTCAAATCTGGACCTTCTGGGGGGCCTTTGCTTGTTGTAGGAAGGCATGGAGGACTGATTTCCTGTGAGCCTTAGAGACCCCCCAGAGTTCTAAAAGCTATATGGAGTTGGGCTGCCACATAAGGCACAGAAGTATTACTCCAAATAGAAGAGGGGATGAAGTGATGGTTACCAAGTATGGGGAGGACTCCAGTTTTCCTGGTGATATTTGCTATAACTGCAGAAAATCTATGAGGGTCAATTTGTTGATCGAGATTATCTATCAGCCTTTAGAGATGGAGAATAACCAGAGTTGGAAGTTCCCATAGGAAAAGGCTGGCTTTGTTGCTTGCTGAGGGATGGAGAAGATGAAGAAACACACCTGAGTGAGGGACCTGCCATCTCATGACAAAACACTCATTTGTCCAGCAAGTATTTTCTGAGCCCCTGTTCTACAGGAGGCCCACGTTCCATTAGGGGAAATAAAAACAGAGACAATTCCAATAGAGGGTAACTGCTTTTTATAATCGAATTATCATGGCTTCAGAAAGAAAAGAATGGTTAAGTTTTTTAGGAGGGATCTGGGGGGAAGATTTCTAGAAGAGATGCCATCTGAGCTAAGTTTATAAATAAAAGTAAACATTTTCAACTTGAACTGTACTGGAGAGAATAAAAGGGAGTTTTGTGTAGCTGGAATGTTTAATATGACAGAGAAGGACAGGAAATTTTGTCAGAGATGTGGTCCTGGCCAAGGTCATGATGGGTCTTAAATGCAAACGTAAGGAATTTGACTTTATCTAGATATTGAGAAACACTGAATAGTTTTAAGCACAGTAAAGAGGTGATTAGACTTGCATTTTAGAAAAAGGACTCTGTTGTCTGTTTGGGGGATGGAATAGAGTGGGACAAGTCTAGAGGCAGGGAAAGTAAGCAGGGGACTCTTCTAAGAGTCAAGGCAAAAGATAATAAGCACTTGAATTAAGGCAGTGGCCACATCAAGGGCAACCTTGCCTTTCCCCCTGCCCTTCTTCCCCCTGATACAGATGATGCACACCTTCCTCCCAACTCTAGCAGTCACCCCAGAATCAGACAGCTGCCTGCCTGCTCTAGGTTTGCTGCTAGTGTTCTGGCCCTGGCTCAGAGGATGGATGCCAGCACGTGGAGGGGTCATGTGATGGGACAAAGAAGAACAGGCTTGGGAGTCAGAGGAGGAATTCAGATCCCATTGCCACTCTGTTACAGACTGAATTGTGTCTCCCCTCTTGCCAAATTCATATGTTCAAGCCCTAACCCCCAATGTGACTCTGTTTGGAGCTAGGACCCATAGGGAGGTAATTAAGGTTAAATGAAGTCATAACAGTGGGGCCCTAATCTGATAAGATTGGTGACCTTATAAGAAGAGGAAGAGACACCAGAGATCTTTTCCTCTCCCCACATGAGCCCTGTGAGGGCTCAGAAAGAAGGTGGCCATCTGCAAGCGAGGAAGAGAGGGCTCACCAGACACCAACACTGCTGGCATCTTACTCTTGGACTTCCAGCCTCCAGAACTGTGAGGAAATAAATTTCTGTTGTTTAAGCCATGGTAGAGTGGTAGAATATGCCACCCCAGAATATATTACTTTGGCATAAGGATTATTTTGAGCTGAAGGCAGTCGAGAATAAGTGGATACGAGAAAAGAGCTCTGTGTTTCCCCTATTTGCCTAAAAATAGGACATAAATTTCCTCCCTATTCTACCAGGAAGGACAAAAGTTAATCATCAGAGACAACTTTAATCCCTTACCAGCCTAGAGATGGCACCAGAGGAATCTACATAAGCAAACTTCACTAACTAGCCTTTATGTACCATTAGTTCCCTCTGTATTTGCCTTCCCAAAATTTCTTGCTCCTAGAGACTCAAGGTTCTTTTCCTTTGTCTTGTGATCTCTCTAAAAATGTATTGTTCCTTTGCTGAAATGGTATGTAAGCCTAAATTCTAACCACGCTTTGA
This sequence comes from Balaenoptera borealis, assembly GCF_965194805.1. NCBI lineage: Eukaryota > Metazoa > Chordata > Mammalia > Artiodactyla > Balaenopteridae > Balaenoptera > Balaenoptera borealis. The sequence goes on from NC_138868.1 coordinate 43,021,087, forward strand.
GTTACTGATCTCTGACTGCTCCCATATGTAAATATGACAAACTTCTGTTTTTCTCTTGTTAATCTGTCTTTTGTCAGCCCAGTTCAAGCGGTCCCCAGGCACAGAACCTAAGAGGGTTGTAGGAAAAAGACTTTTTCCTCACCTATACCACCCAGTCTCTGATGCACTGCTGTGGCAGCCTGAGGTCATACACACTCTTCGCAGCTAAGTCTCTTAAACAAATCATTTAAGCTGACTGAGCCTCAGCTTCCTTATCTCTAAAATGAAAATGGTAAATTGATAATAATCTTAACTTTATAGGACTCGTGAGGGTGAAATGAGTTGTACGATTAGCAAATGAAGTTATTTGAAAGCTCTTTGTAAATTGTGCACTAAAATAAAATAATAAATATTCCTTCCATGAGTGCCCTAGATTGATAAAAGATTAAAATATTTTCAATCATAGCACTAATTTAATTATTGTATTGAACCATAATATCTGTCTCCTGGATATATTTAAATGTGTATTATTAGCCAATAATCAAAAGCTAATTGATCACAGATGTGTAAATGGCTTTCCATTCAAATTCAAGGATGGTAACCAACGCCAATAAAACCATTTGGGGAATTTCTATGTTTTCATTTAAGAAAGCACAGAATTCCAAATATATGAAGTACTCCAAATACAGCCTATGTAAGAGATTTCTTGAAATGTTTAACACCTGTAGACACATTCTGAAACAGGAGTCTTCAACATTCATTTTGTTTTACTAATATTTTTGTTACATGGAAATGGTCTATTAATAAGCATGGACAGAAAGATAATCACACAGAAAGTATATTTTTAATTTACATACATATTCCTTTTATCTTAGGGTCTTAAGAGTGTTTCTCAACTTTTTTTCATTATTGCCCCTAAGTAGCCTTTTAGACACTTTTTCCCTAATTTCCCCAATGAAATTGTAATACCACCAATATTTTGTATATATGTACACTATTTATATGTATGTGCTTTATGCATAAAGCATATAACCAAGCACCCATTTTCACTCCCTTGGGGTGATATTGCCCCTGTCAAGAATGCATGGCCTTAAGATGATTCATACAATAAAACATCTAATTGGTCTTCACAATAAAGCTGGTGGAAAATGCATTCAATGTGAGACATGAACCCATTTCTCAAAGGGCATACCTGGACATAAGAAGGCAAACATGGCTGGAGGGGCCTGGTTTGAAGCCAGGCTGTAGTTACCCCTGGAGGTGCATATGACTAGCCTTAGAGGGAACTGTCTATTGAGAACCTGTTTGCATGAGGAGGCCAGGAGACTTCTGGAAAAGAGCACAAGTTTGGTTTAGAGACAGTGAGCCAATGGGAGAGGTGAACAGAGGCCTGAGCCCAGCATGGGGTCTGTCTGTAGCTTGCCCTTCATCCCAATGGGCTCATGCTGAATCCTAAAGCGAAGGAGCTGTATCATAAAAGAAATAAAAACTGAAATATCCTACATGCCCTCCCCCCACCTCCCCCAGTCCCCACGGCATGCTGGGCAGCAAGGCACCTGCATCAGCAGTGCAGGGACAGCGTGCGTACAACTGGTGGGAGGGCTCTCATGGCTGCTGCAGGTGACTTGTAACTATTGTCATCATGCCAGTCTCAGCTCCCCTCTGCTCGTGGCCTGGGAGCCCTGGTTCACACCCATATTACAATGGATGTTGATATGCCCGCCCAATAGCATTCAACATCTCAGCATATCATTCAAGGCTCTTCATGAGAGAGGTTGAGCCTCTTTTGGGCACTGGTGTTGAAGTCAGTTAGACTCAGGTTTGATTAGGCAACTTCCCCAAGATAAGCAGCAGAACTGAATTCAAATCCACGTCTTCTGACTCGTAGTTCCTTGCTATTCTATGATATCATGTTTTCTGTCTCTGATACTGCAGCAGACTTGAGGGTTGAGGAATAGTAGAGTCAACCTGTTTTAGGAAGACCTTTGAGGGGAGAATGGAGATATTCTGTGCTCATAGGATTGGTGTTAGGGAGTGAAAAGGTGGTAGCAGCGATTGTCCTTCTACATACCTAGAGGGCTGCCATCCTTTCCACAGATGAGGGGCCTGAAGCCTCCTCTGACCTCTACTGATCTGTATTCTCATCCTTCCCAACCCCAGTCCTACACACACACACACAATTCAGGTAAAATCCAAGAAAGAAAACACCTTTGAGCAAACATCAGTCATCAACTAGAATAAAGCTGAACTCACTTCCCAGCACAGGCATTAAGGGACCTGCTTCAATGAAAAGATCAGGCTTGTGATGAACCCAATAATGGCAGCTCCAAAAAAAACAGCCATCCTATTTTTCTTATTTTGGGAACGATGGATAATAACTTTTGAGCTTCCCAAAGAATAAGAAAAACTGAATTTAAAGTAATCTCAATCTACATATTTTGGTAAAATAACTAAGTTCATTTATATTTGCTTTTTGTTGTGATGATCCTTTAACTCATCTTAGATTTTCGCATGCTTTGTCCTTTCCCATGGGTAGCATCCCCACGACCAGAATCTGCCTCCACTTGGTAGCAGCAATTAATTAAAAATTGACTTAAGCTCAGTGGCCAGTGAACTCAGCCTCAGTCCCACCAAGACAAAGGAAAGAAACACACTTAGGATAAGAAGCTTCTGACTGTAAAATAGAAAGCATATTTCTTAACAAATGTCACAAAATAATGACCCAAGGGATAGAGCGCTTGTGCAAAGCTTGTGCTTGGGGACTTTGTAAGAAATGCTGACATCTCTGTAATGCCAGCTTAGGAATCAAAGCCCAGCAGTATTTCCTCCTGGAACAATTATCTACTTTCTTTGTATGTTTAGGAGACAATTAAGCAAGAGCAGCAGAAGATACTGTCCCCAGGATCCTCAAAGGGTGAGCTGTGTAAACAGACATTTCAAGGTGGGAGAAATGCCCAGGTCAAGAAAAGTCTTATCTGGAGAGTGTGCCAGATGGGACCCCACACCCGGTAGGTATGGACTGGTTTAGATATCCCTCTCCAAGAGAGTAGAAGTTTCTGTTTGTCCCCCTAGGCACCAGGATTGTTACTCTACATAGAGATTGGGTTGCTCTCCTAAATGACCCTTTTTATCAGTCATTGATTCAACAAGCGTTTATTGGATGTCTACTCTCTGCCAGGTACTGAGATAATAATGGTCCAGCTAACATAGTTAGTGAGTCCAAGGCCTTGTGCCAACCACCTTACATGCATTACCCAGTTAATCCTCAGGATAATGCTAATTGGTTGCTATTTTCCCTATTTTACAGTTGAAATCCCTGAAGCCTGGTGAGTCTATGTAATTTGCTCAAGGTCACAGTGATGGTGGCAGAGAGGGGATTCGAACCCGGGCACCTGATTGGAGAGCCCATGTCCTTAACCACTTTGCTAGAATGAGAACAACCACTTGGGACTATTAAGGATACAAATTTACTAAGGCATGATTGTTCCCCATTCCCCCTGCTCCTTGCCAGGGAGCTCAGAGTCCCATCAGGAAGAGTCAAGGCAATAATATTTAAATACTGTCAGGTAAGAGCTATTGTAGTACATATGTAGTATGTATGTTGTTCAAGATACACATGTGACACCAAATGCACAAGTAACAAAAGAAAAAAAAACTATCAACTGGACTTCATCAAAAATAAACTTTTGTGCTTCAAAAGACATCATCAAGAAAGTGAAAAGACAATCCATAGAATGGGAAAATTTTTTTGCAAATTATATATCTGTGACATACCTAGAATATGTTGATAACTCTTTATATTAAGAGTTCAAATAACACAATGATAAAAGTGATATATCAAATGATAAGAAGACAAATAACCCTATCAAAAAGTGTGCAAAGGAACCAAATAGACATTTCTCCAAAGAAGATGTATAACTGACTGAATAAACACATGAAATGATGCTTACCATCATTAGCCATCAAGGAAATGTAATCAAAACTGCAGTGAGATAAACCTTCACACCCACTAGGATGGCTACAATAAAAAAGATAACAAGAGATGGTGAGGATGTAGAGAAATCAGAGCCCTCATATACCGCTACTTGGAACGTAAAATGACACAGCTGCTTTAGAAAAACTGTTTGACAGTTTCTTCAAAGGTTAAACACAGAGTTACCACCTGACCCAATTTTTGGATACACAAAAACTTGTACAGAGCATCTAAACATTCATATTCATATGTTACCATTTAAGTAGCCAAAAGGTGGAAACAATGCAAATGTCCATCAAATATTGGATAAAACATGTTTATCCATAAAATAGAATACTGTTTGGCAATAAAAATAAATGAAGTACTGATATGTGCTACAATATGGATGAAATTTGATTACACATATTGTATTATCCCATTTATACCCATATCCAGAAGAGGCAAATCCATAAAGACAGAAAGTAGAATAGTGATTGCTAAAGTTAGAGACTGTTGGAGGAAATGGAGAGTGATTGAGAATCAGCACAGCGTTTCCTTTGTGGGCAATAAAAATGTTCTAAAATTAATTGTAGTGATGATTGCACAGCTCTGCGAATATACTAAAAACCATTGAATTACATACTTTAAATGGGTGAGTCGTATGGTATGTGAATTGTATCTCAATCAAGCAGTTTTTTAAAAAAGATACACTGGTAACAAACAGAATGAAGCAATCAGCTGGGGTGATTGAAGCAAATGAAGCAAAATGTGCTGGGGTGCCGGGTGCCATGCCGGGTGAGTGGCGATACAGAAGTGAACTGAGGGGGGTGCTTCAAGATGGCAGAGGAGTAAGATGTGGAGATCACCTTTCTCCCCACAAATACATCAAAAATACATCTACATGTGGAACAACTCCTACAGAACACCTACTGAACGCTGGCAGAAGACCTCAGACTTCCCAAAAGGCAAGGAACTCCCCCACGTACCTGGGTAGGGCAAAAGAAAAAAGAAAAAACAGAGACAAAAGAATAGGGATGGGACCTGCACCTCTGGGAGGGAGCTGTGAAGGAGGAAAACTTTCCACACACTAGGAAGCCTCTTCACTGGCGGAGACAGGGGTGGGGGGGTGGCAGGGGGGAAGCTTCGGAGCCACGGAGGAGAGCGCAGCAACAGGGGCACAGAGGGCAAAGTGGAGAGATTCCCACACAGAGGATCGGTGCCGACCAGCACTCACCAGCCCGAGAGACTTGTCTGCTCACCCGCCGGGGTGGGCGGGGGCTGGGAGCTGAGGCTTGGGCTTCGGAGGTCAGATCCCAGGGAGAGGACTGGGGTTGGCTGCGTGAACACAGCCTGAAGGGGGCTAGTGCGCCACAGCTAGCCGGGAGGGAGTCTGGGAAAAAGTCTGGACCCGCCTAAGAGGCAAGAGACCATTGTTTCGGGGTGAGCAAGGAGAGGGGATTCAGAGCACTGCCTAAATGAGCTCCAGAGATAGGCATGATCTGCGGCTATCAGCACGGACCCCAGAGACGGGCATGAGATGCTAAGGCTGCTGCTGCAGCCACCAAGAAGCCTATGTGCAAGCACAGGTCACTATCCACACCTCCCCTCCCAGGAGCCGGTGCAGCCTGCCACTGCCGTGATCCAGGGACAACCTCCCCAGGAGAACACACGGTGCACCCCAGACTGTTGCAATGTCATGGCGGCCTCTGCTGCTGCAGGCTCGCCCAGCATTCCGTACCCCTCCCTCTCCCAGGCCTGAGTGAACCAGAGCCCCCTAATCAGCTGCTACTTTAAACCTGTCCTGTCTGGGCAGGGAACAGATGCCCTCAGGCGACCTACATGTAGAGGTGAGGCCAAATCCAAAGCTGAACCCCAGGAGCTGTGCGAACAAAGAAGAGAAAGGGAAATCTCTCCCAGCAGCCTCAGGAGCAGCGGATTAAATCTCCACAATCAACTTGATGTACCCTGCATCTCTGGAATACCTGAATAGACAATGAATCATCCCAAAATTGAGGCGGTGGACTTTGGGAGCAACGGTAGGCTTGGTGTTTGCTGTCTGCGACTGACTTGTTTCTGATTTTTATGTTTATCTTAGTATAGTTTTTAGCACTTGATATCATTGGTGGATTTGTTTATTGGTTTGGTTGCGCTCCTCTTTTTTTATTACTTAAAAAAAAATTTTATTTTTAATAATTATTTTTTAATTTTAATTATTTTATTTTATTACTTATTTATTTTTTCTTTCTTTTTTCCCTCCATCTTCTTCTGAGTGGTGTGGCTGACAGGGTCTTGGTGCTCTGGCTGGGTGTCAGGCCTGAGCCTCTGAGGTGGGAAAACCGAGTTCAGGACATTGGACCACCAGAGACCTCCCGGCCCCACATAATATCAATTGGTGGGAGATCTCCCAGAGATCTCCATCTCAGTGCTAAGACCCAGCTCCACTCAACGGCCCACAAGCTCCAGGGCTGGACACCCCATGCCAAACAACTAACAAGACAGGAACACAACCCCACCCATTAGCAGAGAGGCTGCCGAAAATCATACTAAGTTCACAGATACCCCAAAACACACCACCAGACACGATCCTGCTCATCAGAAAGACAAGATCCAGCCCCACCCACCAGTACACAGGCACCAGTCCCCTCCATCAGGAAGCCTACACAAGCCCCTGAATCAACCTTACCCACAGGGGGCAGACACCAAAAACAACAGGAACTATGAACCTGTAGCCCATGAACAGGAGACCCCAAACACAGTAAGTTAAGCAAAATGTGACAACAGAGAGATACGCAGCAGATGAAGGAGTAAGGTAAAAACCCACCAGACCAAACAACTGGACAGGAATTGGGCATCTACCTGAAAAAGAATTCGGAGTAATGATAGTAAAGATGATGCAAAGCCTTGGAAATAGAATGGAGAAAATACAACAAACGTTTAACAAGGACCTAGAAGAACTAAAGAGCAAACAAACAATGATGAACGACACAATAAATGAAATTAAAACTTCTCTAGAAGGAATCAATAGCAGAATAACTGAGGCAGAAGAACGGATAAGTGATCTGGAAGATAAAATAGTGGAAATAACTACTGCAGAGCAGAATAAAGAAAAAAGAATGAAAAGAATTGAGGACAGTCTCAGAGACCTCTGGGACAACATTAAACACACCAACATTCAAATTATAGGAGTCCCAGAGGAATTAGAGAAAAAGCGAGAGTCTGGGAAAATATTTGAAGAGATTATAGTTGAAAACTTCCCTAACATGGGAAAGGAAATAGTCAGTCAACTCCAGGAAGCACAGAGAGTCCCAGGCAGGAAAAACCCAAGGAGAAACACGCCGAGACACATAGTAATCAAATTGGCAAAAATTAACGACAAAGAAAAATTATTAAAAGCAACAAAAAATGACACATAACATACAAGGGAACCCCCATAAGGTGAACAGCTGATTTCTCAGCAGAAACAGCAAGGCAGAGAGAGTGGCAGGACATATTTAAAGTGATGAAAGGGAAAAACCTACAACCAACATTACTCTACCCAGCAAGGATCTCATTCAGATTTGATGGAGAAATCAAAAGCCTTACAGACAAGCAAAGGCTAAGAGAAATCAGCACCACCAAACTAGCTCTACAACAAATGCTAAAGGAACTTCTCTAAGTGGGAGACACAAGAGAAGAAAAGGACCTAAAAAACAAGTGCAAAACAATTAAGAAAATGGTAATAGGAACATACATATCGATAATTACCTTAAATGTGAACGGATTAAATGCTCCAACCAAAAGACACAGGCTGGCTGAATGGATACAAAAGCAAGACCTGTATATATGCTGTCTACAAGAGACCCACTTCAGACCTAGGGACACATACAGACTGAAAGTGAGGAGATGGAAAAAGATATTCCAGGCAAATAGAAATCAAAAGAAAGCTGGAGTAGCAATTCTCATATCAGATAAAATAGACTTTAAAATAAAGACTATTACAAGGGACAAAGAAGGACACTGCATAATGATCAAGGGATCAATCCAAGAAGAAGATATAGCAATTGTAAATACTTATGCACACAACATAGGAGCACCTCAAAACATAAGGCAAATGCTAACAGCCATAAAAGGGGAAATTGACAGTAACACAATCATAGTAGGGGACTTTAACACCCCGCTTTCACCAGTGGACATACCATCCAAAATGAAAATAAATAAGGAAAAACAAGCTTTAAATGACACATTAAACAAGATGGATTTAATTGATATTGATAGGACATTCCATTCAAAAACAACAGAATACACTTTCTTCTCAAGTGCTCATGGAACATTCTCCAGGGTAGATCATATCTTGGGACACAAATCAAGCCTTGGTAAATTTAAGAAAATTGAAATCGTATCAAGTATCTTTTCGACCACAATGTTATGAGGCTAGATATCAGTTACAAGAAAAAAACTGTAAAAAATACAAACACATGGAGGCTAAACAATATGTTACTAAATAACCAAGAGATCACTGAATAAATCGAAGAGGAAATCAAAAAATACCAAGAAACAAATGACAATGAAAACACAATGACCCAAAACCTATGGGATGCAGCAAAAGCAGTTCTAAGAGGGAAGTTTACAGCAATACAATCCTACCTCAAGAAACAAGAAAAATCTCAAATAAACAACCTAACCTTACACCTAAAGCAATTAGAGAAAGAAGAACAAAAAACCCCCAAAGTTAGCAGGAGGAAAGAAATCATAAAGATCAGATCAGAAATAAATGAAAAAGAAATGCAGGAAACAATAGCAAAGATCAATAAAACTAAAAGCTGGTTCTTTGAGAAGATAAACAAAATTGATAAACCACTAGCCAGACTCATCAAGAAAAAAAGGGAGAAGACTCAAATCAACAGAATTAGAAACGAAAAAGGAGAAGTAACAACTGACACTGCAGAAATACAAAGAATCTTGAGGGATTACTACAACCAACTATATGCCAATAAAATGGACAACCTGGAAGAAATGGACAAATTCTTAGAAAAGCTCAGCCTTCCAAGACTGAACCAGGAAGAAATAGAAAATATAAACAGATGAATCACAAGCACTGAAATTGAAACTGTGATTAAAAATCTTCCAACAAACAAAAGCCCAGGAGCAGATGGCTTCACAGGTGAAGCCATCAAACATTTAGAGAAGAGCTAACACCTCTCCTTCTCAAACTCTTCCAAAATATAGCAGATGGAGGAACATTCCCAAACTCATTCTACAAGGCCACCATACCAAAACCAGACAAAGATGTCCCCAAAAAAGAAAACTACAGACCAATATCACTGATGAACATAGATGCAAAATTCCTCAATAAAATACTAGCAAACAGAATCCAACAGCACATTAAAAGGATCATACACCATGATCAAGTGGGGTTTATCCCAGGAATGCAAGGGTTCTTCAATATATGCAAATCAATCAATGCAATACACCATATTAACAAACTGAAAGATAAAAGCCATATGATAATCTCAATAGATGCAGAAAAAGCTTTTGACAAAATTCAACACCCATTTATGATAAAACCTGTCCAGAAAGTAGGCATAGAGGGAACTTACCTAAACATAATAAAGGCCATATATGACAAACCCACAGCCAACATCATTCTCAATGGTAAAAAACTGAAACCATTTCCTCTAAAATCAGGAACAAGACAAGGATGCCCACTCTCACCACTATTATTCAACATAGTTTTGGAAGTTTTAGCCACAGCAATCAGAGAAGAAAAAGAAATAAAATGAATCCAAATCGGAAAAGAAGAAGTAACGCTGTCACTGTTAGCAGATGACATGATACTATATATAGAGAATCCTAAAGATGCTACCAGAAAACTATTAGAGCTAATCAATAAATTTGGTAAAGTAGTAGGATATAAAATTAATGCACAGAAATCTCTTGCATTCCTATACACTAATGATGAAAAATCTGAAAGAGAAATTAAGGGAACACTCCCATTTACCATTGCAAATAAAAGAATAAAATACCTAGGAATAAACCTACCTAAGGAGACAAAAGACCTGAATGCAGAAAACTACAAGACACTGATGAAAGAAATTAAAGATGACACAAACAGATGGAGAGGTATACCATGTTCTTGGATTGGAAGAATCAACATTGTGAAAATGACTATACTACCCAAAGCAATCTACAGATTCAGTGCAATCCCTACCAAACTACCACTGGCATTTTTCACAGAACTAGAACAAAAAATTTCACAATTTGTATGGAAACACGAAAGGCCCCAAATAGCCAAAGCAATCTTGAGAAAGAAAAACAGAGCTGGAGGAATAAGCCTCCCTGACTTCAGACTATACTACAAAGCTACAGTAATCAAGACAGTATTGTACTGGCACAGAAACAGAAATATCGATCAATGGAACAGGATAGAAAGCCCAGAGATAAACCCACACACATATGCTCACCTTATCTTTATAGAGGAGGCAAGAATATACAATGGAGAAAAGACACCCTCTTCAATAAGTGGTGCTGGGAAAACTGGACAGCTACATGTAAAAGAATGAAATTAGAACACTCCCTAACACCATACAGGAAAATAAACTCCAAATGGATTAAAGACCTAAATGTAAGGCCAGACACTATAAAACTCTTAGAGGAAAACATAGGAAGAACATTCTATAGCATAAATCCCAGCAAGATCCTTTTTGACCCACCTCCTAGAGAAATGGATAAAAACAAAAATAAACAAATGGGACCTAATGAAACTTAAAAGCTTTTGCACAGCAAAGGAAACCTTAAACAAGACGAAAAGACAACCCTCAGAATGGGAAAAAATATTTGCAAATGAAGCAACAGACAAAGGATTAATCTCTAAAATATACAAACAGCTCATGTAGCTCAATATCAAAACAACAAACAACCCAATCAAAAAATGGGCAGAACCCTGGTCTGGGAGGATCCCACATGCCGCGGAGAAATTAGGTCCGTGAGCCACAACTACTGAGCCTGCGCGTCTGGAGCCTGTGCTCTGCAACAAGAGAGAGGCCGCGGTAGTGAGAGGCCCGCGCACCGCAATGAGGAGTGGACCCTGCCTGCCACAACTAGAGAAAGCCCTCACACAGAAACGAAGATCCAACACAGCCAAAAAAAATAAAAAAATAAAAAAATAAATAATGGGCAGAAGACCTAAATATACATCTCTCCAAAGAAGACATGCAGATGGCCAAGAGTCACATGAAAAGATGCTCAACATCACTAATTATTAGAGAAATGCAAATCAAAACTACAATGAGGTATCACCTCACATCAGTCAGAATGGCCATCATCAAAAAATCTACAAACAATAAATGTTGGAAAGGGTGTGGAGAAAAGGGAACCCTCTTGCACTCCTGGTGGGAATGTAAACTGATACAACCACTATGGAGAACAGTATGGAGGTTCTTTAAAAAACTAAAAATAGATCTACCATATGACCCAGCAATCCCACTACTGGGCATATACCCTGAGAAAACCATAATTCAAAAAGAGTCATGTACCACAATGTTCATTGCAGCTCTATTTACAATAGCCAGGACATGGAAGCAACCTAAGTGTCCATCGACAGATGAATGGATAAAGAAGAAGTGGCACATATATACAATGAAATATTACTCAGCCATAAAAAGAAACGAAATTGAGTTATTTGTAGTGAGGTGGATGGACCTAGAGTCTGTCATAAAGAGTGAAGTAAGTCAGAAAGAGAAAAACAAATACTGTATGCTAACACATATATATGGAATCTTAAAAAAAGGTTCTGAATAACCTAGGGGCAGGACAGGAATAAAGACGCAGATATAGAGAATGGACTTGAGGACACGAGGAGGGGGCAGGGTAAGCTGGGACAAAGTGAGAGAGCAGCACTGACATATATAAACTACCAAATGTAAAATAGACAGCTAGTGGGAAGCAGCTGCATTGCAAGGGGAGATCAGCTCAGTGCTTTGTGACCACCTACAGGGGTGGGATAGGGAGTGTGGGAGGCAGATGCGAGAGGGAGGGGATATGGGGATATATGTATACATATAGCTGATTCACTTTGTTATACAGCAGAAACTAGCACACCATTGTAAAGCAATTATACACCAATAAAGATGTTAAAAAAGAAAAGATATGTTGAAATCCTCACCCCCAAGAATGCAATCATACTTGGAAATAGGGTCATTGTAGATGTAATTAGTTAAGGTAAGGTCATACTGGAGAAGAGCAGACCCCCCTAATCCAACATGACTGGCATCCTCATAAAAAGAACACCACGTGAAGATGAAGGCAGACATTGGGGTACTGTGTCTACAAGCCAAGGAACATCAAAGAAGAGGCATGGAACAGGATTCTTTCTCATACCCTCAGAAGGAACCAACCGTGCCAACACTGTGATCTCAGACTTCTAGCCTCCAAAACTGTGAGAGAATAAATTTCTGTTGTCTTAGCCACCCAGTGTGTGGTATTTTGTTATGGCAACCCTAGAAAACTGATACATCATCCAAGCACAGTTTATGGGAGACGATGCCTTGGCCAATGGGCTTTGCACATCCTGGACCACGAGGCGCAAGCATCATTCAGTCCCTATATGTCCCTTAGTTTTGTTTCCAGGCTTACCAAGTTATAGATAATTATGATACTCACCTCCTCCCCATCCCAGGGAAAAGATTTTTCAGCACAAGTATGCCAGCCCATTGCCTCTCAGGGCCTGAGCTCTCCTGAACACTGACAAGGGAGAATCTCTGTCTCAGAGCAGAGAGCCAGACCCAGCTGGCCTCACCTTAGGCTGGTGGTTTCCCAAGTATGCACAGAGTGTGCGAGGCAAGGGATGAACAAGATCTTCCATTGGGGGTGAAGGAAGGATATATTAGACATTATTTAGAATTTCTTTTAAATTAGAAATAAAGTTTAATGGTATTTAATGCCTGATTCGACAAGAAAACCCGTAAATAACTCATGAATAAATATTCATGTGTTGTGGATGTGTGCTTCAAAACAGTTGCAGTGATAGGACTTGGTGGTCACTGCCTTACACATGGCCTTAGATAATATCACTGCCGTTTTTCTGATTCATAAATCATAAAAGACCTTAAGTGTCAGGCCAAGGGATGTGGTTTCTATCCTGTGGGTTGTGAAAGCCCTCGGAAGGTTTTAAGTGGGAAATACACAGTAGCAATTCTGGGGGGAGGTTAACAGCATAATAATTAGTGTGGATTCTGGAACCAGCTGAATAATTTACTAGCTGTAATATTTGCTACCAGTTTAACCTTGGGCAAGTTATTTAGCCTCTTTAAGTCTCTGTTTCCTCATCTGTAAAACGAGGATAATAAGAGTAACCACCTCTTTTTTTATATATATAAATTTATTTATTTTATTTATTTATTTTTGGCTGTGTTGCGTCTTCGTTGCTGTGCGTGGGCTTCTCTCCATTGCAGTGCACTGGCTTCTAATTGTGGTGGCTTCTCTTTGCAGAGCACGGGCTCTAGGCGCTCAGGCTTCAGTAGTTGTGGCACACAGGCTCAGTAGCTGTAGCTTGTGGGCTCTAGAGCGCAGGCTCAGTAGTTGTGGTGCACAGGCTTAGTTGCTCTGCGGCATGTGGGATTTTCCCAGACCAGGGATCAAACCCGTGTCTCCTGCATTGGCAGGTGGATTCTTAACCACTGCGCCACCAGGGAAGCCCAAGAACAACCACCTCTTGATGTTGTAGTAAGGACTGCGAGAAAAAGAACATTCAGAGCACCTCCTGCAGGGCAACTGGCACACGGCAGCCATCAATAGTGGTATGATTCTATTTTAGGATATCACTCTCTTACATCTCAATGTAAGATTCAGACCTCAAGTCGCTGTGTTCTACAACTAGCTCTTCGAATAGAGGTGGAAGCTGCCTAAAAAGCAATATTTGACGATCCGTCCTGGTTTACTCAGTCCTGGGCATAATGGCTTTGAAGGCCTCTGATAACATGCAAAGGCATACCTGGAAGGTGTAAGCCGTTATATGCATCATTTGTGCACAAGATTTAAATCCAGGTCACCACAGGCCAGTGTACCAAGCTGTCATTATTCTAATGTGGTAGGCTCTAAAACTAGTTTCTCCTGAAGTGCTTTATATTTTTTACTTCCAAATCGTTTTACTTGCCAGTTTAACATCACAGTCTTGCGGCTGTACCTGCCCCTACCACGAATCAGCATTAATTGGATTTGGAAATCCAAAAGAAAAATGACAGGTGGTGTTACGTTCTTAGCCACTCGGACTCTAACTGGTTTTAAAATTGCATTCCTCTCCCCCTTGGAAAATCCAAGTCATTTTCTCTGTTTAAGAAAGAGTATTTGCAGGTGCTGAATTTGTTCTTGTAGCTCCAAATCTGAGGGGTCCTCTGGCAGAATACATTCAAGAGCACCATCTCCTGGCCAAAGTTTAAAATGAAAAGAAAATGAAAGAATAAGCAGGTGCCTAAATGGTCTTGTGCCTTTAATCAGCAGCTTAACTACTTAACCATGAGAATGAGCTTCCCCGGGCTAATGAGAGTCGCCCAATTTGCAGAAACTGGCTGTTTATTTTTGTAGCACAATTTTCCAGCTGCCTGCATCCTGTGTCCTTTACAGTGTGTGGCATCTGCTTATGCTGTGTTGTTGGTGTATATAGTTTTGTTTAAAGGCTCCTCCTGGATGCTGAGAGGCAGAGCACAAGTTAGGTCACCCAGGTTTGAAAATTGGATTCAGGGATCCAGAAAACTTCCTGGGTTCAGACTATCAGGACCCAGGAATCAGATTCAAGTCTCTTTATATTTCTTTTTTTTTTTTTTAATTAATTATTATTTATTTATTTTATTTATTTTTGGCTGTGTTGAGTCTTCGTTTCTGTGCGAGGGCTTTCTCCAGTTGCGGCAAGCGGGGGCCACTCTTCATCGCGGTGCACGGGCCTCTCACTGTCGCAGCCTCTCTTGTTGCGGAGCACAGGCTTCAGACGCGCAGGCTCAGCAGTTGTGGCTCACGGGCCTAGTTGGTCCGCGGCATGTGGGATCTTCCCAGACCAGGGCTCGAACCCGTGTCCCCTGCATCGGCAGGCAGACTCTCAACCACTGCGCCACCAGGGAAGCCCCTCTTTATATTTCAATACTAGACCAAAAAAAAAAAAGTGATAAGACAGGTTGAACTTTGATGATACTGTATAAAAGCAAGGAAAATCAATGAGAACTGAAGCAATGTGGTCCAGGCTCAGCACATCTAGAGCTATCTATCATTTTGCTCTTTTAAAAAGTGCAAGTGTTTCTGCAATAACGAGATATATGTGTTCCTGTGGGAGACGACAAAAAGACACTTTCTGCAAATTGCAAACTAAAAATAATAAGACTTATGGGGGAAAGAGGATTGAGGCAGACAGTTTAAAACTTACACAACTTTGCAACTAGAACACTAACAAAAGCAATAAAAATCTTAATTTTAAAATATCAGCAGAGTTTAAAAAGAATGCTCAGCACTTAATAAATAAAACATTTTGCAGAAAACAAAGGACTTTGCCTTAAAAAGAAAAAAAAGAAAGAGAAGGTAATTTGATAGCAGGCAGTGTGGGAGAAGCGTAGTCTTCTGAGTCTCGGAAATAAGGGAACGATGCGCAGGATGGGGGCGCACTGAGCAGGAAGCACTCCTAGACCAAGGTGATGGCTCAGCTAAGGCGACAGGGAGACATGAGGCAGGGAGGATCATGCACCACCCCGCCTCCCTCCTCAGCTTGCTGCCGTCAGCCGTGGTCCTCAACTTTGCCTTCATCTTCTGACAGGCTAGGAGCATCTCCTATGAACCAGCACAACTTCCACGTTTCACTGACACCAGGCCACCATTTATCAACTACATTTGAGCTAATTTATGTTACAATCACTCACAAACGCACAAGTGTTAGAGCTAACAGACTGAACGTGGGATGTTTCCCTGGAACACATCTGACAATAACCCCTGCTGAAAGGACGGATCTGTCAGCCCTCCTTCTTCCTCTGGCCTCTCTCCCTACAAACTCAGTGTTGGATTCACAAATGTCTCAGCTCCTGCTAGCTAGGCGCCATCAAGGCTCTGGGCTCCCAGGCTTCAATTATGTCTGTGGTGCTAACAGGTAGTTAACAATACAGTATATATTTGACAAGTTTATTTTGGTTACTAGTGAGGGAACCTAAGCTCAAACTATCTTAAGAAAAGGATTACATTTTGGTAACCTAATCAAAAGTTCAGTTGTAGATACGGCTTCAGGCTCAGCTGTAGTCAGGGGCTCAAATTTGGTCCCTGTCTCTCTCACCTGCACTCTCCCCATTTTCCACTTTCCTTGGTGATAGTGTCCTTCCTTTCCAGGCCCTCTCCTGCTGATGGCACCTGGATCTTCCAGATTTATAATATTCATAGCTAGCAATGCCAGAGGAAAGAGAGCTTCTCTTTCCCAATAATTTTTGCAAAAATAATAATAGTAACAACAACAACAAACAAACAAACAGAAATGGTCTCACTGGTGCGGCTTGATGCACTACTGCCCAACCTTGCCCTAGTCCAGCAGGGATGATCAGAGGATCAGGTTTTGGGCTGACCCTTGGATTCAGGGGTTGAGTCGGCCCCAGCCAAACCACCTGTAATTGGAGAGGGAGCAGTCTTCAAATGAGAGACAGGTCCAGTGCATGGAAAGGAGGAACAGATCAACGCAGATACCCATCACCCACAGTGGTCCAAGCCAGGCACCCATCTAGTAGCTTGTGAGGTTTGGGGCATCTGGTTTCTGATGAACATGATATCTTAGACCAACTATTTATCTTGGATTTAAACAAAGGAACAGAAAAAGATGGATCCGGCCTGCTTGAATATTTTGTTTGGCTCAATAGTGCTGTTCTTTTGTTTTTGTAATTGGCTGCCAACATTTAGAACTTGCAAAATTTAGGGC
The DNA here is from genome assembly GCF_965194805.1 of Balaenoptera borealis. NCBI lineage: Eukaryota > Metazoa > Chordata > Mammalia > Artiodactyla > Balaenopteridae > Balaenoptera > Balaenoptera borealis. The sequence goes on from NC_138868.1 coordinate 43,037,925, forward strand.
TTCTCTTAAACTGGAGCCACACTGTGCCCATTTTCCCACATGGAGATATAGGCTCCATTGAATAGGGGCTGCCTCTTTATTGAGGCAACCTATCCTGTTCACAGAAGACCCCACTCCTCCTCCGTCCTCCCCCAGTTCACTTATTTTGTTATCCACCTGGCCCCTGGTGGCATTTGAATTTGCAATCTGCCAAGTGAGTTTAGCTCTGGCCACCCAGCCTCTCCAGTGGCAGTTGGCAAGAGTTCTCTAGTCAGGAAGGGCTGGGTCAGGTGCCCTCTGTCTTCCTCTGCTGTCCTGTCCTCATAGTGTTTCAAACGTGCCTGAAACTGAGTCATTGGTCAGGTGCTCTATTACTAGGACTTGCTGCCTTACCATTACACCTTCTAAAGTTAATGAGCAGGCAATTTACTGAGATATTTATTCTAGCTTATTTCCCCAGCTGAAGGCAAGTGAAAAGGTAAATTTCCCCTCCCTTATTCCTGGAAGAACAGACAAGCATTTGTGTCCAAAAGATCTAAGTGACCTTTGCCTTGTGGGAGAATTAACAGGCTTTTATTTTCAAGGACCTAGTCACCTAGAACCTAGAGCTGGATTGTTCCAGAGAAGAAAGTATCCCAAGGGTTGAAGAGAGAGAAAACTCGCAAACAAGAAGAGAATTACACTCTTTAAGACTCAGGCTAGAGGGAAGAAGCTGGGTTCATAAATGACCATGACCTTCACCTCACTTAATATCCCCAGGATGAGCAGGACTCAGTAATATTAGGATTCCTTCTATTGCAAATGACAGAAGACACAGCCAAACAGGCTTAAAGAGGAGAAAAAAGATGAGGTTGGGTAATTTATTTGTTTGTTACTAAAAAGTGCATGGGTAACTAACTTCAGGTGTGGGTTGATCCAGGGGTATAAAATATATCACGAGGACTGTTTCTATTCACCTCTCAACATTGCATTTCCCTCTCTCTGTTGACTTCATTGTCAAGATCCATGTAATGTTCCCCCAGCAGCTGTCTCAAACAAACAAACTCTCACTGGCTTCTCAACAGAATATATGTCAATTACTGAGCCAGTTACTAAAGCCATGAGACATAGTACTCTAATTGGCCAGTCACATATTTCTTCCCTGAAACTGTGAGAATTGGGTACTATAACTGGAAGAAGTCAGGTATGGATGCTGAGTAGCAAAAAACTACTAGAGGCTCCAAACAGAGATGGTTAAGAACACTGGGCACAAGGAACCAGGGCTTAGGTAGGAATCTTGGCAAAGATCTCTGTGTTTGGGCTTGTTATAACATACACGGAATCCGCTGCTTCTGAATGGATCCAACGAGACATGACCAAGAAGTAGCAAGAGCTGCACCCACCTGCAAAAGCCTTCTTTTGGGAATACCCCATAAGCCCCCAGGGCTCTTGCATAATTGCTGGATAGGAAAGGTGTGCACATAGGCATGCACGTGTGCACACACATGCACACACACAGAGGCACAGACTTTGCTTTTCTCATTAATTCTGGCAGATAAAGGACTAAGCCAAATCTATTTGATTTGGACTGTGATGTTTCTAACACTTAAATAGCCCTAGTGGATTGTTTTCATCATATAAACATTGTCTCCAATCTACTGTCTTTTTCCTGTGGTCTCTGAGCAATTACAACTGTATTCCACTCCACTCTCCTCTTCTTTCATTGTCTCTAAGTCAACTCTTTCCAGGGCTCTTTCATCACCCAGTGCCACATTTCACTGCCCACACCTGTCTTGTTCTGTTGGCATTAAAGCTGTGTACTCTATGCAGTCCTGGCTTATCTACAAGCTAATCCTAAACTATACAGTCGAAGGAGATACTTACATCCCTTCAAAATGCTTCTTCATTTATGTTAGAAAGAATTGGCCAGAGGACAGACAGCTGTGCATGACAGAACTGTGTATTAAACCACCTGCACCCCTAGCAGGGGCAGCATGGTTTGCAGGCACCAACCTGCATCGAGGAGTAGAAAAGCATGAATGGACTCAGCCTGAGCACAGGTATGTAGAAATACCTGGGGTGAGGGGCTTTGGAACCACCTGGAACTCCTTTGTGAGCAGATGGGACTCACAGCACTCAAGACGTGGGATTCTATGTTAATTCAGTGTATTTTACACTCTCAGGCAGGTGAAGCCAGGGGGGTTTAAAGTTACATAGGTGAGGTTAGCAGTGGCCAGCAAATGTATGGCCTCTGTGGTCCTCCACCCACCCCTTTCCCCCTTTACAATCAAAGCCCCTCTAGCCCAGATTCTGCTGTCTTTGTGTTTCAATAAGAACCCTCATCATTCATTTCACCTTATTGGCATTGTAGTCCAGCTCTTCTACGTTATACTATGTATAAAGTGAACATATGGTCTCTGTTGCCTGGCAACGAGAAAAAGCTGATGTATGAGGCTAAGTGAATAAGCAGAGATGATACTCATTCATTCATTCAACAAATATTTAGCCTAAGTTCTACCACCCAGTAAGTTTTGAACTCTTGCAGGTCTGATGCCCAAATCAAGCGTGGGAACATGAACAGTGAGACTGAGTGAAAACACAGCAGTTCTTTGTGTTTCTGTTAGAGAAACACTGGTGGGAGACAGAGGACAAAGGAAGGAGACACAGGACTGGAGTGACCTCAGCTGGGGGCGGGGTTTCACAGTGTTGGGTGCTGCAGAGAGGTAGTCAGCAGGAGCAGGGGCTGTGTACATCATCAGAGGCATTTTTTATTTTATTTTATTGTTTTCATTGACGTATAGTTGATTTACAATCTTGTGCCAATCTGCTGTATGGCAGAGTGACTCAGTTATACACATATAGACATTCTTTTTTTATATTCTTTTCCATTACAGTTTATCACAGGATATTGACTCTAGTTCCCTGTGCTGTAGAGTAGGACCTTGTTGTTTATCCCTCCTATATATAATAGTTTACATCTGCTAATGCCACACTCCCAGCCCTTCCCTCTCCCACCCCCCTCCTCCTTGGCAACCACGGGTCTGTTCTCTATGTCTGTGAGTCTGTTGCTGTTTCATGGATAGGTTCGTTTGTGCCATACTTTGGATTCCACATGTAAGTGGTATCACATGGTATTTGTCTTTCTCTTTCTGACTTACTTCACTTAATAATCTCTAGTTGCATCCATGTTGCTGCAGTCATCAAAGGCATTTTAGAAGAGGCTCTGCTTGCCATAGCTTCTGGCAGCGTTGCTTCCTACAGTGGAAAGAAGAATGTTGTTGATGGGAATTCCCAAAGTTAGGCTAAAGTGGGGGTGAAGTAACTTTTCTAGGTGAAGAGGTGATCTTTTTTTTTTTTTTTTGATTTGTATGTGTGTGTTTTATTATATATTAGTCTCTTAAATCAAATAGAAGACAAAAAGTGGAGCTACAAACCAAAGTTACAACAGTACTAGCTTTCCTCGTCGCCCGTCTGTCTACTTTTACCAGAGGTCTTTATTTCTTCATAAGGCTTTGAGCTACTGTCCAGGGTCCTTGACTCCAACCTGAAGAACTCCCTGTGGCAGGCGGGTCTGGTGGTTAAGAACTCTCTCAACTCTTGATTAACTGGGAATGTCTTGATTTCTCCCTCATTTTCGAAGGAAAGTTTTGCTAGATATAGGATTCTTGGTTGACGGTTTCTTTCCTTCAACACTTCAAGTACATTGAGTCATGCCATCTGGCCTCCGAGGCTCCTGATGAGAAATCTGCTCAATGACCTTCCTGGCAAACCTTCTCTCAGCTTCATAGACTTTCATAATGTACCGTATCATGTCTTATGCAACAGAACATTTTGTATAGTATCGTGAAGTCAGTTAAGTTGTAACGTTATTTTGAGACCAGAATTTAAGGAAAAGGAATTGAACATTTCAAGTGTAGACATTATGAGGTCTCTAAAATTATTACACATTTTCAAACTAGAAAAGAAAGGCCACTGAAGTATCCTGCAGATTTTTATTTATAACAAAGTGAATACCAATATCTAATAACACACGTAAAGAAAAATTTCTTTGGGATCCTTTTTCCTAAGTGTAAAGGGGCCTTGAACTCAAAAAGTGAGAAAACCACTGTGGTGTATCCCCAGCGGTGATAGGTCCATTTCTTGCTCTGACCTCAGAGTGCACCATTGTGATGTACTTCACAAAGCCCTATGAAAGAGAAAGGTGGGCCCAGGTTTTTGGTCCTTAGAGCCCAGGAAGCTGCTTTTGGTGACCTGACGGCCTTGGACCTACAGTTAGCTTGTGTTTTCCTTGTTTCTGCCATTTTGTTGATTTTCGTTTCTCTTTTCTCTACTCTTTTTTATTTGTGTCATTGTTCTTTCTACAGTTAGCATAGTGAGTATTGTTGGTATAGTTAATACTTGATTAGCATAGTTAGTGTAGTTAGTACTAGTTAGCGCTGTTGGTACAGTTAGCGTAGTTAGCGTTGTTAGTAGAGACAGCATACTTAGCACTGTTAGTACAGTTAGCATTGTTAGTTAGCGTAGTTAGCGTTGCTAGGTAGTGCTGTCAGTCAGTGTAGTTAGCAGATCACCATGATGCAGGGCCTCACAGCCAAATCTGCTGGCAAGAAGGCTCATATTGATGACTTCGAGATCCTCCACACCATTGGTGAAGGCACCTTCGGTAAAGTGAAGTTGGCCCGGCACATTCTGACCGGGACACAGGTGGCTGTGAAGGTCATAAAGAAAAGGCGTCAGAGCTTCTCAAGTGTCCAGGTACTTTTCCGGGAAGTGTGCAGTCTGAAGGCTCTGAATCACCCCAATATTGTAAAACTGCTGGGGGTGATTGACACAGAGGAGACATTTTTCGTGGTGATGGAGTACCTCAGTGGGGGGGACATGTACCGCTATTTGAAGACCCATGGCCGTATGACAGAGGCGGAGGCCCGAGGCCCGTTCCAGCAGCTGGTCTCCGCCCTGCAGCACTGCCACCGGAGGGGCATCGTGCACCGAGACCTGAAGCCACTGAGCCTCCTCTTTGATTCCAACATGAATATCAAACTTACAGACTTTGGCCTCAGCAACAAGCGTGATGACATTGTCCAACTGGACACGATCTGCGGCACACACCCTTATGCTGCCCTGGAACTCCTCCTGGGGCAGAGCTACAGCGGCCCTGCGGTGGACGTGTGGAGCTTGGGAGTAGTGCTGTACACCATGGTAACTGGGTCCCAGCCCTTTGTGGGAAAAGACTTCCAGGAGCTGCGGAAGCAAATCCTACAAGGGCAATACCCCATCCCACCTTATCTGTCTGTGAAGATAAGGGATCTGTTACAAAAAATGATTGCCCTCAACCCCAGTGACAGAGGCACCTTACCTGACCTCATGAGGCATCCATGGGTCAACATGGGCCAGAAGGAGCCACTCCAGCCACCCTGTGAAGAGGACCTGGAGGAGACAATGGTGAGGACTCCGGGCTTGACTTGCGACCAGATCCAGGACACTGGGACAGGCAGTGTGATCTCCAAGAAACCCAAGGTGGAGGTCTCCATCATAACTCTGAAGCCCTTCTCTTGCGGGGACCTCTGTGGCAGTGAACTTGAGGCTTCTCCGAGCCCTGTGGTGTCCTCCCTGCAAACCAGGTGGCTCTACCACAGAAAAAATGTGCAGCTGCAGGAAGACCAGCAGGCAGGGCAGAAGACCGGTGAGTCTGCCTGTCCCCCACCCAGCCTGGAGGCGAGGACTGCCACCCCCAGCCCAGCCCCCCAGTGTGGCACTGGGACATCCACCTCCAGCAGCAGCAGCAGGATTGGAGCCCCAGAGGGAAGCAGCTGCCCCCTGGGTGTGTCCAACACTGGAAGGTCCTCCCACGCTGGGCAGCCTGAGAGTGTGTCCTCATCCACTGTCTCTGGCCAGAGCCAGAAAAAGCAAGGGGTGGCTGGGAGAATCTGGAACTTTATTTTGAAACATCTTTGTTGCAAGCTGCCCAGCATGAGGCGTCATAATAAAGTGAGCCCATGTGAACCCCATGGATGACCGAGGCAGGAAGGTCAGGCCGCCGCGCTCCCTGGGGCCCGGTGCAGGGGAAGAGGAGTGTGTTCTCTGCACGGCCTTCAGAAGCATCGTATCCAAGACCCTGGCCAGCTCAGAGGATGGTCCGGAGCAGCCCGGGCGACCGAAAGCGAGGCCACCGTGGCTGCAGGTCTGCCCCTCAACCCCCACCTGGGTGAAACTTGAGAGACTGGACTGTCATTCCTGGGGCACGTCTCCCCTCCCCTGCTCTTCTGTCTTCCGTGTTGGTGGGGGAGGGGGATAGTTCTTGTTCCAAGAACTCCTTGGTTCTTCCAATTCTAGTTAATAAACTTGATGCTCCAGAAAAAAAATATATATATATTTAGCCTAATATGTGCCAGGCATTGTGTTGGTTCCAAACCAAATTGTATATTTACCTTAAAACAAACCTAATAGTAGAACTGGCACATCTAGAAGACGCATTTTTCCTTCTGTATTATGCTTTTTACCTTCTGTATGAGATTTTACTATTGGAAGAACTAGTATTTACCATTAACATTAAAACACACACACACACACCCCAAAACCTTAGCAACTTCTGCCTAAACATCATAACACCCTGCAACCTTCCTGCTTTCAAATGTCATTCACTCTTTTTTTTTTTCAAATGTCATTCACTCTTAAAATCATGGTTGGATAAGCTGTCCCTCCAGTGAGTAATTACTGAGCGTGATCTGGGTCCAGACATATGCTAAAAAAAAAGCAGTGTAAAAATAACTCTGTCCCAGGAGAGCTTATACCCCAGTTGGAAGGACGAGACATATACCTAAAATAACAACATTCCCCTAAAAGGGACACTCAGTAGGGCTACCTTCCTGGCCCCCTTGTGCAGGGATGAGGCCTCGTGACTAGTTTGGTGTCACTTTCAGGACAAACATTTAATTGTCCTTGCAAGGCTCTCAGATTCTCTTTCCCTCTGGCACAATGACCGGCACCACTTGAGTTACGGCAGCTCCATCATTGTGGGTCTCTGAGTGTCTGCCATGAGCAGAGCCCTCTGCCAACCTGTGATGAATACGAATTGGGAACGAGAAATAAACCTGTTTTTGTTTGAAGCCATCATGTGTTGGAGGTTGTTTATTACCACAGCATAACCTGGGTTATTCTGACTGAAACACTAAAGGGACGAAATGGTCAAACTTCTAGAGCACTTTAGAGCATAAGGAAGGACATTAAAGAACTGAGACTAGCAAATGCAGTGATTCTTTTTAAAAGAGTGTTCCGAAACTACAGGCTGCCAAGCTTGGTGTTGACTCTCTACAAGAGTCTGGAAGGAATAAGTACTGTGAAGAGATTGGTCTGTGAGCACTTAGGAAAAAAGCAGAGACCATAAGGAGTCAATGTGGTTTAAAGACAATCACAACCAACTAATTTTCATTTGCTTTGCAGACAGATTTTATATCAGTCTGGGTCTTGGCAGGTAACAGTGTACACATATTAGGATGGTTTAAAAGAGAGTCTTATAAAGGGACTATACACAAAGATGAGCAGGATGTAGGAAAACCACAGGGAATAGTACAGTACCCCGGGCTAGAACAGTGGGGATGTTACCACCCAAGCCTGAAGGAGTGAGAGTGAGAGGGCAAACCTAGAAGCAGAGTGACTGTCTACAGGGCCACACCACTTGGCCAGCTCAAGTAATCTTGAATTAAGGGACCTGGAGAATAAATATCCCAACTCGTCCTTCTCTTTCCCTTCAATTTCTTGCCTCCATTGGCCAACCCCAACTGGAAATCCAACCAGAGGTCAAAGGAGCCATTGATGCAGTCCAGTGAAGTCAGCCTCCTGGGCACAGAACAGGCTAGAGAAGGGTGGAGTGCAGATCTGGAGGGGCAAATAGAAGATATCCAGCTGAGGAATATTAGGGAAATTAAATATACATAACGTATCTGGACTTGAATGAGGTATTTGACAAAGGTTGTTGGGAATTTCTTAAAGAAGCAATATTGGCCACACCCTCTTCTGTGTGGCCACAGCTCTGTGCACGTGTACCCCAGAGTGGATAGTGGTAACTGTAGTTTTATCTTCTCAGCATGCTTCCCCAGCTCACTTCTGGCAATAGCACCCTCATTCCCAAGGAAACTTACCCCCAGTCCTTGTGTTTTGGATGTGGTCAATTACCACATCTTGTTTACACCTAATCCCCAACTCCAAAGGGCGGACACCTGAGTCAGTCAAACCAGAATCTTAAGAACATGCCGGCTGACACTAGCAAGAAAGATGCTATCTTACCTTCAGGTTACAGTGCTAGAAAGCTGCAAGTTTGGAGCAATGGACAGCCATCTTCTGTAGCTTGGCAGGAGACGTCACTTACAGTAAGAAAGTTTGTGATCATCACACAAAGAGAAGCAGAAAAAAAAATCTAAGATTAAAAAAAGACATACTATTGTCTGAGTTTCTGGATTAAACTGTTCCTGAGGTAAGTCACCACTAAATTTCTCACTTATATGATCTACTCCATTACCATTTCCACTTTTGCTAGTTTGAGCTGGATTTCTTTTGCTTACATCAGAGATCTCTGATTAATCTACCTGTTTTACAAAGCTTCCAACTTAACCTCAGTATTATCAATAGTTATTTATTAAAATACATTTTAACCCAAATAATAAAGGCTAGTATGTGATAATAGCAACTACTACTGTGGAGTGCTCCCTAAATGTTCATGGGATGAATGATCATCACCAAAGTAAAAAAGCCTTGTCAAAAGACAGGGCAGGACCCAGCTGAGGCTACGTAGTCCTGTGTCCCTCTCTAGGAATTTCAGTTCCTGCTTGCCCTACCTCCCCATATAACGTCTGCCACTGGTGGAGAAGCCACAGAAGGAAAAGAAGGTAATGGTCAGTTTCTTCCCTCTTCCTTGCTCCACTGCCTTCCACTTGTTCAAGCTGCCATGTTGGGCCTTCTTTCAGGTCACATATGGGAAGAGCAGGAGATCTGAGGAAAAGGGCAAGGTCCTCCATAGATAACGTTTTAACACAGGTTTGGGACACTCTGGGTGGGAGGTATCAACATCTTGGCTCCTTCTCCCATGGAGGACTTCTGTGGGTTTCTCAAAAACTCCCTTCAGTGGGGCTCTCTCACTGCACCATCCTCAGCTGTGAGTGACACCAACTCTGGCTGGCTGCTCACACCTGGCCCCTCCATCCCTGCTCCTTTGGTGCATTCCACGCAGCCTTTCTGTCCTGGCATGAGGTCCTCTGGGCTGGCTCCTTCAAGGTGACTAATGTCCCATGGAGAACATGCCCCTTTGCCCTGCTGTAAGCACGGCTCACCTTATTCACTCTGCAGCCCTCTCTCCCTCCTCTGACATCAGGGTCAACCCCAGCCAGGCTCATTCCTTGGCTTCTCCCGGCACTAGTCAGGCATTAGCTTCTGTACTGCATAGAAGCTTCCCTTACTTGGTTCAAATTGGAGAAAGGGAACAGCCCTCCTCTCCTCCATGAGTAAGGGAATGAAATCACACAGCACTCCAACAACTCTTTTCAAAGAAATTCTCACTCCCCAGTTCTCTTCCTCCAATCCCCTAGCTCCTCTTACAAATGGTCTAGACATGGATAGGGGTGGGCTAAGACTCACAAGCTGGCTTGGAGACTTCCAGTGAGCAAGGTCTTTCTGGATGGTGAAATTCCTTTCTTCAGAACCACACCACCCAACATGGCAGCTGCTAGCCTTGTATGACTATTGAGCACTTGAAGTATGGTTGGTCCAAAGTGGGATGAACTATGTCACCAAGACACCAGTTTTCAAAGACTTAGTATGAATAAAAGATTGTAAAATATCTCATTAATATTTTTATATTAATTAGATGTCGAAATAATATTTTTGGTGTATTGCATGAATTTACTATCTCATTAAAATTGATTTCACCACTTTGTCCTTTTTTAAAACGTGGCTACTGGAAATTTTTAATTACATATACAGCTCACGTTATATTTCTATTGGATAGCACTGCTTTAAAATGCATGGGCACATGGCTTTAGGGCCTGGTCCAAACTCTGAGATAGGAAAAGTCCCATTCAAGAGGCTGTTATGCGATGTTTGCAAATCCCTTAGACCGCTGCCTGGCACATATTAAGCACTCAGTTATTAGGACAGAGGAGAGAATGGAGGTGGAAGAAGAGATGTTATTTTTATAGTAGTAGCTGGTGTTGTTAATGATATTAATCTCCCTTTACTTATCTGAAAAATAAGAATAATAATTTAAGCTCTGCCGACTTCCCAAGGTTGCAACGCGCTTTGCGTGAAATAGTGTGTATGAAATAAAAGCTCTTTAAACTGTAAACAGCTGCATAAACAGTGGTTGCCACAGTGATAATAATCATGATGGTTGCCGTAATATCCTGGCTTATGCCAGGAGCGCCTCCGTAACTGGGCCTCAGGAGCCCAGGCTGGGGTTGGGCTGGCCGCGGGCCCAGCCGCTCTTTCCATTGCATCAAAGCGAGCGCTGGGTCGCCGCCAGGTGGCAGTGGAAGCCCAGCTGCAGTCCCGCCGGGTCTCCTGGAGCGCGCCCCGCCCTGCCTGGGAAGACGCGGCGCTACTCCGAGGCACCCAGGGTGAAGCACCTTTTGCATCTCGAGCTTGATGGTGGGCACTGTGAGGACTACAAAAAAAGCTTCTAAGATGTGGTCCAGCCTTCAGGGGCTGCAGGTTAACGAAGGAAATCGACCTCCAAACAACCCGTCCAATAGTGGAGATCCCAGCAGGGTCAGAGGGAAGGACTGACTGTAGCTGTGACTTGGCCTGCGGGGGAATTAGGAGGAGCTTCCAGCGATGTGACATTTGAGCTTGGTTCTCATGAAGGAGGGCTTCTGTAGGTGGAGAAGTGGGGGTGGGAGGGACATTCCAGGCAGAGGCTCAGGCAAGTGCAAAGAGCACCTGGTGCATTTGGAAAAGGGGGAGGGAATTTGGAAATGAATGGTAAAGGGGTGGGTGCTACGGACATTTAGTGAGTGGAGGCCAGTGAAGTGAAATGTCCTGAACCATGCAGGACAGTCCTGTATTATGAAGACATGTCCTGCCTGAAATGGCAGTAGCAGCCCCATTGAGAAACTGAGAGTCTGGGTGGGGAAGGAAAGCTTGAGTGTGAGATGTAAGTGAAAAGATAAATTAGGGCCAAATCATAAACGGCCTCATGGCTAGATGATGGGCTTTGGGCCCTCCTGCAGGTGACACAGAGCCACTGAATTCCTTCTCGCCTGCAGGGAACGGCTCCCACCATTTCTAAAGCCAGCAGGCATCCCTGCAGGCCTCTGTGGGGAGGTGCTGTGATGGATGTGCTCACACGGTGCCCAGGTATGCTCCCTAGGCTACCCCCCTCCCCCACGGCTCTTGCCCAGATTCCCAGTCGTCCTGTTCCTGGCCCCAGAATGATGCCGTCCTCCCTTTGAAACTCCAGACTAAGTGTGGATACAAACAGGCAATTAAAAAACATTTGCCAAATTGAATTCACTTCCAAGACCTGGTACACCAGCTCAGTGAAAGTAAACCCTTGTTCCATGTTGCTCGTGTATATTTCAGTTGGCTAAAGTGGCACCACTGGATTGTCAGAATATTTGCTCTGAGCCTGTACAAGGGCTTTCATCCCAGGAGGAGGCCAGAGACCTTGCTCTGCCAGCTCGCCTGTAATGATGGTAAGAGCTAGCATTTATTAAGCAAGCTACTCTGAGTCAGGCGTTGTCCCAGTACGTTACATAAAATGGTCACAGTTCATCGTCACAGTGACTCATTTTGCACTCAGGTTAGAAAACTGAGGCTAGGAGAAGTAAATGAGTTGCCTAAGGTGCCCAAGTGGAGAACCAGGCCTTGAACCCAGAGCTTTCTGACTCTAAAGGCCTTTGCCCTTTCCCCTACACCGCCCTGTTCCTCTCAGTCACAAGGGAATGGTGGTTTCTTGAAAGGGAGGAAAGGGCCCAAAGCCAGGTAACCCCCAGGCTGTGAAGACAGGCATGCTCTTTCAGCCGCCTGGCAGGACAGGTCTGCAGAGCACTACAGGGGGTTCCGTGCACGATGGTGCGAGGGCTCCATGCCCACTACTGTCCGGGCCCTCGCTCAGCTCAGAATAGGGCCAGGAGAGCTGCGGAGTGGAAGCAGGAAGGGGAGTAGAGCTTGGGCAGGGTGTTCTCTTCCAGGGCTGCCCAAAGTTGCCTCAGCCAATTCCTCGCTTTGGGCTGGCGCCTTGGCTGCACAGGGATGTACTGATCTAGCCACCTTTACACAGGGAAGAGGAGCCAGAGCCTGTGGAGGCAGCACCTCATGGAAGCACTCCTCTCTCCCCAGGGCACCATAAAGGCCCACAGCTCACTGTCCCCAGAGCCAATGCACAAGCCAGATCCACCACTGGGTGTTTTTCTTTGCATCCTCCTGGGTGAGGGTCAAGTCTCTCACTATCAGAGGGCTATTATCCTGCCTGAAGAAACAAGAGAAAATTGCCATTGGGACTGGCCTGGGCAGGGCTGCTATGGCCTCCTTAAATCCCTTGGATTTCGGGCAAGGAATCAATAGAAGAGTCTTTTCATCCATCCATCCAACCATCCATCCATTTATCATCTGCTATGTCCAGGCACTGTGCTTAGCCTCAGGGAGTGAAAAAGGAATAAGAATAGTCCAGTCCTTAGATTTTGGGGGTCCAGTATGGGGAGACTGAAAATATAAACTCAATGTCCCCAGTCCTCAGCAGCTTATGAATACAGATGGGGGCTCATGCATTCAAATAACTCACTCAGAGACTTTAATTCCCTACAAAGAGTCCCTGAAATATTTCTTGAAGTTTCCAAGGAGTGTTTGACCTATAATCACGAATCAACCCATCAGTTTAACCAACACTTAACCCCTACCCTATAGCTCGCCCTGGTTCTCTCTTGTCAATGTCCTGTGTCCTCACAGCTGCACAAGGGAGCCTTTCCACACCCAGAAATGACAGTGCCATTTCCAGGAAAGCCATGGCTACTCCAACAGAGCCGCCACAAGACCATAAAATCTTCTACGCAAAGCAGAGGAAGGTCTTGCTTACTTTGGGTGGACTTGAGCTCCACTCCCAACCCTTTGTCTGGGAGCCCACGTGGAAGTCACGACCTGTGCAACCATACAAGGTAGGGCTGGGTGCCAAAGATGCTCCCCAAACCTCTAGGCCTCAGGGTGCCAGACTGATACTGGTCCATGCTGAGGAGAGAACAGCCTCTCCTTACATTTGCATCGTACTTTGTCACCTGGGGGCCAACTAATGCTGCTAGAGCCCAGAGCTGCACAAGGTTTATGACTCACTCTCACCAGGACTCACATTTCAAGGGGCTTGGCAGAGAATAAATGCCTCTCTGCACAGCCCCAAATGTCCTCCTATCTCCCATCTTTCTCTCAGTCATCCAATTGTCCAATCTCACACTCAGTACTTCCCCCTAAACTACCCTCATGCATACCAGCTCTTGCCAGTAGAATCCAAGGGCTGTCCAGTCCACCAATTCTGACTCCCATTCTAGGCTCACTTAGAACACTCTTTTGCATAAGTAACTATAGTGCCATGGTGACACAAGCTATCATAGGTGCAAGCTCAGAGAAGGGGCATGTAAATCAGATGCGTGTCTTGGAGAAGGAACATCAGAATTGAGCGTTAAATAAGGAGTAGGGAAAGTGAAAGGGGAAATATAAGGAGAACAGATTCCAGACAGAAAGAACAGCATGAACAAAGTTACAGAGGCATCAGCTTGTTGTTGCTGGAGTGTAAAATGCAAGGCATGGAGGGAGAAGGGAAGCTGGAGGAGTCGACAGGAGCCGGATCAGAGATGGTTTCATAGACTACATTGAGGAGATTGTACTTTAAGGGAGCCATTGAAGGTGTCTAGCAGAGGAGTGAGATGATCAGCTGTGTGCTTTGGGAGATTGTTCTGATTACACAGAATGAGTTTCAGGAGCGTCAGAGAGGAGGCGGTGACTCTACTAGGGGGCTATTGGAGTGACTGGAGTAAGAGGAGATAAGGACCAGAGTAGAGCAGTGGTAATGGAGGAGAGAAAGGAAGAGGGGGAGGAGGAGGGGTGGGGGGCGGGGGACTGAGGCAAGTGCACCAGTAGAGGAGCAAGGATGACTCCCAGGTGCTTGGCTTGGGCAACCACATGTACTGAGTGACCAGGACAGATAACACAGGAGACATGACTAAGATAACACAGGAGAAGGGAGAACTGGAAGGTGGGAAGATGACCAGCTCCTTTTTGAAAATGTCTATGTATGTCTATCCTCAAGGGGTGACAGGTGGTCTCTGGAAATGTGGATCTGAAACTCAGGAGAGGTATCTGAGCTGAGGATACAGACTTGGAATCACTAGAGGGGAACTCATGCTTGTGGATGGGTCACTGCCAGGGAGCACTTGAAGGAGAGAAGAGTACTGAAGACAGAGCTTGTGTAAAGAGAAGGGGAAAAAAAGGAAAGCAATGTCAATAAAGGAGACTGGGGACACCCAGGATACATCTGTGTTAGGGAAAGCCAAGGGAGGGGAGAGATCAAGGAGAATGGAGTGGCCAACTGTGCCAACTGGTACAGCAAGGTCAAAGGAGATAAGGACTTGCGGACAAGGATCCGTTGGATGTGACTAGCCTGAGCACAGTGTGCTGAAGTGTGGGTGGCAGGGAGGGAGCCGAGATAGAAAAGCAAGAAAGAACTGCTCTTTCAAGATTGGAAGTGACAGGAGAGAAACAAGAAGGCAGCAGTGTGAAAAGGAGCCAGTGGAGAGTCTCTGCCTCTTGATGGGGTACATCTGAGCAGGTGGCTAGGGAAGAGGAAAGGAAGCAGGGGGAGCGAGAGGTTAGAAAGAATCATGGAGAGGTAAGTGTCCTGGAACAGTCAAGGCAGGAAGGGCACCTGAGGACAGGGGTGGGCCTGGCCTTGACCTGAGACCCAGGGAAGGGCGGCAGCGCTGAGCAGTGAGTCTGTAAGTAGAAGGGTTCATGCCTGAAGGTCTGTGATTTGGGGGAAAGGAGTCTGGACTGCATGTGGGAACTTGCAGAGAGTGAAGAGAGCACTAAATGACCACAACAGGAAGTGGGCAAAGCAGCCCACCAGGGATGCTCAGAAGAGTCATGCTTTGTTTGTATTTTCCCCTGCAGCCTAGGTGCAAGAGAATTTGCCCCAGCAGAAAACAACAGCTTGAGCATTCGTGCTAATCCTTTTTCTTCTTTGGCTTTTCTCCAAAAGGCAAGTATCTTGCGAAACCTTCAGCTGTCTTTTTCTTGCCATAGATGCAGCATGTGCCAGGGCTTTGAGGGAAGGCCTAAATTACCCAGAAATAATATTACTGCTGAAGTTTCTAAAAGGCCTCCCTCAGGCCTTCAGGTCCGCTTCCTTAGGCCCCGGTCAGGCAACGCCTATTGGAATATTGGCTGCAGGGCTCCAGACCTTCTGAAGGCCGTTTTTCCTCACAGCCTGACTGGATCTGCCTGGGTGAGAAGGTGACGTAAGCAGGTATGTTTTGGATATGAGAGCTGTGTCTCTGCAGCAGGCAGAGGATATATTTCCAGGTTGAAGAATACTGTAGGAGAGTTTTGAGCTTGCTTCAAGCTCCCCAAACAGCAGAGGCCTGAGAAACGATGGCTGCAGCCCTAGGTACACCCAGGGCATCTTCCTCCACCTCCCCTCTGTTAGCTGAAGTCCTCAGCAGAGGGCCATCATCAGCCAAGTGAGGCTGGTGCCCATTTCAGGGCTGGTCTTCCTGTTTCTCATTCACCGTGACTTTCTCTCTTTGAAGATCAGCCTCCTCCTAGGTCAGCCCTGGGTCAGGGAGAAGGCAGCAGGAGCACGAAGGAGAGGGTAAGGGACCACCATGTAAGCTCGTCTGAGAAAGAACATTTAGAAACAGGACCCTCAACCCCAGAAGGAAGCTGACCTTCTGCCTCCACTGTCTGAATCTGTGCCCCTCCCAGCTGTCACAGTCACTATTGGTGCCCCTCACCCCACTCCACTCCTACGTCCACCCAGCCTGTTTCCTCCCCCCTCATTTCTGGATTCACTACACTTTCTTCAGTTCCTCAAAGCTCAGCTGCACCCTGTGCCCAGACACCTCAGGGCTCGGGCCCAGCAGGATTGCCACAGAGCCCAGGCTCTATTTCTCCTGTGCCACCCCAGGCACCCCAGACCCAGGCCTGACCCTTTTATGGCAGCTATTGCCAGCCCAGCCCTGTCATGGCCTCATGGCTGCTACTTTCCCATGTGGGCTGACCTCTCAGTGCCTCCCATTTGCCTTGACACTGGCTTCTGGGCCCAGAAGCAGTGGGACAACTGACTAGCTGAGGCCCTCCTGCTGTGCATCCAATCATCTGCCCAGGTCACACTGAGGGCTGCTATGCTCTTTGTGATGTCACCCCCACTGACTCTGGGTTCCTTGAGGATAGAGAAGGTGTCATAGCCACAGTTACATTGCCAACACATGTCTAAGAATCTGGCAGAGGGAACATTTGTGGGTGGACCCGTGGAAAGACGGACAGATGGGTGGATAAATGGATCAATGCCTGCTGCAGTCCCTGCCATGACTTTACCCCAGTGAGGCTCCATGACAGTCCAGTTCTCACTACTTCCTGGTATTTCAAAGGATGAGCCCAGTTGGCTCCAGAATTTCTATTTAGAAGGAGCTTAGGAGTAGCAATCAGGTTGGGAAGATTGGCAAGGGGATTTGTCTTAAAGTTGCATTTCCATAGCAAGCACTTTTTTTGTGTGGTAGACATGGAGGTTTACCACCACAGTCCCCTTCGAGGGAGGACTTGCTGCTCAGCTGCAGGAAGCATGGTCAGCAGACAGCCTTTGATGTCAGCTCCTACAGGGTCTGCCTCAGCTGAAGAGTTGCCATGTCCAAAATCATGCCCTCACCGGGGCAGTCCCTATCTGGTGACTGAGGGAGGTGGGGTATCTAGGCTTAGCCATTTTGGCTTGATGCAAGACATCTAACAGGCAATGCTGACTCCTGGGCTCCCTGCTGGAGGGCTGAGGCTCTATCAGCCTCCAACACAGTTTGATTTCCACCTCTACCAATTTCACAGGTGTTAATCCCTAACAAACAGCTTGATCCCAGAACCCCAACCCAGAGTCTGTTCTCCAAAACCCAAACTGCCACATTTTTTAAAATTTAAAGATAAATACAAATATCAATATTTTCTAAACTTCTTGTATTCAAGCTTTTCATACATTTGAGAAAAATCATCCCTACTGAAGAATACTAAGTGGTGGTTCCAGGGTGTTAGTGGAGATGATGGAGAAGCTGAAGGTCCTCCAGTCCTCCCTTTTCACCACACTGACATCTGGTAGAGCTTTCTGGTTTGGAAGCCCTGTGTGTACAGACAAACTCAGCAAGGAGTACGTCAGGGACAGGGATCTAGGTGCCCCAGGCGGATCTAGGGGGAGAAAGGGAGCTGCAGATTTCTTCCTGGATATCAGGCACCTCCCTAATCAGATGGCCAGAAACAGTAGCAAGATCACCTGCTTCTCTCTCAGGAGGGACTTCCAGAGCCTTGGGGAGCCCAGGATTGAGGGTGGTCTTCCTAGGTGGAGGAAACACAGAGCAGAGTCTGGAGCTGCTGAGGTGCCTGGAAATTGAGAGTCAGGATATCAGAGAGGAGGGAGCTGCACAGGGAAGGAGCTCCTGCAACCTGCGTATGAACCCCCTTGGGTCTCTGACCAAATACTAACCTGTAGATGCAAAGAGCAAGATACCACAGGTCTGTCAGAAAGGAATTATCCATTGGGGTCGGTATAAGCTAAATGAGGATTCTGAAGGTTGCACAGTGCTGAGATATTGGTGTTCCAACTAGCCAGAATAAAGTGACACCCCAGGCATTCAGTGGAGAGCTCAGAAGGGCCATATCTTAGAAGTAGGTTTGCTCTGGCCTTAGAATAAGGGCTACTCTAGTCCCACCCTAATAAAGCCTAAAACCAAGTCCCAGTTGGATCAAACTGATGTGCCAATACATTAACTACCTAAAAGAACAAAAAAACAACACTCTTTGCGGAAAGAAAACAAATCCAGACTGTCAATAATGTAATATCCACATGGCTCAGCAAGCAATAACAATCATTAGACCTGGAAAGGAGCAAGAAAATGCAACCCATAACCAAGAGTAGCAACAACAAAAACAAAATGGTCCAAAGAAACGGACTCTGAGAGGACACTGGAATTAACAGCCAAGGACTTTAAAACAGCTATTATAAATATATTCAAGATTAAAAAAAAAAAAAAAAACAGACAGAGGTAAGGCATCTCAGCAGAGAAATGGAAACTACTAAAAAAAAAAAAAAAGAACAGAATGGAAATCTAGAACTAAAAATTATATTTAAAATGAAATTTTGGGATTTCCCTGGCAGTCCAGTGGTTAAGACTCTGCGCTTCCACTGCAGGGGGCGCAGGTTTGATCCGTGGTCAGGGAACTAAGATTCTACTTGCTGTGCAGCATGGCCAAGAAGAAAAAACAAAAAACAAAGGACAAAACAAAACAAAACAAAAATTTACTGGATGGGCTTAACAGCAAGTTGGACACTACAAAACAAAAATCAGTATATTTGAAAACAGGTGAAGAGAAACTATCCAAACTGAAACACAGAAAGAAAAAGGATTGAAAAACACAGCCTCAGTGACTTATGAGATACTCTCAAGCAGTCTAATATATGTATATATGGAGCCTCAGAGGGAAAGAAAGATCAGCACAGAAAAGATTTTGAAGAAATAATGGCCAACATTTTCTAAATTTGATAAAAACTGTAAACCCACAGATCCCAGAAGAAGCTCAATAAAACACAAGCAGCATAAACATTAAAAAAAAAAACTAAACTAAAAATCCATCATAGTCAAATTGCTAAAAGAAAATAAAACTAAAGCACCCAGAGGAAAAAAGGCACATTACATATGAGGGCCAATGATAAGAATAATCACTGACTGCTCATGAGAAGCAATGGAGATCAAAAGACAACAGAATGGAGACGTTCAAGACGGCAGAAGAGTAACACGTGGAGATCACCTCCCTCCCCACAAATACATCAGAAAAACATCTACATGTGGAACAACTCCTACAGAACACCTACTGAATGCTGGCAGAAGACCTCAGACTTCCCAAAAGGCAGGAAACTCTCCATGTACCTGGGTAGAGCAAAAGAAAAAAGAAAAAACAGAGACAAAAGAATAGGGACAGGACCTGCACCAGTGGGAGGGAGCTGTGAAGCAGGAAAAGTTTCCACACACTAGAAAGCCCCTTCACTGGTGGAGACGGGGGCGGGGGGGGGGCGGTGAGGGGGAAGCTTTGGAGCCACGGAGGAGAGTGCAGCAACAGGGCTGCAGAGGGCAAAGTGGAGAGATTGCCGCACAGAGGATCGGTGCCAACCAGCACTCACCAGCCCGAGAGGCTTGTCTGCTCACCCACAGGGGCTGGGAGCTGAGGCTCTGGCTTCGGAGGTCAGATCCCAGGGAGAGGACTGGGGTTGGCTGCGTTAACACAGCCTGAAGGGGGCTAGTGCACCACAGCTAGCCGGGAGGGAGTCCGGGAAAAAGTTTGGACCTGCCTAAGAGGCAAGAGACCATTGTTTCGGGGTGTGTGAGGAGAGGGGATTCAGAGCACCGCCTAAACGAGCTCCAGAGACGGGAGCAAGTCTCGGCTATCAGCGCGGACCCCAGAGACTGGCATGAAACGCTAAGGCTGCTGCTGCAGCCACCAAGAAGCCTGTGTGCGAGCACAGGTCACTCTCCACACCTCCTTTCCTGGGAGCCTGTGCAGCCCGCCACTGCCAGGATCCTGTGATCCAGGGACAACTTCCCCGGGAGAACACACGGTGCACCTCAGGCTGTTGCAATGTCATGCTGGCCTCTGCCACCACAGGCTCACCTCTCATTCCGTGCCCCTCCCTCCCCCTGGCCTGAGTGAACCAGAGCCCCCTAATCAGCTGCTACTTTAACCCCATCCTGTCTGAGCAAAGAAGAGACGCCCTCAGGTGACCTACATGCAGAGATGGGGCTAAATCCAAAGCTGAACCCCAGGAGCTGTGCGAACAAAGAAGAGAAAAGGAAATCTCTCCCAGCAGCCTCAGGAGCAGTGGATTAAATCTCCACAATGAACTTGATGTACCCTGCATCTGTGGAATACCTGAATAGACAACGAATCATCCCAAACTTAGGCGGTGGACTCTGGGAGCAACGATATATATATATATTTTTTCCTTTTTCTCTTTTTGTGAGTGTGTATGTGTATGCTTCTTTGTGTGATTTTGTCTGTATAGCTTTGCTTTTACCATTTGTCCTAGGGTTCTGTCTGTCCGTTTTTTGTTTTTGTTTTTGTATTTTGTTGTTGTTGTTTTTAGTATAGTTTTTACTGTTTGTTAACACCGGTGAATTTGTTTTTTGGTTTGGTTGCTCTCTTCTTTTCTTTTTCTATTACTTTTTAACTTTTAATAATTATTTTTTATTTTAACAACTTTATTTTTTCTTTCTTTCTTTCTTTTTTTCTCTCTTTTATTCTGAGCCATGTGGATGACAAGGTCTTGGTGCTCCGGCCAGGTGTCAGGCCTGTGCCTCTGAGGTGGGAGAGCCGAGTTCAGGACATTGGTCCACCAGAGACCTCCCAGCTCCATGTAATATCAAACGGTGAAAATCTCCCAGAGATATCCATCTCAACGCCAAGACCCAGCTCCACTCAACGACCAGCAAGCTACAGTGCTGGACACCCTCTGCCAAACAACTAGCAAGACAGGAACGCTACCCCACCCACTAGCAGAAAAGCAGCCTAAAATCATACTAAGGTCACAGACACCCCAAAACACACCACTGGACACAGACCTGCCCACCAGAAAGACACGATGCAGCCTCATCCACCAGAACACAGGCACTAGTCCCCTCCACCACGACGCCTACCCAACCCACTGAACCAACCTTAGCCACTGGGGGCAGACACCAAAAAAAATAGGAACTACGAACCTGCAGCCTGTGAAAAGGATACCCCAAACACAGTAAGTTACGCAAAATGAGAAGACAGAGAAACACACAGCAGATGAAGGAGCAAGGTAAAAACGAACCAGACCAAACAAATGAAGAGGAAATAGGCAGTCTACCTGAAAAAGAATTCAGAGTAATGAGAGTAAAGATGATGCAAAATCTTGGAAATAGAATGGAGAAAATACAAGAAACGTTTAACAAGGACCTAGAAGAACTAAAGAGAAAACAAACAATGATGAAAGACACAATAAATGAAATTAAAAATTCTCTAGAGGGAATCAATAGCAGAATAACTGAGGCAGAAGAACGGATAAGTGACCTGGAAGATAAAATAGTGGATATAACTACTGCAGAGCAGAAGAAAGAAAAAAGAATGAAAAGAATTGAGGACAGTCTCAGAGACTACTGGGACAAGATTAAACGCACCAACATTCGATTTATAGGAGTCCCAGAAGAAGAAGAGAAAAAGAAAGGGACTGAGAAAATATTTGAAGAGATTATAGTTGAAAACTTCCCTAATATGGAAAAGGAAATAGTCAATCAAGTCCAGGAAGCGCAGAGAGTCCCATACAGGATAAATCCAAGGAGAAACAGGCCAAGACACATATTAATTAAACTATCAAAAATTAAATACAAAGAAAAAATATTAAAAGCAGCAAGGGAAAAACAACAAATAACATACAAGGGAATCCCCATAAGGTTAACAGCTGATCTTTCAGCAGAAACTCTGCAAGCCAGAAGGGAGTGGCAGGACATATTTAGAGCAATGAAAGGGAAAAACCTACAATCAAGATTACTCTACCCAGCAAGGATCTCATTCAGATTCGAGGGAGAAATTAAAATTTTACAGACAAGCAAAAGCTAAGAGAATTCAGCACCACCAAGCCAGCTTTACAACAAATGGTAAAGGAACTTCTCTAGGCAGGAAACACAAGAGAAGGGAAAGACCTACAATAGCAAACCCAAAACAATTAAGAAAATGGTAATAGGAACATACATATCGATAATTACCTTAAATGTAAATGGATTAAATGCTCCAACCAAAAGACATAGACTGGCTGAATGGATACAAAAACAAGACCCGTATATATGCTGTCTACAAGAGACCCACTTCAGACCTAGGGACACATACAGACCGAAAGTGAGGGGATGGAAAAAGATATTCCATGCAAATGGAAATCAAAAGAGAGCTGGAGTAGCAATTCTCATATCAGACAAAATAGACTTTAAAATAAAGACTATTACAAGAGACAAAGAAGGATCCAGGGATCAATCCAAGAAGAAGGTATAACAATTGTATATATTTATGCACCCAACATAGGAGCACCTCAATACATAAGACAAATGCTAACAGCCATAAAAGGGGAAATCAACAGTAACACAATCATAGTAGGGGACTTTAACACCTCACTTTCACCAACGGACAGATTATCCAGAATGAAAATAAATAAGGAAACACAAGCTTTAAATGATACATTAAACAAGATGGACTTAACTGATATTTATAGGACATTCCATTCAAAAACAACAGAATATGCTTTCTTCTCAAGTGCTCACGGAACATTCTCCAGGATAGATCATATCTTGGGTCACAAATCAAGCCTTGGTAAATTTAAGAAATTTGAAATCGTATCAAGTATCTTTTCCGACCACAACGCTATGAGACTAGATATCGATTACAGGAAAAAATCTGTAAAAAATACAAACACATGGAGGCTAAACTATACACCACTAAATAACCAAGAAATCACTGAAGAAATCAAAGAGGAAATCAAAAAATACCAAGAAACAAACACGACGACCCAAAACCTATGGGATGCAGCAAAAGCAGTTCTAAGAGGGAAGTTTATAGCAATACAATCCTACCTTAAGAAACAAGAAAAATCTCAAATAAACAACCTAACCTTTCACCTAAAGCAATTAGAGAAAGAAGAACAAAAAACCCCCAAATTTAGCAGAAGAAAAGAAATCATAAAGATCAGATCAGAAATAAATGAAATGAAGGAAACAACAGCAAAGATCAATAAAACTAAAAGCTGGTTCTTTGAGAAGATAAACAAAATTGATAAACCATTAGCCAGATTCATCAAGAAAAAAAGGGAGAAGACTCAAATCAAGAGAATTAGAAATGAAAAAGGAGAAGTAACAACTGACCCTGCAGAAATACAAACGATCATGAGAGATTACTACAAGCAACTCTATGCCAATAAAATGGACAACCTGGAAGAAATGGACAAATTCTTAGAAAAGCACAACCTTCTGAGACTGAACCAGGAAGAAATAGAAAATATAAACAGACGAATCACAAGCACTGAAATTGAAACTGTGATTAAAAATCTTCCAACAAACAAAAGCCCAGGACCAGATGGCTTCACAGGTGAAGCCACCAAACATTTAGAGAAGAGCTAACACCTATCCTTCTCAAACTCTTCCAAAATATACCAGAGGGAGTAACACTCCCAAACTCATTCTACAAGGCCACCATCACCCTGATTCCAAAACCAGACAAAGATGTCACAAAGAAAGAAAACTACAGGCCAATATCACTGATGAACATAGATGTAAAAATCCTCAACAAAATACTAGCAAACAGAATCCAACAGCACATTAAAAGGATCATACACCATGATCAATGGGGGTTTATCCCAGGAATGCAAGGATTCTTCAATATACGCAAATCAGTCAATGTGATACACCGTATTAACAAATTGAAGAATAAAAACAATATGATCATCTCAATAGATGCAGAAAAAGCTTTCAACAAAATTCAACACCAATTTATGATAAAAACCCGCCAGAAAGTAGGCATAGAGGGAACTTATCTCAACATAATAAAGGCCATATATGACAAATCCACAGCCAACATCATCCTCAATGGTGAAAAACTGAAACCATTTCCACTAAGATCAGGAACAAGACAAGGTTGCCCACTCTCACCACTATTATTCAACATAGTTTTGGAAGTTTTAGCCACAGCAATCAGAGAAGAAAAAGAAATAAAAGGAATCTAAATCGGAAAAGAAGAAGTAAAGCTGTCACTGTTTGCAGATGACATGATACTATACATAGAGAATCCTAAAGATGCTACCAGAAAATTACTAGAGCTAATCAATGAATCTGGTAAAGTAGCAGGATACAAAATTAATGCACAGAAATCTCTTGCATTCCTATACACTAATGATGAAAAATATGAATGAGAAATTAAGGAAACACTCCCATTTACCATTGCAACAAAAAGAATAAAATACCTAGGAATAAACATACCTAAGGAGACAAAAGACCTGTAGGCAGAAAACTATAAGACACTGATGAAAGAAATTAAAGATGATACAAATAGATGGAGAGATATACTATGTTCTTGGATTGGAAGAATCAACATTGTGAAAATGCCTATACTACCCAAAGCAATCTACAGATTCAATGCAATCCCTATCAAACTACCACTGGCATTTTTCACAGAACTAGAACAAAAAATTTCACAATGTGTATGGAAACA
The DNA here is from genome assembly GCF_965194805.1 of Balaenoptera borealis. Lineage (NCBI taxonomy): Eukaryota > Metazoa > Chordata > Mammalia > Artiodactyla > Balaenopteridae > Balaenoptera > Balaenoptera borealis. The sequence goes on from NC_138868.1 coordinate 43,062,372, forward strand.
CAAAAGACCCCGAATAGCCAAAGCAATCCTGAGAAAGAAAAACGGAGCAGGAGGAATCAGGCTCCCTGACTTCAGACTATACTACAAAGCTACAGTAATCAAGACAGTCTGGTACTGGCACAAAAACAGAAATATAGACCAATGGAACAGGACAGAAAGCCCAGAGATAAACCCACGCACATATGGTCACATTATTTTTGATAAAGGAGGCAAGAATATACAATGGAGAAAAGACAGCCTCTTCAATCAGTGGTGCTGGGAAAACTGGACAGCTACATGTAAAAGAATGAAATTAGAACACTCCCTAACACCATAAGGGAAAATAAACTCCAAATGGATTAAAGACCTAAATGTAAGGCCAGACACTATAAAACTCTTAGAGGAAAACATAGGCAGAACACCTCTATGACATAAATCACAGCAAGATCCTTGTTGACCCATCTCCTAGAGAAAGGGAAATAAACAAATGGGACCTAATGAAACTTAAAAGCTTTTGCACAGCAAAGGAAACCATACAGAAGACGAAAAGACAATCCTCAGAATGGCAGAAAATATTTGCAAATGAAGCAACAGACAAAGGATTAATCTCCAAAATTTACAGGCAGCTCGAGCAGCTCAATATCAAAAAAACAAACAGCCCAATCCAAAAATGGGCAGAAGACCTAAATAGACATTTCCCCAAAGAATATATACAGATTGCCAACAAACACATGAAAGAATGCTCAACATCATTAATCATTGGAGAAATGCAGATCAAAACTGCAATGAGGTTAATATCTCACAGCAGTCAGAATGGCCATGATCAAACAATCTACAAACAATAAATGCTGGAAAAGGTGTGGAGAAAAGGGAACCCTCTTGCACTCTTGGTGGGAATGTAAATTGATACAGCCACTATGAAGAACAGTATGTAGGTTCCTTAAAAAACTAAAAATAGAACTACCATACGATCCAGCAATCCCACTACTGGGCATATACCCTGAGAAAACCACAATTCAAAAAGAGTCATGTACCAAAATGTTCATTGCAGCTCTATTTACAATAGCCAGGACATGGAAGCGACCTAAGTGTCCCTCGACAGATGAATGGATAAAGAAGAAGTGGCACATATATACAATGGAATATTACTCAGCCATAAAAAGAAATGAAATGGAGGTATTTGTAATGAGGCGGATGGAGTTAGAGTCTGTTGTACAGAGTGAAGTAAGTCAGAAAGAGAAAAACAAATACTGTAAGCTAACACATATATATGGAATCTAAAAAAAAAAAAAAAATGGTTACGAAGAACCTAGGGGCAGGATGGGAATCAAGACGCAGACCTACTAGAGAATGGACTTGAGGACACGGGGAGGGGGAAGGGTAAGCTGGGACAAAGTGAGAGAGTGGCATGGACTTATATATACTACCAAATGTAAAATAGATAGCTAGTGGGAAGCAGCCGCATAGCACAGGGAGATCAGCTCGGTGCTTTGTGACCACCTAGAGGGGTGGGATAGGCAGGGTGGGAGGGAGACACAAGAGGGAGGAGATATGGGGATATATGTATATGTATAGCTGATTCACTGTGTTATAAAGCAGAAACTAACACACCACTGTAAAGCAATTATACTCCAATAAAGATGTTTAAAAAAAAAAAGACAACAGAATGATATATTTAAAGTGCTAAAGAAAACAATTGTCAACCTAGAATTCTTTTTCCAGAGAAAATATCCTATAAAATGAAGATGAAATATAGACATTTCCAGACAAAGGCAGAAGAATTCATCACCAGCAGACCTACACACACAACAAGGTATGTTAATGCTTTCAGGCCAAAGGGAAATGGCACCAGATGGAAATATGAATCTACATGAAGAACTCCAGAAATGTTAAATACTTTTTCTTAAAAGTACTTTAGAAAATACAAAGTCTTGTTTTCATTACAAGAAAAACAGCTGACTGTTTAAAGCAAAAGTATTAACAATTTATTACAGTTTATAACATTTGGAAAAGTAAAAAAAAAAAAAAGAAATAGAAAAATGTTTGGTAACAGTATCATGAAGAAGGGTAAGGGGGTAACTGGAAATATACTGTTGTTAACGTTCTTATATGTTAAGTGGTGTAACATTAATTCCAAGTAGACTGTGATAAGTAGAGATATTAGCAAGCCAAACTCAGTAGTGTATACAAAAGACACTATACCAAAACTAAATTGGGTTTAATCCTAGAAAAGTCAGGTTGTTTTATAATTTAAAGTGGAATAATTCGCTCTATGCAAATTAAAGGAGAAAAAAATAATCATAATGTTTTTCCTATTCTAGAATTGTCCTTTTCCACCCTGACATGCTAACTGTGCAACTTTCAACCAGGCCACATAGAGATGCTTAAGTTTGACAAAAGATGGCAGATATATTGCACACATGCCATGTTTCTGTTTTCTGCACCCATGGCAGACATCACTAAATGATCATGCCTCGCATTCTCTTCTGCTGAGCCTCTCTTGGGTCTCAAATTTTTTCTCAATACAGATATTAGTTATCAACTGACTGGCAATAATACCTAAGATAAAGTACGTTTATGATCTCTGGTTTGGACCAGAAGAATGAAATGTGGAATGGAGTTTTATCAGAACTCTGGGATCACTAAGGATGATAGGTTAGAAGACTAATCTTATTATTATAAATAATAACAGTAATGATTATGATGACAGTAATAATGAATCAATGCTATCAACTGCCTATCTCCACATTTCTTATATAAGAAAAATTAGTAGCAATCTGGTTTTGGATATTTGCCACTGAAAGCATTCTTGATACAGACTTGATGCCTAAATTGAAATGTGAAAGATGGGTGAGAGCAGACAAAATTTTGCAGGTAGAGGCACGTCGTGATCAAGACAAGACAGAGATTAGAACTTTGGTAGAAGAGCAAGTGGTTGAGGCATGAGGAACAGGAAAAAATGTAGGAGATGAGAATGTTCAGATCGTAATGAGCTTTAGAAATCTGTGTTATGAAGTACAAACTTTATCCTGGGTACAGTGTACAAATGGGAAGTCACTTAGGGGTTTTAAGTATGGAAACCAACATATCAGAACTGTGATTTAGAAAGATCATTCAGTTGTTGAAGGGAGCATGCTTTGGAGAGGAACCAGACTAGAGGCATGGAAATCAGTTAGGAAAATGTCATCATGATCCAGGTAAGAGAGATGTTGGTCTCTGGACCACAGCGGTAGCAATGAAGATGGAAGGAAGTTAACATATCCCCAATGTTAAGGGAATAGAATGGCAAAGATCTGGTGACTAATGCAAAAATTAGTATAAAGAGAGGGAAGAGCAAAGAATGATTCCCATTTTTAGTTTACCTGGGTGGATGATGGGGTCCATCTGATGGGACAGAGGAGGAGAGTTTGGGGGACAGGGAGAAAAATATGAGATAATTTCCATTTTTGGACAAACTTGAACAGTCTCTTCCAGAGCTGAGCTCATCTTAAGGAACGGCTGAAGGGCTCTTTATTGAGGTACTACAACTGTGACTCCACCGTCTGACAAACAACAGAACAATGTGTGTGTGTGTGTCTGCGCACGCGCACGCCTTTTTGGGAATGGGATGTATAGATAGGCGAAGACAGACTAGGTAGAAAGAGTGGGGTTTTTTTTGTTTTTTGTTTTCAGGCAAAGAATTTGCCTTCTAGATGTTGGTGGGCGGACCAAATCTGCGAATTAGCAATCGGTTCCACAGTGATATAATACATATGGAAGAGCAAGGATGATTCCCATGTAATGATGGTGTGCCCATATCAGGGACTGACAAAGGAAGTAGTAGCCAACTTGAAAAAGTGAGAAAGGCAGTGAACATTTTTTCAGGACCAATCAGTAGGCTTTATTCCACCACATTTGGGGTCCTGAACTGTGTTAGTGGAAGGTACCAGCATTGCTAAGATGTAGATGAGGAACTGTATCCAAACCGGACAGGAAACAGATGGCACACTGAGAAAAGTAACAGAGGTCAAGGAAGGGACTACAGAAGTATGAGCAGGGTTAAGGCAACAATGAGGAATGGTGAAGCACAGGGACTAGCAACAGTGGGGAGCTGCAGGCCAGGGGAGGAGACGATGGCTGGAACTCTGAGAAATGTGGAGCTGTAGGAGGGAGGCCACCCTGCAGCAGCAATGGCATTTGGTAGAGGAATGCAACCACTGCCAAACCAGAGCTCAGAGGGAATGGCTGAGGAGCAAACAGCCCTGTCCTTTCTCTCCTCTTGTCCTCTACTCCTGTCAGTGCCTCTCACGGGCTGAATCCAACTGGAAGCCAGAAGGCAAGGGAACCCAAATGTGTCATCCACAGAGGTCAGCTTGATGTGGCAAAGAGCAGCGTGGAGAAGAGAGTGGGTCTGCAGGGGCAAAGAAGAACATTCAGCAGAGGAACTTCCTTCTTGAGGGGAAAGGGTGGGGGTGGGGGGCCTCTAAAGTGAGGACTGTGAATCAGAATTAGAAACTCAAATGAAATAACCGGCAAGTTCTAACCAAGGAAAAAAGGTAAGAAGTAACTAGACTTATCTTGGAAAAAAAATAATTGAAGCCCAGGGTGGGGTGGGGGGAAGAGGGGAACCTGACAACTGGATGTGGAAACACTGTACATTCTCCTTTGAAAATGAGAAAGAGTGAGAAAGCTGTACAGAATCCCTGGCAAAGCAGACAACCAAATCTAGAGCTAAGAATCTGTGATCTAACCGTATACAAATACACGTACCCTGCAACTTGTAGTTGTAAGTGAAAACTTCCGGAAGACTTTTGATTCTGAGGAAGAAGCCTTGTTCAAAAAGGAAGATTTTAAATGTGTATGTGTGAGGGTGGGGGATGATTTCCAGAATTTGCTTCTGGATAGTTCAAGGCTTTTCCTAATTACAGGCCACCTATCAGGACTGAGGACTACAGAGCTAATGGAATGCGAAATGCTCCAGCAGCCAAGTTATATGAACAATTAGAAAAAACTGACAGTTTGCAGTTCAAATTTGTTTTATCTCTTTTAAATAAAAGCAAGAGGAGGGAAACTCCCCAAAGAATTCTTGGAACACAAATGAGGCCCAGGTCATGTGCTATAATCTCTCTACCTCAGCAAGAAGACAAACCATTGGGTTGACTACAGATCATTAGGGCAGATAAAGAGGGCCAGTTGTCTCAACATGTGGCTAATAAGAAGTCTGTGGGAATGGATGATTTGGGAACTGGCTACCTTTAAAGAATTCTTCTGCCCGCGGGTGAAGTGACTAAGTGGGACTTCTGTTCCCGTATGAGGAAATTTTGAAGGATCCTCATTTTATCCAGTGGGCAAGTCCTGTTGATTGCAGAAAAGCCACAGTGGAGAAGGGTGCTCAATTAAAGTGATAATAACATTAACACTGCAAGGTGTAAAGAGAACTGATTTCTTATACTTTTATTCAAAATGTTCAAAATTCGTATTCCTTAATGATTAAAAAAAGTGGTATCAGGGACTTTCCTGACGGTCCAGTGGTTGAGACTTCGCCTTCCAATGCAGGGGGTGCGGGTTTGATCCCTGGTTGGGGACTAGGATCCCACATGCCTCGGGGCCAAGAAACCAAAAACATAAAAGCAAGGGCAATATTGTGACAAATTCAATAAAGACTTTAAAAAATGAGGACTTCCCTGGTGGCACTGTGGTTAAGAATCCGCCTGCCAAAGAAGGGGACACAGGTTCTATCCCTGGTCGGGGAAGATCCCACATGCCACAGGGAAACTAAGCCCATGTGCCACAACTACTGAGCCTGTGCTCTAGAGCCCATGAGCCACAATTTCTGAGCCCACGTGCCACAACTACTGAGCCCGCATGCCTAGAGCCTGTGCTCTGCAACGAGAAGCCACTGCAATGAGAAGCCTGCGCACAACGAAGAGTAGCCCCCGCTCACCGCAACTAGAGAAAGCCCGCGCACAGCGATGAAGACCCAACACAGTCAAAAATAAATAAATAAATAAATTTATATTTTTAAAAAAAGACTTTAAAAAATGGCCCACATTAAAAAAATCTTTTAAAAAAAGTGATATCAGAAATGGGGAAATCACAGTATAAAATTGGAGAATATAAATTGCGTTGCATTAGTATAACTAATTCCATAATTATTCCATAGTTTTATTCCTTAGGCATTTTTGGTGGTTTTGAAGAAACAGTTACTGAACACTTACTATGTACCACACACTTTATATTCATTATATCATTTAATCCTTACAACCACGTTCCTGGGCAGGTATTTTACAAAAGTGGAAACTGAGTCTGAGAGGTTAAATGACTCATTCATAGTCACACAGCTGATAAGTGGCAGTTGATTCATGCCTAGTCTTAGAGCAAAACTAATGCTTTTTCTACTACACAATTCTGCTTCTCTGTCCTTACGGAAGTTTTGTTGTAATCGTTTTTTTTTAAATTTTAGAAGTGACTATGTACTTGTGCTCCAGTTACCAAGGAACGGTATGTTAGAAAAGTAGACATGGAGTATTCATTTACAAGAACAATTAGAATATCTGTGAGAATCCCTTTCGACACTAATCTTTAACTGCTTAGTTATTTTTATTATTATTATTATTAACATGGCTGTGCCACGTGGCTTGCGGGATCTTACTTCCCTGACCAGGGATTGAACCCAGGCCATGGTAGTGAAAGCACTGAGTCTTAACCACTGGACCGCCAGGGAATTCCACTTAGTTACTTTTCAAAACAGCAAATCCTTCATGTGTGCGGACCTTATAGGAATTAAGCCTCCTAGAAGGAATATTAGTCCAATTCCCTGCAAGAAGAATGCCAGTAATCCTGGAAGACTCACTGCAGCTGGAAAGGGAGTTTTCAAATGGGAAATGCGGAAGACAAGAGCAGAGAGAGAACTGTCAAGAACTATGTGACAAAAGGCAGAGTAGCAATGGGACCAGAGTGGGCAAACAAGCAGTAGTGACTCTCAAACAGATGAGGCTAGGTTTTACTATATTACCTGGGCTTTGTGAAGAAGTTCCAGAGCTGGAGTTTTAAAATGCCTCAAAGTCAACGTTTTCCCCTTGCATTTTTTCTGTGTTAAGAAAAAAAAGGTTTCTTTTCAGACAAAAGGGATTCCTCCTAGGATGCCCAACCTAGGGGATGGTTCTGTGTGTCTTTTTGAGATTATGCTAGTAAGTGTGCCTAGTGCCAAGGAGGATCTCGGGATACTCCAGGATCCCAGTACTGACATTTCTTGAAGAATTTGTCCTTATGCTCTGTGATGACTTAGAATTTTATGGTCTGTTAAGCAGAGTATTGATGTATATGGATACAATATGCTTGCAGGTAAAGTGCATCTGACAATTCGAGAAGTAGGAGGGTGCTCATAACACGGTATAAGTTTGAACAATACTGAAATTATACAATGCGGAAATTGAGGGTTGAAGTGATGTCAGAGCAGGGCGGGCATTTCATATAGTGTACTGAACATTACCTCTTGTGTCAAAGGGAAAAAATTCAAAAATTGGCCTAGGCCTGCAAGATCATTCTGGTGTACTGGGGAAGAAGGCAGATGACATAGCCAGGTCAAAAATGTGCCATCAGGCCATTCTACTGTGCTGCCAGATGTTACATGCACAGTCGACCCTTCCAGTGGCTTTCGCACCACTGAGCTAAGCAGATTCATAAAGCTTATCCAGAGATTTTCTAATCTAAAGCACACACGACTAGGAATCACCGCACACCAGGAATCAAGTTACCCTTCAATCTAGACAACTAGATTTCTTTGGATAAGTGTCTTCATAAAGAAAAACTCTAGAAGTAGTACAGACAGCAGAACTAGTACTTTATGATCTACTAAGAATTCAGAAGATTGTATTTAGCATGACTTTACATTAGTGGCTAGCAAAGAGCCAATCAATGCTTATCGAATAAAAGACTTAGTAAAGTTTGTCAATTGTGGAGTTCCTAACTTGGAGCATTTGCATTGTCTTTTGTTAGCATCTCTAGGTGAGGGAAAAAAATGAAATTATTGGTGCCAACTTTTATACTCCTTTTGGCAAATTCTTCTTGATTGTAAAATTTTGTATTATACAGGAAAAGGAAGCTTAGCAATTCTGGGGTTGATAGAAGGAAGGACAAACTTCATATTATCAATTAAGCTGAGACATTTATTGAGTAACTTCTATGTGCCAGGTTCCTTAAAGAAACAGGCCCTGCCCTATGGGAGAGCTCACAAGTGTATGAAGGAAACAAGGTAAACAGGTATTTTCAATCTAATGGGGTTAGATCCTGTTTTCATATAGCTTAAGGCAAACCCCCTAATCATTTCAGATTTTCTCAGGTAAAACATTCTAAAATTAGCAATACTTTCAACTGCCTGCATGCTTTGGTAATTATGCGAGGTTCCCATGACACAGGCTCTAGAACCCAGTTTTAAGGACAGAAACACCTTCTCAGTCTACGAAGAGTTGAGCACTCTCTGTGACAGCTGACTCTCCATAAACTCACAATTAATTGATATATAATATGAGCACTATAATGGGAATTACAATGGGAAAGTAAGCTAGTTGGAGGACTGTGGTAACTCGGCTGCACAGAAAGGACATACACTCGTGGTTAGTACCAGATAAAGACCAAGTAAGAAACTAGTAAGCACAGAAATGAATGTACTTACCGAGTTTACCAAAAACATAATAAAGACCTGGACAATTTCAAAGGCTATCATAGCATAGTAGGTTGTTGTTCTCTAACCATGAGACAAAAATGCCATCTCAAGATCTGGAGTTAAAAACCCAGAATGAATGGTTTGTTTTTTTTAAGGCTTTTGTTATTTTTCCAGATTCCACACACCCTCATTTGTTACTGTAAAATAAAAACTTTTGCTTTAGTTTACAAAAAACTCAGGCTCATTGCAGAAAACGTAGAAAATATAAGGGTCAAAAAGCTAGACCACCCATAATTATCACATAAGACTAATTTCTTGAACATTTTGGCATTATTCCTCTGAGGCCAGACCATTTCCTATGTATTACTATGTGTTTTGTGTCATGTTTTATATATTGATTTTTAGTTTCAGGTGGGACTTTCCAGACCTTGTCCCAGGTCCTACGAATGCACTCTACTTGGACCTTGCTGGTATCTCACGAAGACTGACTACTCAGACCAGCAGTTCTCCAACTTTAGCGTGCATAACAATCACTTGGAGGCCGTGTCAGAACAGGCTGCTGGGCCCCACCCAGTTTCTGATTCAGTAAGTCTGGGTGGGATCTGAAATTTGCATTTCTATTGAGTTCCCAGGTGATGCAAATGCTGATGCTGCTGGTCTGGGATCATACTTTGAGAATCACAGAAAACTGAAAAACAGAGAGACCAGCTGTTTAAACACTGGTGTGGCTTGTATTCTCAAAAATACTTAGTGTCACTATTTAAGTAGAATTTTTTCTCTTAAGTTGATTTCATTCAGGAAATAAGTGTAATAGGTCAGTTCACTTAAGTCCAAAATCTATTCATATTTAATAGAAATTGGTGTGCTTTGGCTAGGAGGACATTCTGAGTGTTTTTGACCACAGCCATTCCACATTCCATAGTGAATTCTGAGCATATAAAGGCCCTCGGTTGGCCCCCAATTGCCTCCCCAGCCTCATCTTCCCTTAGTCATCCTCCCCTTTGGCACCAAAATATTTCCTCATGGCTCCCCACACTTCCCTTTACACATGCCCTTCTCTGTATCTGGAACGCTTCCCTTTCCCACCATTCTTCCAATCAGACTTAAAACCACAATTCAAATACTGTATGTCTGTATGAGCTCTTCCCTGAAACACTAAGCAGTAATCACTCCTTTGTGCTTTTAGTATTTTGTTCTTTTCTTTATATGTTATATTAAAACTATGTTTACTTACCTCTGTTAAGTCATACAACCCTAAAGGGTAGGTATTGTGTCATACTCCGATCTGAACCACTGACAAGTTTAGAGTGTGTTGAGTGATACAGACAGATAAACAGATAATTGCAATATATAAAACATAGTGCCTAACCCAACAGCATATAAGAGAACCTCCCTAAATGGTCCAGAAGCACGTGTTCCTATAGTGAAAGACAGTATAGTGTGATGGACAAGTGTAGCAGGCTTTTGAGCTGGACTTACCTGAGTTCAAACCTTGGCTCTGCCACTAGCAGTGTAACATGGATAAATTACTAATGTTACACACCTTAGTTACCACACCTATAAAACATGGGTAACAGAGGTGCCCTTCTCAAAGGGTTGCTGTAAGGCACAAATGGGTTAATACATGTAAAATGCTTAGAGTAGTGCCTGGCACATAGTGAGTGCTCAACAAGTGTTCACTAATGTTATTTCTACAGTGTAAAAGGTGCGAGCTGGTTTTCCTCTCAACAACCAGAAATCAACAACCCAGTTCAGAAAAATGACAAACCTGTGAAAGATGTAACATAAAGCAGAGAAGTAGGTATTATATGTCAAAAAATTAAGTAATGATGAAATAAATATATATTCTCCTGGGATGACTATTTTAAATAAAATCCATTCATCTGTATGTTTAGGTTCAGGTGTGTTTGTTAAAAAATAAAACAAAAAAAGCAGCTCTAATACTAGGTAGAGTCATATGAGATTATCTTTGTAGTTCAAAGACCATCAAATATTAGCATTTTTACGTGTTTCAACCTAACACTTTCTAGTTACACTTTGCTCTCAAAAACTGAAGATAAGCTTTCCACAGATATATGTGAGAGAGAAAGAAAGAGAAAGAGAAAGAGAATTAGGTTTTCTGTATAACAGCAGAAAATAAAGGAATTCTGCCTCCAAAGCATCTTTGGAGGACACCTAATTCAACCCCATAAAAAAACAAAGTCAAATGTCTAGGAGAGAATCTCAAAGTAAATATTTTGAAGAGAATAATGAGGTATGCTTATATATTTTAACGAATTCAGAAAAATCTCCACTGCCTCTCTTCATCTTTTTTTAAAATTTCTTGGCCGCACCACACAGCATGTGGGATCTTAGTTCCCTGACCAGTGATCAAACCCACACCCCCTGCATCCCTGCATTGGAAGTGCGGAGTCTTAACCACTGGACTGCCAGGGAAGTCCCTTCCTCTCTTCATCTTGTATAAAAGTATAGGTATTGTATGTGATCTGTGACAAAGGAAGGGAAGGAGGGAAAGAAAGGGAGAAAGAAAAGAAAGAAAACGACAATTATAGCCTTATTTGCCCACCATAAAGATATTAAACTCATATTTATCACTCTATATTTTTCTATATAAATGTATTTTTATAGCAATCAACTTGCAAAGGAGCACGTCAAACTTAATGTTACTCAAATTTTTCTTTAATAAAGAAAAATCAAAGGAATAATTTAACAAATATGCTCAAATGACAAAGATGATTTGTTTAGGAATCTTAAGGGTAGCAGAGATGTACGCTAAGAGAGTACCATCATAAAAAAAAAGGCATTCATTCATTCTATGACTTGAAAATGTCTCAAGATAAAAATACTAATAAGAAAATATTTCATATTTCTTTTATCACAGAGACTGTAAATTTAATTAACTCATTTCTATATCAAGTTATGCAGTATACCTTCCTTTCTCTAGCTTCTCATGCAAAAGATTAGGGAGTTTTTCTCAAAATAGAGCAAGTCAGTGCTAATATTTTCAAGTCACAGCTTGGAGTCAGCCTAGAAGAGCTTGGCTAGGAAGGACATTTATATTCACCTGTACCCCAGCCTGATATCAGCTCTCTCCTTTTTTAGTTACCCTCTATTACTAATGAATGATTCCTTATACTTACTCAATAGACAAATTACAACAAATGTATTTATAAATTAATATAATATCATTCAAGGTGGAGGAGAGGAGCTGGAGCCTAATGACACCCTGGCACTGTTTTTAGAAAAACCACCTCATTCCAGCTAATAAATAAAAATAATACTTTAACAAAAAGTATTCATCCTGCCTATATGCTTCCCCTAAAATGCTGTGTAAGAGACTTAGAATTCAATAAAATTAGGATATAAAAAGTAATGAGTACACCTTTAAAAAGGTAAGAAGTATAAATGAGAACTGTTTCCTGTAATCCTAACCACATTACCTCACAAGTAATTTTCAGGACAATTATTGTAAAAATACAATAAATACTATAATGGAAATATAGGGATTCATTTATTACTTTTTGGTTTACAAACAAAGGCACCCAATAATGCTTCTATTTATTTCTTATAAAAGACTATCGATTTACATTTAAAACAAAAAGCAAAAAACCCTGAAACAGTTCCTACAGACAAGCACAAAAAAGGGAGAGATTTTTCCTCCCTGCTTCCAAGCTTTATTACGCAGATTCAGAAAATATTTATTTTATACCATCCTTAAGTCAAAGAATGTATTGCCATGCTTCTCTGTGTTGAGTTTTTGAACATATTAATGTTGCCAAGTCAAGTTTAAATACAGTTATAATGACTTCACGACTGACAAATGCATATGCCAGAATTATAAGAATCAAGGGTGAATAGGGAGAAAAAACCCAATGTTTAAAAAACAGCTTTATCAAATGAGTTAAATGAAATATTAGATTTATTTAACAGGATATCCTGTTAAAATCTGAGTTTGTGTGTAAAACACAATCAGAAAGAACTAAAAACCATGTCTAGCAAATGACATAAATACAAATGATTTCCAAAATCTTTGTTTGAGTTAAGCTTAAAGTCAAGTTGGTGAGCATTAACAATCTATATACTTTTTAAACTAATTTTAGAACTTTTAAGTTCCAGAATGACATATTAATTTATTCATTAGCTTTCTTTTGACAAAAGAATTCTAAACACACAAAATTAATGCAGTGGCCTCAGCACCCTCCCAGTTATCATTTCTTTAAGTTAGATTACAGGAACAATGACAGAGTTCAGAGACATACACCTTCCATGTACTTCACACGCCTGCTGAAGTTGTACCTGATTCTTTTGCAAGACACAAAGACAATTCATCTGATTCTAAGTATATTCAGCAGATGTGTAAAAATCATACAAATGTTAGCATGTTTTCAACACATTATGGAAATGTATTTGGAGAGATGGAGTACTCAATGTATAGGACATCTATAGTTAACTTTGTGGGCCACTTCAAATCAAAGGCATCATCATTTATTCCATTTTTAGACACTGCCATGGTCTCTCACACCTTACATAAGGTATGGTCCTAGACCAGAGACTTTAGTATCATTGCAAAGAATACATATGTATTTATATTTATATACATATTTCTTTTAAAATAATGTTTTAAAAGGTTTACTACAGAAAATCTGGCTTCAACATGGAAGCATTTTCCTTTTCAAGATTATACACCTGCATGGAAGAAGGTGGTTTCCTTTACATTTAGTTTTTTCACAATAACAAAATAAACTTCTTATACATTGCATTTAAATTGATGAAGAAAATTAAGATGTAAAGTTCTATGTAACTTTTTGTATTGTGAACTGACTTCATTAAACATATTCAAGGTACATTGTTAATGATTTAAATATAGTACAACTTGATCAGCTAAATTAGGACATGTTATGCTGATATGTTAAAGCAAATGTGTTATAACAGTAAGGAGAGTTACCTACTATTAAGATTTAAAGGGAATTATAATGTATCATTAAAATATACATCGATTTTCTTGCTATTACTTGTTTCTGTAATGAATTCCTTTCTAAAAGCTAAAACCACATGCAGAAAAAAATAAATGATATTTTTAAACTCAACAGTTTGCTACTTTATGTGGTATGTAAATAAAGTTCTTTAATTTTATACACATTATTTTATGTATTATTTAGTCTTTCTGGAAGAAATTCAGCTCTCAAGGTCAAAAATTAGTATGTGTTTACACACATATGAAAACATTTTCTTAATGCTATGACTACCTGCAAATAACATTCCTCCATAGTAATGTACTTTTAGTTTTCATTGGAAAGACAGTATAAGCCTTTTAAAGTCCTATTAATAAAATTTTAAAAGGGTAGAGAGCACAAGTATGGTGAATTCCTCCCTGCACCCACACCTGCTTGTCAAAGTCTCAAGTAATCATCCAGCTTCAAAATATGAACAAAATGTCACAGAACTGATTTTCATTTGGTCATAATGTGGTCAAGAAAAATGTATTCCTATTCTTTTTGATACTAACAGTCTTACTGAATTTTCATTTTCCTTCTAAAAACACATAGCATATGTTGACATGGATTCTCAAACTCATTTAGATCCAGTAGGGCCTCTATAATAACATATAGCCTTCTGATTATGAAAGCAACTGACTGCTTATAGAAAAATGATATGCATCAGACCTCTAATCAGAGAAAGAAAAATAAGAACGTGTCTCTCATGTCTGAGACCACTCAATAACTTACAGGATGAGGTGAAAATAGTTTGGCTGTAATTTTAACAAAACTAAAACCCACTTGAACTGATGAAAAAAATCAAACACTAAAGAATCAAATATCTACCACTTAGCTAGTATTCCTGTCCAAATAAATGCTTTCCACTGCACTAAATATTATAATTAGAAAATCACTGTATGTTAAGGCATATTTTAATTAATATGTTCCAGAATTGCACAGTTATACTGGTCAGTGTTCCTATTTCCCCACTCCTACCCTCACCCAACCCCTTTTCCCCAGGGATCAAAATGTTAAGTCATGGTTTTGGTGGCTATTATAGATTTGAGTTGGCATACCACAGTGTGTTCACTAGGTTTTTATGAGCATACGTTAAAATATTACATAAAATGTACCATAATTTACTCCACACTCTGAGTTAAGATGGTTTAATGTCTTGACAAAAGGTGAAATGACTTAAGTACATTTTACATTTTGTGCATTTAGACCACCATATGCATAGATGTTCTAATGCTAAATTCTTGTCTTCAGTATCTCATAGTGCTGGATGCTCGGAAGTAAGACAGAAACTTGTAACACAGACTAACCACAAAGTACCAGATGTTTCTTGCCATTTGTGATCTTGCGATAAAAATGCGCCAAATCAGGATCACGAGGATAGTATTGAAACCATAACGTATGTTCCTCAACCTGAAAAGCAAATCAAGAAATGTACTGGATACTATTTTCTAGAATAGAATATTGTTGGATAGCAGATAATTCATGCTCAGTTTTAATCTAATCAAAGTTCAAATCCATACTAAGCTGCAACTTATTTAAAAACTAACTAGAAGGGACTTCCCTGGTGGTACAGTGGTTAAGAATCCACCTGCCAATGCAGGGGACATGGGTTCAAGCCCTGGTCCGGGAAGATCCCACATGCCGCAGAGCAACTAAGCCCATGCGCCACAACTACTGAGCCTGCGCTCTATAGAGCCCGTGAGCCACAACTACTGAGCCTGTGTGCCACAACTACTGAAGCCCGTGTGCCTAGAGCCAGTGCTCCGCAGCAAGAGAAGCCACTGCAATGAGAAGCCTGCGCACCGCAATGAAGAGTAGCCCCCACTCTCCACAACTAGAGAAAGCCCGCTCGCAGCAACTAAGAACCAACGCAGCCAAAAGTAAATAAATAAATCTATTAAAAAAAAAAAAAAAAACTAACCAGAAGTCCTTAAATTAGAAAGTTAGCAAACATCAAACAAACCTGACTGTGCACATTCTGGACAAGAGTCCATCAAACAATGCATTACCTCTATTAACAATGAATAATACAAAGTTTTTTTATAACAGTACATTTGGGATGCAAATTTATTTATTTAACAAGTATTATTTAGCATCCTTCCATATGCCCTATACTGTGCTAGTCAGCAAGTACATTAGTAGGTAAAGCAGACATATCCCTTGCACTTCAGAGCGTCCTATCTAATCTAAAAAGGTAGATTCATCAAATACATCATCCTACAGACAAAATAAACATTTTTTGGACATCTTTAGCTGCTTACAAGTTGT
This sequence comes from Balaenoptera borealis, assembly GCF_965194805.1. Classification (NCBI taxonomy): domain Eukaryota; kingdom Metazoa; phylum Chordata; class Mammalia; order Artiodactyla; family Balaenopteridae; genus Balaenoptera; species Balaenoptera borealis. Next base: position 43,078,257 of record NC_138868.1, read on the forward strand.
CAGACAAGTGAATTTACTCCTTCAGTCCCAGGATCAAAAGCCAACTGGACAAGTCCTCATTCGTGAATGAAACATGGCACTTGCTCTATATAGGAAGACCCTCCCATTCTTAAAGAGCAACATGCTCATTATCTTGCTCATGTTTCAAAACATTTTTGATGTTTTTTAATGGTGTTAGAAAGGAATATAAATCCTTTACATATGCAATACTGTTACATAAATTCCATTAACTTCAACAGGCAGTGAAAGATATAGGACTACAGTTGATCCTTGAACAACATGGAGGTTAGGGCAACGACCCTCCAACAATCCAAGTATAACTTCACAGTCAGCCCTTCTTACCCGTGTTTCTGCATCAGTGAATTGAACCAACTTCACATTGTGTAGTAATATAGTATGTATTTATAGAAAAAATCTACATGTATCAATAAATGGACCCACGCAGTTCAAACCCGTGTTGTTCAAGGGTTAACCGTACAACACACGAACAATGGGTGTAGACAAAAGAGCTTTGAATTAGGAGTCAAAGATCAGTATTCTAGTTTGCCCTGCCACTTAATACAATATGACCTTGTCAAACACAACTTTCCTAAGTCTCCGTTTCCTCATCTATACAACTAGCTGCCCTATAAATTCTCAAAGAGTTGAAAGCACAAGAATAATAATAATGTGAAACTTTTGAAAACTGTTATAAAACTTGTATTAAAAAATTACTATGAATAAAAGAGATTACTTTTAAAACTAACTGCATCTCTGAATAATGGATTAATAGTAATTTTTCCTTTTCTATTTTCTGAGGTTTTTTTTTAACAATTAGTATGTATTACTTTTACAAGAGACTAAGGGAATAATTACAACTATTTTATAAACAAGGAAAAAAGTTCTATAGTGAATAATGTATTATTATACCTCTTTTCCTCTTCTAAAGATGTATTTAAATAGGGTAAAAGAAACGTTACATTACCTCCAGTTTAAAATATATTTTTATTTTCTCCTAATATCTTTACTTCTTCACTAGCAATAAGGGAAGATAAAAGTGATATTTAAAACTAAATTCCACCTGACTTTATTACTAATGGACAGTATAAGCTGATGAAAACAGTAAGGTTCAACAATCATAGGCTAAATTAATACTACCATAGTTACAGCCCAAAGGCAACCACTTTTCTTAAATATTGATACAATATATTATTAGCAGTGTCTCAATTTATCAGCTTAGAAAAAACTGTAATATTTCATAAGGAAGACAAGATGAAATCAAACCCATATAAAACGTACTTGTTCAGATGTTTTCTAGCTGCAGGGAGGCCAGACATTTCTTCATTCAATACGTATTTCTTAGTTCCCATACAGTAGTTCTCTATATATTCTGCCCAATGTAACTGTCGTACATCAATATTAAAAGTCTACATAAACAAAAAAATTATTGGTTACTTTCTTAGATAATTTTTTTCACAACCAGTCAAAAATTCACACTTTTTCTAAAGGCTAATTCCACATGACATGATTACAAAACATTTACTGTATTAGTTTTTTAAATGTTACTGCTATTCACAAAAAAGTTCTTATTCCTATTTCATATCGTCCATTAAACAAAGACACATTTGAGAAGATAATCTGAAAACTCATGTCAGCTTTTAAAGAGTACATGAAGAAGAAAGAAGCCTGCACCATTAAAAATAAATAAATAAACCGACAAAATCCCATTGTCCAAATAGACCTAAGTATTCCTTTTATACATGTATCAATACACCTATTTCCAGTTTCCTTCTGTCTATACTATCTCTTCTTTTTGAACATCCTGCATACCACACAGATTAATTTTCCTAGAGAAACAGCATTGACATCAAGAGATAGAATATGTTACAAAAGCTGGCTTAGGAGTTTAGACAACTGTAAGTAGGCCATCTGATGAAAAGGGTAGATAAATCTGGAAAAGAAAGCCTTACAAAAATGCTATTTCATGACAAAATAAGAGGGCTATACACTGCTCAGTGCTCCTCCACACACAATCAGGTAATTTTTTTGGTGTAACAGATTATTCACAATTTAATTTACCATCATTTCTGAAAATAGCAAGTTCTAGACCAAAAATAAAAAAGCTACCATAAATAAATCACTAAAGTACCAGTGCACTGAAATGGAGACTTGACTTAAGATATGAGATATTATGAGAAGGTCATACATATGTGCAACTGGATTCCCATAGGAAGAGTGAAAAAGCATAGAATAGAAGCAGTATCTGAAAAGACAATGGCTGGAAATTTTCCAAAAATGGTGAGACACCAAGCCAAAGATTCAAAACACACATATACCACATATACACACATATATCTATGCATATCAGAGTAAAACTGCTGAAAGTCAAGGAAAAAATTTTTTTAAAAACCAGAGAAGGCACTGTGGATTACCTCCAAAAAAACATTAGTCTGACCAACTGACTTCTGAAAAGGAGCAATGGAAGCCGAAAGACTATGAGAAGATGTCTTCCAAGTGCTCAAAGAAAGCTGCTAACATAGAATTCTATACCAGTATAAATATCTTTGAAAAATAAAAATATTCCCAGAAGAATAAAAACTGATACAAGCTGACATCAATAGAAGACACACACTAGAAGAAGTATACTAATGGGTACTCTTTAGGCAGAATGAAAATGCTTCCAGATTGAAGTCTGGAATCATTAGAGGAGGATGGAGGAAGAAATAAGAGCAGTAAAAGGACAATTATGCCAGTAAATCTATATGAATACTAACTGACTAGACTACAATAGGAATGATTGTGAGGCACATAACATAAATATAGAATTAAAAAACATAACAACATAGCAGATAGGTGTTACCCTTTGCATTATCCAAGAAAAGGTAGAAGTATCAATATTATATTAGACCTTGCTAAATTAAGAAAGGATAGTAAAGCAGCCGCAAATTAGACTGGCTTTTCAACACCAAGAAAATAAGACAAATATAAAAAGAAAGTTGTCTTTAATGTGTTGAAATCATGTAACATAATCACAAACTGAGAATTCACTACCAACATACCTACTACACAATCATATTCTTGTATTCTGGATATATTTCAAGCAGAAAAAAAATGACCCTAAAGAGAAGATCTGATAGCAAAGACACTAATAAATATATAGTTAAATCTAAGTAAAACTGAACAAAATAATCATTTCTAATTATGAGGTTTAAGTAGAGAACTAAAGTAACATATAACCATATAAGTTAATGAGGATGGTAATCAGAGCTAAAACATTTTATGGTCCTAAATATCATTAAGGAAGAGGCTATAGAAATTACTCAATTTAGACTTTGTTAAGTATGCATGTTCAAATATCTAAGGTAACCTTAAAAAGAGAATACAGAGTTTTAGTTTCAAATTAACAAAGAGCAAAATGTGGAATGGCAAAAAGTAAAAGAGTATACAAAAACAATTTCTGAGAGAAGGTTTTCCTTAAAACTTAAAGAAAACAGAGTGTTTGGGGGGAAAATGCATAAAGAAGTCAAAATTCTCTTTGAATCTGTCATTAAAGAGAAAAAGAGAATCAACATGTCAATCATGCTTTGAAAATACCTCTGCTACTCTCATACTTACATTATAAATTCTAGGATAAAGCAACTTTATCACCACCAATTATGACTGAAGCTTTAATGGGAGACTATAAATAGATCAACTTTCTTATTGTATAATAGTTGGGGAAAATACTCAATTATTTCTCGGGTTGCTAATTAGCATACTCTAATTAGTATGCTACTTGTTTTCTAATATAAAACAGAAAATACTTGCCTTTTTATCTTCCGGGTTTAGTTGATTCATTAACATATTGACATTGTCAGTATTCCAAACCCAAGAATTACTTGTGAAATATTCAAGAAACACCATAGCTTTGTGAAGACGAGTTATTGTCTTCATCATCCTGTATTATAAGAAAAATTGAGATTCATAATTTGCATAGATAGGGAAAAATCTCATCACCACCCAGGGTACCAGTTTCTATTCTGAGACATTAACAATAAAATTGTAACACATAATTCAATAAGTGTACCAAACCACCAGGAAATAAGAATATTTCTGCATCTTAGAAGAACATTTTATAAATCCAAAATGAATTTAATACAGCAGCAGTAAGTTTAAGCAGCAGTAATTGAATTTAAGCAGCAGTAAATGAATTTAATACTGCCTAAAGAGAGTTCTGCTGATATATGAAATTAATTTTCAAAGGAAATACAATACTTCAAGGTCAAATTTTCTACATACAATACTAAGCAAATAAATGGATTCAATTAGTATTCCTTTCCTTTTTGTTCCTTAAGCCACATTTTAGTTCAGCTGCATTTTACTAAGATTATCTGTGAATTCATAACATACTGTTCCATTATAATCTCAACTCTTCAGCATCATGGAAGCAAAGTATACAGAAATATTCATTTGCCATTTAGTCAACTCTCTCTATATATTTTAAATAACTTTCTCTTGAACACTAACGGGTACCGTGATTGTCTGGACGTGCCATGAAATCAATGACTCATGTTGACAGCTTTCTGAAATAGATATTCAAGAGATTCACTCACCTTCCCAAGTCCCCAATATCCATCCTTATGGAAATAAGGGAGTTCGATACTTTTTTTGTTTCTTTTTAGAAGGGTGAAGGGCTTTAATCTCTAAATTTGTCATTTTATATATCATGGCTCACTATAAGTCATTGATATCATAACATTAACCAGAAAAGCAACATCTATACAATAATAATTACCTATGCTAAGTAGAGAAACGGAAGAAAGAACTTTTTGAAACAAAACACACACCAAAAATTCCTAACCTCTGGTAAACAGAAAAATTACGTGTGAAGTAATGCTTAAAAAGAATTCTATTTATAGTCCCACAGTAAGGATTAGCATTATATGCAGTTTAGAAGTCCCAAAATTAGAGGCTTCAGAAATGGGGGAAATAGGAGAAAATTAGAACATTAGAAATGGGGGGGAAATCAAAACAGTAACATTAGCTAAGAAATTCTGATGACATATTCAATACATTTAGAAAGAAACCCTAAATCCAGAATACTGAAAGAAAATGAGGCAACATGGACTATGTTAAGAAAAACTGTACTTCATGCAAGGAAGCAATTCCAAAATAAAACCTCCATTAAGCACAAAAAGAATTATTTAGCATCAAAGGCTAAATTTGGACAGGAATAGTTCAAATAGATAGAAAGCACTTGAAGGGAAAAAAAACAAGACATGCTGCTTTTAGAAAAGAGATTAGGCAATTTTTTTCTAAAAAACAACATAAAGATTTAACAGATTTGTAATTAATACCCACTATCACAGCCAGTATAGTACACTTGAATCACACATATACACATATTTGGTTAATGTGATTTTCCAACATACATCTTACTAAAAAGTTTTTCTTTCTTCCTAACTCCTTTTTCACTGACAATTCTCACCTAGTCTTATTTGCAGATTCATTCAAGTGACAGAATTACCCTAAAACCAATCACTGATTCAGCCATAATTACAATAAAAAATTGGAGGGAGAGAAGGAAATTTGAAAGGTCATATATGTGTGAAGTTCACAGAATACTTATCAAGCAATAAAACTCTGGATTGAATACTATGGGGGATAAAAAGAAACTTAAAACTTGGCACCACCAATCTTTGGTTAAACATGCTGTAAGAGCAGATGCCTGGGACTACACTGCCATGTATGTTCTGAATATTTATTCTTTATTACAGCAACCTGTAAAAACTAATCACAATCTTTTAGAGGAGGGCAAGATCTTAATGGTCATCTAGTCCAGGGTTTCTCAACCTCCGCACTGCAGACATTTTAGGGCAGATAATGCCTTGTGGTAGGGGCTGTCCTGTGCACTGTAAGATGCTCGGCAGCATCCCTGGTCTCTACCCACTAGATGCTAGTAGCACCCATCCCCCAGTTGTGATAACGAAAATCATCTCCAAAAATTGTCCGATGTCCCTTGAGGGAGGCAAAATTGTCCTCCACTGAGAATCACAAAGATAAAAAAATATCAGATTCAGAGAAGTTAAGCTGGAGAAAGTTAAGCTAAATAATCAAAAAAAACAAGACAATGGAAACATTTTTTTTAAATACCATTTTAAGAGTGATGAAATATCTACTACATTTCAAGAGCTAGAGTAAATAATTTATACTGCTTCTACATGTGATAATATCATGCATCCTAGTCCCCAGTGACTATTAACCAGGAATCCATATGATGTGTATACTTTTTAAATTATGTCAAGATATACAGTAAGTCAGATTTTTATCTAGCTGGTACTCAGAATAATGTAAATGAGTAAACTGGACACCACGAATGACATGACTGACATTAGTTTAATGCAGAAGTAGGCATTATATTAAGGCCCCAATATAAGGTATAGAGGCCAGTACCTTGCTCAGTAAATATCTGAACAAATTAAATAATATAAATTACATATTTATATTTGTAAATATGTAATTTATATTATATATAAATATAATCTATTTATATTTAACATTTATAATATTGCCTAAATAAAAAACCTTTATGTCTCTTGTTGCTTTTACAGTATAGGTTCCCAAAGCATTCCTGCTTTGATACTTAGGAAGCCTTGTACAGGACAAACCTCAGGTAAGAAGATTCTTTATTTGATGTTTCCTATTTGTAGCAAATTTTAATTTCCAAAGGTGGCTGCAAATATTATCTCCCATCTTACATGTTCACCTTAATTATCGCCCCATTAAGAGGCGAAGGTAACTTATACAAAAAGAATGAGGTGGAAGTGACACTGTGTGACTTCCATGGGGAGGTAAGAAAAAGTGATGTAGCTTTCTGCCTTGCTCACTGGAATACTCACCCTTGAAGCCTTCAGAGGTCATGTATGCTGTCCAACTCTCCCTGAGGCTGCCAGGCTGTGAGGAAGCCCAAATTAGTCCATGTGTAGAGACCACATTGAGAGGCTCTGAGACTATATGAAGAGAGAAAGATGCCTGGCCACCCAGCTGCTCTGTACCCTTTCTCTCCTTTACCACTCCTACAGTGTACCTGCTCCAGCCCCTATGACTGCAACCACTTAAAAGATCCTGAGAAAAAACCACCCCAACAAAGGCTTCTAGAATTTCTGACCCACAGAAATCATGAGCAATAAATGAAATGATTACTGTTTTAAGATACTAAGTTTGATGTCAATTAGATCTCAATTTTTTAAGAAAAGAAAGATACTAAATTTGAAAGATTTGCTATGCAGCACAAATAATGGGAACTGAAAGATTTGTTATGCAGCACAAATAATGGGAACAGATATCAGTACTGGGAGTGAGGGACTGCTATAATAAAAATCTAAAACATGCAGTACTGACTTTAGGATTAGGGGGCAGACAGAAACTGGAAGGCCCTTGAAACCACTGGTAAAACCTGGAAGGACCAAGAATGTTAGTGGAAAAAATAAAAGGGCTCTAAGGAAACTGTTGGTGAGAGTTTCAAGATAAGTGAGGAAAATAATGTTGGAAGTTAAAAGAACAAAACTGTCACCCGTGGTCACATGGAAAATAGAAAATGTATCTAATAAACTCGATGATCTAGCTAAGATGTCCTCAAAGAGGACAAAGATGATCTTTAAAAAATGAACTATCTGTTTGGGTGCAATTTGGAAGGAATGTAAAATTCCAGCCAGGAATTCTTTAAGAAACATCTTCTGGGGATAGATCAAATCCAGAATGTAAACATAAGATTCTTTGTTAGGACCTCAGAAAGATTTAAGGTAGTATACTTCATAGAACCTTTCAGACAAACAAGTTTCACTCTAGATGTTAAAGACATGTCTTACATAAGCACTATTGTTTAAGAGGCAGGATGTAAGAGTCTAAGGATCTAAGATCCAAGGGTGCTATCCCACAGCAACCTCATAAGGAACCCAAGATAGAGAAAGGTATGTCTCAAAAAGATATGTGGACTTTCGTCTAACGGAGTGGATTGTTTTAAAATAGATACATGGGAAACCCACACAGTTTTAAAAGGAATCCTATGAGTTTACACTTAAAAGGAAAGAGACAGTACCAAATGAAAAGAGGCCTATGGATCAAGGGCCAGCAAACCAGAGCTTAGGGGCGAAATCCACCTGTTTTGTAAATAAAGTCTGACTGGAACACAGTCATGCTTATTCATTTACATATTGCCTAAGGCTGAAGAATTGAGTAGTTACGAGGTGGAAGCTACATTTAACAGCAGAGTTAAGTAGTTACAACAGAATCCATATGGCTCACAAAGACTAAAATATTTACTATATGGCCCTTTACAGAAAGTTTGCCAATCCCTGCCCTGAAGAGTCCCAACTTTTTACAGGCAGGAAGTAGTGTACGAAGGCTATTTAGTTGCAAACACAGGCCATTTTTTATGGGAAAAGAAGGATGACTCAGAGGGGAGAGCCAAAAGCCTCAGAAAACCACCAGAGAGTGGGAATGAGCCCTAACTAAGAAACCATCAAACGGGACCCTGCTGGAATGCAGAACTGTTATGGACCAGTGATTGCTGCGTGCCTCTCTTTTTCTCTCTTTCGAACAAGACTGTCTAAAGTATTTCCTATGCTTGTCTCACTATTATATGTTGGGTGGACGGGCAGCAGGTAACCTGTCACTTTAGTTCACAGGTTTTCAGATTAATACTTGAGGAACTATACCTGAAAAAACACTCCTAAAGAGCTTCATCCACAATTTACCAGATTTCGCTGACCACACTGGCTTCAAGCTGATGTCAGAGACGTTTTGGGGGGAAAAGGTAAGAGTATTTTCCATGCGGGAGGAATATGAATTGTTTGCATCAGAAGCCTGACTATAGCAGACTGCACTTTCCAAAAATGGCTGCAACAATACCTTTCATCTCACCCGTTCATTTACAAGATGATCTTGACTATTCTCTATATCCCTTCTTCTTCAATCTTGGAGGATCTGTGACTCGCCTGTGACTAAAAGAATGAGGTGGAAGTAGTGCTGCATGATTTCCTTAGGTAGGTCAGAAAATGCACATAGCTTCCACCTTGCCTGCTGAAGCACTTTTCCTTGAAGCCTTCAGTTGCCATGTACGTAGTCCAATTCCCCTAAGGTTACCACTGGTCCTTGCAAAAAGACTCTATGAAGAGATCCTGACACAATATGAAGAGACAGTGATACCAGCTGTTCCACTGCACGCCCCCCTTTCAGCTCCATCTGACCACAATCACATGAAAGACCTCTAAGACAAAGTTGCCCAGTGGATTCCTTCCTGAATTCCAGATCCTGAAAGAAATAAAATGACTACTGCTGTTTTAAGCCACTAAGTTTGAGATGATTTGTTATGTAGCAACATCTACTATAAATTATTTAATAAACTTTGGCTCTTCATTCATTTTTTAAGCTTACTAAGCCCCACTTTCTGTGTAAGGCACTGTGATGTATTTAACTTATTTTACTTTTTTGACCTAGTTTTGATTGTTCTGCTCTAATTTGCAACAACTTTATTAATATCAAGACGGCATCACTGCCATCACTCACAAATTTACATCTGCTTTTTAGCCACGAAAGAATGTTGCCAATGACAAATACTGCACTTTGCAGATCATTCTAGGAAAACTTGAAGATAGTTTTAATATATTTTGGATCTTCCTTCCACTGAGTATTTCTTTACCTATTCTAAAGTTGTTCAACACCTCTCTTGTATTTCAATATTTAACATACAGGGTTAGAAACATAATGGACAACTGAATCCACAGAAAATTCCCTACATGTAACTCAGATCCTGATACACTATAACTGGAAGATACCTCACTTTTATTTTTTTAAGTTGATGGAAGTTCTGGAATCAGCATCTTCTTTACACAAAAATACTCAAATCCTGAACTCTCTCATCAAAGGCTCCACTATAATGCCAATGTAGTTAAAAAAATAAATATTTTTATAGTACATTTCACTATAATTGTGGTAAAGACAGTAGGATTACTTATTTAAGTTTGTGGGGTTTCAATAAAAAAGAAAAGAAAGAAAGGCCATAACAACTATAATAGAAAGTTTTCCATTTGTTAACTTTTGTTTTAAATTCTCAACCTGAAAAATTAGTCAGAAACGGTAATTACCATATTATAAGCTGAATAGGAAGCTGAGATAGCTCAAGCAGTTAATATTCTAGAAGCATCCTAGGTTTTTTCATATAAAACTGCACAATCCACTTAAAGCAAAACATTTAACCCTTAATCCCCTATAAAACTCACCTCCAAGTTTTTAACGGGGAGAGAAGGGCTCAATTTCAGCTTATAATAACAATGACAACCTTGACGCTGGACATTTCCTATATTATGGGATTCTGGAGGATCAATGGCCCAATAAGATGAGATCCACAGTTAGTCTCCCCAAATATCCTTAATTTCTAAGAAATGTCCTAGCATCCTGACTGTGATTGTGATTAATCAGGTTAGTAATTCTAAAGGTAAAGCTCATGCTAGCGACTTTTTGTCTCTCCAGCAAGCTTCCACCACCTTACCAATACATAGTGTATTTACTGCTATTCTTCTTACCACGGTTTCTGACCTGTCAACCTGAGTGCAAGATCGAGCAATAATGCAGGTACTGTATGTCTGACACCCTTCCAATAATGAAGCAATAAGTTGTTGGAATACAACTTAATATTGGGGCGCCTGAATACTTGGTTTAAAGGATTCATCTTGAAGGAATGATTTAGATAATATCCTGTAGGAAAAATAAGCGTCAAAGCATTTTGAATGTTATTCGTCATTCAGAAAAAATACCTGAAGTTAGACCTAGAATTCAGCACATGACAATAATTTATCATCCAAACTTTAGAACAGAGTGAATTATAACACCACCTTTGCTTTTCTGACAAATTCTTAAATTCAAGAGTCTTCTCATTCACAAAAGGCCATTAAGCCTTATCATAAGCATAAACAAATACAGAGTTAATATGCATTTTAGAGTAAGCATGGGTTGCTTAACAGTCAGAGGAACAGATAAGACAGAGCTAGTCACCATTACCTTGGGCTTCTTCCAGTCATCCTGAGGTAGATATCATACAGGAATGCTGGGGCCTTATGGCTTACAGCAATCCAGTAATGATATAAAAGGTGATTGGAGGTTAGATTTACATTGGGCCGTCTGAAGGCCTGTTCGAGAGGATTCCTCTTGAAAGTGGAAATTACATGGTATTCTGAGGAAGAAAAGTTGTGTAACAGCTTTGATAATAACCATGTAATGAAGTTTTGAAAAAAAAAAAGAAAAACACATGTTTTTACAAAGCAAAATATTTTACCAAAGATGTAAGAGTTTGCTCATTTAAAAAACAAACTTTTCTATTTTCTATAGTAGCTAAGAGAATATGGGTATTAGACTGCTGAACTCAAATGGTTTTAGAACTGCCACTATTTATGAATTTTTATTAGATGAATGAATTTTTGCTAAAATTCACTCTTAAAAATCCTTTTAATGTTTTACTTATATCAGTTTACAATGTCACTTTCTATATTTCATCTCTCACGATAGCTTCTTTCTTTCTGTTCCTCTTTCCAGATTCTTATTACTGTACTTACTTAAAAAAGAAAAGGGAAATCATCATCCTTTGCTTGTGAATAAGTTGCTCAAATTAACATATATCAACAAGCTTAAAACAACCCCAAATTAAGTTCTGTTGTAATTTATTTAGGTTATGCAATATCAAAATAATCTATTATCATGTATGTTAATACTTCAATGGAAATGTATACTGGAATATTCACTAAAATAAAGCTCAACTTGATTTTTGCTAAACTTCATAACACAATGAAAGACTACAAAAAACCTAACTCATTAAAGTGTTTTAAAATTCTTAAAAGAATACAAATAATTATCATAAAATTAAAAGCACCCTAGATTTTTTTTTCTTATATGCTCTAATAGTCAATCTTTCAATTGAAATAAAAATGCCATAAAAAACCCTAGGATGAAAGACAAAGATTTACTTCAAAATCAAATCCCTCCACAAGGGTAACAAAAATTGTTCAATTAGAGGTAAAATAAGACCTAGTACTAAATCAACACTGTAAATACATTTTACTTTAAATTTGAAAACATAAACCAACAACTTAAAAATGATTCAATTTAAGTAGGCCTTTAAGTTATACTATTCCTATTCTAAAACAAGTAACATAGCATACACACTACCTGCTATGAATCTGTGAATTTAAACAGATTAATAAATGTAATAGAAAATATTCTGGCAACATGTATTCTACTTGCTAATTCCTTCAGTTATTACTCTTAGGACAACTAGCTATCTCCTACAACATACCAACTCTTGTAGTTGGAAGTGATACTGCCTGTGAACAGGGAACATCAGGATTGAGAGTACCCACGAGGGAGGAAAAAAGCATTATTTCCATACCACGAGTATTTATCGGCGTTGCTGCAGATGGCAGCAGAGAAATAGTAAGGGTCAGACGAGGGTGGGATGAGGAGGGAATATACAGCAGGATATTTTAAAATTTATGAAACATTATTAAAGACCAAAAGGCAGTACTAGTAGATGTTCTAACATGGCAATTAAAATAAGAATAAATTGGTAACTGGTGGCTCTAATGCCTCATGGGTTATTCTAACATAAAAACTCAGTGAACATTTTAAGTTCTTTAAAATTTATTCTAACATTCAAAAACACAGGTAAAATCATACCAACTTCACCCCAGTGGAAAGGATTAGTGCTGCCTGTTGTACAATTATACACCATGATGTTTCTTGGTCTGCAAAGACAAAGATCAAAGCAATGAAACATAAAAAGAGGCTAAACTTAACCAATCTAAATCTTACATGATACTTAAGTAGGAAGAAATGAGGATGATGGGTGCCTTTTCTACAGTGAATATTTAAAATATTATCTTTAAAGGATTAATTTTTGTGTCTGAACGACAATTTACACTACCCTTTTTCCCTATCCTACCAAAAAATTATTTATAAAAAATAATATAGACTTCATATTTTCTTCTTTGTATCAGCAGGAGTGTCTGTTTTTCATGCGAGGAAAAAGAACAACAAACAACCTCAGCTCTTCCTATCTCCTTCCCATTTTCAGAGGCTCTAGCTGAAAAAAATTATGAATTGAGTTCCCTTTCACCAGAAACAATATATTCATATAATCATATCCCTCCTTTTTAAGATATAAAATACTGACTTCAAAAATAAGGGCAGTTTATTATTTAGAAAAAAAGTTATTGAGAAGCTTAGGTGTTTAGGTTTAGGTGTTACTTGTAAATGCTACTACTCCCTTTTAAAAGGAGGCCCATGAGTTGATTAAAGTGCTCTAGTGTGCATGTTTGATATATGTAAGCCATTCTCTGTGAATTTTAGCTCTTTATATATGCCAAGTTTATACCAAGTTCTAGTTTGGATTAAAAAAAAAAATCATGTTTTGTGTTATTTTTTTTTTAATTTCTAATGACCTTGTCCATCCTGTGGGTAGTACACAAGAATTTATGTTAATTCTTAATAAATGCTGATGGAACCACTTCATCGCCTACTTAAACCAACTCTTGCAGTTGAAAGTGATAATGCCTATATAATATTGGTATGGGTTAATAAAACTGATAAATATCAGTTATGAGGGATTATTTAACATTAGTTTTCCCATCTCAGTTACTATATATTTAACAAGCGACATTGTCATCTCATATACCTATTAACTCCGGAATACCAGGCTGCCGCAAGACTCATGTTGACAACTACATCTACAGGAACAAGATCTGCAAGGGCATTGTTGGAGGCACGCATTGTTCGAAGAATTCCTTTCCCTGCCTTTGTTGAAATTAAAAACAACACCTTAAGAAATATAAGCCAAAGCACATATACACAATATACAGATACACAGAAAACAGAAAAAAGCACAGAATAGTCAATAAAACAAAAGGCTTACTTACCGCAATAAAGAGACCACTTGGTCCATTAAAGTTATCAATCCATCCCTAATACCAAAAATTAAAAAAAGGGAGGGAGCTTAGAAATATTATGAAACTAGAGATTTATCATTTGAAATCTACAACTCCACATATATACTTGGTAGTTTTCTTCTAAAAACTAAAAAACAGACTAGATTCAGGCCAGAATATTTCTCCCCATCTTAAATAGAAGCAGTCTTCCTCTGAGATTGCAAATGACTAAGTAAAATCGTTTTCAAAGGGCTACCTACTCTTCCATTAACTCTCTGCAAAGAGAATTTTTAAAAAAGGAGTTTATATCTGTCAAATATTTTAGCTAAATGGTGACTGTTTAAGTTTGATTTTGTGCTATTTACTAAGGCAGTAGCCTGAGATTGAGGGAAATGGTAAATCCTCCTCAAAATTACTGAATAAAACAGAAGAAAACAGAAGAATGCCAAAGCAACAGAAGAGATACTATCATTTACTACCATTACAGAGACCTAAGTTTTTCCTAAATCAATTTATCTCTTGTTTTCTCTTATTTCAGGGATTCACAAATACCGTAATGCCTTGCTTTTCTACAGCAGATCACAGAAATCTCTTATCTTCCTTAGCTTGTAATCTATACAGGGAGGAGTCAACCTCTTGAAAGGCCTGCCTCTTTTTGGTACTAAAAAGCAAATGAAATAAAATAAGATCTGAATATTCTCATCTCTATTTCCTTCACCTCTGCAAGGGAAACTAATCTGCAAATAATTTTAAAAGCCAACAAATGTTGACGTGTCAGAGTCCAATCCCTCATCAATCATGAAGAAAACTCATGGTCTCCTTTGACTCCAGACAACACCATAGCCTTCGATTTAATTTTCAATTAACATTTTAAAAACTGATCTGCATATCTATACATACAGTATTACATTAGAAATAAAAGTACCAATAAGAGTGTCTCTTTCTACAAACGGAACCAACTTTGCCATAGTAAGCCATGTTCAGTAAACAAAACCTGCTCATAAAAAATTGCCAACTCTTTTTGTACAGAATTATGCCTTAAAATTCCCAATTCCAATTATTTACAAAGATTTCTAACAACTTACTGGAAAAGGTTCTTTCCAACTGGCACCAACAATTGATGGCCTTACAATCGCCACATTTAGCTTTGCTCCTTCTTGTTGTACAACATATTCTGCCAATGCTTTTGTGTATATGTATGTATTAGGTCTGTCTCCTATCAATTTTGGTGTGATATCATTTACTAGGCCATCATCCATCCACCTGGTAAACAAAGAAATTGCATGCAAAAATATTTTCGGATGTTTTACTATAAAATGAAAAACCACTTTGCATATTTCAAACATATCTGTTGCTCTGACTCAAGTGATTTGACAACAACTTTTACTAAAAAAATGGAAATTAGCTTTACTTTCATTAAATATCAACCAGAACTCCATATCTCTTATATCCAGTTTCTATATCCACAAAGGTCTGAAAAACAAGAGTTCTTTCATAAATCATATGGTAGGTAGCAAAAGTGAATCAGAACTGATTTATGGTCTTTTTTTTTTTTTTTTAAATCATTTAGTTGTAAGTATTCATATACTTCATATGTGTTTGATGAGGGGTGCTACCCCGAATCCAGCTGAAGTTATTTCATATTATACAATACATAGATTATATTTCCTTTCTAAAGTCTAAATAAATTCCAAAATACATCTGGCCCCAAGGGTTTCAGATTAGGAATTATAGATTTGTATATAATCACCATAACAGCATAACACGTAAATTATATACATTTTAAATGAACATACATTTACAATCAACATAAAAGGTCTAATAATCTAAATATTTAAGGTGAAGCACTAAAAATTGTTATGCTCTCACTAGCAACACTAACAAATACTGGGGTAAATGATAAAAATAAATTCAACCACGTTATAAAAATTCAATTAGCAACCTACTATGAAGTCACAAAATTCTTCCAATTCTCTCAGTGTCTCTGAAGAAAAGTTCTACTATGATAATCTGTAAGAGGAGGGTGATACGCTAGGTGATCTCTATAGTCTTTTCCAGTCTAAATTTCTAATTCCAATACATTATGTACTTGTTTTCAGATAGTTTTTCTTCCTGTCTATAATACAATGCATACTTGTATGCATACTAAGTATTCTATCAGTGCACAAATGATACCCATACCAACTGATAAGGATGCATAAAATGGAGACTATCAAGATAAACTTTCTTCTGTATGTGGAAGTACTTTTTGCGTGTAGAAGGAAAAGAACACTAACAAAATTGAAGGGAGGTTGCTACTCAACTTAGGAAAAATTCCATAGTGGAGATGAACTTTGAAAAATGGAAGAGAGAGTTGCTATATTAAAAAAAAACAAAACTGGCTAAACCGAGGAAAGACTTTAGAGTCAGTAAGCCTCATCACTGGAGTGAGTTTACAGAGCCAATCTATGAGTTATCCTAAAATTATCTGTTGGCCAGTTGGTCACATTTCTTTGTAAGCGAAGAAAGGAAATAATAGAACTAGAAGGTTATAGGCTCTTTCTCAGCAACTTCGATGTCTGGATATACAAACTGCTAATAAGAGGAAAAAGTAAAAAGATTTATTAACTTCCACACCCAGCTTTTCCCAGAGATATTAAACACTTCTGCCTACTGACCTGAGGAAAATGAGGTAGATATTTGGGACCATCTAAGAAACGAATTAGAGAACAGAAACCAGGGAATTACCATAAGAATGTCTCAGTAAGCTCCCATACTTATTAGTTTTCTTACAAATCTGTCCACTTCCTCATATTTCCAGGAAAGCCTTAAAGAAATGGACTTATGTGTTTATTTTAGAAGAAAACTTGGAGAAGGAGCTATCAACATTCTGTAGCACCCTTGGGAAGAAAAGAATTCGACTGAGAAAACAGGGGATGGTAACTGAAGAGCTGAACGTGAATAGGATTCCTTGGAAGAAAAGAGACCTAAGAGCAAACAGAATAAAGGAGGAAAAAGCTCACAGGAATATTATATGAGGATTAACAAATATGTGAAGATACGGATACTGGAATTTCCTATAATTATCGTCTATAAAAGAAAAGACCCTTTATTTATTCTTGCTCTGATCCTGTTTGTTTGTTTCACTCAATGAGAAAGTACAGGCTGAAGCAAATGAAATCTTGGCCATGCCTATTTGTATCCATCAAATGCAAACATTTCTCAAGTAATCATTGATGACAGGATCCTAGTCCTCAGAAAGATGATAAACAACAACACTAGGAGTATCAATTAAAGGACCATGACTCCTCCGATTCCCTAATAATTCAAGGCCCCTCTGTAGATATACAGTTGACACTTGAAAAACATGGGGTCGGGGCATTGACCCCTGCGCAGTCAAAAATCCACATATAACTCTACAGTCAGCCCTCTGTATCATGGTTCTGCATCAAAAGATTCAACCAACTGCAGATTGTGTAGTGCTAGAGTACTTATTTATTGAAAAAAACCTGCATATAAGTGAACCCACATAGTTCAAACCCATGTTGTTCAAGGGTCAACTGTACTCTATTGGGCAAAATTAAAGGATAATCTTTTAATAAACTAGAACTTGCTATTGAATAGGCAGTCATTAGTCTCCACGGATATCAGGCACTTCTTAGCGGCTAAGATTGATTCCTTGGAAAATGGAGACTCTAATACCATGGATGAGTTGTTCAGAGGCTTTCCAACCATCACACCTGGTCAAAACTGAAAGCTCTACACTGACTTTACACATTGACTTTACGGAGAGTCATTTAGGTACAAATCTTTACAATAAAAAGAACATAGTAGATACATAATAATTTGTTGAATAAGGAAGACATAAATGTATACATAAGTGTGGGTGGAGATTTAGAGAGAAAGAGAGAGAAACTAAAACAGACCAAGAGATACATGTAAATAGATAAACTTGGATCCAAAGTTTGGGGTCAAAGCTAATGTATATAAATTTCAAACAAACGTACTCTAAAGAATCAATCAGCTTCTTGGGATCCACAGGGGGTGGATAGACTACTTCATCAATATGCTTTCGATTGCAGTAGGCATATGCCGTTGATACATGCATGAACACTTCCAGATTCTTCATCTGTTGTGCAAGTAGAATAAGCTGTCGTGTAGCAATCACATTTAACTGAACAGCATCTCTGTAAAAGAAAAAGTGACAATAAAAAATTGGGAAGCTGTGTCATTTTTTCACCTGTTAAAAAAATCTTATTTCCATTTTAGAGCATCAGAGACAGAAAGGGACAAAGAGTTTTTTGTTTCTTTACAACTGATCCCTTAGCTCAGATTTTGTGTGTTATTTCAACATGAAGTACAACCATTCTACCAGTTCTGTTTACAATTCTTCTGATTATAAAATAAACTTCATATTAGGATTGTAAAAATAAAAGCACAAATTAAAATTCTTAAATTACCCAGAAATAGACACAGATAATTTCAGTCTTTGGCTTTTGTGCATACATTTTTGAAGTCATCTTAGACTTCTTTTGCCTCTTGATTTTTGAAAGCATACTGTTTTATGAAATGGCTATACCACCAGGAGAAGTAAGAATCATTAAGTAATTTTAAAATGCTATGGTAGAGTCATCAATAAAGGTAAAACAGTCAAAGAAAACTCAAAAACATTAAATTATATTAATATATAATCAGGTAAAAGTATGTTTACTTCTCTCTTTGTAGCAATTAACCCAAACACCTTTTTAAGACTACCTTACAAAATTCAAAGGGGTGTTATAATACATTTGTTACAAGAGGCAAATGCAAGACCCCAAGATGATCTATATATTCCCTTCTTGAAATTTATTTGAGGTAAATAATTTCACAAATGCAAAAGTATATATGCAGAAAAATAATCGATGAACCATCATCTAGTAATAGCAAAAGCCTAGAGAGCCCAAATATTCACTATGAAATGGTTTAATAAAGTAGGTATCTTATCACAATGAAAGAATACAGCCATTAAAATAATTGACAACTATAAAAACATGGAAAATCTGTGTGAATAATATTTTTTAAATATATAGATTATGAAGTGAAACAGGATTAAAAACAAGACTCTGGAATAAGACCTGGGTTCAAATCCTGGTTTAGCCTGCCTATCAGCTAGGATTAGGTGACCTTGTAAAGTCATTCAAGCACTCAGGCCTCAATTTCTTCATCTGTAAAGGAGAATATGTAATGGAGACTAACTACTAAGATTTGTATAAAGTTAAATTAAACAAAATAGCTTGCAAGTATTCATCAGTATTATTCTTAACATAGTCCCAAAATAAGCATTCAATAAATATTACTTAAGGGGTGGATCGTTTTTGCTTTCTATTATACTTTTGTTTATAACTTACTTGAGGGGAAAAAAAGTTGAAATACCCAAAACCAGTAATACTGTGAAAAAACTGGCAAAGTAATACACTGTTGGTGACACTATAAACTGATACAACTGATCTGAAAGAGACTAGGACAAAGTACCAGGAATTATAGAAATGACAGAGTTATTAATCTAGTTAACCCACTGAAATTAACTGAGAGGAAAAACTTGTTCTAACCGTAATTTTTCAAACAGAAAGAAATTAAGATTCCTTAAATTTGTTTTTTGGGTTTTTTGGTTGTGTTTTTGCTTTTGTTTTTTTATTGAAGTATACTTGATTTACAACGTTGTGTTAGCTTCTGGTGTACAGCAAAGTGATTCAGTTATACATATATATTCTTCTTCATATTCTTTTCCATTATGGTTTATTACAGGATATTAAATATAGTTCCCGGTGTATACATTAGGACTTTGTTGTTTATCCATTCTATCTATAATAGTTTGCATCTTCTAGTCCCTAACTCCCAATCCAACCCTCCCCCGCCCCTACCCCTTGGCAACCACAAGTCTGTTCTCTATGTCTGTGAGTCAGTTTGTTTTGTAGATAAGTTCATTTGTGTCATATTTTAGATTCTGCATATAAGTGATATCATATGGTATTTGTCTTTCTCTTTCTGACTTACTTCATGTAATATGATAATCTCTAGGTCCATCCATGTAGTTGCAAATGGCGTTATTTCATTCTTTTTCGTGGTTGAGTAATATTTCAGTGTGTGTGTGTGTACACACACACACACACCCCACATCTTCTCTAGCCATTCATCTGCTGATGGACATTTAGGTTGTTTCCATGTCTTGGCTATTGTAAACAGTGCTGCTATGAACACAGGGTTGCATATATCTTTTTGAATTATAGTTTTGTCCAGATATATGTGCCCAGGAGTGGGATTGCTGGACCATATGGCAACTCTATTTTTAGTTTTTTGAGGAACCTGCATACTGTTCTCCATAGAAATTGGCTGCACCAATTTACATTCCCACCAACAGTGTAGGAGGGTTCCCTTTTCTCCACACCCTCAGAAAAATTCCCTATATTTGCTATACTAAGTGAACATGACATAAATTACAGTATAGTAACATGATGTAATATCATCACATCATGAAAATTATAACTATGAAAAAGTTAGAAATATGGAAATTGTTTCAATAAGTAAAACTACAAATTCTATGTTTACATTTTATGGAAAACAACATATTTTCAAAGAGAGACCACAAGAAAATTTTTTTAAAAAATAAAAATAGTTTTGAGTACTTTCCGAAATTCTTACATTTTCAGTATTTAAGAAGGAAAAAATCCAACTGTTCTTTTAAAAGGTCAGGATATGTCACAGATAGAATCTGGTCTACTTGACTGTAAAGTAGTTATTTGATGCGTATCACATTTGCAAAACAGTGGGAATGGGAGGGTACTGTTTTGGAAAAGGTATACAGAGAATATCCTGTTACAGGTTTCTGAGGACAGAACAACAAGTTCTGGGTCACTAGGAATAAGAAATAGTTCATGAGAGGAAAAACTCTTGGGACTTATTTTTTCTTTTAATTTAATATTATCTGAGAACCTATGAAAACATACTGAAAGGAAAAAAAATTTTTTAATGGACTAATTGGGTTGGGGTCTTAAAAACATGAGTGTATCTTTTTCCTTCCTTATCTCAACTGAGGGAGGAAAATCTGTTCAAATAGATATCCAGCAAAAAAGACGTTTCACAGAGAGGATACTGTCCACTAGACTATAAGGCAATGTGCCATTTTCTTTTGCATTTGCAAAACAATAGTGGTAGGGAGAGTGATGTTTTGGGAGCAGAACACAAAGGATATTTTGTTACAGGTTCCTGAGGATGGTGACAGAATTTCTGGGTCACTGAAAATAAGGAATAACTTGAGAGAGGAAGCACTCCTGAGCTTTGCCTACTCACCTCTTCCCATCCATCCGCACCTGACAGCGCAAACCTGAAGGCATTTTGTGCCCATGTAAATAACTCTTAGGATCTCTGCCAGGCTAGTATCCTCACTCTGTTTCACTACCATCCAATTTGTACACCTTGAACTTTAGGCTGAGACCCTGACATGTTAGATCTGAAAGCATTTAGTAGTACCAAACAAAAATAAAGTTCTCACTATGTTTTGGTTATGGGGATTCAACGCATCTTATATAACACTGGCTTTTGCGGGGGAGAGCAAAAATGAACAAATCTTTGTAATTATGGTCCATCACTAACGTAGACACAGAAACCACTTTAATAAAGGAAAAAACTCAACTTGAACTGCCAATAAATTTTCTTATTCACCTGTCTTCTATTGACATATTGGGTTGTTCAAAATCTATGCTGATAACACTTACAAGACCTTAAACCAGAGATCATGCATTGCTTGACAGCCACCTGTGAGCTTATTTAAAATGCAGATTGCTGGACCTCATCTTCAGACACTTTTTAATGTGTCTTAAATCACATCTTATATAAGTTCCCCAGGCCATTCTGATCTCTCCCTCATCACTCCCTTCCCCACCTCTGAGAAAATACTACCTACATGAGATCTCATCACTATATTGCTGCTGATTTTATTTTAACTTAATGAAGATATAGAAACAGATGTCTATTAAGGGGACAATTAATCAATCAGGGTAGGGGACCCAGTCATTTGTAATTTAAATCACACCCTAGGCTCTTATTAAAAATGAGGATTCCCTATGACATAGTATGAGTGTGTTTCATGTTTGGTAATTGCAATCATTGTTGCTTTTGTTGTGGTCATCCATGTACAATGCTTGGTGTCAGTCGATTTATCTCTTGTAAAAATAAAATACAGTGTGTGTGTGTGAAAAAAAAAAAAAAAAAAAATGAGGATTCCTGGGTATTATCTCAAAAGTAGAGGGTCTGAATTTGGCAAATACAGTCCAAGATTATGCATTTTTAACCCATTTTCCAGTAATCCTTAAGATTCATAATACATTCTAAAGTTTGAGAATCCATGCCCTTAGGCTCAACAGTTTTCTTGATCTTTTCTAAATCATCGATCTTTACTTCCACTCCTTTCTGAACACCTACTCTCATGTTCATACCCTGGGCCCTCTCACCCAAAATTGCTCTATCTCTAAAATCTCATACTATGAATTTTCCCCAGACCACACTATCTGTCCTCCCATTTCTGCCCTTAAGCCTGTTTTCTGTCCTCATCATGGTCTCTAGTCTCCTGACACTTCTTTACTCTCAAGTCCAATGGCCCTGTTCTACCTTCACTTTCCTTACTAAGAGATACCATACCTATGGTCAATTATTTAAGTAACTCCCTTTATTATCCTCAATATCACCCTCTCCTCATCTTTTGTCAGTATTTCTTTATAATTCCTAATCTTGATATCCATTTTTTCCCACTTCAAGATTTATAGACCACCATATCTGAAAATAAATGAGCTCTGCCACCTCTCAACTCTCACAACACTTTAATGTATGCTCTTCAGTAACTCTACATTTTCTATCCTATTTTATGGTTATTTAAGTATATTCCATCTCCTCTAATAGACAATATGGACTTTGCAAATAGGATCTGTGTACAATTTATTTTGATTTCCCCCAAAATACAGAGTATAATGTTGGGAGTAAAACCTGGATTTTCTTGTCCTGGCAGTAAAGGCTCTGAACCATTTTTTATTTGTGGGCTAACTTAAAAACTGGTTATAAAGAATAATTGTTCTGTAAGTAGTTATTATATGTCAACCTACAGTATTTTAGAATGTTGTAGTATCACCACTTAGACATCAATATCCATTAAAATTGCTCCACAGAAGACAATAATTTCAATTAATGACTAGGATTAGGTCAGTAAATATGCATGCCCTGACAAGGAAGAGAAGAACAATAAATTTTCTTGTTCACCTGTCTACCTCCTTCCACTATGGTATCTCTAGTGAAAGAAGAAAGAATAATAATAAAAAGATTTCCCTTTTGTTAATCGTAACCTTGCTTACCCTGAGGGGAAGACAAAGAGGAGAGAACATTCCCCAAAAGTATTACACTTTGGTCCTCCTCCTAAGGTTACTTGGATGAGTTTCACCCTAATGAATGTTGCCTGTTTGCAAAACAATTTCCCCTTTAAAAGCATGTGATTTTCCCTTTGAGGACTATACCATAATTATCAAGTATCTATATACCTTTTTCCTTGAAAACAGTTTCATAAGGCTATGTGAACTCTTTCTTTTGGTTATGAAAGAAATGAAAGCTAGAACTACAGGGAAAAATACCAGTTAGATGGACTATTTCATATTAAAAACCTACCTGTAATCACACTATCCAAATATAATAACTGGCTGATATTAAAAGATATGTATATAAATACACATCTATGTACACACATATTTTATGAAAATGAGATTATACTATAGTTCTAATAAGATTCTTTTGTCACTTTTGAATCCTGAACACATAATTGCTGCATAAAAAGAACTAAAATGTAAATAAATTATTACCACCAGATAATAAAGGATAAAGTCAAGATTAGAACTAAGGTATGTAATTCCAAAGCTCACGCCCTCTCCATTATACAGTGCTGCCTCAGCTTCCTCAAGTATAAAATGGATTTGACCACTATATTACATTGGGTAACATTAAGCATGGAATGAAATAATGAGCGAGAAAACACCCTGAAACTATAAAGCATTGTTAGAGGAATCTAAGGGACTATTATAGTATCCTCACCTGCAATATAGGCAAAACTCACTGTAATGCTTTGGCACTGAACTGTCATGTTATACAATGTCGATTAAGGTTTATACTTCTATACATAGACAATATGGGGGATAATCTCAAAATCCTTTACAATCAGAATTGAACTTAAAAACATTTTAAGAAGCCCTTCAAGCAATTATGAAACCTAAAGAAGTGTGCACCATTTTAATTGCTATAAGACCATACAATTAGATTAACATTATAAAACTGTATATAACATCAAAAAATGCTCTGAATTAAGCACCATTATTTGAAATGCATATTTGTTAGATTTTTAAAAACATAGTGACCACTTAAAATGTTATTTTTTTCTTGAAATAGGGCATCTTGAAGGAAGTCCAAACCGTTTTTAAAGTAAACTTATATCCAATGTACCCTGCCCTTAACACTGATACCAAAGTTTTAAAACAAAAACAAAGTATGACTTCAATGTATAAGCCATTTCATCTTACTCTGCAAAACCTGAGCCTAACTTTTTAAAATTTTCAGATGAATATGTGTGAAGTAGACAAAGCTGCTGGGGTATACACTTCTGAAAGAATGGAGGGCAGAGGAAATAAACACTATTAGTTGTTAAGACTAATACTCCTACCCAAGGTAAACTTCTCTTTCTTCTACTCCACACTTCCCATCTCTTGCCTCCTCCCTGCCCCATATATAAATTCATGGCAACTTCTTCTAATAAACATATACTAGCTATCCGATGTTTTTAAACTGTTGAGAAAGAAAATTCTTTTAATGCTCTGTAGGACACGGAATGCTACAATTAACAGAGAGCAAACATTTTCAAAACACTTTCAAATGACTTGACTAAAAAGTAGAATTCAAATTAGATCTTTTAACTATGCCACAGTTCAAATATCATATAAGTACCTTTACTTACCTCAAATTTTCATTAAACCTTACTGTAGCTGCACAGTGGAATATAATATTGGTAGACTCTATGATGATCTCTTTATCTTCTTCACTAAGAGCCAGTTTAGGTTGGGTGAGTTCACTGTTGACTGCTATAATTTTCTCCCTAAAATCTGGATTTTCATCTCTCAATCTGTCAAAAAGCTATCAAAGGGGAAAAACATTTTAGGGCAGTATTTTTCAATTTTCTAAAACCCATCATCACCACCTTTTCCTCCCCCAAGGATCACTATTTTTTAAATTTCAACTATGTGAATCCTAAGGTTGCTTAAATTGCTATCATTCTGTATGAAAAACACTCTATGGGGTCCACATTATTATCCCCATTTTATAGATGAGGAATCTGAGACACAGAGAGGTTAAGTAACTTGCCAAAGGACACAGGGCTGGTAGCTTGCAGAATTAAATTTTAACTGTCCATGCTTTTGTTGATTAGATTATATTATCTCTCAGAATAGACATAAGCAGTACAGACATCAGAACAATGTTTAAAATGATCATTCAGGGACTTCCTGGTGGCGCAGTGGTTAAGAATCCGCCTGCCAATGCAGGGCACACGGGTTCGATCCCTGGTCTGGGAAGATCCCACATGCTGCGGAGCAACTAAGCCTGTGCATCACAACCACTGAGCCTGTACTCTAGAGTCCGCGAGCCACAACTACTGAGCCCACGCACCACAACTATTGAAGCCTGCGCACCTAGAGGCCATGCTCCGCAACAAGAAAAGCCACCGCAATGAGAAGTCCGTGCACCTCAATGAAGAGTAGCCCCCGCTCTCCACAACTAGAGAAAGCCTGCATGCAGCAACAAAGACCCAACTCAGACAAAAATAAATAAATTACATTTTAAAATAAATAAATAAAAATAAAATGATCATTCAGATTTCTAAAATCCAAACCTTAATTTATCACTTCATTTCATTTTGGTTTTAGTCTCTTTTAGTAGATTAAAATACCATTAATCATACTCTACCTAAAATCTTAGAAAAATTTTAAAGGGAAAAACAAAGTATGTTAAAGGAAAAAAAAGTTGGTAAGCAAATGTGAATATGAAGCTGGATAAACTTGAGATATACATATAGGATTCTAACTTGAAAATAGAAAATTTAATATTCCTTAAGTATACTCAAAGGAATAAATTTAACTAGAGAATCAGATCCCAAAATGGTTACAGTATAAAGGTACATTCAATTGTGAGTCAAATTTAATTTTTTATCCCAGATTTTATAGAGGAACACTGATGTCACCTCCAGATCACTGTTCTATTACACCCTGACTCTCCACTCCATTGAAAGTCCATATTTGTAGTTTAAGCAGAGATTCTGAAATCTGGGGAAAAAAGTCTATAAAACATATATGGTACTCACTTTCACCTTCCCAGGTGACTTTTAGTAAGTAACAGTCTTCCCCTCCACCACTGCTAGCTAGTGACTTCAATATTATTGTTTTCTTATGTTAATTAATAAAATATTTACTAAGCATTTCAGATGAACTAAGTACCTTCTAGACACTGAGAAAACAAGAATTATGACCTTTGCCTCAAGCTATTTAGAGTCTAATAGGAAAAATTAGACAAGTAAACAGACAGTTAAAATATAATGTTATAAGTAATAAAATAGGGATAATATAAGTGTTATGAGACTGTACAGGAGCAACATCTAGTCCTGCTAGTTGGGAAGGACCTGAGATTATAAAGTAGAAGAATAGTGTTGCAGGTAGAGAAAGTAGCATGTATAACCACCTAGAAGTAATAGAGCACTAATGTTTGGGAAATATAAAAAACTCAGTAAGACTTGGCCAATGACTGGACGAGGGATAAGGAATATAAACTCCACGTGGACAGGGACTAGGGTCTATTTTGCTCAGAACAAAGGCCCCAGATAACAGAGTGCCTGGCAAGACAGTGACATGATAAACATCTGTTAAGTGAATAAATTCATTAGGTGGAAAACACTGGGAGAGAAAGAAGTGCAGCTATGGAGATACGAGTTCAGTTTTGTGAACGTCGAGTGTAAAGTGTCAATGAGAACACCCCAGAAGACTGGTCTAGTAGAGATAACTGGCTCTGTGGGTCCTGAGTTCAGGGAAGAAAGAGCCAGACTACTGATATAGATTTTATTAACCACACAGGTAGCCCTGGGAGAATATCACCCAGGTAGCAGCAGTGATGAGCTCCCAAGGTCCAGACTATATGAAGCTTTTTCCAAGGCTAATTTAAAATACAACCTTTCACCTCACATAAAACAGAAGGTGCTGAGTAATTACCTAACTGGACCTAGCAGGAAGAGATCAAGGCCAAGGACAGAATTCTGAAGAATATTTAAGGGGTTAGCAGAGAAAAGGAGCCTGAAAATGACCAGAAAAGTACTTTTAACACACTGAATTCAGACTTTTTCATTCTCCCAGACTGCCAATGACCTTTAATTCCCCTTCATATCAGATACCTCCACCACTACCATCAATACGTGATCACGCTGTTTTACAAGTTACATCTCAAATGTGATGCTCTTCCCTTCTTTAGCTACCATCTCTTTATTCAATACCATCTTTTCCAAAGTTTTTAACCCACTGGTACCCCAATTAGTTCCGACTTTACTAAGTCCACTAATGCCCTCTTTAATGTATTTTATTCCCTTTCCAGAATTTATTTCATGGTCAACTATTTTCACTCCTTGCCAGCAATGAGGTTTACCTTCCCAGAGACATTCCTGTAAATCAGTGGTTCTCAAGTTGGGGCAATTTTAGCCCCCAGGGAACATTTGGTGATGTCTGAAGACATTTTTCTTTGTCAAAACTGGGATGGTGAGGAGAGGGAGCTGCTGGGATTTAGTGGGTAGAGGCCAGGAATGCTGACCACCCTACAATGCATAGGACAGCTCCCCATAACAAAGAATTATCTGGCCCAAAATGTGAATAGTGCTGAAGTTGAGAAATTCTGCTATAAGACAATGTCCCACTACAGTATATGCTCTATGCCTATGCTCTTTTATTCCTGTTTCAAAATCACAGAAGGCTCTACCTAAAAGTTTCTTAACAACTTTAAGTGTACATATTCACTGCTACTTGATATAAAAAGAACTCATTTTATTGATTCACCAGAAATGCTATACATAAGTGGGAATGAATGGCCCTAGGAGTAAGTGGTGGGATGTGCCGGGGGGAATTAAAAGCATAAGATAAAATGACAAAATTTTAGAGTATTTTAGTCAAGTATTTTTTAGACAAATACTTGGGGACAAGGCATTTTTATATTGAAAATAATGGCCATATGTTTAGACTAAACTATAAAAGTTCAACGAAATTTCAGGTTTTCAGTAAAAGATAATCATTTTCTTTACAAATTAGACTTACTGGTGCAGAAAAATTTTAGAAGCATTACCCTGGAGATCCCAGAGAAGATGCCCAACTCTTTCACATTTAACTTAGGTCCTCAATTCCAACCAAGACATCAGCTTCAATAATTGCTCCTATCCAATCTCTCTTAACACCTCTACACTCTCTCTTCCTTCCCTCCTCCCTCTTAAAAACTCTCTAGACTGTAGGCTCCATTAAGGCAGGGACTCTTATTTATTCCTGAATTCAACCCCTTACATCAAGTCAAGTGCCCAGCACTGAGTAGGCACAATAAATGTTTTCTTAAAAATAAAAAATGAATAAGAATAAATAACCTCTCACTAGGGGGAGGGAGGGTGTTGGGAAGGGAATTACAATATACCAATTACAAGTGGTTCATGATAAAATGCCAAGATGAGTAAACAAAGGGCAGAGATGGCAGCAAAACACACATGGAGGCATTATTACTTAAAATAGGCCTTGTGGTCTTATAGCCCCCTTGATGACTCCCTTCTCACAGGTTTTAAGGGAAGCAAAGAATTCCAAAAGGATCTGGCAAAAAATCAGAAAGAGGAAAAAGAAGAGACACTAACGTACACTATCTGAATAGTTAAGAAGTTTAGGGATAACTTCTAAATTTTGTAGAAAGGATTTTACATCCTACAGTTAAATAAAAATAAAAGCAACATGTTAAGTATCTGCTGCATGATGTCAAAGAAAAGCTACTGTGACATGACAATTAGTTCTAATCCAAAGAACTATCACAAAGGTATACGAAGTTCATTCAAAGTAAAAAGTCTGGTTAGTTGCTATGTAAGGATTTGCTAATTTTTTTGTTTTTTCCAACAGGACTGTAAGAATTTAGATAGACAAATGAGCATCATTCTGTTCCAAAAACAAAAAATAATGCTATCACTGACATTTCTTTGGAGGTATATGCCTATAGAGTCAGAGCCCTTGCAAAACTGAGCTCACAGCTTTCTAATCACTCTTGTTTCTGACTCCAATTTCATTCTCTGAATCTTTACTGCCAAGCTTGGGTTCAAATTAATTTTGGATGTCTGCAAAAGTCAACTCTCTCCTTAAAGCATGAACATTTGCCCCTATTCAGTATATCCATTAGAATGTGTCTGTAGGCTGTCCCCACATGGTCTAAGCAACACTGTACACTCTTAATCAGCACCAGTTCTCAAAGTGTGGAAGATCCTAGGAGTCCCTGAGACTCCTACTTAGGGAGTGCACAAAGTCAAAACTACTTTCATAATAAAAGTAAAACATTATTTGCATTTTTCACTTTCATTCTCTCACAAGTATTGAGAGGAATTTTCCAAAGCTACATGTGTAATGACATCATCACTCTTGATAGCTAATGGAATGTGTGCTTGTATGTATATTCTTTTACTTTAAAAATTTCTCAATTTTAAATGGGACCTAATGAAACTTAAAAGCTTTTGCACAGCAAAGGAAACCATAAACAAGACAAAAAGACAACCCTCAGAATGGGAGAAAATATTTGCAAATGAAGCAACTGACAACGGATTAATCTCCAATATTTACAAACAGCTCATGCAACTCAATATCAAAAAAAGAAACAACCCAATCCAAAAATGGGCAGAAGACCTAAATAGACATTTCTCCAAAGAAGATACACAGATTGCCAACAAACACATGAAAGGATGCTCAACATCACTAATCATTAGAGAAATGCAAATCAAAACTACAATGAGGTATCACCTCACACCAGTCAGAATGGCCATCATCAAACAATCTACAAACAAGAAATGCTGAAGAGGGTGTGGAGAAAAGGGAACCCTCTTGCACTGTTGGTGGGAATGTAAATTGATACAGCCACTATGGAGAACAGTATGGAGGTTCCTTAAAAAACTAAAAATAGAACTACCATACGGCCCAGCAATCCCACTACTGGACATATACCCTGAGAAAACCATAATTCAAAAAGGGTCATGTACCACAATGTTCATTGCAGTTCTATTTACAATAGCCAGGACATGGAAGCAACCTAAGTGTCCATCGACAGATGAATGGATAAAGAATTGGCACATATATACAATGGAATATTACTCAGCTATAAAAAGAAACAAAATTGAGTTATTTGTAGTGAGGTGGATGGACCTAGAGACTGTCATACAGAGTGAAGTAAGTCAGAAAGAGAAAAATAAACACTGTATGCTAACATATATATATGGAATCTAAAAAAAAAAAAAATAGTTCTGAAGAACCTAGGGGCAGGACAGGAATAAAGACGCAGACGTAGAGAATGGACTTGAGGACACAGGGAGGGGGAAGGGTAAGCTGGGACGAAGTGAGAGAGTGGCATGGACTTATATATACTAACAAATGTAAAACAGATAACTAGTGGGAAGCAGCCCATAGCACAGGGAGATGAGCTCAGTGCTTTGTGACCACCTAGAGGGGTGGGATAGGGAGGGTGGGAGGGAGACGCAAGAGGGAGGAGATACGGGGATATATGTATATGTATAGCTGATTCACTTTGTTATAAAGCATTAACTAGCACACCATTGTAAAGCAATTATACTCCAATAAAGATGTTAAAAAAAATTAAAAAAAAGAAAAGAGGAAACTAGAAGAGGAATACAGCATAAAGCTTACTTTGATAAATCTATACACAGAAAAAGATGGGTGAAGAGTTGAACTGGGGAAGCATAGATCATAACTACAGTGTGAATACCTGACTGGAAAATTGTTCTTGTTAACTCTCAGCACTCGATGAATGATCTAGCAATCCAGTATAAAATAAATCAATATTAATATTAATATTGCACTACAATTATCATAAGTACTAAATCACTATCATTGCTATTACTGCTTCTATCATGTTTTGAGTTTTTACTATGGCCCAGGCTTTGTGCAAAATGTTTTAAATAGCAGTATCTTATTTGAATCAATCATTCAACATGTATTTAACACGTGGTCTGTGTAAGGTATTGTTAAAGTCTCAAAACTTTATAAAGAGGTGTTACAGACTGAAAAAAAAAAATTCTCAATTTTAATCTCTACTACGATAAACATCAATAAGATACTTGAAATAAAACCTCACAAAAACAAAATCTCTTTGAAGTCCTCAATAATTTTTAAGAGTGTAAAGGGGTCCAGAGATCAAAAGTTTGAGAATCACTGCCTTAAATAAACAGAATCTTTCAACCTATTTGGATGATATGAAAAAATATAGCCATAAGGTAATAATATCAGTCTGCAATACACTGCAGTCAATATACATTATCAAATAATTTGCTCAAGAGTTTTAAAAGTCACTTGGAAAAAAGCTATAAATTATATCACGTTTTTTAAAAAGTCCTTATACTAGGCTACCAAATAGTTTTAATTTTAAAATGATATTGAATACAGTTTAGTCGATCTTCCCAGTTCTCAGGAAAAACTGAAAATG
Organism: Balaenoptera borealis; assembly: GCF_965194805.1. NCBI lineage: Eukaryota > Metazoa > Chordata > Mammalia > Artiodactyla > Balaenopteridae > Balaenoptera > Balaenoptera borealis. The sequence goes on from NC_138868.1 coordinate 43,109,975, forward strand.
ACCTTTGTACCTACCACACTTTAAGATGGCAAATTCTTCAAGCATAGTTATTATGTAGCTAGATTTTATGGTAGTAAATACTGAAATATTAACTCACATCTTTTTTTCATTGTCTCTAAAGAATTTAGAAACAATAATGAAAATGACTACAACTTGTCTTTTTTTTTTTTTGGCCATGCCACATGGCACCCGGGATCTTAGTTCCCCGACTAGGGATCGAACCCATGCCCCCTCCAGTGGAAGCAAAGAGTCTTAACCAATGGATCACCAGGGAAGTCCCTTGTCTTTTTTTTTAATTGAGATAACTAACACTGGTTTATAACATCATATAAGTTCCACGATTAGGACATTATATTTTGACTCCTATATACACTACTGCGTGCTCCCCAACAAAAGTTTAGTTTCCATCTGTCACCATACAGTTGACCCCCTTTACCCATTTCACCCTACCCCCAACCCCTTCCTCTCTGGTAATCACTACTCTGTTCTCTGTTTTCATGTTTAACCCACATCTTACTTTTAAAAATAAGTACGTAGAAAGTTCATGTGATAATTCCTTAATCTAAGAGTTTAAAAATACTAGCTACATTTTTCTCATGTGTAAGTATAAATATTTGTTTGAAGCCCTCTTCCTCAAGTCAAACAAGCAAAAATTTAAAAGAATAATTAACAATTTTAATTGTATTTTAAAAGGCAGAAACCTCACTTGGGGAGAGGAAGAGTGTTAGTAGGAATACTCCAGCACTTAGTATTTACTCTACATGCCTTATACAGAGTCCAGTAAAGCAGACACCACAGCTTACTCTGACACTCTTCCAACCTGCCAAGCAGTTCTCAGAGCCTCTGCCCGTGCTGTTCCCTCTACCTTTAACACTCTTCCTCCACGTACCACATGGATTCTTCCTCACTTCATCATTCAGGTCTGTGACCAAACGTCACCTCAGAGAGAACTTTTTCTGACCATCGTATCTAAAGCAGCACCTCCATCACTTTCAATCCCCCTTTTCTGCTTTACTTCTGAACAGCACGTGCCACTATTCAACATGTTATATAATTGTTAACTTGTCTCCCTAACTAGAATGTAAATTCCAAATGTTGGGATTTTGTTTTCTTCACTGCCGTATCTCTAGTAACCTGAACAGCTTCTAGTATATAGCAGGACTCACATCTTTGTGGAAGGGAGGGAAAATGGGAAGAACACAGTGCACGAGAGTTTGGGGCAATGGGAAGAACATTACTAGAGTATAACTACCCTTGTGAGCTATACTGTCACTGAGTAGCCCTCAAAGAAGTAGATTTGTTTTAAAAAGTAATTCAGAGAAAAGAAGTTTTTCTAGTTGAAGTAAAGATTATTTAAAGTTTTCATATGGGGACAAACTCAATAAACAGTGGGACAAAGGTAAATATTATTTTTATTCTTTAATGCCCTATTAATAGTTTCAAACAATTTATTTTTAAAAGGAAAAACAAATATTAACTTACACCTCACTGTTAAAACCCTGTGGGTCTAGGATTACCTCTTAATGGGGAGGAGGGGGAATACAAACAAAAAACATGGATGCTTCACAAAAGAGAGAAGTTTATCTTTCTGAACCAAAATTATATTTGAATGGAAATCATTCTCAAACAACGTAACATCTTAGTAAAGAAAACATTCTAAATATAGTTTAACCTTTTCTTAATTTATCCTTAGTCACTGTAGTGAATATTGGTGATTGTATTTTATTATAACGCTGTAATGTTAAGAAAATTAAAAGTTTTATTTAAACCCTCCCACACTTCTGTACAGGTCTTATTGTGTATCTTCTCTTTTTCTCTTAATTGTTTTTCTGTTATCATACTTTATCACTCCTAGGAGATAAGCTTCCCACTACTGCCCTAACCCATAAACTGACTCTTATTCTTTCTGATGTTAACCTCTGTTATTCACTGCCCTTCACACACTTCTCTTTTGCTTTTGTCATCTTCTCTTTTAATTTCTGTAAACTTGGGCACCAAGTTTTTTGCCATTGGCTTCAGGAAATTAAGCTATTTTTACTCAGTGTGTACCAGCTACAACATTTACAACTAGTAAGGTATCCAACTCTCAAGATTACTTTCCCCATTTTATCACAAAGCGTTCCATCATCTTTGTCTTACTTTCTTATCTATTGGGGAAGTAATGCTATAAAGTAGAAAGGGATTTGTTATCAAGTCATCTGCATTATATCTGACATCTATTAGCTACACAACTTCAGACAAAATAACCACCTCTGAGATTCACTGTCTATATTTGTAAAATGGGACATATCAACATCTGTCCCTACCAGAGCATGAGCTCTGGGTTCAACCGTCAGAGTTCACAGACATTGGCTCTAACACTAACTATATGACCTTGTAGAATGGGAATAAGACCAGTACTTACCTTGAAGAGTTCCTGTGATAAATACATATAAGGTGCTTTGCACACAGTGCCTGGCACAACTTAAGCACTCAATAAATGTCAGCCACTATTAACTATGGATTTCTACTGAAAGATCAAAACAGGCTGGAATACAAATCATGTTTAATAAATTATTTATTAACTCTAGAGAATTGTTAATCTATAATTAATCAACATATCTTTTGATACTTTTCAGCAATTCTTTCACTGCTCAGAGTAACTCAGAGGTTTCTAGTTTTGGTCTTTTTTGTTTTTTTATATGTAAGTCACAGCTGCCCTAGAAGGTTAAAAGGTACCAGATACCTACCTAATAACTAAAAAATTACGTAGCAACTATACCAAACTTACTACCAATGAATGTCAGATAAATTCTAAAGCTTGTGACTATGAAATAATTTTACTCCAGCTCATTTCCATATTTTCTTAGCCATATTTTAGTAAAGGTTCAAATGTACGACATACTCTTGTATTCTATATAACCCCTCTGTCATCATGTTCTTATTTGTCAAATGGGAATATGTGACTTTGCTACTTCCTAATACTTTTGTGGGGAGCAATTAGTGCTTACAAATCTTTAACTGTTATCAAAGCACTATGTCTCACAGCATAGTAGGAGTTAAAAACTAACTCATTATTATTATTCCGAAACTATTTAAACACCTAGTAATTACAAATAACCTGCCTCAAATATTCTAAAAACACATTAAACCTTTACCATAAAGGTAATTTAGAACTTGTTATATAATTTTGTTCATCATAGAAGAAAGCTTTTTTCTCCTACTGATCACAAGTCATATTCAGTTTACTGCCATTCTTATAGGATTTTTTTTTACCAATTTTTTTCAGGATACTTAAGAAATATACTCTGTTGATGATTACAATAATTACATGCACAAACACACACTTTTTTCTCTCTTCCAAATGATCATTTTCCATACTTACCTTGCCACTAATGACTTCTTCTACTCGCTCCTGGGGTGTCTGTCCAGCTTTCTGCCTCACCAAAACATACACTGAATTCACCTTAGGACAAGACCTCAGCAACTTTTCCAGAAGTACCTTCCCTAGGAAACCAGTAGCTCCAGTGAGGAGGACATTCTTGCCTTCATAGTATTCTGGGATTGAAACCATTCTGATCCTAAGGAAAATATGACAAATAAGCATCACTTCAAAGATTTATGTTCATTGTTACATACTGAAAATCTCTTGGTATTCAAGTAAGTATTTTAAAGGACAGGCAAAAATCAAAGTTCAACGTTAACACAAAAGGGGACATTAACGTTTGGCTCATTGTAGTATGGTGGAAAGTACAATGAACTGCAACACTGGCTTCTAATCCCTGTTTTCACCTGGACCACCTCGGACAAGTCACTCACCTTCTCTGGGCCTGGGTTTCTTTAGTACAGTTTGTACCAAGTGACCTCTAAAAATTCCTTCAGCAATAAGAATCCAAATCTCCACTTAAACCTCAGTTAAACCCCAAACATGAATAAGTGGTGTTTCTCTGTCTCCAAAAGTATTTATAACACCAAATACAGGTCAGCAGCAGGACTCAATTGCCTAGCTTGTATAACAGGGTGAGGTGTCATATTCACCTATCATCACCAGTTGAAACAAGAGGTAACACCAAGTCCTTTCTTTTACACGTCTGTAGTGACAATGTATTCAAAAGGTACATAAATCTCCCTTTTAAAAAAGTCATAGTAAGAAATATATAGACTGACTTAGCCTCCCTACCCAAATTCCACTGAAACAGCAGAAAAGAGAGTATACCGGGCTTCCCTGGTGGTGCAGTGGTTGAGAATCTGCCTGCTAATGCAGGGGACACGGGTTCGAGCCCTGGTCTGGGAAGATCCCACATGCCGCGGGGCAGCTGGGCCCGCGAGCCACAATTACTGAGCCTGCGCGTCTGGAGCCTGTGCTCCGCAACAAGAGAGGCCACAATAGTGAGAGGCCGGCGCACCGCGATGAAAAGTGGCCCTCGCTCGCCGCAACTGGAGAAAGCCCTCGCACAGAAACGAAGACCCAACACCGCCAAAAACAAATAAATAAATAAATTTAAAAAAAGAGAGTATACTAATAGAATGAACACACAAAAGAACCACGATGAGTGGAAAAAACAAGATGCAGAAGGACTCATGCAGTATGTCACTATTCAAGGCTCAAACACATTCAAAATAATGCTATTTATTGTTCAGAAATGCATACACATGATAATATTAATAAATGCATTAGAGAGAGTATAATACAATCAGAGAAGAGAATAAGAAGCTTCAATTGTATTTATGTTTTATTTAAGCCAAGAAGTAGATACCTGTATTTTATATCTAAATTTTTCACAATTATAAAAAATTAAATTCATAACAATCTGAAAACCCATTAAGAAGCAGAAAGAAAAGAAGGAAGGAAGGTAGGAAGGAAGGCAGGAAAAAAGAATTTCCACAAGAAATAGATGAGACTAAATTGATAGAGAAGCCATAGCATAAGAAATAACAACCTAATAAGCAAAACAAACATAGGAAAGGACCATAAGAAGGCAAGAGCTGTCCCAACCCCCTAAATAGAAAACACCAAGTTCAGGATCAAGAAGCTGAATAAAAGCTTAGGGAAATTAAGGTAACTAAAGGTTGCTCACAGAACAGCAGAGCCACTCCTGACAGTCTTACTTCCTGTATAAACTTTGGCTCCCAGGCTTAGTATCCAGATCTGCTGAGAACATCCAGCATGGGTGCTAGGGACAAAAGCGAAGTAGGGCTGAGTTTGAGGTTGCTCTGTACATCCACAAATGGAAGTGGGGCACTGGGAGAAAGGAAACAAAAACAACCAAAAGAAAAAACGTCTTCAGAGCACTCGTGCCCCAGAAATAAATTTTAGGTCCTCAGATTATCTGGCTGCTGCTGGCCCTTAAAACAAACTCATATAGAGCTCTCAGTAATTCCACTTGGAGAAAAGCTCTCTTGGAAAATCAGGCTTCAGAAAACTGAGAGGAAGGCAGTATCAGCTACCAAAACCAATCATACTAGTCCTTCATAAATATGGATAACTAAGGATCATCAGATATTTAAGAAATATCTACAAAATTAAGAAGGACTAAAATGAAAAGCAACAGAACCAACCACGAAGAAAACTAAGGTAATGAAAAATTTACAGGAAATTTAAATTCTAATAAATACTCTCCAAGTCATTCAAAAGAATATTGCATCCATCGAGTAAACTACTACGAAAAAGGAACAGAGAATAAGAAACCATTGGAGACGGAGTTCTGCCCACCACAGCAAGAGCCAGCTCTACCCACCACCCGTCCCTCCTATCAGGAAACTGGCACAAGCCTCTTAGATAGTCTCATCCACCAGAGGGCAGACAGCAGAAGCAAGAAGAACTACAATCCTGCAGCATGTGGAACAAAAACCATATTCACAGAAAAATAGACAAGATGAAAAGGCAGAGGGCTATGTACCAGATGAAGGAACAAGATAAAACCCCAGAAAAACAACTAAATGAAGTGGAGATAGACAACCTTCCTGAAAAACAATTCAGAATAATGATAGTGAAGATGATCCAGGATCTCCCAAAAAGAATGGAGGCAAAGATCGAGAAGATGCAAGAAATGTTTAACAAAGACCTAGAAGAATTAAAGAACAAACAAACAGAGATGAACAACACAATAATTGAAATGAAAAATACACTAGAAGGAATCAATAGCAGAATAACTGAGGCAGAAGAACAGATAAGCGACCTGGAAGACAGAATGGTGGAATTCACTGCTGCGGAACAGAATAAAGAAAAAAGAATGAAAAGAAATGAAGACAGCCTAAGAGACCTCTGGGACATTAAACACAACAATATTCGCATTATAGGGGCCCCAGAAGGAGAAGAGAGAGAGAAAGGACCTAAGAAAATATTTGAAGAGATTATAGGCAAAAACTTCCCTAATATGGGAAAGGAAATAGCCACCCAAGTCCAGGAAGCACAGAGAGTCCCATACAGGATAAACCCAAGGAGAAACACACTGAGATACATAGTAATCAAACTGGCAAAAATTAAAGACAAAGAAAAATTATTCAAAGCAGCAAGGGAAAAATGACAAATAACATACAAGGGAACTCCCATAAGGTTAACAGCTGATTTCTCAGCAGAAACTCTACAAGCCAGAAGGGAGTCGCATGACATACTTAAAGTGATGAAAGGGAAGAACCTACAACCAAGATTACTCTACCTGGCAAGGATCTCATTCAGATTCGATGCAGAAATCAAAAGCTTTACAGACAAGCAAAAGCTAAGAGAATTCAGCACCACCAAACCAGCTCTACAACAAATGCTAAAGGAACTTCTCTAAGTGGGAAACACAAGAGAAGAAAATGACCTACAAAAACAAACCCAAAACAATTAAGAAAATGGTAATAGGAACGTACATATTGATAATTACCTTAAACGTGAATGGATTAAATGCTCCAACCAAAAGACACAGACTGGCTGAATGGATACAAAAACAAGACCCATATATATGCTGTCTACAAGAGACCGACTTCAGACCTAGGAACACATACAGACTGAAAGTGAGGGGATGGAAAAAAGATATTCCATGCAAATGGAAATCAAAAGAAAGCTGGAGTGGCAAAACTCATATCAGATAAAATAGACTTTAAAATAAAGAACGTTACAAGACAAGAGGAAGGGCACTACATAATGATCAAGGCATCAATCCAAGAAGATATAACAATTGTAAATATATATGCACCCAACATAGGAGCACCTCAATACATAAGGCAACTGTTAACAGCTCTAAAAGAGGAAATCGACAGTAACACAATAATAGTGGGGGACTTTAACACCTCACTTACATCAACAGACAGATCATCCAAACAGAATATTAATAAGGGAACACAAGCTTTAAATGACACAACAGACCAGACAGAATTAATTGATATCTATAGAACATTCCATCCAAAAACAGCAGATTACACTTTCTTCTCAAGTGCACATGCAACATTCTCCAGGATAGATCACATCTGGGGTCACAAATCAAGCCTCAGTAAATTTAGAAAATTCAAATCATATCAAGCATCTTTTGTGACCACACGCTATGGAATTAGAAAGCAATTACAGGGAAAAAAAAGTAAAGAACACAAACACATGGATTGATTTGCATATATTGAAGAATCCTTGCATCCCTGGGATAAATCCCACTTCATCACGGTGTATGATTCTTTTAATGTGTTGTTGCATTCTGTTTGCTAGTATTTTGTTGAGGACTTTTGCATCTATATTCATCAGTGATATTGGTCTGTAATTTTCTTTTTTGTAGTATCTTTGTCTGGTTTTGGTATCAGGGTGATGGTGCCCTCATAGAATGAGTTTGGGCATGTTCCTTCCTCTGCAATTTTCTGGAAGAGTTTGAGAAGGATGGGTGTTAGCTCTTCTCTAAATGTTCGATAGAATTCACCTGTGAAGCCATCTGGTCCTGGACTTTGGTTTGTTGGAAGATTTTTAATCAGTTTCAATTTCAGTGCTTGTGATTGGTCTGTTTATATTTTGACAAAACAATATGTTACAAAATAACCAAGAGATCACTGAAGAAATCAAAGAGGAAATCAAAAAATACCTAGAGACAAAAGACAATGAAAACACGATTCAAAACCTATGGGAGGCAGCAGAAGCAGTTCTAAGAGGGAAGTTTATAGCAATACAAACCTACCTCAAGAAACAAGAAAAAGCTCAAATAAACAATCTAACCTTATGCCTAAAGGAACTAGAGAAAGAAGAACAAACAAAACCCAAAGTTAGCAGAAGGAAAAGAAATTATAAAGATTGGAGAAGAAATAAATGAAATAGAAACAAAGAAGACAATAGCAAAGATCAACAAAACTAAAAGCTGGTTCTTTGAGAAGATAAACAAAATTGATAAACCATTAGCCAGACTCATCAAGAAAAAGGAGGAGAGGACTCAAATCAATAAAATTAGAAATGAAAAAGGATAAGTTACAACAGACACTGCAGAAGTACAAAGCATCCTAAGATACTACTACAAGCAACTCTATGCCAATAAAATGGACAACCTGGAAGAAATGGACAAATTCTTAGAAAGGTATAACCTTCCAAGACTGAACCAGGAAGAAATAGCAAATATGAACAGACCAATCACAAGCACTGAAATTGAAACTGTGATTAAAAATCTTCCAACAGGGGCTTCCCTGGTGGCGCAGTAGTTGAGAATCTGCCTGCTAATGCAGGGGACACGGGTTCGAGCCCTGGTCTGGGAAGATCCCACATGCCACAGAGCAACTGGGCCCGTGAGCCACAACTACTGAGCCTGCGCGTCTGGAGCCTGTGCTCCGCAACAAGAGAGGCCGCGATAGTGAAAGGCCCGCGCACCGCGATGAAGAGTGGCCCCCGCTTGCCGCAACTAGAGAAAGCCCTCGCACAGAAACGAAGACCCAGCACAGCCAAAAATAAATAAATAAATAAATAAAATTTAAAAAAAAAATCTTCCAACAAACAAACGTCTAGGACCAGATGGCTTCACAGGTGAATTCTATCAAACATTTAGAGAAGAGCTACCACCTATCCTTCTCAAACTCTTCCAAAAAATTGCAGAGGAAGGAACACTCCCAAACTCATTCTATGAGGCCACCATCACCCTGATACCAAAACCAGACAAAGATACTACAAAAAAAGAAAATTACAGACCAATATCACTGATGAATATAGATGCAAAAATCCTCAACAAAATATTAGCAAACAAAATGCAACAAAACATTAAAAGGATCATACACCGTGATGAAGTGGGATTTATCCCAGGGATGCAAGGATTCTTCAATATATGCAAATCAATCAATGTCATACACCATATTAACAAACTGAGGAATAAATACCATATGATCATCTCAACAGATGCAGAAAAAGCTTTTGACAAAATTCAGCACCTATTTATGATAAAAACTCTCCAGAAAGTAGGCATAGATGGAACCTACCTCAACATAATACAGGCTATATACGACAAACCCACAGCAAACATCATTCTCAATGGTGAAAAACTGAAAGCATTTCTTCTAAGATCAGGAACAAGACAAGGATGTCCACTCTCACCACTATTATTCAACATAGTCTTGGAAGTCCTAGCCAAGGCAATCAGAGAAGAAAAAGAAATAAAAGGAATACAAATTGGAAAAGAAGAAGTAAAACTGTCACTGTTTGCAGATGACATGATACTATACATACAGGATCCTAAAGATGCCACCAGAAAACTACTGGAGCTAATCAATGAATTTGGTCAAGTTGCAGGATACAAAATTAATGCATAGAAATCTCTTGCATTCCTATACACTAATGATGAAAAATCTGAAAGAGAAATTAAGGAAACACTCCCATTCACCACTGCAACAAAAAGAATAAAATACCTTGGAATAAACCTACCTAGGGAGACAGAAGACCTGGATGCAGAAAACAATATGACACTGATGAAAGAAATTAATGATACAAACAGATGGAGAGATATACCATGTTCTTGGATTGGAAGAATCAATATTGTGAAAATGACTATACTACCCAAAGCAATCTACAGATTCAATGCATTCCCTATCAAACTACCAATGGCATTTTTTACACAACTGGAACAAAAAATCTTAAAATTTGTATGGCGACACAAAAGACCCCGAATAGCCAAAGCAATCTTGAGAGAAAAAAATGGAGCTGGAGGAATCAGACTCCCTGACTTCAGACTATACTACAAAGCTACAGTAATCAAGACCATATGGTACTGGCACAAAAAGAGAAATAATCAATGGAACAGGATAGAAACCCAGAGATAAACCCATGCACCTATGGTCAATTGATCTATGACAAAGGAGGCAAGGATATACAATGGAGAAAAGACAGTCTCTTCAATAAGAGGTGCTGGGAAAACTGGACAGCTACATGTAAAAGAATGAAATTAGAACACTCCCTAACACCATACACAAAAATAAACTCAAAATGGATTAGAGACCTAAATGTAAGGCCAGAAACTATAAAACTCTTAGAGGAAAACATAGGAAGAACACTCTTTGACATAAATCACAGCAAGACATTTTTTGATCCACCTCTTAGAGTAATGGAAATAAAAACAAAAATAAACAAACGGGACTAATGAAATTTAAAAGCTTTTACAAAGCAAAGGAAACTACAAACAAGATGAAAAGACAACCCTCAGAATGGGAGAAAATATTTGCAAACGAATCAACGGACAAAGGATTAATCTCCAAAATATATAAACAGCTCATGCAGCTCAATATTAAAAAAACAAACAACCCAACCCAAAAATGGGTAGAAGACCTAAATAGACACTTCTCCAAAGAAGACATACAGATGGCCAAGAAGCACATGAAAAGCAGCTCTACATCACTAATTATTAGAGAAATGCAAATCAAAACTACAATGAGGTATCACCTCACACCAGTTAGAATGGGTATCATCAGAAAATCTACAAACAAATGCTGGAGAGGGTGTGGAGAAAAGGGAACCCTCTTGCACTGTTGGTGGGGATGTAAATTGATACAGCCACTATGGAGAACAGTATGAAGGTTCCTTAAAAAACTAAAAATAGAATTACCATATGACCCAGCAATACCACTACTGGGCATATACTCAGAGAAAACCATAATTCAAAAAGACACATGCACATCAATGTTCATTGCAGCACTATTTACTATAGCCAGGTCATGGAAGCAACCTAAATGCCCATCGACAGATGAATAGATAAAGAAGATGTGGTACATATATACAATGGAATATTACTCAGCCATAAAAAGGAAAGAAATTGGGTCATCTGTAGAGACATGGATGAACCTAGAGACTGTCATACAGAGTGAAGTAAGTCAGGAAAAGAAAAACAAATATCGTATATTAACGCATATATGTGGAACCTAGAAAAATGGTACAGATGAACCGGTTTGCAGGGCAGAAATTGAGACACAGATGTAGAGAACAAACATATGGACACCAAGGGGGGAAAGCGGTGGAGGGGTGGGGGTGGTGTGATGAATTGGGAGATTGGGATTGACATATATACACTAATATGTATAAAATGGATAACTAATAAGAACCTGCTGTATAAAAAAATAAATAAAATTCAAAAATTAAAAAAAAAAAAGAAAGTATTGGAAATCAGAAATGCAAATGTACGTAGAAAATTCAATCAATACATAAGTAAACTATTAGAAATACCAAGTGAATTTAAGAACTAGATACAAGGTTTATACAGAAAAAAAAAAAAACAAATGTATTTCTATACACCACCAACACACAAGAAATAAAGTTAAAAAAAAAACTATACCACTTATAATACCATCCAAAACACAAAAAAATTATGGAAAATATCAAGTATCAATTGATGAGGATGCAGAGAAACTGGAACTCATGCACATTGCTGATGGGAATGAAAAGTGATTCAGCTGCTGTGGGAAAGTTTGGCAGTTCCTCAAAAAGTTAAACAAAAAATTATCGTATGACCCTGAAATTCTGGTCCTAGGTATACACCCCAAATGACCTGCAGATAGGTACTCAAAAAGTACACGTACATGCTTGTTTATAGCAGCAGTGTTTACAACAGTGAAATAGTACAAACAGCCCAAAAGTCCATCAACAAATGAATGGATCAACAAATCATGGTATATATAGTGGAATATTATTCAGTCATAATAAGGAATGAAGTACTGACACGTACTACAATGGGGGATGAACCTCAAAAACATACTAAGTTTAAAAAATCAGATATAGAAGATCACATACTATAGGATTTCATTTATATGAAATAGCCAGAATAGATAAATCCATAGAGACAATGCAGACTGGTGGTTGGCAGGAGCTGAAGAGTGGAGAGAGTGGGCAGTGGAGGAAAACTGCTTCAGGAGCTTTACTTTGGAGTGAAGGAATTCTGGAACTAGACAGAGGTGGCAGCTGCACAACACTGTGAATACAGCAAATGTCATTGAATTTTTCACTTTAAAGTGATTAATTTTATATTATGTGAACTTCACCTCAATGAATTTTTTTTTTTTTTTTTTTTTTTTGGCTGAGTTGGGTCTTCGTTGCGGTGCGCGGGCTTCTCATTGCGGTGGCTTCTCTTGTTGCGGAGCACAGGCTCTAGGCACATGGGTTTCAGTAGCTGTGGCTCACGGATTCTAGAGCACAGGCTCAGTAGTTGTGGCGCACAGGCTTAGTTGCTCCATGGCATGTGGCATCTTCCCGGGCCAGGGCTCGAACCCGTGTCCCCTGCATTGGCAGGCAGATTCTTAACCACTGCACCACCAGGGAAGCCCCTGAACTATTTTTTTTGAGAACACCAAAAATTAGAAATAAATGTAAAAGATACTAATGGAAAACTATAAAACATTGAGAGAAATCAAACAATACTTAAATAAATGGAGAGATGTACTACATTCCTTAGATTCAATACAATCCCAATCAAAATTTAAGCTGTTTTTGTTTATGTATGGAAACTAAGACTCTAAAATGTTACAGAAATGCAAACGGCCAAGAGTAGCCAAGACAAGCACTAAGAACAACAAAGCTGGAGAACTTATATTACCATGTATCAAGATGTATTATAAAGCTACAGAAATGTGGTGTTGGGACAAGAAGAGAAGAGTACAATCAATTGGATATCCATATAGCAAAAAATGAATCTTGACTTCTATACCACACCACACACAAAAATGAATTCCAGACAGACTATACACCCAAACGTGAAAGGTAAAACAGTTATGATTCTAAGGATGACACAGAACATCTCCATGATCATGGGGTAGGCAAACATTTATTAAATAGGACACAAGAAGTGCTACTAACCAAAAAGGAAAAATATTGATAAACTGGAAGACACTAAAACTGAGTTCATCCCACAACACTATTAACAGAGAGAAAAGGCAAAGCAGGTAAAAGATATTTGCAGTAGTACGTATAAATGACAACTAATTACTACCCAGAATATATGAAGAACTACAAATCAATAAGGAGAAGTGAAAAAAACAATACAAAAATGGGAAAGGCTTGAACAGAAAAGGAAGCATAAAGGAGAGTATCCAAATGGCATTATAAAAAAATATCCAAATGGCCAATTAGCACATAAAAAAGGGCTGAGGACTTCCCTGGTGGCGTAGTGGTTAAGAATCCACCTGCCAATGCAGGGGACACGGGTTCGATCCCTGGTCTGGGAAAATCCCACATGCCACGGAGCAACTATGCCTGTGTGCCACAACTACTGAGCCCGCGAACCTAGAGCCTGTGCTCCATAACAAGAGAAGCCACCGCAATGAGAAGCCTGCGCATGCAATGAAGAGCAGCCCCCGCTCCCCGCAACTGGAGAAAGCCTGCGCACAGCAACAAAGACCCAATACAACCAAAAATAAATAAATAAAAATACAATTTAAAAAAAAAAAAAAAGGGCTGAACTTAATTAGTTATCAAACCTCAATGTGATCCTGGTACACTGTCCCCAGAATGGCTAAAATGAAAAAGACAGACAACACATAGTATTGGTAAAGTTGCAGAGAGAGAAAAATGGAACTCTCATCTACTGCTGGAGGAAGTGCAGATTGTTATAACACTTAGTAAAAGTGGTACTACCTAATAAAGCTAAACAATCACATATCATACGATGTAGCAGTTCCATTCCTGATTATATACCCAACAGAAATGAGTACATCTGTTTACCAAAAGACTCATAAACAATGTTTATATGTTTGTAGCAGCACTACTCCTACTGAGCCAAAATTTTAAAAACCCAATGTCTGTCAATAGTATATTACATAAATTATAGTATATTCATACAATGGAATATTAAAAAACAATGAGAATGAAGGAATTATCCTATACACCACATGGATGGGGCTCACAAAAAGAACACTGAGCCAAAGAGGCCACACACAAAAGGTGTATACTGTATGATAACATGCATATAAAGTTCAAAAACAGGCAAAAATCATCTACAGTTAAAAGTCAGAACAATGGTTATATTCCAGGGGAGGAAGAGGTAGTGACCAAAAAGGGTGTGAGGGAGGCTTCTGGGATACTGGTTATGTTCTATTTCTTGATCTGAGTGGCTCATTTTTTAAAACTCGTCAAGTTGTACACAGGATTTATGGACTTTTTGAAGGTATGTTACATGTCAATAAAAAGTTTACTGTAAAAAATAAAAGTAAATATTGGGTGACCATATATGTCCTGGTTTTCCTGGAATAAGCCTGGTTTTACACATTATTCCAGCTTAACTTTGATTAGAGCCCCCTCTTCTCAAAAGTGTTCCAGTTTTCACAGTATGGTTACTCTACTTATAACCTGCTTCAGGTCTAATAAGACTATTTCAAGACTTCGTTGACCCCCAAACCTAATTAAAACTATAGAGCATTAAAGTTAAAATGTTGTCATAGGGGAGAAATGAAGAATAATTCTGCATCAATACAACTAACAAATCTGGTAAGTATTAATGACAATTACATACTAAATATATATTAAACACAGTGTCCTGGACACATGACCTAGAACAAGTTATTTAATTCTCTGAGCTTCATTTTCTTCATATGTAAAAATCTATTCAAGAAATATTTATTAAGCACCTACCAGATACAAGGAACCAGAAAGTTTTCCATAGGTGTACACATGCATTTAAGACAGAAAAAGATACTAAGCAGTTTGCCCTTTAATAATTGAGGATTTATAGCCTGAATATGTGATTGGCTCAACCCTAAAAAAACACAACTACGTACTTTCTTCCTCACCTACCAGGACACCCTCTCTATAAAAATCTGTTAACACCAAACAACAGAAAATTTTTACCGAACTTAATACTCTCTCCTTAACAATATAAAGATTATTTGCTAAGAGAGTTGTAGAATGAAACTACTTCTTACCAGTTTCAGGTAACTAGCTTAAAGCTAATTGCATGTGATTTTATCCTTAAGGTTCTCTTCATGGAAGAAAGAACAGATTCCCACAGCTCCCCAACTTTATCACAACGCAACCAAAAACTTTACAAGCACCAAATATTTTTAAACTCTGTCTCCAGGTATTCTTGATTCCCCCACCCACCAATATACTTTACCCTATTAACTTACTGGCAAAGCAAGTACAATTGAGCACTCCTTTTAAGGAAAGTCTAGACTTATCACATCTTCCACATAGTCCTGCTAGTATGGCCAAAAGCTACAGGAAAAGCAGAAGCCAGGAAAGAAATGCTGCCAATCCTTCCAGAGCATGCTGTTTAGATTCCTACTGTGTGATTCTACTTACATAGGAAAATATCTAAAGCTCCTATCAACTGTTAAAAAGTAGCTGCAGCACTGCAATAATGAGAAAAGCAGCAATATTATTCCATGTGCCAGGGCAGAGAAGCTGTGAAACATGATTCATATTTATTTTCACTGTTCTTGAGATGCCTTAGGATACACCACCTAGCAGTGGCAGCTGGGTATTTTCTTCAAAAAGTACCTTATCCTATGGTTCAAAAGTTAAAGAGGCAGAAATCTTTCAGAAGACCAGCAAAATGGTGGGTACCAAATATCACAATTACTTTCGAGGCTTTCTTGCTAAAGTGGGTTTTCCTAGTGGGTTTTATATTATGCACATAAACTTACATTAAGAGAACATATTACAAAGCTACTTTCACTTACTAGTGGCTGAGGTCCAGGCTCTGTCACTTTGAAGTCATGAGATCCTAAGATAAAACTACTACTCTTAACCTGTTTCCTCATCTATAAAAGTAGAACATGCAGGTTCATGGGCAAAAAGAGCCTGGAATGGACGCAAATGGAGAAACCACAGATAATTCTAAGATAGCACTCACTCAATCAATATAAACTGCACCCTTGTAACATAATTGTAGTCTCTTAATAGATGTCCTAAAATTAATGGAAAGCCAGTCATGTTGTCTCACTACTTTCAGAAACCTAGTTAAGATAAATAATTAGAGACAAGTTCCTTCTCTCATTTTCAACTTTTTAAAAAAGTTCTTTATACTGTGTATAAAGTGGATGACTGGTGAGAGTCTGCTGGGTGGTACGGGGAGCACTACTCAGTGTTCCGTGGTGACCTAGATGGGAGGAAAATCCAAAAAAAAGCGGACATGTGTAAAAAACTAAAAATATAAACTTAAATTTTTAAAAAAGAGTTCTTTAAATAGACAAAGCAATCAAAGTGAGAGATTGGGGTATTACAGTAACATGAAAACCACAAAAATCTGCCAAAAAAAAAAAAAAAGCAGCTCTTTAGTGCCAAGAAATGGGAATTCCTTTGCCTATATTAGCGTTAAAAACAACTCAAATTAATTAAGACTTTTAATATACTGTCAAGTAGTTGTTTCAGAAACTTGCTAAGCAGAAAGACAGATGTGAACAAGTACATGGAGATTAGGATACGGTGAGAGGAACAAGGTGGGTCCATGGGCTTGAAGCAAAGTTTTACAGAAGACTCATCAGTGATGAGAAAAATAAATAATAAAAGGAAGACAGGAAAAGGAGAGATTAAGCACAAAAAACTATATCTCTCATGCTTTCCGATACAATTTCCTACAAGTCTTCTTAATAATTTTTCTTGCCTAAGGTCACTCAGCACCTATATATAGACAGAGGCAAATTTAAACCAGTATCTTCTAACTAAATTCCACATTTATAGAGAGTATAAAAAGTTTCCACTTGTCCTACAGTGAGGTAAAGGCATCAACTCATAGGTAAGGAGTGAGTGCACAGCACTGGAAGAGAAGTTCAGGAAAGTGAAGAGGCTGGAATAGATGGTCTTCCTTTCCATTTCTAAAGTTGTATGATTCACTATAAGAGGAAATGGACAGTATCTTTACTACAGGGTCTCCCTGGCATGTAACAGACAAGAATCTGCTCCACAGAAGATTTTAGCATATGAAATAAAGCAAATTCTGGCTGAAAAATCCTTAAAACTCCACACCATTTCACAGTAAAAGCTGATGGGCCAATTCAGCAACACAGTTTAGAAATGAGACTATTAACTGGTTCAAGTAGACTCTTAAACAATTAAAGCTCAAAAGCAATTAGACTTTACCAGTATTCCCCTGAAGGCCATTTCCAGAGGCACCCAACAAAGAGAATGAGAAAGGAAAAGGTCTGTTGTCAAACTTAGAACTCGACTCACAAGACCACCGAAGCGGACTTAACTATTGCCACTATCAGTTTGAATAAAAAGACATCATTCTCAGGTTAAGAAATAAACACTTATCGAAGGTTAGTGGATTCATTTCCAACTCTACTCTACCCGACCCACTGAAAGACCTTTCCTAAACAGAACTATTTATTGGAAGACTAGAAACAAAAAACTCAGGGCAGTAGAGGTAATAAGATAAGGTAAAGAGAAGAAGCTCTGAGAGCTTCTTAAGGTCTTGCTTAAGATTAATAACAAAATTCAAACATGTTTCTATAAATATCTATACCAATATATGCAAATATCTATACCAATATATATACTATGTATCACACTTAACTACCTTTGAAAAACAGTGAGTTCTGTGTAAGGGAGTATGGGATCAGAATTTGCACCCCAAAGCTTATCATTAATAGCACATGGGTTACTTTGAGCTGAAGGAACTGAGATTCAACAGATGCAGAAAGAATTCTTCTCAGAGCTTCCCTCATCTGATTAAAAGCAGAAACTTCCAAGAAATGAGGGCTGCCATAATGAGGACTCTCTGGGTGAGTTTTATGGCCAGGAAGAAGATGGAATGTTAGCAACCGATACCTTCTATTAGTTTTCCCACATATTTACCTTCCCACAATTTATTGCCCCTAGAAGCCCAAACTCCTTTTCCTTTGTCTAGTCACTTCTCCATAATTTATAACCCTTTGTTAATATGGTATATAAGCTCTCAAGTCTAACCATCTTTTTTTGGGTTTTCACTTTTCTGTGAAGCCTTTATGCACATTTTAAAAATATACATATGCCTTTTCTATTAATGTCTTTTGTCAGTTTAATTTGCAGGCATCAGTCCTAGAACATAAAAGGACAGAAGAAAAGTCTTCCTCCCTTACATAAGCTATTAAGAAATTAAGTCTCTAGTGAAGCCATTTTCAGTACTCTTGAATCTGGCCCTGTTATAAACTGCTTCCTGATAAATAAGGTAGGCCCCCTTTGTGGAAACAAGCCTTTCAGATAACCCAATGCCATGATGTAGTGGGGACCTTTGGGCTCTGAGTCTAGCAGGGCTGGGCTGGAATCCAGGCTCATCCATTTATCTTGGGGGTGAGCTTACTTATCTGTTTGTTTCTGTAGTTTCCTCATCTCTAAAACATATAGACAGCATATACACCACCACCCCTTCACTTCATAGCATTTGTGTAAGGATTAAGGCTGGGCACATAATTACATTTCCTTATTCATCTTCCCCCTACTTCATTGGCAGTGATTTCTCTGTGGTCCCTCAGCAGTCAGTCTGATCTGTAATATTTCAATCTAAAAAACTTTATCTTTTTTTTATGGAAATGATCATTTACTTATGAGTGTAATTTTTAGACTAGGAAAAAATTTTTATTACCAAAGTAAAACTAATACCTACTTTATCTCTGGACTATATACTGTTACAGTCACATGCACATATACCCTTTTTTTAATTCTGGGAAGGAAATTAATGATTTTAGGAGAAGTAGGTTTAAACCAAACCTCTGAGGACTAAAAAAGGAAAGAGGTGGTTCAACTTATACTGATATGAAACACAGCATTCATGATTAATTTTAAAAGCCAAGATGTAATACTCTGTATGATATACCACCTTTTATGGAAAAGGAATGAAAAAATGAATGCATATGTTTATAAATACACAGATTTTTCTGGCAAAAAAGCCAAAAAACTGGTAATAATGGTTTCCTCTGGGAGGGAGAACTGGATAACTAGGGAAGAGAAATGACGGGCATTTGCTTTTCACTGTATATCCTTTTGCACAATTTAAAATTATGTACGAAGTGCATGTGTTATGTTTTTTTTTTTTTAATTTATTTATTCATTCCTGGCTGGGCTGGGTCCTCGTCTCTGTGCGAGGGCCCTCTCCAGTCGCGGCAAGCGGGGGCCACCCTTCATCGCGGTGCGCGGGCCTCTCACCATCGCGGCCTCCCCCGTCGCGGAGCACAGGCTCCAGACGAGCAGGCTCAGCAATTGTGGCTCACGGGCCCAGCCGCTCCGCGGCATGTGGGATCCTCCCAGACCAGGGCTCGAACCCGCGTCCCCCGCATCGGCAGGCAGACTCTCAACCACTGCGCCACCAGGGAAGCCCCGTGTTATGTATTTTTAACTACTGGTGCAGAAAGAAACATACAGGTAGAGCCAGTAAATAGAAAAATCAGAAGGTACCAAAAAAATATTTGAAAGTGTATATTTTCCCATCAATTAGCCAGTCTATACTATCTTTTGTCCCCTAACAATTTACAAACTTACTTTCATCTATGAGAAAAAAAGTATGAAAAATCTTTTCTAAAGTGAAAAATAAAAGACAAGCATTGTGTTAAGAAAAAAAGTGTAATATCTTTCTTCTGCTAATCTTTATTACTTGAGTTATTATTTCATTTCTTTATTAGATGGCAAACCTACTAGATTAAAAACCAGATGATGTTTTAACTATGAAACTGTTGTTTAACAAGACTTTAGCAGGCTGGATTTCCTAAATGGAATGTGAGAAATTCTTCCCCCGTCTGGATAATGTTGATCTTTGGATCAGATACCACTCTCTCCCATCTCCTGAGAGGACCCCTACGTTCACCATGTTCACCAAGGAGTCAAGTACACAGAATTACCAAACACAGTTCTGCAGTGAAGTTCTGCAGTGAGACTGGCTCTACCTATATGTTTCTTTCTGCACCAGTATTTATTGAACATACAGTAAAAACTGACAAAAGGTAATTGTAAGAACTCTTAGTTCCATGTTTTAGCTGCTATAAATTTATTTAGGGAAACTAAGCACTGAATATGAAAATCTCTAGACAATGTCTAAACATTCATTCCAGCTTCCTATAAATTTCCACCTACAGCTACACCTTAAAGCAGGATCTACTTAGTTGTCTTCCTCTTAAAAAGTGGCTCCTCTGTGCCTCTAGCATGTAAACAAACCCAAAGTAAATAACCTACCAATGGAGACAGTGGGGAGAGCAAAGAGACAAAGAATAAGCTATTTCATCTATCTTTTTATTGGGAGTCACTGATTGACTCCCAATCAGGGGCAATTCTGTGTTTAACACAGACACAGCCAATGCTGTTTTGTCTCATAATCCTACTACACCTCTAAGCTGGAAGACCACTTGGCAGGAGTACTGGAGGAAATTCAAGCAGCAGTAGATAGAATGCTAAATGGTCTTTTAATATCCCTTAGATTCCATGGCTGAAAAAGTTAAAAAAAAAAAAAAAAAAAAAGAATTTCAAATATCCTTAAAAGAGGGGGAATTAATTCCAAAATATTCTAAACCAAGAGTTGGCAAAGGTTTCTGTAAAGGGTCAAGTAGTAAATATTTTCAGCTTGTGGGCCATACAATCTTAGTAGCAACTACTCCATTCTGCCATCTGGGGCACAAAATCAGCCATGAACAGTAAGTAAACAAATGGGCATGGCTCTGTTTCAATAAAACTTTATTCACAAAGACAGGAAAACAGTTTGCAGGTCACAGTTTGCCAACCCCTGCTCTAAATAAAGATTCTGAATATTCCACATTCAGAAAAATGAACTACTGGGGCTTCCCTGGTGGTGCAGTGGTTGAGAATCTGCCTGCCAATGCAGGGGACACGGGTTCGAGCCCTGGTCTGGGAAGATCCCACATGCCGCGGAGCGACTAGGCCCGTGAGCCACAACTACTGAGCCTGCGCGTCTGGAGCCTGTGCTCCGCAACAAGAGGCCGCGATAGTCAGGCCCACGCACCACGATGAAGGGTGGCCCCCACTTGCCGCAACTGGAGAGAGCCCTCGCACAGAAACGAAGACCCAACACAGCCATAAATAAATAAATAAATAAATAGATAGATAAATAAATAAAAAGAAAAATGAACTACTAAGAAAGGCATCAATGAGAAACCAGCACAGTCTAAATATCCATTGCCTATAATTTCACTATTACTAGAGTTACTATGCATATCACTCTAAAATGGACAGTAAATAACTGTTTGATATAATATTTTCAAAAATAATAATAATAATAAATGAATGACAGGCTTCAGAAACACAGATATGCCAGAGGCTAAACACAACACAAAGACATGACCTATTGCCTTTTTCAAGGTGTACTTAAAAATCTGTATTTTTAAAAGGAAAGCCCATTAAGATAAGATGTTCAGGGGTGAAGCTTGGGCGATATTATTTTGGAGAAAAGGCTACAAGTGAAGAAGAGCACAGAATATAATCCTGTCGCAGACTCAGAAACCCTAGACCGCTACCATGTTCAAAAAAATCTTGATATAATAATCAAAAAATAACACATAATTTAAAGAGGTAAAGAGTTAACCCAACACTGTTGCAAGATACAAAGCTTTGTTTAGATACTGTGTACAGGTCTAAAACTACATAGGTTATTCTTTTTTACATAAAAGTCTAACATTACTTATAATTTTATGTAGCCAAAGGTTATACATGGCTAAGGGAACGGGAATGGAAGCAGAAAAGAGACTAAGCACATGGTAAATATCACAGAATTATGAAAATTCCCCAAAAAGCTGCACTGAGCTACAATGATCATGAGGGGATTCCATATACATACTTTGCTTCCTCATTATTTTTCCTTTTCGTTTGCTTTTCCACTAAAAGGGAAATAGAAATTAGGCATCTGTAACTGATGGGAATTAATAACTCTCTAATCCAGAAGTTCATGAACAGGCTTGAGGGCTGCCGGGAAATCCAAGAACATGTTAAAGTTTCATGCAAAATATTGTTTTGAGTGTGTTTATGTGTGTGTGTACAAGTGTGCACTCCTGTGCATATATCTGTACATTTTTTCTAGGGGAAAAATCCACTGCTCTTATCAGATTCTCAAAAGGGTCAGTGAGCGTAATCAGTAAAAAACTACTATCAAATTTTATGTGTGTATGCTAGAGAGAAAGGGGACCTAAACTGCAGAGAATAGAGCTTCATGGTCACTGATTAAAAACCCCATTCACATCTAATCTGGAGTAAAAATGTGTAAATGGTTAAAACATAATTATATCAATCTCCCTTGAAGCCTGTTATGGATTGAACTGTGTTCCGCCTAAAAAGATATGTTGAAATCCTAATCCCTAGGACTTCAGAGTGTGACCTTATTTGGAAACGGGGTTGTCAAAGGTGTAATTAGTTAAGGGAAATGATATAACACTGGAGCAGAATGGGTCTCTAATCCAACATCACTGGTGTCCTTATAAGAGGAGAGGCATGTAAAGACACAGAGATACACAGGGAGAACTCCACCTGACAAAAAAAGCAGAGACTGGAATTACACAGCTACAAGCCAAGGAATATCAAAATTGCTAAGAAAAAACTAGGAAGAGGCAAGGAAGAATTTCCTTACAGGTTTCGGACAGAGCATGGATTTTGGACGTCTAACCTCCAGAACTGTGAGACAATAAATATCTGTTGTTTTAAGCCACCCAGTTTGTAGTACTTTGTTACAGCAGCCCTAGGAAACTAATAGAAGGCCAAATATCATAGTAACTAAAATTAAGGTACAGAGCAAAAGGCCTTCTAAAGATGATCATATGCTCTCATGACATAATAAACATATCATGGACACTTTCCAACAAACATGACAATTTCAATTACCAAAATACATTCTACTAAATAGTTAAGGATGGAATGGCTTTTCCAAATGGGCACAGGAAAGAAAGATAGAAAAAGTTTTATATATCAAAGGTAAAGACCAAAATAAAGTTAATGTTCAGATCCCAGAACAAACCATTGGGGTATATCACTGACTGTACATCTGTACACTGACAAATCTCAGTATATAGTAGCAGATTCAGGGAAAGTAGTGTTCTGATTATCTATTGCTATGTAACAAAATTACTCTATAACAACATCTTAAAACAACAATAATCATTTTTATTCTCTCTCATAGTTTCTGAGAGTTAGGAATTTGAGAAGGGCTCGAATAAGCAGTTTTAGCTGAACAGTTCTAGCTCCTATCTTAGAGCCTCTTCACGTGGTCTGTCCACATGAGGCAGTCTGGGCTTCCTTATAGCATGGCAATCTCAGGCTATACTGCTGAAAAGCTGTTGAAGACTTCAGGACCAGTATTTTGGTGAGCTGGATAGAAGCTCACCTTTTCTGACCTCACCTTATTGCTCACAAGTGATTCACAGGAACACCCAAATTCAAGGGAAGGGAACATAAACTCCACCTCAGGATGAGAGAATGGTCAAGGTCACAAGAACATGTGAGAAGGGACACATTGTTACAACTACTTTTAGAAAATACAATCTGCCACAAAGAATATGGTAAAGTAACTGCTCATTACTCTTGAGAGGGTCAACCATTTGAAACTGTCCCATAGGTTAAAAGAAACTGATGACTAAAAGAAATTCTTGAGCTTGTCTTACAGAACAGCAGCTAAGGGAACAGCTTATTAAAAACCCCCCTGCTTGTAATATGCTTTCACTGATCAAGCTCATCTTAATTATTTCTTTTGGCTCCTTAGCCACCCCCTATAGATAACACCTCTGTCGTATGGGTCCCTACAGTATTGGGGGCTTATGCTGTTTTCCAGAAACTTGGAGTCAGCTCTTATCCAGTTCAAGCTGGCTAAGATTTTTGGTTGGGACCACTGACCCTAAAACTGGGCCTGCAGAGGTGTCCAATAAATGACCTTTTGACGTCAGAGGACTCAAAACTCCACCCTCAGATCATGCTAAGTGCCTCCATTTTTGGACATGTATCTCAAGAAGAAGAAGCATGTAACTCAGATATGCCTGCAAAGAACACCAATTACCTCACCTTTTCCCTACCTCCAATCACCTTTCCCCATGCCTAATACCACCCTGCTTCTTTATCCCATAAATATTTCAAACCCCTTGCCTTCAGGGAGGCAGATCTGAGATCTGCTCTCCTGTCTCCTATCTCCTCACTTGGCTGTCTCCTGAATAAACACTTTCTCTGCTGCAAACCTCGGTGTCTCAGCGTTTGGCATGCTGCACATCAGGCAAACAAACCTGGTTCAGAAACACATTTGATCCATGTTCAAGTTACCCAAAATACCTTAAAAAAAATATGGCCCCATGGGCCTCATACTTTTAAGTACAGATGATCCTTGAACAACACAGGTTTAAACTACATGGGTGCACTTATGCACAGATTTTTTTCAACAAATGCATATTACAGCATTATACAACCTGCAGTTGGTTGAACCCGAGGAGGCAGAATCACAGATACAGAGAGCCAACTGCAAAATTACACACAGATTTTTTTGACTTCTCGGAAGACTGGCACCCATAACCTTCACTGCTGCTCCAGGGTCAACTGATTTTGCCTACCAAATAATCTCATTCACTGAATAAAAATTTCACTTTCCCATATTCACTTAATTGTGAACTTCTAACCAGTAGATTTTTACTTGGAGTTGACATACTTGTAGCCAAAAACAAGCCAACTCATTTTAGTTAGACTATTAAGAGGCCTCATATTATAGGTAAGCATATATTTTCTTTTAAAATTTTTGATAGACTCTCATCTGGAGGCTTATCGGGAACCACTGGTCTAGCGTCTTTTTACTATATTTTAATTACTCTAGAATCTTTATTTAGTGTTTTGATTAAGACTCAACGTAAAAGAAAACCTCTGCAAGTGAGCTGTAAACAACAAAAAAAGGACTAAAAAATGCAAACTCAAAATGTACAAGTTGGTAAGAATAGTGGGTTCCTTTTTCTTTTCAAAAATTAAGGCTTACAAAGCATTTTTCAACAAACAAAAGAATAACTCTAGCATCTTGGTTTTCAATAAAAGATGCTAGTGTCCAACCCTGTTGTAAGCACCCATTGAAGTGAATATAATGGCCACTCTGTTTGCCTACACAGACATTGATATGCCAATATTTAACTCACTATATCCAATCTTCCCCAATGTCTGCGACACATCTTGGTAAGGAATCTCAGTAGGTTCATTAGTTCTTAGGGCACTACACAACTATTTTGTATACTGATGTTGCTCTGTAAGCATGGCACTTTGGCAAGTTAAAATGCCTCTAAAACCTCATTATCCTGGAAAATATTACACGTTAAGAAAAATCAGACTCAGAATTCCTTTGAGTGATGTAAAACTCAAACACAAAAACATCCTTAAAAGTCAAGTTCTAGGGCTTCCCTGGTGGCGCAGTGGTTGAGAATCTGCCTGCCAATGCAGGGGACACGGGTTCGAGCCCTGGTCTGGGAAGATCCCACATGCCGTGGAGCAACTGGGCCCGTGAGCCACAACTGCTGAGCCTGCACGTCTGGAGCCTGTGCTCCGCAACAAGAGAGGCCGCGACAGTGAGAGGCCTGCGCACCGCAATGAAGAGTGGCCCCCGCTTGCTGCAACTAGAGAAAGCCCTCACACAGAAACAAAGACCCAACACAGCCAAAACTAAATAAATAAATTAAAAAAAAAAAAAGTCAAGTTCTACTTCATCAGAGAAGAAATGTCAATTCTACAGCATTAAAATTATCTACTAACAAGAAAACTTAAATTTTTTAGCAATACCCATTTTCCTTTGTTTCTGTCCTCAAGGCCTGTACCAGTAGGGTAATTTCTCTACTGTAAAGCCTACAGAAGAAGGGCTGTGCTCTTGTTAACACAGTTTGGTTATAAACAGTTCCACTGCTTGCAAAAACATGTATCCAATTCCATTCTGGGAGAAAACAATCTTAAAAGAGTAACATCCAAAAGTCATACATGATTTTCTTTAGATCAACTATTGTGCTACAGACTCCTTACCTTAATAAAAATGTTTTCATGTTAAATATTGTAATTTTTATCTTAACACTTTGACTCAAAAAAATGAAATACAATATACAAAGGCATACTAGTATTTTAAGTGTATTAGCAAAGATAAGGCTTCTTAAACTTCTCCAACACAACACAGAAATCAAAATATCCCATTTTGCTTAAGAACTCATTAAAGTTGTGCATCTGATCCCATAATATACCTAAGAATTAATATAAAAATATTTCACTCTTTTCCTCTCTGGCTGCTTGAAGATCAGCAACCATCATAAATGACACAGTAGCTCTCCAGACCAGGAAGTTCATGACCAACCAACTACTTTAGCAGAAACAAATGGTCATCGACATCCTTCACCCTGGGAAGGCAAAAGTAGCTAAGAGAGATATTCAGGAAAAACTAGCCAAAATGTACAAGACCACACCAGATGTCATCTTTGGATTTGGATTCAGAATCCATTTTGGCGGTGGCAAGACAACTGGCTTTGGCAGGATTTACGATTCCTTGGACTACAGAAAGAAAAATGAACCCTAACATAGATGTGCAAGACATGGCCTGCATAAGAAAAAGACTTCAAGAAAACAGCAAAAGGAACGAAGAACAGAATGAAGAAAGTCAAGAGGACTGCAAAGGCCAACGTTGGTGCTGGGAAAAAGTGAGCTGGAGATTGGACAACAGAAGGAGTAAAGACTCTGCAGTGACTGTATCTGTGGTGACTGTGCAGATTTTTCATGAGACGATTAATAAACTAAGAACTTTTATGTGAAAATATATACACATTTCAAATTACTCAGAAGAACTGATTTTAACATGAAAATGTTCCATGTATACCCTGAACATTACATGTAGACGTACACATACAAGTTTACCCAAAAAATTGACTCAGGCAGATTACTAATCATGTCTCTTGTGTGGTCTGATTTAAAACTACCAAAGCCTATTCATGAAGATTAGTAACTTTAAGAACAAGTTGTTAGAGTCAGGTATTTCACTGGTTACAGAAGTAGACTTTGTTTAAAAGCTGTTTATACTCAGTCTGATTATTATAGCAAATAACCTGCAACTCTTAACTACGGAAAAGTGCTTTGAAGCTCCTGCTGCATGCTGTATTTCCTCTCCGTTTCTCTTGTGTCACTTTCTTATGAAGCCTTCTGAATCTGTTCCCAAGGCTGAAACCTAAAAACAGGCTCTAGTCCGCCAAGGCAGCATTTTCCAAATTGTGGTAAATGGGGCTGGGAAGCTGTACACTTTATCCCCAACCAGGAGAGCTATAAAGTGCATTAGCATATCAAAGACCTACAAAATGTACTGAGGTAAAGAAACTCCTAGACCTCTTTTTTTTTAATTTTTGAATTTTATTTTATTTATTGTTTTTATACAGCAGGTTCTTATTAGTTATCCATTTTATACACATCAGTGTATACATGTCAATCCCAATCGCCCAATTCATCACACCACCACCCCCACCCCCCGCCACTTTCCCCCCTTGGTGTCCATACATTTGTTCTCTACATCTGTGTCTCAATTTCTGCCCTGCAAACCGGTTCATATGACCTCTTTTTAAGGCTGGTCTTTCACCAATTTCCCAACACCGCAAGGGAAACAATGCTCCTGAAAAGCTCATTATTACCACATCAGCCTTCTAAGGTAATGACTATACAAACACGGACCAAACCTCCCATGGTCTACAAATGATTTAGAAAGCATGACCTTCCATTGATCCACAAGGCTACTTATGAATAAACTATAAAGCCAGGTATTAAGAGTTGCAAATATGAGTGTGTTATTAGAATGTACCGAAAACTTCAGTTTGTATACAATTAATAACTCTGCATGCTGCAACTCACAATGCTGCAAAGCTTCTACCAAATATGCACACTCAAAACCTGGAATTCTGTAATTTTCAAGAGGAACAATCAATCACTGTCAGTGAAACTGGTCATGGTTTTCAATTATCATTATTCTTACTTCTAATTAAGTTGAGCTTCATTATTAACATTTTAGTTGTTTTACTAAACCAGCAGAATGTGTTATATAATTCCATCACTAGAATTTGAGACCTACAGTTTTCTAACTAGTCTAGACTTTAAGATAAGTATATTTTTTGCGATTCAAATAGGAACCATCCATTTCCCTAACTGCTGAAGAAAGTCCCTCTCCCCACCAAAATGCTTATACCTTGACAATTTAGTTATTATTACACTAGGAAGTGGGAATTATTGAGCTAAAGAATGACCCAGCTAAAGGGCCGGGATTAAAAGTGCTGGAGGGTCACTGTTCTAAAGGTCTTTACCCTAGCTACAGGGGCAGGTCTTCTCCCTGGTCACCAGGTCCACACCAACCAAATGTGGCATGAGGACTTGGAATCAGAGCCCTTCGTGGAAGTAATTCAAACTTCTCTGAACTTGAATGTCAATGATCCCTCCAGTCTCTAGTTTCTAGTAGGAAGCTTCCAGGAATCTCTTTAAACAACTGAATCCCATAACAAAGTCTCTTCTCAAAAATCTTCCTGGTCTAGCTTTAAAACCTTGCCAGGTTCTTATGTACAGCTTGCAACAAACAAAATGCTGTCAAGCACAGAAAGGTATAGAAAACAGGAGGGAAGTGTTTGATGACTTTGTGGATTCTTAGAATCTTTTTCCAGCTCTGAAACTGACTTAACGCATCTAAGAAGCCCAGGGAATTCTTAGTCAATTTATCAATTGAGAATCAAAGTCACAATGCTAAAAACTCTAAGTATCAAGATATTTCCTTCTCCAGAAACTGAGATCCAGAACGAAAAGACAGCCAAGATAAATAAGAGCAACAGACTACACTGCTGGGACTGCCACTAACCACCTGACCTTGGGCAAGTCAATTAACTGCTCTGATCATTCATAAAATTCACTGAAGGGGAGGCTAAATCACTGATGGATAAATCCTCTTCTAGCTCTCAAAGTCTTATGTATTACTGTGTATTAGTATAAGTTATTTCCTAGTAATACATTAGATACTCAGAAAATTATTAACTCCAATGGGTCACAAGGTTATCATTTTAAAGCCATACACCTAATATTCACTGATCTTCAAACAACCTATGCTCTGCTCTGCAGAGTCAAATGTCCCATTTAGCAGCTAACTGATCTGTTCCTATCGCCTAAGGATTCTGCTTATGCTAATAACCATTATTATGATTATATTTTAGGTACAATCCACAAATTTTTAAAACCCCATACTTCTCACCTCACACCAGTCAGAATGGCCATCATCAAAAAAAAACCTACAAACAATAAATGCTGAAGAGGGTGTGGAGAAAAGGGAACCCTCTTGCACTCTTGGTGGGAATGTAAACTGATACAGCCACTATGAAGAACAGTATGGAGGTTCATTAAAAAACTAAAAACAGAACTACCATATGACCCAGCAATCCCACTCCTGGGCATATACCCTGAGAAAACCATAATTCAAAAAGAGTCATGTACCACAATGTTCACTGCGGCACTATTTACAATAGCCAGGACATGGAAGCAACCTAAGTGTCCATCGACAGATGAATGGATAAAGAAGATGTGGCACATATATACAATGGAATATTACTCAGCCATAAAGAGAAATGAAATTGAGTTATTTGTAGTGAGGTGGATGGACCTAGAGTCTGTCATACAGAATGAAGTAAGTCAAAAAGAGAAAAACAAATACCGTATGCTAACACATATATATGGAATCTTAAAAAAAAAAAAAAAAAATGGTTCTGATGAACCCAGGGGCAGGACAGGAATAAAGACGCAGATGTAGAGAATGGACTTGAGGACACGAGGAGGGGGAAGGGTAAGCTGGGACAAAGTAAGAGAGTAGCACTGACATATGTACACTACCAAATGTAAAATAGATAGCTAGTGGGAAGCAGGTGCATCGCAAGGGGAGATCAGCTCAGTGCTTTGTGACCACCTACAGGGGTGGGACAGGGAGGGTGGGAGGCAGACGCAAGAGGGAGGGGATATGGGGATATATGTATACATATAGCTGATTCATTTTGTTATACAGCAGAAACTAACACACCACTGTAAAGCAATTATACTCCAATAAAGATGTTAAAAAAAAAAAAACCCATACTTCTAAGAAATATATTTAGGACCATCCTTCAAAGCAGATGGACGATAAACACTTACGATCTCAGGACTCTACTGAGAATCAATCCTCTGTCAGACCAATACATGTTTCTAAGCCTCTGTGTATCATATCTAGGAGTTGTTTTAACACAAATGTGAACCTCAAAATACTTTTAACAGATCCTTTCCTCCATAGATCTTAACTATTTAAGGTCAAGAGAGGTCAAAGAAGTTTTTTCCTTTACCTCTGAAAAAGTGGTATTTATGTATTTATTCATTCTTAAGTCATATTCTACTTCATCTTAATTCAGGATGGATAGCAGCCATTATATAAAGTTTCATACACTTATTCCAAAATCTTTGGAAAAATCATTCCTACATATTCAAACTGGCTACAGCTTGTTTTCCTCCAAGAATCCAATTAAGAATCGGTCTTTTAAAAAATTAGGCATTTGCATAATGAATTTTATAATTTCACTCAATAACGAAAAACACTTGTTTGACCCAAAATTCCTGCAATGACCATTGCTAAGAATGCAGGTGTCGAAGAATCACTGATAGTTGAGAAAATTATGCAAAGTTCTTCAGAAGTTGGTTATGATGCTATGCTTGGAGATTTTGTGAATATGGTGGAAAAAGGAATCCTTGATCCAACTAAGGGTGTAAGAAGTGCATTACTGGATGCTGCTGGAGTGGCCTCTCTGTTAACTACAGCAGAAGTCGTAGTCACAGAAATTCCTAAAGAAGAGAAGGATCCTGGAATGGGCGGGATGGGTGGAATGGGAGGTGGTATGGGAGGTGGCATGTCCTAATTCCTAGAATAGTGCTTTACCATCATTAATGAGCTGTGAGAGGAAGCTCAAGGCAGCGTTCCTCACCAATAACTTTGAGATGTCAGTTGAAGGAGATGACTGAAGAAAAGGCTGGTTGATGTTTAAGAAAATCACTATAACCATCAGTTACTGGTTTCAGTTGACAACATAGAATGGTTTACTGCTGTCATTGTCCATGCCTACAGACAATTTATTTTGTAGTTTTGAATAAAGACATTTGTACATTCCTGGTAAATGAGTATAAGAGCCATGTACCAATGTACTGCTTTCAACTTAAAACACTGAGGCATTTTTACTACTATTCTGTTAAAATCAGGATTTTAGTGATTGCCATCAACAGATGAGAAGTTAAGAAGCAGCCTTTTTGTGGAGAGTAAGAATAATTGTGTACAGAGTAGAGCAATATCCAATTACGTGACAACCTTTGTGTAATAAAAATTGTTTAAAGTTAAAAAAAAAAACACTTGTTTGTAAAAGGTGAAGAGCACAAAGTAATAAATATACGTTGGATTTTAGCAGTATGCTATCTGCCTATACATTAAAGAATGGATTATTAAACCAGAATCTATAAACCTTCAAAGATATCTGAATGGGTTTTGAAAGTCTTATTATTAGCCTCCTGAAATTATTCGAAAAACTAAGTGTATATGTATATTTTTTCTGAGGAGGAGAGACAGCACAAAGCTTTGAGATGCTCAAAGAAGTTTATGACCTTTGACTAAGACTCTGCATTACGGGATATATTTTAAGATTTTAATTCTCAGTTAATAGTTCAAAGTTTTTAAGTCAATACTCCAAAATAATAAGATATAGTGGTAAGAATTCCTTACATTCAAGAAGGATTTCTCATGTGACTGCCATGCCAACATTTTTGGCAAAAATTCCACAAAGGACAAGAATGATCTAGACTAGATTTCTCAAAGTAATCTTAAAACCGTCAAACGGTTAAAACTTAAACACACACACACATACATACACACACTCCACCAATGTCATTTCCCTTTTAGAATCTCTAATACTGACATATGATCTTACGTTGCTACATTCTGTTTTATATATGTATATTCAGTCTCTCCAACTACTTATCCCTGTCCTACAGTAGATTATTATATCTAATTTCTCTTGCTCAGAACAGTATAATATACAAGTCTCAAATATATTTATATGAAGAAATTTCCACTTCACTTAGATTAGCATGTCTATTGTTGCACTTACCATGCTGTATGGTAAAAACGGGTAAAAATGTCTAGGGACTTGCTTCAAAATTAAAAAGGGGGAGGGGAGTGGGTGGAGATACAGATGAAACAAGATTGACCACAAGTTGAAAAATGTTAAAGTTAGTGATATGCATATTACTGTATTTTTATGTTTGTAATTTTCCGTAATACAAAGTTTAAAGACACCTGCCTCGCCTATTAGAACAGAGAGCTTCTTAAAGACGGGTCCAGGAGCTTTCCTCTTTGTACATCTGCCCAGTAGAGAGCAGATACTTACTTTGCTGAACATATTTCATTCTTTATGTGAAAGGTAGCAGTACTATCCTTCAATGAAACTTCAACAACTCTTTGATGGTATTTTATTTAAACAATTCTTTTATTAACCAGATAAAACATATTCATTCATTCATTCATTCAGTACTTACTGGTTACCTACTTTTCTCAGATATCCTGTCTTGACAAATGGAGGATATAAAAAGTAATTCATACTCTCTAATAAATTAAGAATCTGACAATACCCTCAAGGATCCATGGAAAAAAGGGCAGGGAGGGAAGACAGGGAGATGAAGAGAAAGAAAAAAAAGTAAAAAGCAACAAATACAGTATTTTAAGAAAGGTCTCTAAGGCATCCACATTTTTAATTAGAAAGAAGGCATACAGTTTCTTTAAGCTAGACAGGTCTAAAAGTTCCCCTCCCCACTCTCTTCTACAGATGAGGAAACTAAAGCTCAGAGAGGGGAAGTGACTTGCCTCAAGTTACACATCAAGTTGCTAACAAAACTAAAATTAAAATTCAGATCTGCTCATTCACAGTGCAATGTGAATTTTCTACATAAAAAATTTTCTCCTACACCATAATATTCACTACCTAAAGAGAATGACTATTTTATTATGAATATACACTTCAATTCTGTATTCTACCATACTAAAAAAAAAGCAATACGCTAAGTAAAGGGAGGAGGCTGGGAAGAAAATGCAAACAAACTGCTAAGACAGATATACATGAATACTATATGCACATACCACACTTCCTTAATTCTGAGACACATTTGACTTTAAGACATAGTATCCATTTTGTAAACATTTAAAAAAAAATACAGACACTGTAAAATCTTCATTTCAAAAAATATTAAAATGTGAAAACACACACCTCTAAAGCAATAAAATATAACGCACCCTATAAGACACAAAAATCACTATCATTTAAGACCCCGTGTCACAGGCACAAACACACAGAACAAGAGTCCCATCTTCTAAAGTAACGAATAGTTACTAAATACCTAAGGCTATGTGGCATTTTTTTCAGTTGTATGTATTAATAAACAAGTCCTTCTTGCCATACATCTCATATGCATGAGCTCTGGAGTCAGAGAAAGCAAATTTGAATCTCCAGCTCTGCCACTTAGCTCTCTGGCCTTTGGAAAGTTACTAATTTCTCTGAATCTCATTCTCTTCATAAAATAAGATATCCACCTTAGAGAACTGCCTGAGAATTAAATGTAATAATTTATTTAAGGAACACAGTACAGTGCCTAGATGAAATATTAAGTTTCCTTCCACAATTCCTATGGACCAAATGAAATTAAAACTAAAAACTACGTCCCATTCTTGACTTATAAGATTGGAATAAATCTGTACTAGCCCTAGGGCAAATACTACTAATTTGCTTTGGAATAATTATTTGATAAGAAAAGCTTATTTTCTTGAAATTTATCTATTTTCTTCTTCAAATTGGGAACTGAAAACAATGACGAATTTTAAGTGTTTAAGTTAAATTTGTTATATGTAAACTCAGCACTTTCATGTTGCCTTACTGAACTGAGACTCTAAGCCCAATACAAACCCACTGAAGAGAGGAACTATAAACCTACGTGTGGGAGGAGAGAAGGGTATAACGCCAAAAAGACACAGTTAAAATGACTCAATGTACGACTGGTTTGGTTTTTTTAACCTTAAATTCATTTATTAAACAATGTTCAGAAAAGCCAAGACCATATCTCCATGATTCACGGTGCTTTAGTAACCTGATCCCTCAGATTAAGCAAATGTAGTTTCAGGTTGTTTCCAACAATAACAAGTCATTGCCAAGATGGGATTGTGCCTAGCAAAGTGGCTCATATGCAGTAGACACTGAAATAAGACCATCTTCTCTCCCACCCCAAACATAGTACAGACTAGACCACCCACATATTCCCTCTCTATTAGTTCATTTTAGTTGAATGATTTTTCCCCACTAATGATAAAAATAACAATGCTTTTTTTTAAACTTGGAAAAATACAAAAAGTACCAGCATTTTTAAACTATCCATGATTTTACCAGCCAATAACTAAAATATTACAAAGGGACATACCAACATCTTTCCTATGAATTTGACCATAATTGTGATCATATCAAACTTTAAATCTGTATAGAGCACTTGCCACTAAACACAATTAACTACCAGCCTGTATGTTAGTATCTTCATTTTGGCTTTCTTGAGACCAAATTCACACTATGTTTTTCGTTACTTAACTCAATGGTTTCTTCTCAATCTCTGTTCTTCTGAGTCTCTCAGCTACATATTTTGCTGCTGATCACTTCCTCTTTCTTAAAACTCTATACTAAGTTTCCCTAAACAGTATATTCCTCAGTGTCTACAAAAGTCTCTCCAATTAATCTTTTTCTATTTCTTCACTGGTTCTCTTCTGTTAACTCCTGACAATCTCTAAAACATGGCTCAGGCCTGACCTTGAATTTGCTTGTCAACCTTGAATCCCCAGCACTTAATAACACAATGCCTGGCATGAAGCAGATGATCAATTCACGTTTACTTACTGACTTTGCCAACCCTGACCTGCCACTTACTAGTTGTGTTACCTTGGTTAAATTAAATCTCTCTGAACCTCAGTTCTCTCACCTATAAAGTAGGGATAATCAAAGGAAGATGATGCTTGGAAAGCTCAAAACAGTTTCTGGCACAAAGTAGCACCCAATAAATTTTGCTATTATTATCAACATAATCTAGTACAGGAATCAAAAATATTTACTATTATATACAGTTGAACACCAAATCTACCTCTCAACAACCCAATTTACTTTCACCATATTCCTCTTATCATAACTATCAAAAAACATTTTTGTACTCTTCACTACTTATCTCCAATCCATCATCAACTATTCTAATTTTTCTCTCCTAGCCATCATACAAAACCATCATTTATCAACTAAGCTATAACAACAAACTTAGTTGATTTCTACACCTTTACATCTTCATTCATGGGCTTCCCTGGTGGTGCAGTGGTTAAGAATCCACCTGCCAATGCAGGGGACACGGGTTCAAAACCTGGTCCGGGAAGATCCCACATGCTGTGGAGCAACTACGCCCGTATGCCACAACTACTGAGCCTGCGCTCTAGAGCCTGCATGCCACAACTGCTGAAGCCTGCACACCTACAGCCGGTGCTCCACAACAAGAGAAGTCACCGCAATGAGAAGCCCAAGCATCACGAAGAAGAGTAACCCCAGCGCACCGCAACTAGAGAAAGTCTGCGCACAGCAACGAAGACCCAACTCAGCCAAAAATAAATAAATAAAATAAATAAATTTATTTGAAAAAAATCTTCATTCAAATCTTCAATCCTCCTTAAAAACCATTTTTAATTTGTCACTCTTGTCCACAGTTGCTTATAACATGTCCATACTACTGGAATGCCATCCTCTTATCTTGCAATAACCCATGTCCCAACTCCTAGTTCAAAAGATGGCTCAACACTCACCTCTTCCAGGAAACTTTCCCTGATTAACTCCACACCACTCAGATTACTTCTCTGCTCCAAGTCGCCTCAGCACCTCAGCACTTAGGTACTCTGTTATACTAAGAGTAAAATGTGATCAGTGAATAGCATTACCAAGAAATTACTTCCACAAAACTATTTCTACATCCTAAAGAATGGTCCATTACCCATAATGCTTTGTTGATTTGGTTAATAAGGAAACATCCTATATGACAAATGCCCTCTTTGGGTTTTGTCCTTAACACTGTACTATTTCATGTTGGTAAAGAAGCACTTAACTCTTCACAATCCTTTTGTCCTATCCTCAGGCAGAAATTATACCTCAGTTGTATCACCTCCTTCTGTTTAAATCCAATGGAAATGTAGTAATGGACCATTTTCTTTTCTACTATCTTTTCTCTGCCCCCAACCTCTGCCCATACCCCACAAATAAAACTTCCAAAGCTTTAAACAGAAAGGTAGTAGCAGTGACACCATGTTTTTCTTTCCCTAAGTGAAAAGAACTTTGAACCTATTTAGCTATAAAACTCTTCCCAAGGCTGAAAAATTTCCCAACAAGCATGATGCATAATCAAATTCTACATCAAAATGCTTGATTCTTATAGAGTAACAGAAAAAAATTGTACTTATGTTCACTCTTACTTGTGTGACTGTAAGAGATCTTGCATCATTTTTATGCTATATTACACATGACTGTTGAGAAACTCCCCTGTATTGCAGTTTTCGGAAAGTATCCTCTGATGTTGTCTTTAAACAAACACATTCTACTTTTTTTTGATATAAGAATTAAGCGATTCCTCACTGCCATCCAATCAAAAGCAAACAATATTTGTGCCATGGCTTGTGAGAAGATGAGTTCGTGCGCTGCTGAGGCAAAACAATGAGATGAACTGTCACACGGGTGGGAGAAGGGTTGGGGAGGAAGAAGGAGGGTCGGGGAGGGAGGACAATCAACCTCAGCAGTGAGAGTTAACAAGTCTGAGAGTTTGGCCATCGATGAGTAGTGAATGAACCTATGGACGTGGCTGACTGACTCCTACCTGACAAAACCGACAGTTATTCTTGCTGACTTACTCATAAAAGATCCACACCCTTCAGTTACCATACATAAACCTACCTCGTTTGCTCCTTGTATACTTTCTCCTAACTGGCCACCTAACGCCTTCTAGTCAAACAGCCTCCATCTACACCTCACCTAAAACCTTTGCCTCTCGGTCACCTTCCGGCTTTAGTAAGTGCCTCTTACTCCAGATTCACGTGTCCCAAGCCTGTCCTCCCTTCACTCCCAGCTGATTTCCCCCCAGTCTCAATCAATGCCTACTTCCAAGAGGCCAACCACACACCCCGGCTCCACACCTTCTCCCCGGGCACCCTTTTCTGAGCATCACCCTATTCCCATCACTTTCTTCGTCCCCAGACCCAGAATCCTTCCATCACAGGCCTCCTTTCACTGCCACCCTCAGGCGCACAAACCTGCTCCTCCGTTAACTACCCCGCCCCACCTTCGCCACCTCTACGCGGTCTCTCCGCCCCAGGCGGCGCCCCCTGGCTCCGCGTCTGCAAACCAGGCCCCTCCCTATGGCACCGCTCTCAGTCCCGGCTCTCCAGAGGGCGGTGGCCCCGCCAAGCCTCGCATAGACCATCCGGGCAGAAGCGGGTGCCCCCCGCTCTACGCAGCGGTGGGCGGGGGCGGGGCAGCGGGTGTAGCCCCCGCCTCGGCCAGGCCTGCCTCCCCGGCTCCCAGAGCCGCGGCCCCGGCCAGGCGAGGAGGGACCCACAGCCCGCCTCTCCCGCCCGGCGTCCCCGCCTCTCACCTAGAC
The DNA here is from genome assembly GCF_965194805.1 of Balaenoptera borealis. Classification (NCBI taxonomy): domain Eukaryota; kingdom Metazoa; phylum Chordata; class Mammalia; order Artiodactyla; family Balaenopteridae; genus Balaenoptera; species Balaenoptera borealis. The sequence goes on from NC_138868.1 coordinate 43,148,028, forward strand.
GCAGAGGCTCGGGCCTCGCTTTCCTCCCGGCAGTCCAGCGAGGGCTCTGTCGGCGTCGCCGTCGCGCTCCCTTCACTCGCTCTTCCACCGCCCGCGACCGGCCGCTGAAGAGCGGACGGGTGGTGGCACGCCCATTGGCTGCGGCCCGCGCTCGCGTCAGCCGACCCCGACCCGGACCTCGGAATGTGACTGGCTGACGCGGCGCCTCTTTTCCACGTCTTGTCCTGATTGGCTCTCTCGCGCCCCCTTACTAGGAGGACCGCTCACCCTCCTCCTGGCTTCGGCCTCCCACCCCCTCAACCCCGTTTCTATCCGGGCGGGAGGAGGACGGGAGCGGGCGCGGGTGGGACGCGAACGGCCAATGGGAGGGCGGAGAGAGGGCCGGGAGGTGGGCTCTGCGCCCGGCCAGCTCGCGGGGAAAGTTCATCCAATGGGCGCGCACCCCACATCCCGAGCTCACGAGCGCCCCCGCCGGCAGCTCGTGTTCCAGCGGGTCGCGTCCAGGGCCACGCCCGGGCTGCCCGTCGTTTAGGAGCGACGCCCACTGGAAAGGTGGGGAGGATGCGGCGAGGCAGCCGCGGGTGACCGCTGGCAGCCATTGTGGTGTGCTCCCCCACTGTCTTCGTGAGACCCGACGCGCCTCTTGGCGGGGCTGGTTTGGGTCGGTGAGAGCGGAGCCGTGGCTCTGTGGTCCCCTGGCGCCTCCGCGGGGTGCCCTATAGAGAGGGAGCCGAGCGTGCGTCTCGTCCAGCCCCGCGGGACTGTGGGTCAAATATTTCCACTTAACACTGCTTCCAGAGTAATTTCATACAAAATTTATCCATGGTGAGAGAAATTAGAATAATGGTTATCTCGCGGGGGGAGGAGGGGAAATGGAAAGGGCACAAGGGAACCTCACGGAAGCTCGGAGCGTTCTGTCTCTTGATCTGGGTGGTAGTTACCGAGGTGGTGTCTGCCTAGGTACAACTTCACCGAGTCGTACACTTAAGATTAGTTCACTCAACGCACTTTATGTATAATATCTCAATTTTTTAAATGATAAAAGGATTGTGAGAAAAACTCTAATATTACCATAACCTTAGGCTCCAGGGGCACCCACGGTATAAACAATCCCACTAGGATTTAGCTAGCTATCATTCAAAAACTAGAAACCAGAGGAAGAAAAAAAGGACTGTGAGAATTTAAAGTGAGTGAAAGCTCCTGGCACGGTGAATAACATTCACAGGTTGGTGCTTTAAGGATGAGCTAAGATGGTTCAGAATGATTTTTCTCTGAGGATTTAGAGCTTGTTTCAGTGCCTGACACTGTTACTAGAACTAAAGCACCCGTGGTGCTGCACCCAATTGGAAACTACAAAAGTTTACGGAGCTGCCTACTTTACTTTCTTTTGAAGACCGTGGCTTCTGCCTTGGAGGAGCTCGCAGTCCAGTACCAAGTGCAGTCACCCTCTGTATCTGTGGGGAATTGCTTCCAGGACACACTCTCCCCACCCCACCCCACCCCCACAAATACCAAAATCCACAGATATTCATGTTCCTTATGTAAGATGGTGAAGAATCTTTGTTTCTGAACTTGGCATATAAAGTTAGGTAAGATAGTATTTTCCACAGAGCACAGGATATAATAAGGACACAGACATAAACAGATAATTCCACTATAATGCAGGATGAGGGAATACATATAAACAGGATCTTACCCAGCCTAGGGAATTTAGGGGCATCTTCTTAGAAGATGCAAAATTAAGTTAACCACTGCTAACATAACCACTGTGCACATCCTCCCACATTCTTTAAATCATCTCTAGGTAACTTATAATACCTAATACAATGTAAATGCTATGTAAGTAGTTGTAAATACAATGTAAATGCTGGGTAAATAGTTGCTGACAAATAGCAAATTCAACCTTTTGCTTTTTGGAACTTTTCTAGAATTTTTTTCCTGAATATTTTCAATCCACAGTTATTTGAATTCACAGATGTGGAACCTATGGTTACTGAGGCAACCGGTACAGTCATTCCTGGCGGAGGGCACAGAACACAAAACTAATACAGCTGCCTACCCTCAGGGATGAGTCATTTCCCTAGGCTAGGCAAGATGTGTGTGTGTCTAAAACCCAGTCCATTAGCAAAATTCTGAAATATCCAGGGTCAGATGAAACACTTCTTAGCTATAGGTCAGTAATATTCTTCCCAAAATAGCCATAAGAACTATGGGCCAAATGCTAGCCTGTGGAAGGGCATCAGCAACAAAACAAGTTAAAGATTACAGGATTCGTGTTTATTAATTCAGTCATTAAGTTGTTCATTTCAGATAAATACCTTTGTTTAAAGTACTTGTCCCTGAACTAGGCACATAAAGTTAGGTAAGACAGTATTTCCCACAGAGCATAGGGTGTAACAGGGAGACAGACCTAAACAGATAATTCCAGTATAATGCAGGATGAGAGAATGTATATAAAAAGGATCTAACCCAGCCTAGGGAATTTAGGGGCATCTTAGAAGACACAGAGCTAAGTTAACCACTGCTAAGTTTTATCACCATACCATAAGCAATTAGGCACTATTTCTGGAGAGTACTTTCATTACAAATTTTTAAATTTTTGTGCAAAGCTTGATTTTTTAAAAATAGTTATATGTAAATATAACAATATAATAGCTATATATAAATATATAAATTAATACTTAGTAATGAGAAAAACATGTGAAGAAATTAAGTAATTGCTTAATGAATACATTATGACTTTCAAAAATAACTTTAGGGTTGCAGGCTTAAAGGCATTCATTTGATTCAAGTCGATGTGTATGTAACATGTCCCTCCAGCAGAGACCCCCCACAGATGGGCAGCATACATTCTGGAAGAGGACTTAAAATTAAAACAACGGTTTACTATCCAAGATGGTACAGTCTTATGGACATGTTGTGTGGCTCATGTCCCTTGTAGTGCACCACCATTTTTAAGTGAATTCCAAGTCATATATCTATAAAAAGTGACTAATAGTCTTCACAAAAGGTAATGAAGGATTTTGCCCAGAGTCTAACACTTAAAATATAGTAATACCAAAAAAAAGTAATAATTCATTCAAATGCTTTTCCCATCTCTTTTCAACAAGAGCCCCCAAAATTGGGCTGCCATATATTGGAATCTACTACATTGTAATTTTATTCACATATGGAACACCTGTATATACTTTTGATTCTTGCTACAGAAACATAGTTCTGTAAATGAAGGTAAATTATACCAAGCCAAAAATGTATTACTATAGTTTACAGCCTAAGGATACCATATATTACTGAGAAAATAAATAGGAATAGACACCAAAAACACATATGTTACTCATAAACTAGTTATAGCTATTTATGCATTCCCACAGACTTCCATAACTTCTTTAAAAACAGAAGTCAAGTAAGGTCAAGCATTAATTTTTTTATGCAAACAGTACCTCTTCCTGCTCTGAGGAAATACTTTTCTCATGGCATGTATCATTTTCTAACTCATATAATATATTGTTCTGTCAGTGTCTCATTAAACATAGTTCTGTTGAGGTTCTTCACTCCATGTTTACAACAACCCTATGCAAATGTTCATCTATTCATCTGAATTTTGTAGAAGAGAAAATTGAGGTTCAATGAGACAAGTAATTTGCCCAAAGTCACACAGCTGTTAGGTGGCCAAAGTGGGATTGAAATCTAGGTCTATTTGATGGCAAATTCCATAATCTTTTTACTATGCCACATTTGCCTCCTCCAAAACAAGATCTGGTCATTTTGCCTTCTCATACATCTTTGTGTTCCCCACAATGAGTAACACAGAATCTTACGTATGTCTCTCATGGAACTCATGGTGTTAATAATTATTTTCACCATGCTTTATCTTTACAGATTTCATGACAAAGGAGAGTGTGAACTATTTAAAAGAAACTACTTCTTTTGACAAAACTAAAGGGAACACAACTTTGTAGTTGCAATGAAGAACCCATTACAGCTATCTAGAATCCATCAGAGTTGCTCACTTTCATAGCATAGACTGAGCACAGCATAGAAAGAGTTTCAGGCAGCTTTTCTCAAGAGAGCCAAATTTCTAGTGAGCACAGTTACTCTCTGCAGTTCATTTGGTGATCTCTACCTTGCCCTGTATTCAATTATGACGTCCAGAATTGGTCTGCTTTAAACATATTTTTAAAGCTTGTTATTAAAAAGCAAACAAAAAAATTCTACCAGGTTTCTAACATTTCTGCTAATACATCAATTGTCAGTCTGAATGAGTACACACAGGTTTCTGTGGCTTCATTTCCTCATCTCTAAAAGGAGGGTGAAATTTAATGCCCAGTATCTGTTCTGAGTGTTTTAGAGATCTGTGAAATAAGTTTCGTTTTCATGTGGAGGCGAATCATCTGACCCTCAGTTATTCAACAGCTTTAATCTACGTGGAACAAAAATGGAGCTGCTATGTTCTTGGCTCTTCTAAAATATTCCTTGTGTCCTGACCACTGACTTTCTGGTTCTTGAAGAGTGGCAGAATATGCCACCCCAAAATATGCCACTTTAGCATAAGGATTATTTTGAGCTAAAGTCACTTAAGAAACAGCAGATGCAAGAAGAGCCTTCTAAGCTCCCCTTTTCTTCCTGAAAACAGGAGATAAAAGCTCCCATGTGAAGGATGCTCTTCTTATACCAGAAGAAAAGAAACATTCTTCAGTGGCAAATCAAAGCCGAGTATCCTGTATACATAGACTTTGTTAAAATAATTCATATCTTCCTTTAGCCTCCCCATATAATTTACTTTTTCACAATTGCCTTTATTTGTTCAACCTAGTATAAAAGCCTGTAGATTTTGCCATTTCTTTGAGTCTTCATTTAACATAAATGTGTATACAATTCTACTGTTAATCTGTTTTATGCCAATTTAATTCTCAGGCCCAGCCAAAAAACCTTAAGAAGATAGAGGTAAAATTTTGCCTCCCCTACGGTTTCTGGTTGTGAGGTTGGGATTTCAATGGTTGGGACACTGAGAGATCCTGGGACAGCTGACAAAAAGCCAGCAGAAGGTAAGAATTCTTACACATCAATCCCTTAGATCTCTGCCTGCATGGCCCAACCAAAGCAAGAATAATGAAAGTCTCTCCTCATCTTTTTCCCTTTCTAAATGTAGCTTGGCAGGAGAAAAAGTTTGTAAAAATTAGTTCTTTGAGTTGTGACCTTTGTATTTGGTTCTGGGTACCCATTTGTTATAATCCACAGCCTCCTAGTCTTTGTTTCTTTGTCTCTGTCTTTAGTGGTGTTTGTCATAAGGAGGAAAATCATAAAATAAGCTGCTCCATTCATCTTGTTTCACATCTTCACAGCTTGGCTTTGTGACCAGGTAAAATATTCTCTCTGGTCTCCAGCAGCTGGACTATACAGTACAAGTATTGGCTTGAGTCAGGTAACCAGCCAAACAGGCTGGAAATCAAGACACAAAATGACAAGCAGCATTCTCTTTGTCCAACCTTGCCACCTCTCAGAGAAGTGTGTCCTAAGCGAGATTCCAGTTTGTCTTGCGAGATTCCAGTCCCTAAGGAGCCTTTGTTGTCTTACCTTTGTTGTCTTCATAGTGCCAGGGAGCCCTTATCCTAATGTCACCCACCCGATGCCACAAATTAGCTGGTCTATAGCTGGAGACATTTCAAGTTCCTGTAGGAAACAAGAGACACCAGTTTCACAAACACTATTCTTACTGCCTGTGACAGTAAAGCTCTTTGCATTCTTAGGCTAACTCTGGGAGTGAACTTTCTGGATCTTGGGAGGGCTGCATCTTTTGTACTCTCTTTGGGGATGCCTCTCATGTCTGTGGCTAAGCCATAAAAGGCTTATTGGTTTTGAGTCATAATTAAAATAGGTATGCTCTTGAATATTTGGACTTTTAGATCTAAAAGGAGTTTTTAGAGAGCTCTCACCCTATACAATTATCCTATTGTTACCTATGGGAAGGTCAAATTGAAAGGAAAAAATAAATAAGACAAAGATAACTCTTGTATAAGTTAGTAAATTTTGTGTTTCTATATTTATACCTAACTCACGGCTAAGGTTTAAAATGAAAACTGTAAAATCTCTTTTGTATATGTCTCTATATGTCTATGTATATATGTAATATTTTTCTACCTCTGGATGATATTGCCAAAATTACTCTGTGAAGGAGTTCTATTTAATTGGTTTAAAAAAATAAATGCTTATATAAAGTATTCCTAAAACTCTCAGAAATATAGAAGCTAACCCAAATGTTTCTTAGGTTCACAGGATCTGGGATAAAAGCTTGTTTAAGTCATGTCTTCAGAGTTGTCAACATTAAATGAAATGAAGACATAGCACTTATTCTATTTGGGTTTACTAGTCAAATGAATTTATGTTATCTCTACTAGATGTTTAAGATTGTAAAATTTTAAACTCAATTTAAAACCAGGATGTATAGTAAAAATAAATTGCTTGATGTATGTCAAACACAGCAGTACATTAAAAAAGTTAGAGAAAGTCATGTTTTAACTTCTAGGTTCTTTGCTTCTGTGATTTTGTGTGTGTGTGATGTTTATTTATTTATTTATTTGGCTGTGCCGGGTCTTGGTTGTGGCACGAGGGATCTTCGTTGCGGCACGTGGGATCTTCGTTGCAGCATGAGGGCTCTTTTAGTTGCAGCATGTGGGATCTAGTTCCCTGACCAGAGATCGAACCCGGCCCCCCTGCATTGGGAGTGTGGAGTCTTAACCACTGAACCACCAGGGAAGTCCCGCTTCTGTGGGTTTTTTTTTTTAATATTTTATTTTATTTTATTTATTTTTGGCTGTGTTGGGTCTTCGTTGCTGCACACGGGCTTTCTCTAGTTGCGGCGAGTGGGGGCTACTCTTTGTTGCAGAGCACGGGCTCTAGGCCCGCAGGCTTCAGTAGTTGTAGCACACAGGCTCAATAGTTGTGGCACATGGCCTTAGTTGCTCCGTGGCATGTGGGATCTTCCTGTACCAGGGCTCGAACCCGTGTCCCCTGCACTGGCAGGCGGATTCTTAACCACTGCACCACCAGGAAAGTCTCCCAGACACTCCCCTAGTTTTGAACATAATGTGCTTAAACATTTTTTGTTGATTAGGTCGTATTTGCCATATGGTAAAACATTCATAAGCTACGAAGGGATATACAGTGAAAAGAAAATTGTCTTCCCATATCTGTTCTCCAACCACTCAGTACCCCTCCCTGTCAACCAAGATTAGCAATTTCTTGTATACTCTTCCATAAATAGTCTATGTATATGCAAGCATACCATAAGCAGATAATACAGACTACATACAGTCTTTTTTCATTCAAAACTGTTTAAGATTATTCTCTATCAGCCCACATAGTGCTACCAAGTTATTTTTTCCTTATTCTTTTTAATGAACGCATGCAACTCTTTGTATGACTGTACTGTAATTTATTAAGCCCTCCTCTATTAGCGAACATTTAGGATGTCTCCAATCTTTGGCCATTATATAATATACTGCAGTGAATATCTTTGTACATATGGAACACGTGTAAATACATTATAGAATTAGTTCCTAGAATTGGAATTCCTGAGTTAAAAGATTTTTTTCAGTGTTAAAACTTAAAAATATTGGGACTTCCCTGGTGGTGCAGTGGTCAAGACTCCAAGCTCGCAGTGCAGGGGACCCAGGTTTGATCCCTGGTCAGGGAACTAGATCCCACACGCATGCCGTAACTAAGAGTTCACATGCCACAACTAAGGAACAGGCGAGCCATGACTAAGGAGCCCGCCTGCTGCAACCAAGACCTGGTGCAACCAAAAAAAACAAAACAAAAGCAAAACAAACAAACAAAAAATAACCTTAAAAATATTTAACACCATTACACAGTTCAAAATTCATAAGATTCAAAGGGTATATGTGAAAAGTTTAACTTTCATTTCTGTCCTCAGCCTTTTAGTTCTATTCCCTGAGTCAACCAGTGTTATCAGTTTCATATCTATTCTTTTTTTTTTTAACATCTTTATTGGAGTATAATTGCTTTACAGTGGTGTGTTAGTTTCTGCTTTATAAAAAAGTGAATCAGCTATACACATACATATATCCCCATATCTCCTCCCTCTTGCATCTCCCTCCCACCCTCGCTATCCCATCCCTCTAGGTTGTCACAAATCACCGAGCTGATCTCCCTGTGCTATGCGGCTGCTTCCCACTAGCTATCTATTTTACATTTGGTAGTATTTCTGTGATTTTTAAAAAATATTTGCCTGATTTATCTACAAGAAAAATAATTTAAGATTATCCTGGCTTTGTTTCATTAACAACATTAACATAACAAAGTGTTACATCTACTTAAAAATAGTTTCCAAAATCTTTTTTGAAACTTGAGGCCTTAAAGTTATGTTAAATTTTGGCTATTCATTGAATATCTAGATCATTTCTAAGTGAGATAATACACTAAAACATTAATTGCTAAACATAAGTTTATCTACTTTTGGCTTCTTAATTTTTACAAAGAGAAAAAAGATATTTGGTGGTCTGTTAACTACACATATTTTTGCCACATTAAAAAATTGTACATATGTCTCTAAAAATTATAAATTTTTATAATAATGTACAGGTATATCTCATTTTATTACACTTCACAGATATTGCATTGTGTGTGGGAGGGGTGTTTTTTTATTTTTGACCACCGCACAGCATGCAGGATCCTAGTTCCCTGACCAGGGATTGAACCCCTGCCCCCTGCAGTGGAAGCACAGAGTCTTAACCCCTGGACCACCAGGGAAGTCCCAATATTGTGTTTTTTACAAACTGAAAGTTTGTGGCAACCCCACATTGAACAAGTCTATCAGCACCACTTTTCTTTTCCTTTTTTTTTTCTTTTTTGACATTCCCAGCTATAGCAAATTTTAATCAATATATCAGTCTTTTTCATAATACTTTGTTATCAGCGCCACTTTTCCAACAGGATTTGCTTACTTAGTGTTTCTTTGTCACATTTTGGTAATTCTCACAATATTTCAAACCCTCCACCAATAAAAAGGTTATGACTTGCTGAAGACTCAGGTGATGGTTAGCATTTTTTAGCAATAAAGTATTCTTAATTAAGGCATGTCCATTGTTTTAGACATAATGCTATTGCACACTTAACAGTCTACAGTATAGTGTAAACATAACTTTTATATGCATTGTGAACTCAAAAAATTTGTGGACTTGCTTTATTGTGTTATTTACTTTATTGTATTGGTCTGAAACTGAACCTACAATATCATTGAGGTATGCCTGTATTCATAAATTTGCAAATCTACTAAGAATGCTAATATATGACAGTTTACAATTGCCTGCCTACAATTTATAATCAATATATAAAAATAAAACTACTAAAAACAATAACAGCAAAGGAAAACAACTTTGTAAGCGAAGTATAGGTGGAGAATGAGGTGTATTCTTATTATGAAGAGCATATAAGGAATGTAGGGTGTGTTTCTGCTAAAAAATTTAAAAAGTAATTTTTGTCCTAAAGTAAAATGACTAAATGTTCCAGATTGAGAAAGAGAAAAGGAATAGGACAAAATCAAAATGGATATAGAAAATTACAGAAGGTTTGTAGAACAGAAATTTTTTGTTGCAAGGTCAAAGCTGGCTAAAATTAAATGCATTTACTTATAAGACTTCTTTAAATAAGCGCAATAATGTACTGATACAAAACTAGAGTTTAATTTTCTCTCTGTTAACATGACAAAGTTTATTAGATTGTCTGCTTTTTTTTAATTTTTAATTTTTTTGTACAGTTTTTAAAGATTATGCTCCATTTGGTCTGCTTTTAATAAGGGATTATAAAAGGTTTTTTTCTTTACCTTTCATATAATCTGTCAAGGAAACAAAGATTTTGTGTCTTATCAAAATAATTTCCTATGCTTCGCATTGTCTTTATCAGGTCTTTGATTACTTACAAAAACTGAGTTTTCAGTATTAAAGAAGCTGAGCGGTTTTTATTTTACAATTATGTAATTTTTTTATTTACCTTTAAAATCTTTCAGTTGTCAACCTTAATTAGATGGGTAACTAAGTATCTGTTTTTCTGTGACCTGTGATACTTAATCAAGTGTTTTAAACCTTTTGACAATTTTGCTAAACTTCCCCAAATCAAATTCAAAATGAAGACTTTTTGACCTTGGACTAACTTTGGGATTTTCCAGATGGCCCCTGGAAGATCTCAAAAGATTTGTTTTCTCTCCTTTAAAAAAGAGAGAGAGAGAGAGAGAGAGAGATTAAACTAATTAGCTTATTTGATGTATTAAATTACATAGAAAACATTGTCAAATTGCTGATTAACTTTGTTTAGGTTATATTTGTATGGGCATATGTTACTAATATTTCAAAAATTTTACAAAGTTCCTAGAAATTTGTCAGTGCCCTTATTATCTGTATAAGCAATCATAAACCCAATTATTATTTTGAAACATTGCATGTCACAGAAATAACCAACTGTCCCTTATAATTGTATCATTTCTTTAAATAGTGAACTCTCACCAGATCTTTAACCATGGCTATTTTGAAGTCTTTTGTCATTCACAGACAGTTATTGTTTCACTCTTGATTCTTCTTGGAAAGCTTTTACAATCATCTACAAGGGAAAATGTTTCATCTTCAAGGAGATTCATGAAAAGGACCCTGAGAAATACTCTGGAATATAGGTTTCTGATAACTCTAAGATCATACCACTAAACTGGATAACTATTTCTAGAATTCTAATGGAAAAACTGTTTGATTCATAAAACTGCTAACTCAAGATCAAGCAAACAAAAAGTAATTACATGGGACTGAATGAACCAATGAGGATAATTATAACTTTATAACTTGTTTAAAGCATTGTTGGTTTTCCAGATTTAAGAAGACCCCATTTCTCTTTTTCTTAAGCCGTCTATTAACTTACAGCAATTATACCTTTGTAAACAAAAATTAAAACATTGATCTTTTTCTCTCTTCGTATCCCCTGAGAATTTGGAAATTCTTAAGAAATATTCTTATTCATGGGAATACAGTTATTTACACAGATTCAATAAGAATTTCTTCTCTTTATAACACAACACAATTGGAAACATTGGTTATATTATCAAGACTTTGATTGTAATGTCATATTTGACAGTGATGTACATATGCTCAATTAACTAGACAGATTTAAGAAACTAAAGTTGACTTTATGAAGTCAGTGCTTATAAAGTCCCTTGAAATACCACCCTGATGCCTTGCTTACAGGGTTCCCAGCCCTACAGCTGAGTAAGGAAGGTCACTTCCTGGCAGGCCCAAGAACCTTCAGATATATTGGGTACCTCAGGAAGAGAGGAATTCACCCAAATGTATGGGTGCTGTAGGCAAAGTCTGTTGGTGAATTCTTGACATGGCTTCTTATCCTTGAAAGACTTTTAAAGGTTCAATCTAAGATTCCTTATTAAAAGTTCTAACAAAGCAGACTTATAAAGAACCTATATGATAAATCATTCTTGCTGCACTTATGTAAATAATCATGCCAAGTTTAACAAGACTAAACGTACTTTACAAAAAAAGTCTTACTGTAATTATATTTAGTAAAAATGGGGTTGACTCTAGAGAGAAAATTATGTTTCAGTGAAAAACTATAACACACTCTTGTGATTACTAGATTCTAGCTGTGTTCACTGTCTTTGAGGTTTTGTTATCTACTTATAAACTGGTCTGGATCCTGAATTCTTTTAACTTCCTAAAATATATGGCTACAACTCTCCAAGTTATCATTTCCAATTTTTCTCCCACTCTTCTGACTTGAAATCACTAAGAACTAAAACTGCCCTTTTCCCCAAGCCCTACAAGCTAAAGCTAGATGACTTGATATAAACTTCAGAAAAATCACCACAATAAAACATATATAAACAACCTTCATGCCTGCTGCTGTGTGGGCCACTCAGAAAATTCACCAGAATACCCAATGCCATAACCAGAGACATTCAAACTTCAAACCAGGAAATTTGTCAAATGACAAACTGCTATCCTCATTCCACCATCTAAAGATGCTTCTAAGCTTAAATCTAGAAATCTTCTTACCTGCTGTCCTCTGGACTCAGAAACTAGATTTCTAACTATTAATATTTGTTTTTCTTTTGTTTCCATTAAAAAATACCCCTCACTAAATGCCTGATTGTTCACATCATATAGAGATCTAACTTAGATGAGCTACTGCTCTCACCTGCACCACTGCCTCCTGAACTAAGACACAACTGTTCAAATAAACTGACCTATTCTCAAGACTAATTCGAGGAGAAACAGAATAATCTGCCAGCTCAGATTCTGCACTATGAATCTTTGGGGTGAAGTTTCAGAGGGGAGGAATAAACAGTGGCAGAATATACCACCCCAAAATATGCTACTGTGACATAGGGATTATTTTGAACTAAAGGCACTTGAAAGAATAGCAGATGCCAAAACGGCCTTCTAATCTCCCCATTTCTTCCTGAAAACAGGAGATAAAATCTCCCATGTGAAAGATACCCTTCCTATACCAGGAGAAATAAACTTTCTTCAGTGGGGAATCAAAGCTGAGAGAATCCTGTATAAACAGAACTGTTCATTCTTATCTTCCTTTAACCTCCCCATATAATTTAGTTACTTTCCCACAATTTCCTCTCTTTGTTCAACCTAATGTAAAAGCCTGTAGGTTTTGCCATTTCTCTGCATCTTCATTTTCTTATCAGAGCCCCGTGTCATGTAAAACATGTAAATTTGTATACATTTCTCCTGTCTTATGTCAGTTTAATTCTCAGGCCCAGCTGAAAACCCCTAAGAAGGTAGAGGTAAAATTTTGCCTTCCCTACATTCTCAAGTGTCTCCTCCAGACCCTGTTTATTGCTAACAGTGTTCTGGTGTTACCTGACTCACAGGTATTGGGAGGAAGAGGAACAGTATTTGTAATATTTCTTTAAATACCATCTGCTGTCTTTTTTCCAAGTGTCACTGTGGAAAGAAGTAACCATCTTGCTGGTCAGTTTCTTCCCACAACTGATTTGGTGGTCATTTGCCCTTCTTTTGTGGGTGGCATTGTCATTGTTTGGAGCTCACTTTGGGGGCAGTAGTAACTCAGTAGGACCCTGAGACCTGGAGATTATTCTTTTTTTCTTTTTCTTTCTTTTTCAGGGATTTACTCTCTTTGCACATGAGTCAGAACCGAGCTGCTGCAGATGCCCAGAAGTGGGAATCACTAGTTCAGCATCTGTATTAGAACATCACAGCGTGTCCAAGATGTAAGCCACAGACTGACTCCCCTATGTCCTGCTCTCTGGGTGGTGCTTTTTTTTTTTTTTTTTTTTGGGTGGTGCTTTTTGAGAACTGTGCCTGAAGTCTCCGAGACCAGTATCAGCTCGCTCTTGAGCTTCTAGGGAAAGGCCTCTTCCCAGAAACAGTTGAAACAAAGCACCTGAACTGGGAGAACCTCAGACAGCAAACCACACCTATGTGTAAAACAGAACTCAGTGTATACACAGGTATGACTCTTAAGGAAATAAAACTTATGTTTAACTCAGTTCCTAATCACTTATTCTCCAGATCAGAGAACAGTGCACAGATTAGGTTCTCCATAAAAAAGCCATTTAACCACTCTGTTATGATATTTATTAGAGCAGCCAATTGTAGGTTTTTTCTAATAAATTAGTCAGTGGTTGGCTTGAGAAGAATAGAGAAGTGATTAAGAGTCCTGACTCTGGCACTGAACACCTGGGTGTAGAATCCAAGCACTACCACTTACTATGTGTGTGACCCTGGGCAAGTTACTTACCCTCTATGCCTCAGTTCCCTGGGGGTAAAATGGAAATGACAGTAATAGCACTTACCTCATAGGGGTGCTATCAAGCTGAATGAGTTAATATTTTTAAGCTTTTTATCACAGTTTCCGGCACATGGTAAGCCCTATCTAAAGGCTTACCTTCACGATTGTTAAATCCTAAGGGGGGAAAAAAGATAGATATCATTTCCGAACCCCACAACAGGTAGGTATTATTGTCTCCATTTTACAGGGAAGAAGTGGAAGACTGGGAAATTTAATTTCATTGCCTAAGAACACATAACTGAGTAGTGGAGCTGGGAATTCTAACCAGGTGTGCCTAATTCCAAAGCCTGTGCCCTTCCACTGTGCAACATTGTCTCCTAAAATTTATCTGATCATTCATTGTTTTCATGACTCCACTCTAAATGCTCTGCATTTATTTATATCCACACTATTTCAGAACTGGTCTAAGACTTACTTGGCCCATCCCCTCTGTCTTTCACAAGTAGGAAAACTGAGTTCTTAACAAACAAGTGGCTTTCCCAAGACTAATTACTTAATGACTGTTAAGTAGCGATTGAATACCAACTAAGTATTTGCTGGTAGGGAAAGGAATGAAGTTATGTATATTGCTTACCACAGTGCCTTTCACATGCAATCAGCACTAGCTATTTTTATCATTGTTCATTTATTCATTAATTCATTTAGCAAGCATTTGTTAGGTATTTCTGACAAGTCGAACACCTGGGAATACAAAAATTAACAAGATATGATTCCTTTTGAACGTCACACTAGTCTTTCAGTACAGGAGCCATTAACCACATGTGGCTATTGAGCACCTGAAATGTGGCCAGTCTGGAGTGGAATATGTTATAAGTATAAAAAACACACAGAATTTTGAAGACTTAGTACCAAAAAATAAAATACCTCATTAATAAATGTTACATTTGTTACATGTTGAAATGATAGTATTTGGGATGTATCAGGTTATATTAAACTATTTAAATTCTTTTCATCTGTTTCTCTTTACACTTTTTAATGTGGCTACTAGAAAAACTACATTATATTATATTATATAATATATTTATTATATTATATTGTATTATATTTCTATTGGACAGCATTGGTCAAGATAGCAAAAAAGATGAACACAATAGAATGTAAGTCCAATGAGAAGAGTCACTAGAACGTCTGTGGGAGCACAGAGGAGAAACTGCCCAAGAGTCAAGAAAGTCTTCACAGAGGAGGTAATATTTGACTTGAATTCCGAAGGATAAGTAAGAATATTGTCAGGTGAGTATTTTCCAGGCAGAAGATGAGCATGTAGAATGTCACATAAACATGAGAGACTAACCCACACATTTTCAGTTTGGGGATGGAAGAATGAGAAAGGAAGAGAGGAGATTTAGATGGCCATAACTTGGGCAATGGTAGTGGGAATCCATAAGACAGGGCCACAAAAGATATCTCAGAAGTAGAACTGACGGGACCTGGTAATTCATGTCAGGGAAGCAACAAAAAGAGAGGGATCAAGAAAGATGCCCAGTTGTATTTGTACATGGCTATGTAGTGACATCTCCTTCTGTTCATTCACAAAATATTTATTGAAGGCTTACTTATGTGCCAAGTAGTAGGTAGTAGTGCTTAATGGGCTCCTGGGACAATGTCTTAACGTTATGTGATTATAGGGATCAGAAAAGAAAGTATTAAATCCACATTTAATTACTGGCCCACTAACGAAACTTTTATTTCTGTGGAATAATCTTATTTTCAGGGACATTAAATGGTCAAAGGTCTTGTGCTAAGGTGAGAGTGGCAGTTCCTCCTCTAATGAGATAGAGCAGGAATCTGATCCCTGAGGGGACAGATCAATCCACAGACTGGCAGGTATGAAGTCTGATAATATAAAGTTTAAGAAAGGACGTGAAGAAACAGGAACTCTTTCATAAACTGCTTGCAGATTAGTACGTTGCATTTAGAAAAGCAATTTGGCAGTTTGCAGTAAAACTGGAAATGTACATTTCGTAGAATTTGGCCATTGGATTTCTGTATCCCTGAGCACTTTTCTCTAAAGCAAGGCTCTAGCACCCCAGGCATGTGTGGGAAGAAAATGTGAGAACTTCTATAGATGTGTTTTTTTTTTTTTTATAGATGTGTTTTTAAAATATGTATATATACAGAAATGAAAAAGAAATTGAGCTTTACTAAAATTTATTATAAGGATTGAAGCTTGCACCTTTATTCAATCTGTATGTCAGATATCATATGGATGCTGACAACTCCCAAATTTAAACATCCAGGCTTATCCTGTCCCCTGAACTTTGCCTACTAAGTATCTTCACTTGGAAATATGTGAGTACGTTGAAAAGATGGAGAGACTAGGCAGTTAATTGATCATTCATTGATAAAACAAATGAATCAAGAGATAGTGGTATATGCTTATTCTTTAGGTTTATCAAGGTAAATGACAGAATTCCATCTTGAGGTGCTAGAAGCAAATCTTTCTTCAGTACCATTCCCTGGAGGTGCTGTTCTCTTCCCTCTGACAATGAGAGTGGACCCTCCACGTTACCGGCACTGGTGCAAGAACAGCATGACAATGGAGTAGGGTGTGGGATGGTTGAGGAGCAGGGAGAATAGGGGCTGACCAAAGGCTGAAACATGAGGCAAGAAATTAGTCTACAAAGAACCTAAAAGAAAGTTCTATGGAAAAGGGTGAGGCATTATGTCAGGGAGTGGGAGAATTAGGGTCTGAAGATGTATTGAGATGGAGTTTACCCTTTCTCACTCCTTCTCCTTCTCATAAAATCTCAACTTGGGAAGTTCCCAGTCCAGTCAGCCTTTCTTGACCGTGAGGGTAGTATAAAAGTTAGGAAGGAGGTGATGCAGAAGGACATGGTGTTGACTAATACCGTGGCAACAGCAGGTTGGGCTTTTTTTCCCCTTCCTTGCTTGCTTTCCCCTTCACCCTACTGTGAGCACAGTATGGAACGGGGGACCAGAATGAGGAGGAAACTGAGTCAAGGCCCTGGGACCCTGGCAAGGATCAGCTCCCAGAGAGAAGAATGAGGGGGGTTAACTGCTCATCCACAATGAAAAGGGAAGGAAATTTCCCACTCTTTACCCAATCCTGTGAGAGAAATACACAGAAGTCAGGCATTTCAAGGTCCAGGCTTGTCTCTAGTAATAAGATAGAAATTCTCTCAGTCAAAAATCACCCCATCCATTTCTCAAAGTTAAGTGTGTATTTACCGTAGGAAACACACACACACAAAATTATATGTAATCAAGTTTGAATAATGAAAAGGAAACAAATATTCGGCAACTTTACTTTTCATTGTGGCTTACACAATAAGATGCTCTGCATGCCTCTGCTTGATTCACTAACACATTTCTGTTTTTAGTATAGGGTTTGGTGAACTTTGAGTGGAAAGGAAAGCTCTCAGTTACAATAGTTACTAAAAATTATTGACAACCAGGTTAGAGTCATGTGGGCCAGAAGAACTTGAAGTTCAAGGCAAGATTTTAGAATGGATAAAAAAGTGAGAAAGAGGAATGACTTCATACTTGAAATACAAATGACATGAGTACTTCTCTCTTCATCTCTGAAAAGGAAAGTGGCAATTCAGGTTACATAGGCCTTCAAACATAGAATGATAAGGAAAAGCACAAGTAATGTACACAAAGATTAAAGAAAAATTACTTATACAGGAGGGAGAGAATCAAGTTCTTTTCTTTCAGCACAGTAAAAACCTGGTAGAGGCTGGATTCTAGAGTCATTGTTTATTGGTGTTGTGCCCTAATTTTTATAGGATACAGCCACAACATTTACTTAGTAAAAATATCAAGGGAGCTGAGGGAGTCTCACTTTTTAAACTGGTATTCATGTTATTCAAGAAAGTAAAAGGGATGCCAAGATACCAGAAATACCTTGTATATAGCTGGTATGGTGTTACTGGAGGTATCACTGGGAGAGCTGACTATTGGGAGGCCTAATGGGCTGGAACAACAACGTGGATAAAGGGGTGCTGGGAGTGGGGGTGGGGAGGAATTGGGGAGGGAACCCACCAGACTGTAAGGTCTGAATTTGAGGCTTGCTAGTCCAGAAAGTAGACTTTGGACCCTAGAATGAACAGGTTCTCAGTGAGAGATTCATAACAGAATTTTCTGAGTTGGTGCAATTAGCTTGAATGCTGGATGATTGATTTATATTAAGGGGATATATCTTTCTAGTGGCATTATGCTCCTGTGCCCTCTTCAGTGCATTCCTTTCCCAAGACCACAGTCTCTTGTAGGCTGAATCAACATTCTGAAAGTTGTTGGATAAGCAGGGAGTTCCAGTCAAAGCATATAGTTAGACCTGAGGCGTATTTCAGCCAGCTCAGGCCTGGGGAAATATTCCTGACCCACAGAAGAACGTTATTCTTGTACTAGGCACTCTGTCAGAATTTGCTTTTCAGAACCACCTTATGCTTTTGGAATAATTTTAGATTTACCAAAAAGTTGCAAAGGTAGTATCAAGAGTTCCCATGTACCCTTCACCCAGCTTCCCCTACTGTTAACATCTTAACACAAACACGGTACAGTTGTCAAAACTAAGAAATTACCATAGTTATAATACCATTAACCTTGCACTTTGTTTGTATTTTACCAGTTTTTCCGCTAATGTCCTTTTTCCATTTGAGGAACCTACCCGGTATCCCATACTGCGTTTAGTCATCACGGTTCCTTAATCCCCTCCAGTCTTTGAAAATTTCTCAGTCTCTTTGTTCTTTATGACTTTGACAGTTTTGATGAGAGCTGGTCAGATACTTTGAGAATGTCCTTCAGTTTGGGTTTTTCTCATGATTACATGAGAGTTATGAGTTTTGGGGGAAATTACCACAAAGGTGAAGTGCCTTCTCTGCACATCATGTATCAGGAGGTATATGATATCAAAATGATTTATTACTGATGATGTTAACCTTATTCCCTTGGTTAAGGTAGTACCTGCCAGTTTTCTCCACTGAAAGTTACTATTTTTCTTTCCCATACTTTCTTTGGAAGCAAGTCACTAAGTCCAGCCCACACTCAAGGAGAGGGGAATTATCTCTACTTCCTGGAGGAGGAAGTATCTACAAATATTGTTTTGAATTCTTCTGTAAGAAAAATTTGTTCTTTCTTCAGCACTTACCTATCTACTTATTTATTCAATTGTTTATATCAGTATAGGTTCATGGATATTTTATTCTTTGGGTCATAATAGAGTACTGTCATTATTTTGTTGCTCAAATAGTTCCAGCTTTGGCCAAATTTTTCTAGCTTTGAGAGCTATTTCAGGTTACCTCCAGTATCCTTTTATTGGAGAATTATACTTAGAAACCAAGGTTTGGGTCCTGGGTGTGCTCATTGCTACTGAGTTGCCACTGTTTCTCAGCCCACTCAGTGAACAAAGCTAGCAAATGTGTGTGTGTGTGTGTGTATGTATGCGTGTGTACACGTAGATACTAACCCATGTAAACACACATATATATGTTTCTGTATCTGCCTGCATATACCTTAAAATAAACATGAGTTCATACATCCCCAACTCTAATACAGCACTATAGGATTAACTGTAGCCTCTTTCTCTGTAATTAATTTTTTAACTATTATCTGACAGTTGGAAATCTGCCTCCTATTATCCACAACTTATTTAATTCTTCTACCCTAGTATATATATAAAGCAGTTTCAGAAATGCTAACTCAGGTCAACTACTTTTGTCTTTAGCCTTAAAGTATCCAGTCAAAACATGGTTTTCCAAAGTTACTTAAGTTAGCTCCTGTTTTCCTCACTTCCTTCAGTCAAATTACATTATACATTTGTAATACAATTATGTTCATTAGTCATTGTCTGCATTCCATCCTGGGGTCCCTGGGCATCCTGGTTGATATTTTTGAAATTTGCATGCAGAAGTTCACTATTTGTGATGCATAATTCTATGGGTTGTGACAAAGACATAAGTCATCTGTCTACAACTACAGTATCATATAGAGTATTTCCATCACCCTATAAATTCCCCTGTGCAGCCCATTTGTAGTCTGAACTGCTTTAAAATACTAGTTTTTCCTATTAATTGATTTATTCACTTTAACTATGTAGCTGTTCTCAGGGCCTAGGAGACATTTTGCTGGCTTCTTATATGTGTTGAGTTGATAGGTTTAGGATTCAAAGAGCAGCATTCTTTCTCATTTCTAAAATTTTAGAAGGCTCCTCACTGCTGCTCACTCCACTGCCAGGAATTAACTAAATAGCTCACCCATAAAATTATAATGACCCAAAAATTGCTTCTGAAAGACTCATTTGGGACTGAACTATGGGACCATTCCATCCCCCCACTTTGTATTATCATATCAGAGTAAGATATAGAAAACTTTGTTGGAAAGCAAAGATTTATATTTAATCTATTATTTGCAGTTGGTGAGGACTTTGTGTAATGAGTAACTCCCAGGGCAGTTGGTAAGGGTGCTGCTTGTTCAGACATGAGAACCCAGCCTTCAAATGGCAAAAATGGTCCACTCAGTTTAGATGACTGTCTATAGTGGCTTCTTGACCTTTCTTGGCCAGTTTCATACCCTTCTAGAGTCTTCTGAGAATATGGTGAAAACTATGGACTCATCACCCAGAAAAATTAACACACATCAACTCAAAATGCTGTATATAATTAGAATGTTTCATGGACCTCCTCCCCCCACCTGAAGATGGGAGACCCTCTAGAGGTCCATGGATTCCAGATGAAGAATCTTTATCTAAATACTAGTAAAGCAAATTGATGAATACAAGGGATTTGTTGTTAATTAATGAGTGTATTCTACTATAGAGTTAAATGTACATGTGTACATTGTGATGGTTAATTTTATCTGTCAACTTGATTAGATTATATGCTCAGTTGTTTGGTCAAACAACAGACTAGATGTTCTGTAAGGGCTTTTTTTTTTAACATGTGATTAACATTTAAACCAGTGCAATTTGAATAATATGATGGGGCCTCATTCAATCAGTTCAAGGCCTTAAGAGCAAAGACTGAGGTTTCCTGAAAAAGGAATTCTCACAACTGCAACATAGAAACCTTAACTGAGTTTGTAGCCTGCTGCCCTACAGAATTCTCAGTACTGTAACGTCAACCTGAATTGCCAGGCTGCTGGCCAGCCCTACAGATTTCAAACTTGCCAGCCCTCCCAATTGTATGAGACAATTCCTTAAAACACACACACACACACACACACACACACACACACACACACACCACCTCACGTATATAAAATCTCCTATTGGATCTGTTTCTCTGGAGAACCTTAAATAATACATACATCAAACTGTAACAAATACACAGTGAATTTCCATAGAAATGTCCAGTTTTCTTACTATGAAAAATGATGAAAACTCTTAATTAGTGTTTAGCTAGGTATTGCTTCTGTTTTGATCCAGTTTTGATTCCTCTTGTCTGCATTGTCCAAGTCCTGTAGATGATCTTTGCTTTGTCTCATGCTGTTCTTATTGTATGTCAGCCTGTACTTGGATGCTGTAATGCTGCTGTAACAAATTATCCCAAACTTAGTGGCCTAAAACAACTTAAATTTATTATCTTACGGTTCTGGAGATCAAGTCTCACATGGGTGTCAGCAGGGCTATATTCCTTCTGGAGGCTCCAACGGAGAATCCATTTCCTTTCCTTTTCTAGTTTGGGGAGGCCATCTGCATTCCTTGGCTATGGCATCACTTCAACTCTGCTTCTGTTGTCACTTTTCTTATTCTGACTCTGACCCTCCAGCCTCCTTTTTGTAAGAACTTTTGTGATTACACTGGGCCTCAGAGGATAATCAAAAAATATTTGATTTTTTTATTATTTCATGACAATTTTTTGATTATTTCATGACAACTTATTCATATCTTAACCCCTTTTGCATGTAACATTTACAGATTCCAGGGATTAGGACATGGGTATCTTTGAGGACTTATTATTCTGTCTACCACAGATGTCCTTTTTTCTAATTTATCCTCTATTTTACTTAACCTTTACTTTTATTCATAGAGTTATTTACAAAGTTCACATTAAGGACTGTTTTGATTAGTTTATTTTCATATGTTTATTCTTCTTATACTCTGCAGAAGTATTTTTCACTTGTTAAACCCCAATTACTTTTCTCTTTTTCTGACTGCATGATTTTGAAGCATTTCTCTCTATATATCTAGGACCTCTACATTCTCTCTGAGTTCTATTTTGTCCTTTGTATGGCAAAGGAAGGACAATTTAGCAACCCTTTTGGTGAGAAAAATAAATTATTCATTAGTATTCTAGCTGAAAATGGGTTTCCTTCCACTAGACAATGGTGTATAGGTAGGTAGTGCATATACTCCACTACTATTCTCCCCCTATATCCTTGCCAATATTGGTTTTGGTTTGATTTTGGTTTGAAGTTGTAACAACCAAAACTGTTCACAGATATTGCCAAATGTCCCCTGGAGGTCAAAATCACCCTAAGTTGAGAATCACTGTCTTAGACCAATCATGACAATCCAGTTCTCCTTTTTCAGTGACTTATTTACAGAAGAGCATATGATCAAGTTCTGGAAAAAAGAAAGGAGAAGTCTGCTTAGGGGTTGGGGTGGAAGGGAGAGAGGTTCTTAGGAAAAGTTTCTTTTTGGAAAAAAAGAAAGATAAAAAATGATAAGGCCCTTTTAGCCCATCCCCTTCCTTGCTGCCTGGGATGCTGGTGTGTATAAACTTGAATCTTGGAGCTGTGGCAGCCATCCTGTGATTTTGAGGTATGGCAGAACAGAAAAATGGGAAGAGCTTATATCCTCAAGGACATAGTTAAACTGCAAAAATAACCTTGGAGCTGACTACCTCTAGATACTAGATATGTAAGATAACAGAAAGTATTTATTGTTTAAAACATTGTTAGAGTTTCTGTTATTTGCAGGCAAAAGCATCCTTATTGATAGTATTAAAACATGACAGAAATAAGGACATGCATTAAACATTCTCTGCCCCTGCAAAATACCCAAATGGTGAGAGTTTAGATGAGTGTGGGATGTTAAAGAAGAAACATCTGGAACTATTTAAATACTTTGCGGAATAAAAATGTTCATAAGTACACCTAAGGAAAATTTAATAAGAATTTCAGTTCAATAAAGCAAGAGCTCAAATACCAGATAAAATGAGACCAGGAGATGGAAAGGGGAATTGCAGAGTTGCGAAAACAATTCAAGGACCAAAATAACACTAACTTTCTCTAACAAATTAATATGAAATAGGAAGAAATAGAATGGACACAACTGAAAAGAGATTTCTAACACAAAAGAAAGCCTGGTTAATCACTTATAAGAGAAGAAAACAAAGGTGAAAGCAATTAGAAGTTAGTCATTGCAGAGGACAAACATTATCCAACATAAGACTAATTATTACCCCTAAAAGAGTGAGCTTAAAAAATGCAGAGTGGATATATGTATATGTATAACTGATTCACTTTGCTGTATAGCAGAAAGTAACACAACATTGTAAATAAATGATACTCCAATAAAAAATTTTTTAAAAAGGTCTAAATAGAGGTGACCAAAAAAATGCAGCAAAAAAAAGTATTAAAAGAAACTGAAACTGTAAATTAAAGGGCTGATTTTGATCATTCCAGAATGATCTACCTGAGATGAAACATGTCAAATTAAGTTGAATTTCAAGGATTAAAGAATGTTCTTCAAGCATCAACCCAGAAAAAGAAGGTGATCTATAAGAGGGGGAAATGGGATTATCCTTTGACTCTTCCACAACAGTATTCATGCCAGGAAATAATAGAACAATCTCTAATAAGTTAAAATGTGAGACAAGAATACTGCACATGTAAGGAAGCATATTAACATCCCTAAGCAGAAAGGAACTCAGGAATCACATTGCCCAGGAGTCCTAGCACTAAACTACTTAAAAAAAAAATCCATATATCCATGAGATTTAAGTATAGAGAAGGTAAAGTAAGAGGATTGGTGGTAAACAATGAATACATTTAAATATGGAGTTAAATAACTGTGATATAGAGCATGGTCTGAAATGGTGTTCACCGAATATTTCTGATGATTATTTCTGGAGGGTAGTATTTTTATTTCTTTTTACTTTCTTATTAATATGTTGCTGTGCTTCTTGAATGCTTTTCAAAGAGTATGCTTTATTTGCCATTTCACTAACACAGTAGTCGTTGGTTTAAAAATAAATTTGTGATATAGATTAAGTAAATTATCTCTAGGAATTTTAGGAGGGGGTAAACTTCATCTGGGACAAAACTTGTTGGCTTGATTTTTGTCTTTTAAATATTTAGTACCTTGTTCGTAATAGTCTATCTTGGTATGTAATATTTTGTATTCTAAGGGTAGAATTATGCAGCACAAAACAGTCTTTCATTTTCTTGGCTTTAATTGCATTACTAAAGTCCTTTCCAAACTTCAAAAAAATGGAAGAAGAGGGAAAACTTCCTGACTAATTCTATGAGGCCAGTGTTACCCTAATGCCAAAACCAGACAAAGGCGTCACAAGGAAAACAACAAAACCAAACTACAGACCAACATCCCTGTGAATATAGTCACAAAAATCCTCAGAAAATAATAGCTGCATATTTGTTCATTTGCAGACCACATCTAGCAACATATAGAAAAAGGATTATATACCATGACCAATTGGGACTTATCCCAAGAATGCAATGTTGGTTTAACATACAAAAATCAAGCTATGTAATACACCACATTAATAGAATAAAGTTAAAAAATCATCTAATCTCAATATTTCTGATAAAAACATTCAACAAACTAAGAATAGAAGGCAACTTCCTCAATCTGATGAAGGGCATCTGTGAAAAAACCACAGCTAACATCATACTTAATGGTGAAAGTTTTAAAGCTTCCCCCTAAGATCAGGAACAAGCAAGGATGTTTGCTCTTGCCGCTTCTATTCAACGTTGTGCTGGAGAGTCTAGTCAGTGCAATTAGGCAAAAAGAAAAAAAAAGAAAAGCCCCATTCAGACTGGAAAGGAAGAAGTAAAACTACTTCTACTTGTAGACGACATAATCTTGTACATAGGAAATCCCAAGACTCCATTAAGACCATTAAAACTAAGAAATAAATTTACTCACTGAAGTTGCAAAATAGAAGATCAATATACAAATATCAATTGTACCTAGGTACACCAGCAAACAACAGTAAGAAAATAAGATTAAGAAAACAATTCCATTTTCAATAGCATCAAACAAATAAAATATTTAGAAATAATTTTTTTAATTATTAAAAATTTTGAAAAAAATTAAAGAAGACCTAAATAAATGTAAAGACATGGTCACAGATTGGAAAAATTAATATTGTTAAGATGGCAATATACCCCAAGTTGATATACAGATCCAGTGCAATCACTATCAAAATACCAACAGCTTTTCTTTTGATCCTAAAATTCACATGGAATAGCAAGGGATTTGGAATAGCGAAAGTAATCTTGAAAAAGATCAAAGTTGGAGGACACACAATTCTTGATTTCAAAACTTACTACAAAACTACAATTATCAAGGCATTGTGGTACTGGCATAAAGATAGCAATATAGATTAATGGAATCAAGTTGACAGTCCAGAAATAAACCCTTATATTTACAGTCATTTGATTTCAACAAGGATACCAAAACAACTCAAGGGGAAAAGAATAATCTTTTCAACAAATGACACAGGGACAGCAAGATATCCATATGCAAAAGAGTGAATTTGTACCCCCTACCTCACACCATATAAAAAAATTAACTCAAAATGAATCAAAGAACTAAATGTAAAAATTTAAACTGTAAAACTCTTAGAAGAAAGCATGAGTATAAGGTTTTATAACCTTAGATTAACCAATGATTTCTTAAATATGCCACCAAATATGGGAATGCAAATTGATACAGCCACTATGGAGAACAGTATGGAGGTTCCTTAAAAAACTAAAAATAGAACTACCGTACGACCCAGCAATCCCACTACTGGGCACATACCCTGAGAAAACCATAATTCAAAAAGAGTCACGTACCACAATGTTCATTGCAGCTCTATTTACAATAGCCAGGACATGGAAGTAACCTAAGTGTCCATCGACAGATGAATGGATAAAGAAGATGTGGCACATATATACAATGGAATATTACTCAGCCATAAAAAGAAATGAAATTGAGTTATTTGCAGTGGGGTGGATGGACCTAGAGACTGTCAGTGAAGTAAGTCAGAAAGAGGAAAACAGATACCGTATGCCAACACACATATGTGGAATCTAAAAAAAAAAAAAAATGGCTCTGAAGAACCAAGGGGCAGGACAGGAATAAAGACGCAGAGGTAGAGAATGGACTTGAGGACACAGTGAGGGGGAAGGGTAAGCTGGGATGAAGTGAGAGAGTGGCATGGACATATATACACTACCAAATGTAAAATAGATGTCTAGTGGGAAGCAGCCACATAGCACAGGGAGATCAACTCGGTGCTTTGTGTCCACCTAGAGGGGTGGATAGGGATGGTGGGAAGGAGACGCAAGAGGGAGGAGATAGGGGGATATATGTTTATGTATAGCTGATTCACTTTGTTATACAGC
Organism: Balaenoptera borealis; assembly: GCF_965194805.1. Classification (NCBI taxonomy): domain Eukaryota; kingdom Metazoa; phylum Chordata; class Mammalia; order Artiodactyla; family Balaenopteridae; genus Balaenoptera; species Balaenoptera borealis. The sequence goes on from NC_138868.1 coordinate 43,174,404, forward strand.
AGAAGCTGGCACGCCATTGTAAAGCAATTATACTCCAAAAAAGATGTTAAAAAAAAAAAAGGCCACCAAATAAAAATTAGATTGGACTTAATCAAAATTTAAAATGTTTGTGCTTCAATGTCAAGAAAGTGAAATAACTAACCACAGAATGGGAGAAAATATTTGCAAATTATATATCAGATAAGAAACTAGTATCCAGAATACATAAAGGGCACTTTCAACTAAATGGTAAAAAGACAATCCAACTAAAATATGGGCAAAGGATTTGAATAGACATTTCTCCAGGGAAGTTACATAAATAGCCAATAAGCACATGAAAAGATGTTCAGCATCATCAGCCATTAGGGAAATGCAAATGGAAACCACGATGAGATACCATTTCACACCCCCTAGAATGGTAAAAATAAAAATGAGGGCCAAGTGTTGTTGAGGATCTGGAATAGAACCTTATAGCTTGCAGATGGTGTTTGTCAGTTTCTCAAAATGTTATACATAGAATTACCACATGACCCAGTAATTACACTCCTAGGTGTATACCCAGTAGAATTGAAAACACACATGGACACAAAAAATTGTACATGATGTTCATAACTGCATTATTTACAATAGCTATAAAGTAGAAACAACCCAAATATCTATCATTATGAGTGGATAAACAAATTGTGATGTATCCATACAATGGCATGTTGTTTAGCCATAAAAAGAAATAAGTACTAATACATGTTACAACATGGATGAGCCTTGAAACATTATGCTAAATGAAAGAAGCCAGACACACAATGCCACATATTATATGATTCTATTTATATGAAATGTCCAGAATAGGCAAATTCATAGAGACAGAAAATAGACTAGTAGGGACTTCCCTGGTGGCGCAGTGGTTAAGAATCCGCCTGCCAATGCAGGGGACATGGGTTTGATCCCTGGTCTGGGAAGATCCCACATGCCGTGGAGCAACTAAGCCCGTGCGCCACAGCTACTGAGCCTGTGCTCTAGAGCCCATGAGACACAACTACTGAGCCTGTGTGCCACAACTACTGAAGCCCACACACCTAGAGCCTGTGCTCTGCAACAAAGAGAAGCCACCGCAATGAGAATCCTGTGCACTGCAACCAAGAATAGCCCCCGCTCTTGGCAACTAGAGAAAGACCATGCGCAGCAACGAAGACCCAACGCTGCCAAAAATAAATAAATAAATAAATACATTTATTAAAAGAAAATAGACTAGTAGTTGTCAGGGGTTGAAGGGAGGTGAAAATGGGGAGTAACTGATGAAAATGTTCTGGTATCATATAGTAGTGATAGTTGCACAAGTTTGTGAATATACAGCAACCACTGAGTTGCATTCCTTAAAAGGGTGAATTTTATGGCATGTGAATTATAGCTCAATTAAAAAAAGAATGAGGGAGTGTAAGGGCTCATGTATTGCCCATTTGGGCTGATCTCTGAGCCGAACCATGCTAAACATTAACTGAGAAAGTAATACTATTATGTTATGACCCCTTTCCCTTCCCACATGGAAAATGTCCCAAGAAAAAGCTGACAAGTCAAGAGAATCCAGCAGAGCCAAACAGTCTCTGAAGAAGCAAGTTGGGATCTTTTTTTGAGAGGTTTTTAATAATTTCTGTAGGAGACAGACCAAAAAAAGCAGAAGAGCACCCTTTTCCTCACAATCTGCCTCAGCTTTCTCTGTTGCAAGGGACTGAGAATCATTCAAGTAACAGTTATGGTATAGCCGGGGTAATGGTACTCACAGGAATCACAAGACAGGAATCAGAATCATGTGGGAAGGCCTATGGCAACACAGGAAAGGACAGAAAGCCATGTTGCTGGGCAGTGGACAGTTCTTGGTTTGGCTTCCCAATATTCATCTTTTCCTGTTCTTAGCCCCCAGTTTCCTTTTCCCCTATTGCCTCTTCCACTTTGATTAATTTGGAGCTATTATTTGAGATTTGGCTTGTAACCCAAGCTAGGAGGGCAGGCCCATGACCCAAGCTAGGGCATTGTATATTCCCTCCCTGGAATTTGAATCTCTAGCACAGGGACAAAGAGACTGAAGCTATCAATGATCAAATTTCCCTTCTATCTGTATAGCAGCATCTTGACCAGACCATTCCTGCCACCGAGACAGCTATTGTCTCTAGGGCTGTCTTGCTTCCCACCACTCCTCAAGTCTGACTCTCCCACCTCCTGTCAATTTGATTATACCCCTAATGCCCCCTTTTTAAAAAAAAAAAATTTATTTATCTATTTATTTGGCTGCGCTGGGTCTTAGTTGCAGCACACGGGATCTTTTTTTTTTTTTTAACTTTTTTTGGGTTTATTTATTTATTTAATTTATTTATTTATGGCTGTGTTGGGTCTTCGTTTCTGTGCGAGGGCTTTCTCTAGTTGTGGCAAATGGGGGCCACTCTTCATCGCGGATGCGCGGGCCTCTCATTATCGCGGCCTCTCTTGTTGCGGAGCACAGGCTCCAGACGCGCAGGCTCAGTAGTTGTGGCTCACGGGCCTAGTTGCTCCGCGGCATGTGGAATCTTACCAGACCAGGGCTCGAACCCGTGTTCCCTGCATTGGCAGGCAGATTCTCAACCACTGCGCCACCAGGGAAGCCCCACGCGGGATCTTTTAGTTGCAGCATTCATGCGGGATCTAGTTCCCCCACCAGGGATCGAACTCAGGCCCCCTGCATTAGGAGAGCAGAGTCTTAACCACTGGACCACCAGGGAAGTCCCCCCCAATGCCTTTTGAATAAATTCCCTTCTGCTTAAGTTAGAGCCATTTTCTGCAGCTTGCCACAGAGAGCTTCACTCATGAATGGCTGGAACCATGGTAGAGCTGGGTCCCATGGGACTGGGTGGTCATGCAGAATCCAAAACAGCTCTTGGGTCCTCAGCAGTAAAAACTGAAGTACTGTCTCTCTAGTGCCCCATGATCAACTATTCTTTGTCTGCTATTCTCTGCATATGTTTCTTTCCCTACTACGAATTCATCCTCACCCTTTATCTTTTCTCCAGCTCACAGTTCCTGTATACTCAAACTTTCAATTAGTCTCTTCAACACATTCATGACCCCTTCAGGGGAGGGAAAACCATTCCTCTACCCTCTTAGGTTCTGTGGCCAGGCCTGAGAATTAAACTGATATAAGAGAGATTAACAGGAGAAATGTATACAAATTTTATTTAATATTGTTATGTGCACTTGGAGCCTTTATAGGAAAACTGAAGACCCGAAGAAGCAATTAGGACCAAGAGCTTATATACCTTTTTTTCTTTTTTTAATCAAAAAGGCAATAAATTTGTGGAGAAATGACAAGACAAAGGAAAAGAGTTTAACCTTCTAGGAGTGGTAAATTGTGAGGAAGTGACTAGGAAATATTAGGGGAAAGTAATAAAAGATAAGGGTTGTTTTAGTAGGTTGGTTTGTACAGATCAATTTTGGCATTGACTCCCAGTCTCTGGTGATAAGAATGTTCTTCTCTTCCTGATACGTGGAGGACACTTTTCTTATGGGAAATTTTATGATCTGCTTTTACGTAGAAAGGAGAAGTTCAGAGAGCCCTTCCTGCATCTGCTGTTTCTCAAATGCCTTCCACTCAAAATAATCAATGTGTCAAAGCTGCGTATTTCGATTCCCATTTGGCATGTTCTGCTCCCCTCAGGGATCAGGCTTCTGAGCCTCTGCTTTCATCCTTAATTTACTGAAACTTTCAGGATTCAGCAATTAAACTTCTGTGAGTGAGACTCTGCCCAGCTCATTCCCCAATAATCAGAGTGCCACACAAGGCCAGGACTAGGGTGAAGCAAGCAAGGCCCCCAGAGAACAGAATTTCAAAGGCATGCACTCTGTGATGCCAACCACGCACTTGTACAACCCCAAGAGGGAACGCCTCCTGATATGTTGCCCCATGGCGGTCTTGCTGGCCTCACCCTAGTGCTGGCCCTGGACTGCCTCAGCACAGTGTTTGGAGGGCTGGCCTAATGCTTGCTAGAGTGCCCTTGAGCCAATTTCCCCTCCCTAAAGTACATTCCTCAAAATCCCCAAGGTTCTGGGAGGGGGCCTTTGCTTTTATCTTTCCCACGGAGTCCTCATATTATGCTCCAGAATTTACCTTGTCCCAGGGTGATTGAAGGTGGAAGCACACATTCTCTTCACCCCCCGATTCTCAGAGCTATTCTCCCTTACCTTAGGCTCTCATCATAAGATTCCTCTGAAAATAATGAGCCATCCATTTTCCAAAATGTGAACAACTCAATCTTTTATAATATCACATGTAGGCTTACAACCAAGCAGTCAAGCTCGTTTTGGATATTTCCTACTTCTAGTTACTTGGACAAAATCACATCCCTTCCTTCAAAACAGTGATTTTTAGGTGTAGGCTATTCTATTTCCAGATTAAGAAAAAATGTTTTTAATATCATTTTCAAGGATGTGGTTCTGCTAAAAAAAAAAAAAAACCAATTTACCCCTCTAAATAGGACACTCAATTTTTCAACATAAACCATCTATATTTGTATATTTTTACTGAATTCCCCAAGGAAAGTTGATAGATACTTGACTCATATTCATGTAACTAAAAAGTCATGCAAAAATAATACTTTCCAGAGTACGGGGAGGGTCTGCTCCTCAAAGTAATCTGTTTTTCCATCCTGTGTGGCAGAAGGTGCTTGCAGCATATAAAATGAAAATGTTCTTGCATCTACTCTTTTTGTAAGGTTCAGTCTTTAGTAAGCAAACTCCTTCCTCAGTTAAGGCAAAGAATTTCATGTCATTCCACCGTACAGGATGTGGGCCAGCCTATGTATTGGTGGTTGTTCAGTCAGGTGCCTACCTGGCCTCAATCAGCTGTGGCCATGTGGTATGGGGTGAGGTAGTCACATAATATAAAACAGGGTTACTTGGTCAGCATGGGCCATAAATGGTCTGGGGTAGAAGCAAGGTATTTACATCATTAACACAGGCCAAAAGTGATTCTAATTTGAGAATCCCTAGGAAATGCATCTTTGAAAACAAAAGGTATCTAGTGATAAATTCCCCATAAAGGAGAAGGAGCAGGGAATATCTGTGATTGGGATTTGATCTCCTCTACTCCCAGCCCAACTTGGTGTACATGGGGCTGATCCATATAAATAGGCAAAGTTTCAGAGAACAGGTTGAGAGAATGGAACATTTTGTTTACGACAAAGACTTCCAAAGGGCAGAGTGTATCGGGGAAGTTGCAGAGGAATATGATACTGCATCAGATCACTAGCTAGAGGATGCTCAGAGCTGTATAATTTAGTACGTCCATCTTTCAAAAAATGCTTCTTGACCACACTTCCCTTTGCAAAAGCTTCTTTATTTCTCAACTCCACCTTACTGCAAAACTCCTCAAAAGGGTTGTCTATTATCTCTATTTTATTTCCTATCCTCATATTCCCTCTTATATTCACTTCATTCAGGCTTTATCTCTATAACTTTGGCAAAGTAATCAATCTTCATGTTTCCAGGTCCAATGATTATTTTTCAGTTTCATCTTGTTAACCGCCAGCAGTGTTTGACACACTTGATCATTTCCTCTTTCTTGAAATATTTCTTCACTTGGCTTTAAGGGCATCATATCTCTTTGATTTTCCTTCTACCTCATAGACCATTCGTTCAGAGCCTCCATTGTTGATTTCTCCTCCTCAGCATTTATTGGAGTCTACCAAGGCTTAATGCCCAGCTCTCTTCTTTATCCACCTTGCCTCCCTAGATTATCTCATCCAGTATCATTACTTTAAGTGGCATCTATATGCTGATGACTCCCCCAAATTCTTATCTCTAGTCCTGACCTTTACCCCACTCCCAAGTCAATAACTTTTACAACCACTTCTTGGTGTCTCCACTTGGAGAGTGTAAAAGTTTACATGTCCAACACTGTCTTTCTTCCCCCAAACCTGCTCTTCGTATAGTTTTTCTTATTTTAATAAGTGGCAACTCCATTCTATCCATTGCTCAGACAAAAAATGATCCTGGATTCCTCTAACACCTCATATCCACTCCCTCTGGAAATCCTATTTCTTCTACCTTTAAAATATAACTTGAATCTAGCCATTTATCACCACCACTTATGCTACCCTGTTTCAAGCCACCATAGCTCTCATCTGGATTAATAGCCTCCTCACTTATCTTCCTGTGTTTCTATCCCCACCTTCCCACATAGTCTATTGTTAAGACAGCAGCCATAATGATCCTTTTAATACATAATTCAGATCATGTTACTCTTGCACAACCCTTCTACCCCACCCCAACCCCTGCATTTCCAATCAGTGAGAGGATACATTTTTAGTACTTGGCATTGGGTATATTTGGATAGTCCTTTGGTTAAATATTTTTATTGAAGCATAATTGATTTAAAATATCATATTAGTTTCAGGTGTATCACATAGTGACTCAATATTTTTATAGATTAAATAGATTTTATAAATTTAAAGTTATAAAATGTTGCCTATATTCTTGTGCTGTACAATATATCTTTGCAGTGTACTTATTTTATACATAGTAGTTTGTACCTCTTAATCCCCTACCTCTATCTTGCTCCTCCCCACTGGTAACCACAGTTTGTTTTCTATATCTGTGAGTCTGTTTCTGTTTTGTTATGTTCATTTGTTTCTTTTATTTTTTAGATACCACATATGTGGTAACATACAGTATTTGTCTTTCTCCATCTGACTTATTTCACTAAGCAATAATACCCTCCAGGTCCATTCACTTATTGCAAATGGCAAAATTTCATTCTTTTTATATGGCTAATTAATATTGTATTGCATATATACCACATCTTCTTTGTCCATTCATCTGTTGATGGACACTTAAGTTGCTTCCATATCTTGGCTATTGTAAATAATGCTGCTATGAATATCAGGGTGCATGGATCTTTTCATGTTTTCATTTTTTTCTGGATATATACCCAGGAGTGGAATTGCTGGATCATATGGTAACTCTATTTTTGTGTTTTGAGGAACTTCCATACTGTTTTCCATAGTGCACACCAATTTTCCTTCCCACCAACAGTGTACTAGGGTACACGTTTCCCCACATTTGTTATTTGTAGACTTTTTGATGATAGCCATTCTGACAGGTGTGAGGTCATATCTCATTCCTTCGGCTAAAATTTAAAGTAAGAAATCTGTATTAGTTTCCTATTTCTGTGTTAAAAATTACCACAAACTTAGTGGCTTAAAATGAAACAAATTTATTCTCTTACAGTTCTGGAGGTCAGAAGACTAAAATCAAGATATCGGCAGGGCTGTATTCATTCTGGAGGCTTCAGGAAAGAATGTATCTTTGCCTTTTTTAGCCTCTAGAGGCTGCCTGCATTTCTTTCCTCATGGCCCATTTCTTGCCTCATGGCTCATTCCTTGCAACACTCCAACTTCTTGCTTCCACTTTCAGATCTCCTAGGAGATCTGGAGACCCTAGGACCCTTGTGATTACTTCAGACCCACTCCGATAATACAGGATAATTTCCCCATTTAAAAATCCTTAATCACATCTGCAAAGTTCCTTTTGCTATATATGATAACATTCAGTGGTTCTTGGGGGACCACTATTTAGCCTACCACAATCTCTTTCTCACATTGTTCACAAACATAAATTCTGATGAATTTCAGGCCCATGTGTTTTTTATTTTTATTTTTAAAACTATTTTATTTATTTATTTATTTATTTGTTTGTTTGCACCAGGTCTTGGTTTGGTGCTAAGGATCTTCATTGCCACATGCGGGATCTTTGTTGCGGCATGTGGGCTTTAGTTGCACCATGCGGGATCTTTAGTTGCAGTATGAAAACTCTTAGTTGCGGCATGTGGGATCTAGTTCTCTGACCAGGGCTCGAACCCGGGCCCCCTGCATTGGGAGTGTGGAGTCTTAGTCACTGGACCACCAGGGAAGTCCCTCAGACCCATGTGTCTTTTAAAAAACATATCTTTCAAAGAATAAAAGAAAATTTAAGGGAATAGATTTATAATTCTAGATGTAGAAAGTCCTTAAATGAGTTTCAGAAACCTAAATCAGAGTGACATCAGTGAAATTTTTAATTTTTTTATTATTTTTATTTTTAATTTTTTAATTTTTAAAATTTTGGCCACCTGCATGGCTTGCGGGATCTCACTCCCCTGACTAGGGATTGAACCTGGGCCACAGCAGTGAAAGCACCAAATCCTAACCACTAGACCACCAGGGAACTCCCACATCAGTGAAAATTTTAAAGTAGAGAGGGGAAATCCAAAGTTCTTCCCCTCCATAAAAGCAGTAAATAAACTGGGAAAAAAACCACAAAACTGTCAAAACCAACTTTATCAGAACCTCTAGAAAGTAATAAAAAGTTCACAACCAAGCAAATGCTTAATCAAGAAAAAAAACAACAACAGGTGAATCTTGGTAAGACAGCTTTGTGGAATTTTGATTTTCACTCCTTATCCTCCATCCCTCACTCCCTGGTTCATTCAGCAGCAGCTTTCAAGATATCTTGCGTTATAGGTTAAGTTCCAAGTGCCAGAGAGAGCAGAACAGACCTTATTCTCAAAGAATTGTGGTAGTTTTTTTTTTTAACTTGTCTGGTGTTTCCCTCAAAGACCAGATCAAAGGGCTTGCCTTTATTTCACCTAACTTGGATCTCTCCCGATGCTAAGGCAGTTACCTGGAGGTATTTATCAAAAACATTTAAAGGCAAATGTATTATCTGTTGCTGCCTGGGGCAAAAAATAACAGTTGGAACAAGCAATAGAAAAGCTTGGGAGGGGAAATCCTGAGAAATGAGATGCTTTGGGGAATAAGGCTTTTGAAAAGTTCCCAAGACTCTGGAAGGGCATTGCATGCCCAGGGCTGGTGTGTGTTCAGAAAGACCGGAGAAGACCCTGGGCTCTCACCTGTAGCTGGCCTTAAGTCTCTGCTCAAGCAGGAAGTGAAGGCTAAGGCAGAATTGCTAACATCTGGATAAATGCTGAATGTGTGTCACAACATGCACATGGAAACCCGTAACAAACTGGGAGGTTTTCTGTTGTTGTTTTCCAGACATTAAAGGAAATCTGTCAAATCATTAGCTGATCACTGAGATAATTGAGCAGAGACTTCAGTGGCCCACATGACCAAAAAAAAAAGTGTTTACAAAATGAATTCAGAAAACTCAATAAAGAAACAAACAACAACCACAACAAGCAGGAACAGCAAACCTTGGGGAGGAAAGAATATAATTTCTGTAGATGCTGCATTGTAATATTCAAAAGGTACTTGTACAAAGAAGTAAAGGAAACCAGGAGAACAAAGTCTCATCAAATAGAGAATATCAATAAATAAATAGAGATTATTTTAAAATGAACCAAATAGAAATTCTGGAGTTGAAAAATGTATAACTGAAATTAAAAATTCACTTGAGGGGTTCAACAGCAGATTTAAACATGCAGAAGAAAGAGTCAGTGAAATTAAAGATAGGTCAATTGAGATTATCTGATCTGAGGAGCACAAAGAAAAATGAATGAAAAAAAATGAAGAATCTCAGAAATTTGTGAGACACCACCAAGCATACCAACGTACACGTAATTGGAGTCCCAGAAGGAGAGAAGAGAAAGGGACAGAAAGAATGTTTGAAGAAATAATGGCTGAAAACCTCCTAGATTTGATAAAAGATGTGAATGGTCATATTCAAAAAGCTCAGTGAACTTCAAGTAGGACAAAATCAAGGAGATACACACCAAGATACATTATAATCAAACTGTCAAAAATCAAAGACAAAGAGAATCATGAAATCAGCAAGAGAGAAATGACTTGTCAAGCACAAGGGATCATCAATAAGATTAGCAGCTGATTTCTCATCAGAAACCACAGAGGCCAGAGGGTATGAGACAACATATTCAAAATGCTAAAAGCAAAAAAAAAACCCTGTCAACCAAGAATTATATATCCAGCAAAATGATCTTGCAGAAATGAAAGAGGTATACTTATTGCATCATTTTTCACAATAGCCAATATGTGGAAGCAACCTAAATACCCATCAGTGGATTAAAGGATAAAGAAAATATTGAACATACGTATAATAGAATATTATTCAGTCTTAAAAAAGGAGGAAATCCTGTCATATACTACAGCAAGGATGAACTTTGAAGACAGTATGCTAAATAAAACAATCCAATCACAAAAAGACAAACACTCATGATTCCATTTATATGAAATATCTAAAGTAATCAAACTCATAGAAATGAAAGAATAGTAGTTTCCAGGGGCTGGGGTGAGGAGGAAATGGGAGTTGTTGTTCAATGAATATAGAGTTTCAGTTATGCAAGATGAAAAAGTTCTAGAGAACTGTTGTACAACTATGTGCATATAGATAACAATACTGTAACATATACTTAAAAGTTGTTAAGATGGTAAATTTATGCCATGTGTTTTGTTTTTTTTTTACCACACAAGAAAAGCCTAACAAAAAAGGAGGAAACCAAGACTTTCCCAGATAAATAAAAACTGAGAAATTGTTTCTGGTAAACATTCCCCTACAAGAAATGAAAAAAGGAGCCCTTTAATCTGAAATAAAAGGACACTAGACAGTAAATTCAAATCCACATGAAGAAATATCCACTAATAAAGGTAACCACATAGCTAAATATAAAAGTTAGTCTTAATGTATTTTTGGTTATAACTTCTCTTTTTAGTCTATTCAATTTTTAAAAATCTACATAAAACAATAATTATAAATCTATGTTGGGCACATATTGTGTAAAAATGTAATTTGAGACAATAACAGCATAGGGAGTGGAGGAGCTATATAGGAACAACGTTTTTATATATTATTGAAACTAAGTTGGTATTAACTTGAATTATCTTGTTGTAAATTAAGATGTTAATTGTAATCCCATGGAAAACCATTAATAAAATAACTAGAAAATATATAGTAAAGGAATTGAAAAGGAAAAAATGGTATACTAGAAAACTATTATTTAATTAATTACTATCCACTTAACACAAAAGAAGGCAGTAATAGGGTAACTACGGAACAAAAAAGATATGAGACATATGTAAAACAAATAGACAAATCACAAAAGTAAATCCTTTTCTATCAGTTATTGCATTAAATATAAATGGGTTAAACTCTCAAATTTAAAGCAGAGATTCTCAGAATGGATAAAAATTTGATCAAACTATAAGCTGTCTACAAGAGACTAACTTTAGATCCAGGACACAAATAGACTGAGAATGAAAGAATGGAAAAAGATATTTCAGTAACCAAAAGAGAGCAAACAATAAGCAAAAGAGAATTGGAGTGGCTATTCTAATATCAGACAAAATAGACTTTAAGACAAAAATTGTTACACAAGATAAAGAGGGACATTACATAATAATAAAAGAGTCAATTCATCAAGAAGATACAGCAATTGCAAACATATATGCAACTAACAACAGAGACCTAAAATATATTAAGCAAAAACTGACAGAGTTGAAGAGAGAAATAGACATTTCAACAACAGTAATTGGAGACTTCAACACCTCACTTTCAATAATCAATAGAACAACTAGGCAAAAGATAAGCAAGGAAATATAAAACTTGAATGACTATAAATCAACTAGACCTAACAGACATGTGTAGAACACTTCAGCCAAAAACAACAGGACTCACATTATTCCCAACTGTACATGGAACATTCTTCAGCACAGAACATGTTGGGTCATGAAACAAATCTCAATAAAGTTTAAAATATTGAAATGATATAAAGTATCTTCTCTGACAACAATGGAATGAAATTAGAAATCAATAAAAGAAGAAAATCTGGAGATTCACAAATATGTGGAAATTAAACTACACAGTCTTAAACAACCAATGGGTCAAAGAAGAAATCAAAAAGGAAATTAGAGAATACTTTGAGATGAATGAAAACAAAAACACAACATACCAAAACTTATGAGATGCAGCGAAAGCAGTGCTCAGGGGGAAATTTATAGATGTAAACATCTACATTTTTAAAAAAGAAGAAAGATCTCAAATCCACAACCCAACATTCCACCTTAAGGAACTAGAAAAAGAAGAGCAAACTAACCACAAAGCAACTAGAAGAAATGAAACAATACAGATTAGAGCAGAGATAAACAAAATAGAGAATAGAAAAATAGAAAGAATCAGTGAAACCAAAGGTTGGTCCTTTGAAGAGATCAACAAAACTAAACTTTTAGCTAGACTGACCCAGCAAAACAGAGAGAAGACTCAAATTAATAAAATCAAGAATGAAAATGGAGACATTACTTTCAATCTTGCATAAATAGAAAGTTCATAAGAGAATGCTTTGAAAAATGTACACCAAGAAATTGGATAAACTGGATAAAATAGACACATTCCTTGAAACACACAAAAACTACAACTGACTAAATAAATAGAAAATTTGAATAAACCTGTAGCAAGTAAAAAGATTGATTCAGTTATCTGAAAACTTCCAACTAATAAAAGCCCAGGATCAGATGTCTTCACTAGTGAATTTTATCAAACATTTAAAGAAGAATTAACACCAGTCCTCAAGCTCTTCCAAAAAAAATGGAAGAGGAGATAACACTACCTAACTCATGTGAGACCAGTATTACTTTGATACCAAAGCCAGACAAAGAAACCACAATAAAAGAAAGTACAGACCAATATCCTTTATGAATAAAGATGTAAAATTCCTCAACAAAATAGTAGCAAATGAAATCCAGCTGCATATTAAAAGGATTATACACCATGACCAAGCAGGATTTATTCCAGGAATGTAAGGGTGCATCAACATGAAAATCAGTCAGTGTAATACACCATATTATGAAAATGGAGAGGGGAAAGTCACATAATCAACTTGATAGATGCAGAAAAAGCATTTGACAAATTCCAGTACCCTTTCATGAAAAAAACCCAAAAAAACCTGTATAAGCCAGGAAGAGACGGAATCCTCCCCAACCTAAAAAAGGGCATCAATGAAAAAACTCACAGCTAACATCATGCTTGAAGCTTTCTCCCTAAAATCAGGAACAAGACAAGGATATCTGCTTTCACACTTCTTTCCACTATCTAGCATTGGAAGGTCTAGTCAGGGCAATTAGGCAAGAAAAAGAAATAAAAGTCATCCAAACTGGAAAAGAAGAAGTAAAGCTATTTCTATTCACAGATGACATAATTTTAAATATTGAAAACCATAAAGAATCTATTCAAAAACTATTAGAACTAATAAATGAATTCAGCAAAGTTGCAGGATACAAGATCACTTACAAACATCAGTTGTATTTCTATACTCTTAAATGAACGACCTGAAAATGAAATTAAGAACACAGTTCTATTTACAACATCATCAAAAATAATAAAATACTTCATAAATTTAACTGAGGAGGTACAAGACTCATATACTGGAAACTGTAAAACACTGCTGATAGAAATTAAAGAAAACCTGAATAAATAAAAAGACGTTCTGTGTTCATTGATTGGAAGACAATATTGTTAAGATGACAGTATTCCCTAAATTTACAGATGCAGTGCAATCCCTATCAAAATTTCAATTGCATGTTTTCCAGAAATGGATAAGTTGATCCTAAAATCCATATGAAGTAGCAAGGGACCCATAATAGTCAAAACAATCTTAAAAAGAACAAAGTTAGGGGACTCACAATTCTAACCTTCAAAACTTACTACAAAGCCACAGTAATCAAAACAGTGCAGTATTGGTATAAATATAGACATATAGATCAATGAAATAGAATTTTGAGTCCAGAAAGAAACCCTCACATTTATGGTCAACTGATTTTCAACAAGGGTGCCAACACTATTCAGTGGGACAAGAATAGTCTTTTCAACAAATGGTGCTGGGACAACTGGATATCCGTATGCATAAGAATGAAGTTGGACCCTTACCTCATACCATACACAAAAATTAACTCAAAATGGATCAAGATTTAATGTAAGAGATAATATAAAACTCTTAGAGGAAAACATAGGAGCAAATTTCCATTTCTTGGATTTGGCAGTGAAATCTTAGATAGGATATTAAAAACACAAGCAAAGAATATATAAGAAATAGAAAAAAATTAGTTAGACTTCATTACAGTAAAAAACTCCTGTGCACTGAAGGACACTATCAAGGAAGTTAAAAGACAACCCACAGAATGGGAGAAAATATTTACAACTCAAATATCTGATAAGGATCTAGTATTCAGAATATATTTTAACCTCTTACAACTCATCAACAAAAAGGCAAACAACTCAATTAAAAAATAGGCAAAAAACAAAAGGAATAAAACATCTAGGAATAAACCTACCTACAGAGACAAAAGACCTGTATGCAGAAAACTATAAGACACTGATGAAAGAAATTAGAGATGATACAACCAGATGGAGAGATATACCATGTTCTTGGATTGGAAGAATCAACATTGTGAAAATGACTATACTACCCAAAGCAATCTACAGATTCAATGCAATCCCTATCAAACTACCAAAGGCATTTTTCACAGAACTAGAACAAAAAATTTCACAATGTGTATGGAAGCACAAAAGGCCCCAAATAGCCAAAGCAATCTTAAGAAAGAAAAACGGAGCTGGAGGAATCAGGTTCCCTGACTTCAGACTATACTACAAAGCTACAGTCATCAAGGCAGTATGGTACTGGCACAAAAACAGAAATATAGATCAATGAAACAGGATAGAAAGCCCCGAGAAAAACCCACACACATATGGTCACCTTATCTTTGATAAAGGAGGCAAGAATATACAAAGGAGAAAAGACAGCCTCTTCAATAAGTGGTGCTGGGAAAACTGGACAGCTACATGTTAAAGAATGAAATTAGAACACTCCCTAACACCATACACAAAAATAAACTCAGAATAGATTAAAGACCTAAATGTAAGACCAGACACTATAAAACTCTTAGAGGAAAACATAGGCAGAACACTCTATGACATAAATCCCAGCAAGATCCTTTTTGACCCACCTCCTAGAGAAAGGGAAATAAAAACAAAAGTAAACAAATGGGACCTAATGAAACTTAAAAGCTCTTGCACATCAAAGGAAACCATAAACAAGACAAAAAGACAACCCTCAGAATGGGAGAAAATATTTGCAAGCAAAACAACTGACAAAGGATTAATCTCCAAAATATACGTGCAGCTCAATATCAAAAAAACAAACAACCCAATCCAAAAATGGGCAGAAGACCTAAATAGACATCTCTCCAAAGAAGACATACGGATTGCCAACAAACACATGAAAAGATGCTCAACATCAGTATCATTAGAGAAATACAAATCAAAACTACAATGAGGTATCACCTCACACCGGTCAGAATGGCCATCATCAAAAAGTCTACAAAAAATAAATGCTGGAGAGGCTGTGGAGAAATGGGAACCCTCTTGCACTGTTGGTGGGAATGTAAATTGATACAGCCACTATGAAGAACAGTATGGAGGTTCCTTTAAAAACTAAAAATAGAACTACCATACGGCCCAGCAATCCCACTACTGGGCATGTACCCTGAGAAAACCATAATTCAAAAAGAGTCATGTACCACAATGTTCACTGCAGCTCTATTTACAATAGCCAGGACATGGAAGCAACCTAAGTGTCCATCGACAGATGAATGGATAAAGAAGAAGTGGCACATATATACAATGGAATATTACTCAGCCATAAAAAGAAACAAAATTGAGTTATTTGTGGTGAGGTGGATGGACCTAGAGTCTGTCATACAGAGTGAAGTAAGTCAGAAAGAGAAAAACAAATACCATAAGCTAACACATATATATGGAATCTAAAAAAAAAAAAAGGTTCTGAAGAACCTAGGGGCAAGACAGGAATAAAGATGCAGACGTAGAGAATGGACTTGAGGACACAGGGAGGGGGAACGGTAAGCTGGGACAAAGTGAGAGAGTGGCATTGACATATATACACTACCAAATGTAAAATAGATAGCTAGTGGGAAGCAGCCACAGAGTACAGGGAGATCAGCTCGGTGCTTTGTGACCACCTAGAGGGGTGGGATAGGGAAGGTGGGAGGGAGACACAAGAGGGAGGAGATATGGGGATATATGTATATGTATAGCTGATTCACTTTGTTATACAGCATTAACTAACACACCATTGTAAAGCAATTATACTCCAATAAAGATGTTAAAAATAAATAAAGTTAGTAAGCTAAACAAAAAAAAAAGAATAGCTACCTTGCTTACCTTGCTGGGTTGCTGAGAAAGGCATTGTAAAAGGAAAAATACTAATAAGATCAAGAGTTAGAAAGTTGATCTTTCAGATCAACTCAATAATGTAAAATCTCAGGAGGTTACGAGCTGCCAAGACACTTGGGACAGACTGTCCACAGAGGCTCATTTTGGCCCAAGTCCAACTTTATTCTTTATCCTCTGCATAGTAATACACACCAGCCTCAGATTGTGTCCAGGTTTCCCCCTCATCATTTCAGGAAAACTGCTCTTGAATCAACGCTAAATCATTTCTATCGTTTCTGTCTCACAGGTTCATTGACTTGACTAAAATGCATATCAGTCACTCCCACCCACTTAAACCATGTATTTTTGAGAATTATGTATTCAAGTGAGGCAGTATCAGAGAATAATTAAGAGGCTCTTGGGTCAGATTGCCTTGGCTTAGAGCTGAGCTCCACACCTTAACAAATATGTAGGCTTGGTAAATATGTAGGCATGCCTCAGTGAAGTGGGTTAAGAAAAGTACCTAATATGTAGAATTGTTATGCAGTGAAATGACAAAACAAATGGTAGTTTATTAGAACAGTGTCTAGCACACCTTAAGCACTCAATTAATGTTAGCTCTTTGTTAACAGTCCCTTTATCTTCCTGGGTCTTTTGTGGAACCTAAATGAGTCCTTTCTGGGTCTGGATTGAGAAAATTCCTCATCCTGAATGGATGGGAACACCATCTGGGCTTTCCAGTCTCCCCGCTCTCGCTACAAAGAGGTCTCATTTTTTCATTTCTATAGGTTCATATATTTTAAATTCTTAGACGCCACCCCCCACTCTTACCACCCCCAACCCCACCCCACTGAAAGTAAGTTGAAGCTTAAATAGAATACCTATTTCACCAGGTTAGCTACAATCCCAGAGCTGGTCACTGCTGATCATATCCCAGCTGTAATTCATATTTCCACAGAACTGATGACAAGGACCATGATGATAGCCAACATTTATTAAGCACAGTTATGTACAGCATCTGATAGTACTAGGCACAGTTCTAGTGCTTTACATGTGATTCATGTGATCATAAAAACAATCCTATGAGGACACTGAGGTTAAATAATGTGTCTAAGACCACCCTGCTACTAAATGGTGGAGCCTAGACTGCTGCACCCCTACTCCCTCCCCAAAATCTTAATTACCTTTGCAATAGTGTGGAGTTTTTACAAATCAAATAAAAGTCAGAAATCACAGAAAGTACCAACTTGTTCAACTAAAGCACTCCATTGCTGGTGGGAGTGTAAATTGATACAATTAATTTGGAAAACAACCTGGCATTATATACTGAAGTTGAATATGATGCATTCCCTATGGCCCAGAAAATCCATTCAGTTTCTAAGTGTGATCCTTAGAACAGTCTTTCTCAAATATTTTTGGTTTCAAGACCCTATTATAGTCTTAAAAATTGTTAAGAACCCCGAAGAGCTTTTGTTTATGAAGGTTATAGCTATCAGTATTTCCCATATTATAAACTACAACTGAGACATTTTAAGAATCTTTACTTTTAATTCACTTAAAAATAACGATAGTAATAATCACGTTGCATGTTAGCAGAAATAACATTTTTATGGAGAACAGCTTTATTTTCCAATACAAAGCACAGTTGACCCTTGAAAAACATGGGTTTGAACTGTGGAGGTCCACTTACATGTGGATTTTTGTTTTCAATAAATATGTATTGCAGCCCTACATGATCTGTGGTTAGTTGAATCTGCAGATGTTGAATGGCAGAATGGAAGGCCAACTTGTAAACTTACAGGTGAATATTCCACTGTGTGGAGGGTCATCACCCCAACCCCCAGATTGTTCAAGGGTCAGCTGTAGTGAGATGAGTGATATTGTTTTACATTTTTTAAAATTGAAGTGTAATTGACCTACAACACTATATTCATTCCAGGTACACAGCATAGTGATTCGATATTTCTATGTTACAAAATGATCACCACAATTAGTCACCATCTGGTCAACATACAAAGTTATTATAATGTTATTGACTATATTCCCCATGCTATACATTTTATACCTTTCACTCATTTATTTTGTAATGGAAGATTGTACCTCTTAATCTCCCTCACCTATTTCACTCATCCTTCCACTCTCCTCCCCTCTGGCAACCACCAGTTTATTTTCTTTATCTTTGAGTCTTTCTATATGGTTGTGTTTGCTCATTTATATTGTTTTTTAGATCCCACATCTTGTGATGAATCATAAGGTATTTCTCTTTCTCCGTCTGGCTTATTTCAGTTAGCACAATACCCTCTAGGTCCATCCATGTTGTTGCAAATGACAAGAATTCATTCTTTTATGTGGCTGAGTAATATTCCATTGTAAAGATATGATTATATCACATCTTTATCCATTTATCTATTGATGGGCACTTAGGTTGCTTCCATATTTTGGCTATTGTAAATAATGCTGCAATGGACATATATCTTTTCTAATTAGTGGTTTTGTTTTCTTTGGATAAATACCCAAGAGTGGAATTGCTGGATCATACAGTAGTTCTAGTTTTAATTTTTCAAGGAATCTGCATACTGTTTTCCATAGTGACCGCACCAACTTACATTCCCACCAACAGTGCACAAGGGTTACTTTTTCTCCACATTCTCACCAACCCTTGTTATTTTTTAACAATAGCCATTCTGACAGGTGTGAAGTGATATTTCATTGTGGTTTTGTTTTTCATTTCCCTGATTACTAGTGATGTCAAGTGATCTCTTCACGTGCCTGTTGGCCGTCTGTATGTCTTTCTTGGAAAAATGTCTATTCAGATCCTCTGCCCATTTTTTAATCAAGACGTTTGTTTAATGTTGAGTTGCATGAGTTCTTTGCATATTTTGGATATTAACCCTTTCTTGGATATATTGTTTGCAAATATCTCCTCCTATTCAATAGGTGACCTTTTTGTTGTTGATAGTTTCCTTCACTGTGCAAAAGCTTTTTCGTTAGATATAGTCCCATTTTTGCTTTTGTTTCCCTTGCCTGAGGAGACATATACAAAAAATATATATATATATATATATATATTACTGAAACCGATGTCAAAGAGCATACTGCCTGTGTTTTCTTCTAGAAGTTTTATGGTTTCAGGTCTTACATTTAAGTCTTTAATACATTTTGAATTTATTTTTGTGCATGGTGTGAGAAAGTAGTCCAGTTTGATTCTTTTGCATGTGGCTGTCCAGTTTTCCAAACACCATTTATTGATTCTTTAATTCAGCTAGAAGACCTTTTTTCTTCAGAAAAATGAAACATTGTAAGCAACAGTACTTCCAAGACTGTCATCATGGGTGACAAAATGACCCAATAGCCCACTTCCACAAAACCCTAATTTAGCAAACCAACTCAGAGGGGCTCAGGTTTTCATAATGATGGAGATTTAAGTTTCAAGAAGTCATGTCCAAGTCTGGGAGACCACCAATAGAAGATTACTTTCTAGACATAATTGGGTCCTTCAGTTTATGCAACACCCTAGCAAATCAAAGTTCATAAATTACACTCTTTGGGACTAAGAAACAGACTTAGTTTATCTCCATTTACTTCAGGTAATGGAAGATGTGCATATCTTTTGCTGTTTGCTCTCAGATCCATTCCTTGCTCTGCCTTGTATTGTAGGGAGCTGTGTGTCCGAGTTTCCCTTGCCAACTGGCTTCCAGGTAGGTTCACCTAATGGAACACATCAGGAGAAAATTGAAATTCAGAAAGTGAGGGGGGAGCCTGGGGATTTCTTCAGGTCTTACCATGCCTCAAACAATGTCTCTGGTTCCCATTCCTTATGGGACAGCTCGTTTCTCTATGGTCCCTGCTCCCTCTGGGCAGCATTCTAGGCTCTTGTAATACCACTTCCTTCCTTGTCATCTGACCGTAGATATGGTAATAGATCCTTGGCATTGCTAGCCTTGGGGTTGACTCATACCCTTTTTGGCTTCTCAGTGCTTCCATCACCTGTATAATTCTTGTATTAAATTCCAGCTGGATCATGACTGAAAAAGTTTGTTTATACTAAGCCTCTGTGTGCTTTGGGAAACCAGGAATAGTCAAACAATCCGGGCTTTGGAAGAACAGGATTTGTAGTAGAGCCAGGCTTCACAGAACAGAAACTGGATACAAGGCAATTCTCCAGACCTCTACAGCAGGAGTCTATTAATTCTCTTTAATGCTGTGCCATGAACATGAGTCAGTTATTCTCTCCATATGCCTGTTTCTTTACCAATGACTTCCTCCTCTTATACTCTTGCTGTGTCCTTTGCGTGCCTCATAACTTTGGCTAACTCACAAGTTTCGAATCTCTCTGTCTTCACTTTTCGTTGGCCTATGATGACTTTGACAGCTTCTCTCTACATCAGAAACTTTCTGTTTTAGCTCCCACTGATAATATGCCTTATCTCTCAGTACTTGTTGGTTCAAATCTATGAGAGAAGAAATCTGATTATCCAGGCTCATTTTTCTATAGTAGACTATGTCATCGGTTGTGGTCAGTCTGTGGATTGGGTAATATTTTCAATTCTGGTATAATCAGCTACTGTCTATGGCTAGGGTCTAAGTTCAAAGACAGACAGAGAGAGACAGAAAGAGAGAGAACACATTTTAGTGATTAAGGTTATGTGCTCTGAAATCAGACTGCTTAGGCAGAAATCAGGTCCTGCCACTTAGCATGTGTTCATGCTATTTTCTCTGAACTTCCACTTCTTCACCTATAAAATGGAGATAATGAATGTGCCTGTTTCATAAGCTTGTTGTGAGGATCAATGGTGTTACATGTAAAATAGCTACCACAGTGTTTGGCACATGGTAAACACTCAGTATTAGTTATCATTACTACTACTAATAGTAATGTAGAACGACTCCTTCAACAGGACTATGGGTGGGATAGTTTCTCTCAGAACAGAGCAAGGGGATATACTCTATTAATAAGATTTCAATTATGTAAGGATATTTGGAGGCTGCTTGGTATTGGGGATATTATAGATAGTTGCCTCCCATTCTTTTTTAAAATATTTATTTATTTATTTATTTGGCTCCACCGGGTCTTAGTTGTAGCATGCGGGATCTTTGTTGCCGAGTTCAAGATCTTCATGGCGGCATGCGGGATCTTTAGTTGCAGCATGCAGGATCTTTTAGTTGTGGCACGTGGGATCTAGTTCCCTGACCAGGGATCGAACCCAGGCTCCTGCATTGGGAGTGCAGAGTCTTAACCACTGGACCACGACGGAAGTGCCGCCTTCCATTCTTTAACTTCATCTTCATCTTCCTGTTAACTGGTTTACTTGCATATACTCTTGCTCCCATTAACAATCCCCTCTCTCTCCACACTGTAGCTATAGAGATCTTTCAAAATCACAGTCTGATTGTGTTCCCATTGCTCTTAAAATGATTGGAAATTTTGTCTCCAAGGCCCTGCATGGTCTGACTCCCTCTGTCTTCCATCCTCACAGTAGCTTTTCCCATTTGCTTTTTGCTCCAGTTCAGTTCCTTTCTCACATTCGGCTTTAGAAAATATTTTGTACTAAAGTAGTTACTGATAAAATAATGTGATATGTGGAGTTTGCTTGAAAATATCCCATGTCCCTAAAAGTGTTAATGAAAACAATAAAAGAGAAAGAATTTGCAAAATGTGGGAAGTTGTTGAAGCTGAGTGGTGGGTAGATGGGGGTACATTATACTATTCTCTATTTCTGTGTGTATACTTGAATATTTTTTACAATAATTTTAATTTAAAAAGAAAGTATTTTTAGTTGAATGATAATGAAAATGCTTTATATCAAAATTGTGAGCTGCACCTTAAACCATGATCAGAGGGAAATATGTAGCCTTAGATACATCTTTTAGAAAAAAAGAAATACCAAACAGAATTGAGCTAAGCATCCATCACAAGAAATTGGAAAAGGTAACAGCAAATGAAATTCAAATAAGAAAGAGCAGAAATTAATGAAACAAAATAAATAATATGAAGAATCAGCAAGGCAAGAGGTACTTCTTTGCACTATAATAACTTTCCTAAATCTGGTGACTATGGTTAATTTTTTAAAAAGAGAGAAGGGGGACTTCCCTGGTGGTGCAGTGGTTAAGAATCTGCCTGCCAATGCAGGGGACACGGGTTCAAGCCTTGGTCCGGGAAGGTCCCACATGCCGCGGAGCAACTAAGCCCGTGCACCACAACTACTGAGCCTGTGCTCTAGAACCCATGAGCCACAATTACTGAGGCCACATGCCACAACTACTGAAGCCCACGTGCCTAGAGCCCATGCTCTGCAACAAGAGAAGCCACATTAATGAGAAGCCCGTGGACCGCAATGAAGAGTAGCCCCCGCTCGCCACAACTAGAGAAAGCCCGTGCACAGCAACAAAGACCCAAAGCAGCCAAAAAGTAATTAATTAATTAATTAATTTTAAAAAGAGAGAGAAGGGACAAATTACTCATGTCAGGAGTAAAACTTAATACCAGACATTCCAAGGGTCACAAGAGGATATTATGAACATCTTTGTGACAAATTTAAATTAAAATGGCACATTCTTAGAAAAATATAATTTACTCAGAAGAACCAGAAATCTGAATGGTCCTATATGTATTAAAAAATTAAATCCATAATTAAAAACTTTCCCAAATGGCTTTACTGCTGAATTTTTCCAAATATTTAAGGAAGAAATGATACCAATCCTACACAAATATTTACAGAGAATAGAAAAGTGGGGAGAATCTATCAATTCATCTTATAAATCGAGGATTTCTTTCATACAAAAACCTGTTGAGAACATAACAAGAAAAGAAATTGTGAGTAATTCTCACTCATGAACATAGAGGCAAAACTCTTAAACAAAATATTAGCAAATCAAATCAGGCAATACATATATAAACCAATAAGAAACAAGTAGAAAATAAAGCTATTAAATGCCATACTTTAAAATTAAAAGAACATAAAATATTTAGGAATAAATCTAGCAAAAAATATAAAAGATCTATATAGAAAACCACAAAACATTACTGAGAGAAATTAAAGGAGATCTAATTATGCATGAATTATAAACCCATTACTATAAAAAATTAACTCTTTCCCCAAAGGTTTTTAGATTCAATGCAATTCTAAAATATCGTATGTATATTGTGTGTATATACAATGTATATATGAAAACAAATTAATTTTAAAATGTATATGGGAAAACAAAGAGCCAAGAATAGCACCATACTCTTATGAAAGAACAAAGTTCTAGGGTATTAGAGAGGAGAATATTTTTGTGATTTTGGAGTATGCAGAAATACTTGATAAATTGGACTAGATTCAAATTAAGAAATATCAAAAGATACCACTGAGAGGAAAGACTTTGAGAAGATATGTAAAGCCTTATATTTAGAACATATAAAAGAATGCCTATAAATCAATAGGGAAAAAATAAGCAACCCAATTTAAAAAATGGATAGGAAACTTGATGAGGCACTTCACAAACGAGGATATCCAAACAGCCAATAAACATTTGAGAAGGTCATCAGAAAAATGCAAATTAATATCACAGTGTAATACTACTATATATCTACCAAAATGACTAAAAATAAAAAAACATGACAATGCCATATCTGGAAAAATTTAAAACAATCAGATTTCTAAAAACACTGTTGATGGAAATATATTTTGGTGCAATCAATTTTTTGTTTTTTTTGGATGGACCACACGGCATGTGGGATCCTAGTTCCCTGATCAGAGATCAAACCTGCCCCCTGCATTGGAAGCACAGAGTCTTAACCACTGGACCGCCAGGGAAGTCCCATATTTTGGTGCAACCATTTTTAATCTTTGATTTAGAAAATGAAATCACAATACCAATAGATATGTAATGAAATGTTCACAGAAGCATAATTCATTATATCCAAAATTGGCTATTACTTATAAAGCCTATCAATAGTATAGAATGGATAAATATATTGTAGCATAGCCAAGCAAAGGAATATTATACAGCAATAAAAAATAAAGTGTGCTGGTCCACAAAATGTGGATGAATCTCATTAATGTAATGTTGAATGAAAGGAGCCAAACACAAAAGAACACATACCAAATGAATGAATTTATCTGAAGTTCAAAGCAGGCAAAAACTAAGCCATAGTGCTAGAAGTCATGCTGTGGTAAACATTGGGGAGGAGATAGTGGCAGGAAGGGGTTAAGATATAAATTTCTGAGATTCTGGCAATATTCTATTTCTTGATTTTGGTGCAATTACCAGAGCATGTTCACTTGTGATAATTTATTGACCTGTACACTTACAATTTGTGCACATATCTGTATATATGTTATACTTAAATTTAAAAAATTTAAAAACCAAACTAGTGTAATATTTTTGAAGAATATATAAATACTTATAAAAATGTATGTATGGAGGGTGAATTGGAAATACATGTGTTTAATATACTATAATGAATGGCTATAGTAGGAGGGGAATGAGAATGGGGATGAGGGAATAAGAGGGAGACATGTACAATTTTTTTAATTTTAATTTACTCTCTATTACCCCCATTATTATTCCTCATTTTCTGTTTTTCTGGGTTTTTTTCTCTCTCTCTTCTTTATTAAACTAGCTAGGTTATCTTTTAAAGCTTGATTTCCTTTAATTTTTTTCTCCAAATAGTCATCCCTTCAATTTTTTTTTTTTTTTTTTTTTTTTTTGGCTGCATGACATGTGGGATCTTAGTTCCCTGACCATGGATTGAAACCATGACCCCTGAAGTGGAAGCATGGAGTCTTAACCACGGGCCACGAGGGAAGTCCCAGTCATCCCTTCAATTTATGTTCCCTCCCCATGCCATGATTCCATCCAATCTATTTTTCACATTGCCATAAGTTATCTTTCTAAAATGGAAATCCAATCAGGTATTTCAATGACTCACCACATCCTACAGAAAAAAAATCAAGTTCTTCAAAAAATGTGATAGACCCTTCAAAACCTTGCTTATACCTACATTTTTTGCTATTTCTCCATTTGGACCTTGTATGTCAATTGAGTTGAATTCCTCATTGTTCCCACCCACAAGTCATGCTGTTGTATTCCTCCATGTATTTACACATGCAATATCCTACTGGAATGTCTGACAGAGTCAGGAATATTCTACCTTTGTTATGGCAAAGTGTGGCTGCTAGCTATGTGATCATTCTTCTGGGAGAGCTACAGGGATTTGTTCAGGCAACAAAGATTTTATAAGTTGAAGTAAAAGTTTGGGGTGCAGAAAGAGTAGACCACTCTTCCTTGATTTAAAAAAAAAGTATATTTGTTAGGATATAGGTTCAGCTACTATGATCTAAAATAATAGTGGCTTAAATAAATTAGAAGATTTTTTTTCACTCTTAGATAAATCTGGATAAACAATTTAGGATCAGTGTGATGGCTCTACAGTTATAAGGGGCCCAGGCTTTTTTGCATTATTGCTCCAATATTCTTACCTGTGGATTCTGTATTGTGAATAAAATGGCTGGTCAACACCCACTGTAACATCTACATTCCAGCCAGTAGGCAAGAAGAAATTGTCAAGAAGAAGGCCTTTCTTTCAAGAGTAAAGTATAGAGATTGAACATTTTATTTCAAGACAATTCCCATTATCTAAATCTGGGGTTCTCAACCAGGGTTAAGTTTGCTCCCCCTACTCACGCCCCAGGAGACATTTGACAAGGTCTGGAGACACTTTTAGTTGTCACAACTAGGAGAGATGTGCTACTGACATCTAAGAGGGAAAGACCAGGACAGCTGCTAAACATCCTACAGTGCACAACCCTCTGCAATAAAGAATTATCTGGACAACTGGATATCCACATGCAAAAGAATAAATTTGGATCTCTACTTCATACCATATACAAAAATTAACTCAAAGTGGATCAGGAGAGACCTTCAAGATGGCAGAGGAGTAAGAAGTGGAGATCACCTTCCTCCTCATAAATACATCAAAAATACATCTGCATGTGGAACAACTCCTACAGAACACCTACTGAGGATGGAGTTAGAGTCTGTCATACAGAGTGAAGTAAGTCAGAAAGAGAAAAACAAATACAGTATGCTAACACATATATATGGAATCTAAGGGAAAAAAAAAAAGGACATGAAGAACCTAGTGGCAAGATGGGAATAAAGACACAGACCTACTAAAGAATGGACTTGAGGATATGGGGAGGGGGAGGGGTGAGATGTGACAGGGTGAGAGAGTGTCATGGACATATATACACTACCAAATGTAAAATAGATAGCTAGTGGGAAGCAGCCGCATAGCACAGGGAGATCAGCTCGGTGCTTTGTGACCACCTAGAGGGGTGGGATAGGGAGGGTGGGAGGGAGGGAGATGCAAGAGGGAAGAGATATGGGAACATATGTATATGTATAACTGATTCACTTTGTTTTAAAGCAGAAACTAACACACCATTGTAAAGCAATTATACTTCAATAAAGATGTTAAAAAAAAAAAAAAAAGAACACCTACTGAATGCTGGCAGAAGACCACAGACCTCCCAAAAGGCAAGAAAATCCCCACGTGCCTGGGTAGGGCAAAAGAAAAAAGTAAAAACATAGACAAAAGAATAAAGAGAGGACCTGCACCTCGGAGAGAGAGCTGTGAAGGAGGAAAAGTTTCCACACACTAGGGAGCCCCTTCACTGGTGCGGACAGGGGTTGGGCAGGGGGGAAGCTTCGGAACCATGAAGGAGAGCACAGCAACAGGGGTGCAGAGGGCAAAGTGGAGAGATTCCCACATAAAGGGTCAGTGCCAGCACTCACCAGCCTGAGATGCTTGTCTGCTCACCCACCGGGGCAGGTGGGGGCTGGGAGCTGAGGCTCAGGCTTCAGAGTTCAGACCCCAGGGAGAGGACTGGAGTTGGCTGCATGAAGACAGCCTGAAGGGGGCTAGTACACCACAGCTAACTGGGACGGAGTGCAGGAAAAAGTCTGGACCTGCCGGAGAGGCAAAAGACCTTTGTTTCAGGGTGTGTGAGGAGAGGGGATTCCTTCCCAGTGTGCCCACAGAAGGCAGAGCACTGCTTAAGCGAGCTCCAGAGATGTGCACAAGCCGCGGCTATCAGCTTGGACCCCACAGACGGGCGTGAAATGCTAAGGCTACTGCTGCCACCAAGAATCCTGTGTGCAAGCATAGGTCACTATCCACACCCTGCTGGGAGCCTGTGCAGCACACCACTGCCAGGGTCCCGAGATCCAAGGACAACTTCACCAGGAGAACACACGGCACGCCTCAGGCTGTTGCAATGTCACGCATGCCTCTACCACCTCAGGCTTGCCCCGCATTCCAATTGACTACCATATCCCTCCCTCTCCGTGGCCTGAGTGAGCAAGAGAGCCCTAATCAGCTGCTGCTTTAACCCCCTCCTGTCTGGACAGGGAACAGACACCCTCAGGTGACATACACGCAGAGGTGGGACCAAAACCAAAGCTGAACCCAAGAATCTGTGTGAACAAAGAAGAGAAAGGGAAATTTCTCCATGCAGCCTCAGGAGTAGTGGATTAAATCCCCACAATCAACTTGAAAAACCCTGCATCTGAACAATACCTGAATAGACAACGAATGTTCCCAAAATTGAGGAGGTGGACTTTGGGAGCATCTGTAGACTTGGGGTTTGCCTTCTGTGTCAAATTTGTTACTGGTTTTATGTTTATCTTAGTACACTATTTAGTGCTTATTATCATTGGTGGATTCACTTATTGGTTTGGTTGCTCTCTTCCTTTTTCTAATATATATATATTTTTTTCCTTTTACTCTTTTTATGAGTGTGTATGTGTATGCTTCTTTGTGTGATTTTGTCTGTATAGGTTTGCTTTTACCATTTGTCCTAGGGTTCTGTCTGTTCGTTTTTTTGTTTTTGTTTCTGTTTTTGTTTTTGTTTCCTCTCTTGCTTTTCTTCTGAGCCATGTGGCTGGCAGGGTCTTGGTGCTCTGGCTGGTTGTTGGGCCTGAGCCTTCGAGGTGGGAGGGCCGAGTCCAGGACATCGGACCACCAGAAACCTCCCGACCCCACATAATATCAATCGGCGAAGCTCTCCCAGAGATCTTCGTCTCAACACTAAGACCCAGCTCCACCCAACGGCCAGCAAGCTCCAGTGCTGGATGCCCCATGCCAAACAACTAGCAAGACAAGAACACAACCCCACCCGTTAGCAGAGAAGCTGCCTAAAGTCATACTGAGTTCACAGACACTCCAAAACACATCACCGGACATCGTCCTGCCCACCAGAAGGACAAGATACAGCCCCACCCATCAGAACACAGGCACCAGTCCCCTCCACCAGGAAGCCTACACAAGCCACTGAACCAACCTCACCCACTGGGGGCAGACACCAAAAATAACAGGAACTACGAACGTACAGCCTGCAAAAAGGAGACCCCAAACACAGTAAATTAGACAAAATGAGAAAACAGAGAAATATGCAGCAGATGAAGGAGCATGGTAAAAACCCACCAGACCAAACAAATGAAGAGGATATAGGCAGTCTACCTGAAAAAGAATTCAGAGTAATGATAGTAAAGATGATCCAAAATCTCGGAAACAGAATGGAGAAAATACAAGAAACATTTAACAAGGACTTAGAAGAACTAAAGAGCACACAAACAATGATGAACAACACAATAAATGAAATTAAAAATACTCTAGGTGGAATCAATAGCAGAGTAACTGAGGCAGAAGAATGCATAAGTGACCTGCAAGATAAAATAGTGGAAATAACTGCCACAGAGCAGAATAAAGAAAAAAGAATGAAAATAATTGAGGACAGTCTCAGAGACCTCTGGGACAACATTAAACAGACCAACATTCGAATTATAAGGGTCCCAAAAGAAGAAGAGAAAAAGAAAGGGTCTGAGAAAATATTTGAAGAAATTATAGTTGAAAACTTCCCTAACATAGGAAAGGAAATAGTCAAGTCCAGGAAGCACAGAGAGTCCCATACAGGATAAACCCAAGGAAAAACACACCAAGACACATATTAATCAAACTATCAAAAATTAAATACAAAGAAAAAATATTAAAAGCAGCAAGGGAAAAGGAACAAATAATATAAAAGGGAAACCTCATAAAGTTAACAGCTGATCTTTCAGCAGAAACTCTACAAGCCAGAAGGGAGTGGCAGGACATATTTAAAGTGATGAAAGGGAAAAAACAGCAACCAAGATTACTCTACCCAGCAAGGATCTCATTCCAATTTGACGGAGGAATTAAAACCTTTACAGAAAAGCAAAAGTTAAGGGAATTCAGCACCACCAAACCAGCTTTAAAACAAATGCTAAAGGAACTTCTTTAGGCAGGAAACACAAGAGAAGGAAAAAACCTACAAAAACAAACCCAAAACAATTAAGAAAATTGTGATAGGAACATACATATCAATAATTACCTTAAATGTAAATAGATAAAATGCTCCAACCAAAAGACACAGACTGGCTGAATGGATACAAAAACAATGTCTACAAGAGACCCACTTCAGACCTAGGGACACATACAGACTGAAAGTGAGGGGATAGAAAAAGATATTCCATGCAAATGGAAATCAAAAGAAAGCTGGAGTAGCAATACTCATATCAGACAAAATAGACTTTAAAATAAAGACTATTACAAGAGACAAAGAAGGACACTACATAATGATCAAGGAATCAATCCAAGAAGAAGATATAACAACTGTAAATATTTCTGTACCCAACATATGAGCACCTCAATACATACGGCAAATGCTAACAGCTATAAAAGAGGAAATTGACAGTAACACAGTAATAGTGGGGAACTTTAACACCTCACTTACACCAATGGACAGATCATCCAAAATGAAAATAAATAAGGAAACACAAGCTTTAAATGATACACTTAACAAGATGGGCTTAATTGATATTTATAGGACATTCCATCCAAAAACAACAGAATACACTTTCTTCTCAAGTGCTCATGGAACATTCTCCAGGATAGATCATACCTTGGGTCACAAATCAAGCCTCAGTAAATTTAAGAAAACTGAAATCGTATCAAGTATATTATCCAACCACAATTCTATGAGACTACGTATCAATTACAGGAAGAAAACTGTAAAAAATACAAACACATAGAGGCTAAACAATATGCTACTAAATAACCAAGAGATCACTGAAGAAATCAAAGAGGAAATCAAAAAATACCTAGAAACAAATGACAATGAAAACACAATGACCCACAACCTATAGGATGCAGCAAAAGCAGTTCTAAGAGGGAAGTTTATAGCAATACAATCCTACCTCAAGAAACAAGAAAAATCTCAAATAAACAACCTAACCTTACACCTAAAGCAATTAGAGAAAGAAGAACAGAAAAACCCCAAAGTTAGCAGAAGGAAAGAAATCATAATCATCAGGTCAGAAATAAAAGAAAAAGAAATGAAGGAAACAATAGCAAAGATCAATAAAACTAAAAGCTGGTTCTTTGAGAAGATAAACAAAATCGATAAACCATTAGCCAGACTCATCAAGAAGAAAAGGGAGGGCTTCCCTGGTGGCGCAGTGGTTAAGAATCCACATGCTAATGCATGGGACATGAGTTCGAGCCCTGGTCTGGGAAGATCCCACGTACCGTGGAGCAACTAAGCCCGTGTGCCACAACTACTGAAGCCTACACACCTAGAGCCCATGCTCCACAACAAGAGAAGTCACCGCAAAAAGAAGCCTGCTCACCACCACAAAGAGTAGTCCTCGCTCACCACAACTAGAGAACGCGCGCACGCAGCAATGAAGACCCAACACAGCCAAAAATAAATAACTTAATTAATTAATTTTTAAAAAAAAGAAAAAAGGGAGAAGACTCAAATCAACAGAATTAGAAATGAAAAAGAAGTAACAACTGAACCTGCAGAAATACAAAGGATTATGAGAGACTACTACAAGCAACTATATGCCAATAAAATGGACAACCTGGAAGAAATGGACAAATTCTTAGAAAAGTTCAAACTTCCAAGACTGAACCAGGAAGAAATAGAAAATATGAACAGACCAGTCACAAGCAATGAAATTGAAAATGTGATTAAAAATCTTCCAACAAAAAAAAGTCCAGGACCAGATGGCTTCACAGGTAAATTCTATCAAACACTGAGAGAAGAGCTAACACCTATCCTTCTTAAACTCTTCCAAAATATAGCAGAGGGAGGAACACTCCCAAATTCTTTCTACGAGGCCACCATCACCCTGATACCAAAACCAGACAAAGATGTAATAAAGAAAACTACAGACCAATATCGCTGATGAACATAGATGCAAAAATCTTCAACAAAATACCAGCAAACAGAATCCAACAGCACATTAAAAGGATCATACACCATGATCAAGTGGTGTTTATCCGAGGAATGCAAGGATTCTTCAATAAATACAAATCAATCAATGTGATGCACCATATTAGCAAATTGAAGAAAAAAAACCATGTGATAATCTCAATAGGTGCAGAAATAGCTTTCAACAAAATTCAACACCCATTTATGATTAAAAACTCTCCAGAAAGTGAGCAAAGATGGAACCTACCTCAACATAATAAAAGCCATATATGACAAACCCACAGTGAACATCATTCTCAATGGTGAAAAACTGAAACCATTTCCTCTAAGATCAGGAATAAGATAAGGTTGCCCACTCACTACTATTATTCAACATAGTTTTGGAAGTTTTAGCCACAGCAATCATAGGAGAAAAAGAAATAAAAGGAATCCAAATTGGAAAAGAAGAAGTAAAGCTGTCACTGTTTGCAGATGACATGATACTATACATAGAGAATCCTAAAGATGCTACCAGAAAGCTACTAGAGCTAATCAATGAATCTGGTAAAGTAGCAGGATACAAAATTAATGCACAGAAATCTCTTGCATTTCTATACACTAATGATGAAAAATCTGAAAGAGAAATTAAGGAAACACTCCCATTTACCATTGCAACAAAAAGAATAAAATACCTAGGAATAAACCTACCTAAGGAAAAAAAAGACCTGACTGCAGAAAACTATAAGACACTGTTGAAAGAAATTAAAGGTGATACAAACAGTTGGAGAGATATACTATGTTCTTGGATTGGAAGAATCAATATTGTGAAAATGACTACTGCCTAAAGCACTGTACAGATTCAATGCAATCCCTATCAAGCTACCAATGGCATTTTTTACAGAACTAAAACAAAAAATTTTACAATTTGTATGGAAACACAAAAGACCCCGAATAGGCAAAGCAATCTTGAGAAAGAAAAACGGAGCTGGAGGAATCAGGCTCCCTGACTCCAGACTATACTACAAAGCTACAGTAATCAAGACTGTATGGTACTGGCACAAAAACAGAAATATACATCAATGGAACAGGATAGAAAGCCCAGAGATAAGCCCACACACATATGGTCACCTTATCTTTGATAATGGAGGCAAGAATATACAATGGAGAAAAGACAGCCTCTTCAATAAGTGGTGCTGGGAAAACTGGACAGCTACATGTAAAAGAATGAAATTAGAACACTTCCTAATACCACACACAATAATAAACTCAAAATGGATTAAAGACCTAAATGTAAGGCCAGACACTATAAAACTCTTAGAGGAAAACATAAGCAGAACACTCTATGACATAAATCCCAGCAAGATCCTTTTTGACCCACCTCCTAGAGAAAGGGAAATACAAACAAAAATAAACAAATGGGACCTAATGAAACTTAAAAGCTTTTGCATAGCAAAGGAAACCATAAACAAGATGAAAAGACAGCCCTCAGAATGGGAGAAAATATTTGCAAGCAAAGCAACTGACAAAGGATTATTCTCCAAAATATACAAGCAGCTCAATATCAAAAAAACAAACAACCCAATCCAAAAATGGGCAGAAGACCTAAATAGACATTTCTCCAAAGAAGACATATGGATTGCTAACAAACACATGAAAGGATGCTCAACACCACTAATCATTAGAGAAATGTAAATCAAAACCACAGTCAGGTATCACCTCACACCAGTCCGATTAGCCATCATCAAAAAATCTACAAAAAATAAATGCTGGAGAGGGTGTGGAGAAAAGGGAACCCTCTGTTGGTGGGAATGTAAATTGATGCAGCCACTATGGAGAACAGTATGGAGGTTCCTTAAAAAACTAAAAATAGAACTACCATATGACCTAGCAATCCCACTATTGGGCATATACCCTGAGAAAACCATAATTCAAAAAGAGTCGGGGCTTCCCTGGTGGCGCAGTGGTTAAGAATCCGCCTGCCAATGCAGGGAACATGGGTTTGAGCCCTGGTCTGGGAAGATCCCACATGCCACAGAGCAACTAAGCCCATGCGCCACAACTAGTGAACCTGCGCTGTAGAGCACGCAAGCCACAAATACTGAGCCCACGTGTCACAACTACTGAGCCTGCGCTCTAGAGCCCATGCTCTGCAACAAGAGAAGCCAACACAATGAGAAGCCCATGCACCGCAACGAAGACCCAATGCAACCAAAAAATAAATTAATTAATTAAATAAATTAAAAAAAAAAAAAAAGTCACGTACCACAATGTTCACTGCAGCACTATTTACAATAACCAGGACGTGGAAGCAACCTAAGTGTCCATCAACAGATGAATGGATAAAGAAGATGTGGCACATATATACAATGGGATATTACTCGGCCATAAAAATAAACAAGATTGAGTTATTTGTAGTGAGGTGGATGGACCTAGAGTCTGTCATACAGAGCAAAGTAAGTCAGAAAGAGAAAAACAAATACCGTATGCTAGCACATATATATGGAATCCAAAAGAAAAAAAAAAAGGTTCTGATGAACCTAGGGGCTGGACAGGAATAAAGACGCAGAGGTAGAGAATGGACTTGAGGACATGGGGAGGGGGAAGGGTAGACTGGGACGAAGTGAAAGAGTAGCATTGAAATATATACACTACCAAATGTAAAATAGCTAGTGGGAAGCAGCCGCATAGCACAGGGAGATCAGCTCAGTGCTTTGTGACCACCTAGAGGGGTGGGAAAGGGAGAATGGATGGAGGTGCAAGAAGGAGGGGATATGGGGATATATATATATATATATATATATATATATATATATATATATATATAACTGATTCACTTTGTTATACGATAGAAAGTAACACAACATTGTAAAGCAATTATACTCCAAAAAAGATGTTAAAAAAAAAAGTGGATCAAAGACCTAAATCTAAGCACTAAAAGTATAAAACTCTTAAAAGAAAACAGGTAAATCTTCATGACTTTGGATTAGGCAACAGTTTCTTAGATATGACACCAAAAGTGTGTGCAAACAACAAAAAAAATACATAAATCAGAATTCATTAAACTTAAAAACTTTTGTGGCTTCCAAGTACACTATTGAGAAAGTGAAAAGACCACCCAGAGAAAGGAAGAAAATATTTGCAAATTATATACCTGATAAGGATCTATTTTTACGATATATAGGAACTCTTACAGCTCAACAATAAAAAGACAACTCAATTTTTTAAATGGACAAAAATTTGAGTAGACATTCCTCTAAAGATATGTACATTGTTAATAGGCACATGAAAAGATGCTCAATGTCATTAGTCATTAGGGAAATGCAGATCAAAGCCAAAATGAGATGCCATTTCATACCCACTGAGATGGCTATAATCAAAAAAGCAGACATTAATAAGTTTTGGTGAAGATGTGGAGAAATTGGAACCCTCATACATTGCTGGTGGGAATACAAAATGGTGCAACCACTTTGGAAAATAGTTTGGAAGTTCCACAGAGGTTAAACATAGAGTTATTCTGTGATCTAACTAGTACATGAGTTTCATAAAAGCATTTTTTAATGTTTATTCATTTATTTATTTATTTTGGCTGAGCTGGGTTTTAGTTGCAGCGTGCAGGTTCTTCATTGCAGCATGAGGGATCTTTAGTTGCAGCATGCAAACTCTTAGTTGTGGCAGGCATGCAGGATCTAGTTCCCCAACCAGGGATTGAACCTGGGCACCCTACATTGGGAGTGTGGAGTCTTACCCACTGGACCACCAGGGAAGTCCCATAAAAACATTTTAAATTATAGCTAAAAAGTAGAAACAGCTCAAGTGTCCATGCGTGGATAAACAAAATGTGGTATATGTGTACAATGGAATGTTATTCAGGCATGAAAAAGGAATGGAGTACTGATACTTGCTACAACATAGGTGAACCTTGAAACTGTTATGCTAAGTGAAAGAAGCAAGTCACAAAAGGCCACATATTGTATGATTTCATTTACATGAAATGTGCAGAGTAAGCAAATCTATACAGACAGAATTAGTAGATAAATGGTGGCCAGAATATGGAGGAGAGGGAGGAATGGTAAGTGACTGCTAACTGATATAGAGCTTCTTTTAGGAGTGGTGAAAGTGTTCTGGAATAGATAGTGGTGAACACACGTTGTGAATATACTAAAAACCACTGAACTGTATACTTTAAAACAGTGAATTTTATGTTATGAATTATATCCCAATAAAAATAAATTAAAATGTCAATAGTACTGAGATTAAGAATCACAGTAATCGATATAGATGCTAAATTTAGTCACATGGCCACAGATAGCTACAAGGAAGGCTAGGAAACACAGCCTTTAGCTAAGCAGTCATGCACTCAGTTAAAAATTTTACAATTCTAATCAAGGTTTGACAAAGTATAGCTGGGGGCCAAATCTTTCCATTGCCTCTTTTGTAAATAAAGATTTATTTGAATATAGTCATGAACATTTATTTATATTATATGGCCCTCAAGACCAAAAATATTTACTGTCTAGTCCTTAACAGAAAAGGTTTTTTGACCTTGCTGTAGAAGAGAGATGACTATTGGGACCAGGTAAAAATCTCTGCCATACTGTCCCACAACAGAAAGAGCCTGAGTTCCACATGATACATTGTTTTAGTGGTACAGCTCTTTCAGTTCACACATACAAAACATTTTTTCACATAACAACCCACAGTACCAAGGTGGGAGGGTAGAAATCATTTCTGCAACTATAGTATTTTCCTATGGCCTCAACCCTCAATGTAGAAGCTGACCACTGATCCATACAACTTTTATCTTCATGAAGAGTATACTTTTAGGGTCAGTGTTCTCCTATCCTTTATCTAGGTTTTGGTCAGACTCACTCTGATCCATCAGACCTCTTTCAATATCTTTGTTTCTTTATTTAATTGTGGATATAATTAGAGATATGTGTGGGAAGAGAAGAAGTATCCTAATTCATCTGGCCATACCCTTGCAAATGAATCTGAGGGTTGACATTAGTCACTAACAGAATCTGAACTCCAAAGCTTTCATTTCAATTAATATGTCCTGTTACATTTTTTTAATGTGAACAACTTTGTTTTTATTTTTTTACCAAGTTATTAATCCATTAATAAAGAAATATGTTTTGAGCACCTATGTTCCTGGCACTAGATACAGAAGTGAACAAATGAAATCTCTTTTCTCCTTGCACTTATGTTCTAGTGTCAGGTAGGTATTGGGGAAGGGAGCAGAAAATTAATGAATAAACAAAAAGACAAAATTGAATGAGGGGTAAGAGAGTCAAGAAGGGTGAGAGGTTATTTAGGTAAGGTAGACAGGGAAGGTCATTCTGAGTTGGTGATAATTAAATAAAGACTGGGCTGAAGTGAGGCAGCAGGTCATGTGACTCATCTGGGAACATTTCTATTGGAGAGAACAGCAGGCACAAATGCCCTGAGTTGGAAACTAGCTTCATGTATTTGAAGAACAGCAGGACCAGTGTAGCTGGAGTGTAGTGAGCAGGGAAAAGAGCAGGAGGAGCCAAGGAGACACAATCAAAACCAGATTATGTAAGACCTTGTAGGCCAAGGCAAGGGCTTGGGATTTTACTCTAAGGGTGATGGAACGTGATTTGAAATTTGATATAAAGACAGTGAAATGATCTGATTTATGTTATAAAATACTTTGGCCACCCCCAAAGCAATGAACAGAATGGCAATAAGTACATACCTATCAATAATTACTTCAAATATAAATGGACTAAATGCTCCAATAAAAAGACATATAATGACTGAAAGGATATAAAAATAAGACCCATATATATGGTGCCTACAAGAGACTCATTTCAGATTTAAAGACACACACAGACCAAAAGTGTTGGAATGGAAAAAAAGTATTCCATGTAAATGGAAATTAAAAGAAAGCCAGAGCAGCAATACTTATATCAGACAAAATAGACTTTAAAACAAAGAGACAAAGGAAGACATTATATAATGATCAAGGGATCAATCCAAGAAGAAGGTATAACAAATGCACTGAACATAGGAGCACATAAATATATAAAGCAGATACTAACAGACATAAAGGGAGAAATTGATAGTAACACAATAATAGTAGGGGACTTTAACACCCCACTTACATCAATAGACAGTTTCTCCAGACATAAAATTAATAAGGAAACACTGGCCTTAAACAACACATTAAATCAAATGGATTTAATAGGTATAGATAAAGAACTTCTATGCGAAAGCAGCAGAGTACACATTCTTTTTAAGGGCACGTGGAACATTCTCCAGGATAGATCACCTGCTAAGCCACAAAACAAGCCTCAGTAAATTTAAGAAAATGGAAACCATATCAAGCATCTTTTCTAATCACAACACTATGAGACTAGAAATTAACTATAAGAAAAAAAACCACAGTGGAAATAGATAAAGATGGCAGAGTAGGGGCATGCAGAACTCACCTCCCCCCCAACCCATGAACACATCAAAAATACATCTACATGTTGAACAATTCTCACTGAAAATGAACTGAAGACTGGCAGAGAGACTCCTGTACAACCAAGGCTGTAAGAAAGATCCACATGGAATCGGGTAGGAAGAGAAGAGAAGCGATCAGGGACATGTACCCCTGGGAGGGGACTCAGAAGAGGAAGGAAATTACATAGGGGAGATGCTCCCTGGGAAGTGAGAGGTTTGAACCACATATTGGGTGCCCCAGCCCTGAGGTCCGGCACTGGGAAGATGAGTTCCCTAGGCTGGTTGAAGGGCCAGCAAGACTAACAGGAGGCTTGTAGGAAACCTAGACTCCACTCATGAGGAGCAGTTGCACACTTGCTCACTCCCAAAACAGCGTGGAGGGGGTGAATTGAAACTGCATGTGTTGCTGGCCAGTTTCCTGGACCACCCAGGTGTGCACCCCAGCCTGAGCCAAGTCACTACTCTAGCCCCACTTGCTCCATGATGCAGCTCCACACTGAGATGCAGGCTGCTAAGCCAAGGAGAGAACTTGGCTGTGAGGCACAAAGGTGGCCCAGACCCAAAGTGACATCTAAGCAAGGTGGGGCAGCCATTACTAGTGCTTACACAGGCAACAAATCAGAAGCAGTCTGGATCTCTGACTGTAGCCAGACTGCCAAAACCTGTACCCTGACTCACTCTGAGCATCCATACAGGCCTCACCTGCTCTGCAGCAAAGCTCCAAAACAGGGCAAGGCCAGCATCAGCTGAGGGGAGAGCTCAGACCCAAAGCAGCATCTGAGGAGGGCACAGCCTCTGCTCAGACTCACCAAGTGCCTGCACCAGCCCCTCATGCTCCAGCACTCCAGTCCTCTGGGGAAAGGATACTCTTAAAGGAAATAGAGCTGGCTTAGACTCAACACTCAGGCTTCTGCTCCAGCAACTTGTGACCTGCCCTGAATAGGGTGGTGATGGCCTCTGGGCAAAGGAGAAACCCCAACTCACACCTGGCTCTGCCCTTAGCCACTCCATCTCCAGCCCTACCTCCTACCAAGGTGTTAGCTGCCAGAACACCCTGGGGAAAGATGTAACTTGTGTTCACATCAAAGCCACTGGGCACACACAGACTGTATAGAGGCATGCTTACCCAGGTACACCCTTCAGGACCACAATAGGTAACTATTTCAACTAATTTCATAAAGACAAAGAAAGTTAAGCAAAATGAGAAGACAGAGGAATTTATTTCAACTGAAAGAGCAAGAAAAACTCCTGAAAAAACAACAAATGAAACAAATAAACAATTTACCTGATAAAGAATTCCAAGCATTAGTAATAAGAATCTTAACTGAATTAGGAAAAGAATAGATGAACACGGTGAGAATTTTAACAAGGACCTAGAAAATATAAAAAAGAATGAGTCATACCACCTCACACCAGTCAGAAAGGCCATCATTAAAAAGTCTACAAATAACAAATGCTGGAGAGGGTGTGGAGAAAATGGAACCCTCCTACACTGTTGGTGGGAATGTAAATTGGTGCAGCCACTATGGAAAAAAGTATGGAGGTTCCTTGAAAAACTAAAAATAGAGTTGCCATATGATCCAGCAATCCCACTCATGGACATATATCTGGAGAAAACTTGAATTCGAAAAGATACATGCACCCCAATGTTCATAGCAGCACTATTTACAATAGCCAAGACATGGAAGCAACATAAATGTCCATAACAGATGAATGGATAAAGAAGATGTGGTACATATATACACAATGGAATACTACTCAGGCATAAAAAAGAATGAAATAATGCCATTTGCAGCAACATGGATGGACCTAGAGACTATCATACTAAGTGAAGTAAGTCAGAAAGAGAAAGACAAATGCCATACGATATCACTTATATGTGGAATCTAAAATATGAAACAGGGACTTCCTTGGTGGCGCAGTGGTTAAGAACCCACCTGCCAATGCAGGGGACACAGGTTCAAGCCCTGGTCCGGGAAGATCCCACATGCTGTGGAGCAACTAAGCACGTGCACCACAACTACTGAGCCTGAGCTCTAGAGCCCATGAGCCACAACTGCTGAACCCACGCACCTAGAGCCCGTGCTCTGCAACAAGAGATGCCACTGCTCGCTGCAACTCGAGAAGAGCCCACATGCAGCAATGAAGACCCAATGCGGCCAAAAATAAATAAAATTTAAAAAAATAAATAAATTTAAAATATGATACAAATGAACTTATTTATGAAGCAGAAACAGACTCACAGACATAGAAAACAAACTTATGGTTACCAAAGGGGAAAGAGGGTAAGGGAGGGATAAATTAGGAGTTTAGGATTAGCAGATACAAACACTATATATAAAATAGATAAACAACAAGGTCCTACTGTATAGCACAAGGAGCTATATTTAATATCCTGTAATAATCCATAATGGAAAAGAATATGAAAAAGAACACTTTGGTGTACCCCAGAAAATACTAGAGCATTGTAAATCAACTATACTTCAATTGAAAAAAATAAAAAAAGAACCAGTCAGAACTGAATAATACAATAACTGAAATGAAAAACACACTAGAAGGAATTAACAGCAGAATAGGTGATACAAAAGAACACATAAGTTCTGTTCTATTCTATCTGGAAGATAGAATAATGGAAATTACCCAAGCAGAATGTCAAAAAGAAAAACAAATTTTAAAAATGAGGACAGTTTAATGGATCTCCAGAACAACATCAAACATACCAACATTCTCCCTGAAGGAGAAGAGAGAGAAAAGATGGTTGAAAATGTATTTGATGAAATAATGGCTGAAAACTTTCCAAGCCTGAAGAAGGAAACAGATATTCAGGTACAGGAAGCACAGAGGATCCCAAACAAGATGAACCCAGACATATACCAAGACATATCATGATTAAAATGGCTAAATATAAAGAGAGAATTCTAAAGGCAGCAAGAGAAAAATAAAGAATCATGTACAAAGGAACCCACATAAGTCTATCAGATGATTTTTCTGCAGAAACTTTGCAGGCCGGAAGGGAGTGGCATGGTACATTCAAGGTGCTGAAAGGGAAAACCCTGCAACCTAGAATACTCTACCCAGCAAGATTATCATTTAGAATTGAAGGAGATAAAGATCTTCTAAGACAAGCAAAAACTGAAAAAGTTCATCAAGGGACTTACCTGGCAGTCCAGTGGTTAAGAGTCTGTGCTCCCAGTGCAGGGGGCATGGCTTCGATCCCTGGTCAGGGAACTAAGATCCCACATCCTGCACACTGCATGGTGTGGACAAGTTAATTAATTAATTAATTAATTAATTAATTAATGTAAAAGAGTTCATCAATACTAAACTTACCTTAAAAGAAATGTTAAAGGGTCTTTTCTAAGTGGAATAAAGGCTATAACAAGAAGTAAGAATCTATGCGAAAGGGAAAATTCTATCAGTAAAAGTATATATATAGTAAAGGCTGAGATCAACCACTTAAATAAGCTAATATGAAGATTAAAAGACAAAAAATTTTAAGATCAACTGTAACTATAATAATCAGTAAAGGAATAACATAAAGATGTAAAATATGACATCAAAAACAGAAAATGTACGGGAGGAGAGTAAAAAATGTAGATCTTTTAGAATGTGTTTGAACTTAAGTGACTACCAGTTTGAAATAAGTAGATACAGTTATAGGTCAGCATATATGAACCCCATGGTGTCCACAAATAAAAAACCTACAATAGATACACAAAAACTAAAGAGAAAGGAATACAAGCATACCACTAAAGAAAATCATCAAACCACAAGGGAAGAAACTAAAAGAAAAAGAAAAGAACAGAGAAGAACTACAAAAACAACCAGAAAACAAGTAACAAAATGGCGATAAGTACATACCTATTAATAATTACTTTAAATATCAATGGATTAAATTCTCCAATCAAAAGACATAGAGTGGGTGATTGAATAAAAAAGCAAGAACCATGTATATGCTGCTTACAAGAGACTCACTTCAGAGCTAAAGACACACAGACTGAAAGTGAGCAGATGGGAAAAGATATTTCATGCAAATGTAAATGACAAGAAAATGGGGGCAGTAATACTCATATCAGACAAAATCGACTTTAAAACAAAGTCTATAAAGAAAAACAAAGAAGGGCATTATATAATGACAACGCAATCAATACAAGAAGAGGATAGTACACTCACTAATGCATAATCACCTAATACAGGAGCACCTAAATATGTAAAGCAAATATTAACAGACATAAAGGGAGAAATTGACAATAACACAATAATAGTAGGGGACTTTAACACCCCACTTACATCAACAGACAGTTTATCCAGACAGAAAATCAATAAGGAAACAGTGGTATTAAACAACACATTAGACCAGTTGGACTTAATAGATATCTTTAGGACATTTCATCCAAAAATATCAGAGTACATATTCTTTTCAAGTGCATATGGGATGTTCTCCAGGATAGATCATATGCTAGGCTACAAAACAAGTAAATTTAAGAGGATAGAGATTATATCAAGCATCTTTTTTTCCAGCCACAAGGGTAAGATGATAGAAATTACAGGAAGAAAAATAGAAAAAACACAAACATATGTTTAACAACATACTACTAAAAGACCAATGGGACAATGAATAAATCAAAGAGGAGATCAGAAAATACTTCAAGACAAATGAAAATGGAAACACAACATTCCAAAATCTATGGATGCAGCAAAAGCAGTTCCAAGAGGGAAGTTTAGTGATACAAGCCTATGTCAGGAAACAAGAAAAATCTCAAATAAGCAACCTAACTTTACACCTAAAGAAACTAGAAAAAGAACAAACAAGACCCAAAGTTAGCAAGTTAGTAGAACGAAAGAAATTAAAAGATCAGAACAGAAATAAATGAAATAGAGACCAAAAAAACCACAGAAAAGGTCAATGAAACTAAGAGCTGGTTCTTGGAAAGATAAATAAAATTGATAAACCTTTAGTCAGACTCATCAAGAAAAAAAGAGAGAAGGCCTAGACAGTAAAACTGGAAATGAAAAAGGGGAAGTTACAACTGACAACACAGAAATACAAAGGATCATAAGAGATTACTATAATCAATTATATGCCAATAAAATGGACATCCTGGAAGAAATGGACAAATTCCTAGAAATGTACAATCTCCCAAGACTGAACCAGGAAGAAATAGAAAATATAAACAAATCAATTACTAGTAATGAAATTGAGTCAGTAATTTTAAAAACTCCCAAAAACCAAAGTCCAGGACTGGATAGTTTCAGAGGTGAATTCTACCAAACATTTAGAGAAGAGTTAACACCTATGCTTCTCAACTATTCCAAAAAATTGCAGAAGAAGAAATGCTTCCAAACTCATTCTATAAGGCCAGTATCATCCTGATACCAAAACCAGGCAAAGATATCACCAAAAAAGGAAAATTACAGGTCAACATCACTGTTGAACACAGATGCAGAAAATCCTCAACAAAATATTAGCAAACTTATCTCAACAATACATGTACGT
This sequence comes from Balaenoptera borealis, assembly GCF_965194805.1. Taxonomy (NCBI): domain Eukaryota; kingdom Metazoa; phylum Chordata; class Mammalia; order Artiodactyla; family Balaenopteridae; genus Balaenoptera; species Balaenoptera borealis. The sequence continues at coordinate 43,217,808 of NC_138868.1, forward strand.
TAAAAGGATCATACACCATGATCAAGTAGAATTTATCCCAGGATTCAAGGGTGGAACAATATTTGCAAATCAATCAATGTGATATACCACATTACCAGAAGGAAGGATAAAAATCACATGATCATCTAAATAGATTCAGAAAAAGCATTTGACAGAATTCAACATCCATTCATGATAAAAACTTTCAACATAGTGGGTATAGAAGGAGCATACCTCAATATGATAAAAACCATATATGACAAGCCCACAGCTAACATCATATTTAAAAGTGAAGAGCTGAAAGAATTTCCTTTACGGTTAGGAACAATACAAGGATGCCCACTCCCAGCACTTTTATTCAACATAGTATTGGAAGGCCTAGCCACAGTAATCAGACAAAAAATAAATAAATAAATAAATAAAAGGAATCCAAGTTGGAAAGGAAGAAGTAAAACTCACTGTTTGCAGATGTCATTATACCATACATAGAAAATCCTAAAGATGACACCAAAAAACTACTAGAAGTTATCAATGAATTTAGTAACATTGCAGGATACAAAATTAATATACAGAAATCTGTTGCATTTCTGTATGCTAACAATGAACTATCAGAAAGAGAAATTAAGAACACAATCTCATTTACAATCACATGAAAAAGAATACCTAGGAATAAATCTAAGGAAGTAAAATATCTATACTTGGAAAACTACAAGACACTGATGAAAGAAATTGAAGACAACACAAACAAATGGGAAGATATACTGTGCTCATGGATTGAAAAAATTAATTTTGTTAAAATGACCATACTACACAAGGCAATCTACAGAATCAATGCAACCACTATTTAAGTACCAATGCTATTTTTTTACAGAACTAGAACAAATTCTAAAATTTACTTGGAAGCACAAAAGACCCCAAATAGCCAAAGCAATCTTGAGAAAGAAGAACAAAACTGGAGTTAGCATGTTCCCTGATTTTAAACTATACTACAAAGCTACAGTAATCAAGACAGTATGGTACTGGCCCCTCAAAGACACACAGATCAATGGAGCAGAATAGAGAGCCCAGAAATGAACCCACACTTACAGGGACAATTAATCTACAACAAAGAGGCAAGAATATACAATGGGGAAAAGATAGCCTCTTTGATGAATGGTGTTGGGAAAACTGGACAGCTACATGCAAAAGAATCGAACTGCACTATTCTCTCACACCATGCACAGAAATAAATTCAAAGTGGATAAAGACTTAAGTGTAAAGTCTGAAACCATAAAAGTAAACTTAGGCAGTATGCTCTTTGACATCAGTCTTAGCAATATTTTTTTGGATATGTCTCCTCAGGCAAGGAAAACAAAAGCAAAAATAAACAAATGGGACTACATCAAACTAAAAAAGGTTTGCACAGTGAAGGAAACTATCACCAAAATGAAAAGGTTGCCTACTGAATGGGAGGAGATATTTGCAAATGATATATCCAATAAGAGGTAAATATCCAAAATATACAAAGACCTCACACATCTCAACATCAAAAAAAATGAACATCTGATTAAAAAATGGGCAGAGGACCTGATTAGCATTTTTCCAAAGAAGACATATAGATGGCTAACAAGCATATGAAAAGGTGCTCAGGGCTTCCCTGGTAGCGCAGTGGTTGAGAATCTGCCTGCCAATGCAGGGGACATGGGTTCGAGCCCTGGTCTGGGAAGATCCCACATGCTACAGAGCAACTAGGCCCGTGAGCCACAACTACTGAGCCTGCACGTCTGGAGCCTGTGCTCCGCAACAAGAGAGGCCACGATAGTGAGAGGCCCGTGCACCGCAATGAAGAGTGGCCGCCGCTTGCCGCAACTAGAGAGAGCCCTCGCACAGAAACGAAGACCCAACACAGCCAAAAATAAATTAATTAATTAATTAATTAAAAAAAAAAAAAAAGAAAAGGTGCTCAACATCACTAATCTTTAGGGAAATACAAATCAAAACCACAATGAGATATCACCCTCTCATTAAGAGATAGCCCTTTTCTCTTAATACAGATCCTACTAGCCCTGGTTAGTCTGTAGCTCTGGTCTGAGGGACAGATATCACCTCATACCTGTCAGGATAGCTATTATCAAAAAGACAAGTGTTAGCAAGGATGTGGAAAAAAGAGAACCCTGTGTGCTGTTGGTGGGAATGTAAATTGGTGCAACAATTGTGGAAAACAATATGGAGTTTCCTTTAAAAAGTGAAAATAGAAATACCATATGGTTGAGCAATTCCTCTCCTGGGTATTTATCTGAAGAAAATGAAAACACTAATTAGAAAAGATATATGCACCCTTATGTTCACTGCAGCATTATTTACAATAGCCAAGATATGGAAGCAACCAAAGTTGCTTAAGATAGGTGAATGGATAAAAAAAGATGTGGTATATATGTTCAGTAGAATATTACTCACCCATAAAAAAAGAATGAAGGGCTTCCCTGGTGGCACAGTGGTTAAGAATCTGCCTGTCAATGCAGGGGACATGTGTTTGATCCCAGGTCTGGGAAGATCCCACATGCTGCGGAGGAACTAAGCCCGTGCACCACAAATACTGAGCCTGCACTCTAGAGCCTGTGAGCCACAACTACTGAAGCCTGCGTGCCTAGAGCCTATGCTCCACAACAAGAGAAGCCACGACAATGAGAAGCCCACACACTGCAACGAAGAGTAGCCCCCGCTCGCTGCAGCTAAAGAAAGCCCGCACGCAACAACGAAGACCCAACACAGCCAAAAATAAAAACAAATGAATTAATTAATTTTAAAAAAAAGAATGAAATCTTGTCATTTGTGACAATATGTGTGAACTTAGGGTAATATGCTAAGTGAAATAAATCAGAGAAAGACAAATACAGTATGATTTAACTTATATATAGAATCCTTAAAACAAAACAAATGAACAAACATAATAAAACAGAAACAGTCATAGATACAGAGAACAAACAGGTGATTGCCAGAGGGGAGATGGATGGGATAAAACAGAAATAGGTGAGGGAGATTAAGAGGTACAAGCTTCCAGTAGGACTATAAATGAGTTATGAGTGTGAACACAATATGGGGATCACAGTGAATAATTATGTAATATCTTTTTATGGTGACAGACAGTAATTAGACTTATCGTGGTGATCATTTAGAACTATATAGAATATCAAATCACTATGTTGTGTAACAGAAACTAATATAGTGTTGTAGGACAATTATACTTCAAGAACAAACAAACTCAAAGAAAAAGAGGTCAAATTTATGGTTTCCAAAGGTGGGGTGTGGGGGGAGGGAGAATTGGATGAAGGCAATCAAAAGATACACACTTCCAGTTATAATATAAATAAGTACTAGGGATATAATATACAACATGATAAATAAAATTAACACTGCTGTATGTTGTATATGAAAGTTGTTAAGAAAGCAATCCTAAGAGGTCTTATCACAAGGAAAAAAATTTTTCTATTTCTTTAACTTTGTATCTATATGAGATGATGGATGTTCACTGAACTTACTGTGATAATCACTTCATGATGTATGTAAGTCAAATCATTATGCTGTATACCTTAAACTTATATAGTACTGTATGTCAATTATATGTTCATAAAATGGAAGAAAAAAAGAAAAAAGAAAATATTTTGGTCACTGTTTAGGAGACTAAGAGTGAAAGCAGAAAGACCACTTAGGAGGTTATTACAACAATAAGATGTGGGTTGAGGCTGGCTAGGACTAAGATGATACTGATGGAGGAGGTGAGAAGTGACTACACTTGGTTATATTTTGGTTTTAGAGGTAGATTCAATGCAGGGCATGAGAGAAAGAGAAGAAAAGAATCAAGGATGACTTCTAGTCTGGGGTCTGACCAACCAAATGAATGATTGTGTCATTATCATTCCTCCAGAAGGAAGGAATTCCTTCCTTCTCCTCCAGAGGAAGACTGGAGGAGAAGCAGATTCGGGGTGTGGAGGACATCAAGATTTCTGTTCTGAATATGCTACATTTAAGATTCCAGATAGACATCCACGTACAGAACTTGAGAAATCGGGGGAGAACAACTAGTGTCATTAGAGTCATGGGGTAGTCAGAAGAGGGAGGAGAAGCAAAGCCCTGAGTGGAGGGAGACATCAATGAACAAGTGAGGGTTTGTCCTTAGATAAGAGCATGCCAATTCCATTCCTTATAATACAGAGTCAACAGAGTAAGCAGGTACAGATGCTGGAGGGTTGGTAGATTTGTGATGAGCAGGTGCCTGCTTGTCTCTAAAGAAACGAGATTATCAGTCAAGGATAAGGAAAGGGAAGGGCATGTTGGAGATTCAGAGAGGAGAGTGATATGATAGTTTGAGAGAGTGTAGGATGACTTAGCATAAATATACATGATATAATTGAATGTTGGCAAGTCCATGTCTAACATGTACAAAACTTGAGGCTATGTAAGTTAGTGAAAGCAATCTAGAGGTTAAAGACAGAGAAAGTAAAGAGAACAACCATAATTTTCTGTAACTCAATCTTATCCCTGGGAATTGGCCCAAGGCAGCCATTGAAAAGAAAATATTATTGTGTGGCAGTTGTTGACTGTAAGTTTCATTAGTGTCATTAATAAAAGTTTGGGACTTCCCTGATGGCACAGTGGATAAGACTCCACGCTCCCAATGCAGGGGGGCCTGGATTCGATCCCTGGTCAGGGAACTAGATCCCACATGCATGCCGCAACTAAGAGTTCGCATGCCACAACTAAGGAGCCCGCCTGCTGCAACTAAGACCTGGTGCAACCAAATAAATAAATAAATATTTTAAAAAACAAAGAAAATAAAAGTTTTACTCTACATGCTACACAACCAAAACAACCATTCATGTAGTAGCCACTGAGGAATCATACTTGAGGCTATATAAGTTAGTGAAAGCAATCTAGAGGTTTTAGAGAAAGAGTATGGATTGTCACCCTTGTCTCATCTGCATTCTATGCAATTTTAGATGTTCATTTCTCTATTCACTGTAAGCCAACAACTAGGATCAGAACCAGATGCTTTTCAGGCTCCAGATAATGTCTGTTCCTCATTCTGATAAATAATTTAGGACAGGCTTTCAAACAAGAAGGGAAACCATTTCAGGAGGCCTATAGTGATGAGGAAAATGCCAGTGATTTGTATCTTGAGCGTATAGAACACCCCAACTTCCTTAGAAGGCAATATAGTGCAGTTGTGAAGTCACAGACTGACACTGTGCTCTGCCTGGGTTTGCGTCCCAGCTCTGCCACTGATTCATAGAATCTTGGGCAAATTACCTACCCTCTCTGTACATCAATATTTTCTTTGTTAGAATGGGGATAACAGTATATACCTCATAGAGTTGTGAAGATTAAATGAGGTCATCTATACAAAGTGTTTAGAATGACTCTAGCTATTTCAGTTATACTCACGGGATTTTAATTTATGGAAGTGACTGAGTGATGACATGGAAAGGCTAATGCCATTGAAAGAAGATTTTAATTACTTATGTTTCCAAGAAGAGGGGGCACACCACATGATGCAGGGCCACATGGGGAAGCACCAGTGTTGATCAGGAAGCAAAAAGGAGTGAGAGAGAAAGCCTGGCCAAAGACTTTATTGTTTTCTGTAAGAAAGGCAAGACAGGGTAGGGAAGCTGCTTACAAATGGCTAGTTTGAATAATTCAAGTGGGCTCTGGGCTGTAGGGGTAGTCACTAGTTGTCTGGTAACTGAACCTGAGAAATTTAGGGCAGGGGAAATATTTGCTTGGTGTAGAAGAGTTAGATAAAGGAGGGACTATGTATTTACTTGGGATTGGTTGATTTGTGTATGAAAAGTATGTCTTCAGGCAAGTTGTTTATTATCTCTGGGACTTAGCTAATCCTGGGAGAAGCAGTCTCTTCTCAGCCAGCTAGGGCCCCCAAGATGTCAAAACATCATAAAATATTAAAAACATGATCAATACACTAGCCAATGGAAAGGGCTATATGAGTTTTGCTATTCTTTTGCAGGAGATACTGAGACTTGTTAGATGTCAAAGACAAGGAGAGTTCAGATAGGGCTAATTGTGAAGGTTTGAGTTGCTTTTGCTTTACAGGTGGCAGAGAACTTAAGGAAGCTTAGAAAAACTCCTGCCCAGAATTTTTCTGTTGGTTTGGAAAACTCTACTTCCGTTCCAGTTCCTGACACTATCCTGTTGACTTAGTGAACAATGTCTTGAGTTTAAGAGTAAACCTCTCTGTGTCTGTCCACCTATTGGTTTTCATGAAAACCAACCTAGAGATGTACTTCACCATATTCTTGAATTGACCATGGTACTAAAGCTTTATGACATAAATCACCAACCTTTAAATGGGATAATACTAAGCTTGTACCACCAACCAGACTAACCAAATAAACAAAAGTATAGAGGTGGGTGTGAACAAAATATGTTAGTAGCATACAATATTCAGGAGACATGGTGGGGAGTTGTAGATATCCAAACCTGAGGTAAAGGTTATATTGGTTCTTCTTGATACCATCTGAAAATGGCCTTCAACTTTGATCAATAGCTTATTGTATCTGGCCCAACTCTTAGGACCTATTTGCCTTCTAGGCTGGTGCATGTCTTGTAGATTAAAGTTCTTGCAGATTAAAGCTCTTAACTAGGTTGCCCTTGACCTCACGAACAAAAAGTTTCATAAGTAATTGTACAAGTGGTAAAAGTGGAATGGAGATGAATAGATTGGTTTGAGAATTCTTTCCAAAAATACCCACAGGACTTTACGGTAACTAATTATATATAGGGAATTAAGGGATGGGGGACTGAAATCTAATGACCTTGGGAAATGTTTGTTACCACTATGAAATGACATTGAAAGGAAGTTGATTTGGAGAGTAAAGGGGGTCCACGTCCAGACATGCTCTATTTAAGGTTATGTGATATCCAATAGCTATGCCCTCTAGGCAAGAGGGAGCCTTAGCCTGGATGAGAAGACATCAGAATAAGAATTGTTGGTGCTGAGTCAGCGGGGCCGCCAGAGGAGCCCCCCGGGGAGGGGGGTGGCCAGGACCCGGCCCGAAGGGGAGGCTCGGGCCCTGGGGGAGGGCTGACCCGGCCGACTTGCAGGCCCGGAGTCGCTCCCCGGTCTCAGGGCACGGCTGTGCCCGCGGCGCCGATTCCTCGAGGGCCCGGGGCCGAGGAGCCGGGTCCGCCCGAGCGTCCGGGGGAGGCGGCGGCGTCCAGGCGGCAGGCGCGCGCCGGGGCTCTGCGGCTCCACCACCTTGGGCCGTTGTGATCCTGGGCTCTTGTTTCCGTCTCTGAGCCACGGGCGGTAAATGAGATGATACCTGTGAAAGGGCGGGGTCTTGCGAGGCCTCGGCCTGGCCAGTGTTGGGGAAAGAGGAATTGCGTAAAGAAAGGGAGGACGTGGCCCCCACTCAGCCCTCTGACCACTGCTGTCTGATGAGAAAGACCCAGGCACTGATCTTAGAAAGTTCCAAGGCAAGGGCACAGGTACCAATGAATGAATCAACAAACTCAGTGAGTACCCTCCCACCTCCGCGCCTTTGTACTTGCCGCTTCCTCTGCCTGAGGTGCACTTCAAGATATTCACGGCCAAGACTCACCGCCTCACTCCCCCAAGGAGGTGGGAGAGAAGCCTGCAGTGACCACCGCACCTGAAACAAAGGTCCTACGTTCTCTTCTCCCTCCCTCCATCACCACACGCGTGCCCCCTCTCTCCACAGTGTGAAATCCAAGAGGCCAGGGACTTTGCCAGGCACGATAGTAGGTGCTCAATAAATATTCATTGAATATAAAAAAAAAAAAAAAAAAAAGAATTGTTGTGAGGGCTTCCCTGGTGGCGCAGTGGTTGAGAATCTGCCTGCCAATGCAGGGGACACGGGTTCGAGCCCTGGTCTGGGAAGATCCCACATGCCGTGGAGCAACTAGGCCCGTGAGCCACAACTACTGAGCCTGCGTGTCTGGAGCCTGTGCTCCGCAACAAGAGAGGCCGCGATGGTGAGAGGCCCACGCACCGTGATGAAGAGTGGTCCCCACTTGCCACAACTAGAGAAAGCCCTCGCAGAGAAACGAAGACCCAACACAGTCATAAATAAATAAATAAATAAATAAAAGAACGTGAATTTCTTAAAAAAAAAAAAGAATTGTTGTGAAACTGGTAAGCAAGGACTAGGGTAGCCTAGGACATGTCCCTCGGGTGTAGTAGGAAGAGAGAAGAGAGTACTAAGGAAAGTGGAGACCAGGTATTCAGAAATAGGAGACCCATGGTAGTATAATACCTGGACAGAGTTCAAAGGACATAGTTCACAAAGTAGAGAGCAGGCCATTGTGTCTAATGCAGTATAGACATTACATGAGACAAAATCAAACTGATCCTTAAATGTGGCAACAAAAGAGTCCTTGGCAAGAAGACTGTGAATGGTGAGGTAAGGAAGGCACATTTCAACAATTAAAGAAACACTTTATCTGGGTCAGGTAGAAGTGACTAGTATAGATCACTTAAGAAGTTTCACAATGAAGAGTTGGGCTAAACACCTGGTAGGTACTCAGTATATTTTTTATGCTGTAAAAGTGTTATGTTTGATTTGATTTGATTCACAGATACTCTCTTTTGGAAAAGAAATTCCACTAATGTGAGAGTTCAATTGAACTTCCAGATTAATGCCAAAGTAGTTTAGAAATATAATGAAGTTATTTTAGAGGATATTTTTATTGAACAATATTATTCAGCACTCTAAAATTAAGAAAAAAGAAGAAGGAGAAGAAGAAGAAAGAAGAAGGAGAATCTGTCAGCCATCTTGCTAACATTTATCTTCTACAGCAAGAATATCACATGGTGCATTTGAAAAGGACAAAAACAATGTTATGTTGTGTTACTCTTGTATGTATATTATTATGTTTCATGAGAATCAAGTAAAAAATATATACAGACTTTCATAAAGTCAGAAATTTCTGCTATGACTTTCAACTGCCACCCTCTGAATAGCACCTTCATAGAATTTCATAATGCAAATGAACAAAAATAATAAATATGGGTATGATTGTCAATATTCATGTTGAAATGTGTTATAATCATTGTGAGGTATGTTACAAGTAATTTATTATTAAGAAAAGTTAAATAACAATTTATAATCACAGCTGACTTCTTTGTAGAAATTGACAAGCTTTTCTTAAAATTTATATGGAAATTAAAGGGACTCAGAATAGCCAAACAATCCAAAACAGTCTTGGAGAAGAAGGACAAATTTGGAAGACTCAAGCTTCCCAATTTCAAAACTTACTATAAAGTTACACTAATCAAGACAGTGTGGTACTGGCATAAGGATAGAAATACAGATCAATGGAATAGAATTGAGATCCAGAAATAAACCTTTACATTTTGTGATCAGTTGATTTTCAACAAAGGTGCCAAGACAATTCAATTGGAAAAGAAGAGTTTTTCAACAAATATTGCTGGGACAACTGGATATGCACATGCAAAAGAGTGAATTTGGACCTATACCTCACAGCATATAAAAAATTAACTAAAAATGAATAAAAACCTAAATCTAAACACTAAAGGTATAAAACTCTTAGGAGAAAACAGGTGTAAATTATGACCTTTGATTAGCAATTGTTTCTTAAATATGAAACCAAAAGCAGGAGCAGCCAAAGGAAAAATAAATTAATTACACTTCATCAAGATTTAAAATTTTTGTGCTTCAAAGTACACCACTGAGAAAGTGAAAAGGCAGTCTACATAACGGGAGAAGATTTTTGTAAATCATATCTTGGATAAGAGATTAGAATCCAGGGACTTCCCTGGCTGTCCAGTGGTTAAGACTCCTTGCTCCTAATGCAGGAGTCATGGGCTCGATCCCTAGTCGGGGAACTAAGACCCTGCATGCCACATGGTGTGGCAAAAAAAAAAAAGAGAGAGAGAGAGAGACTAGAATCCAGGTACTTCCCTGGCTGTCCAGTGGTTAAGACTCCTTGCTCCTAATGCAGGAGTCATGGGCTCGATCCCTAGTCGGGGAACTAAGACCCTGCATGCCACATGGTGTGGCAAAAAAAAAAAAAGAGAGAGAGAGAGAGACTAGAATCCAGAATATATAAAAACACGTTCAGCTCAACCACAGAGAGACAAATAACCCCACTAAAACAGGGGCAAAGGATCATTGTAGACATTTCTCCATCAGAAGATTAAAAAAATTTTTTTTTCATTCTTTCATGCAACATTATTTCCCAATAATTTATTTCTTCAGAGAAATGTATTTTTTCTTTTTTTTATACAGCAGGTTCTTATTAGTTATCTGTTTTACACATATTAGTGTATATATGTCAATCCCAATGTCCCAGTTCATCCCACCACCACCCACCCCCCACTTTCCTGCCTTGGTGTCCATACGTTTGTTCTCTACATCTGTGTCTCTATTTCTGCCTTGCAAACCAGTTCATCTGTACCGTTTTTCTAGATTCCACATATATGCGTTAATATACGATATTTGTTTTTCTCTTTCTCACTTATTTCACTCTGTATGACAGTCTCTAGGTCCATCCACATCTCTACAAATGACCCAATTTCGTTCCTTTTTATGGCTGAGTAATATTCCATTGTATATATGTACCACTTCTTCTTTATCCATTCGTCTGTTGATGGGCATTTAGGTTGCTTCCATGACCTGACTATTGTAAATAGTGCTGCAATGAACATTGGGGTGCGTGTGTCTTTTTGAATTATGGTTTTCTCTGAGTATATGCCCAGTAGTGGGATTGCTAGCTCATACGGTAATTCTATTTTAAGTTTTTTAAGGAACTTCCATACTGTTCTCCATAGTGGCTGTATCAATTTACATTCCCACCAACAGTGCAAGAGGGTTCCCTTCTCTCCACACCCTCTCCAGCATTTATTATTTGTGGATTTTCTGATGATGCCCATTCTAACTGGTGTGAGGTGATACCTCATTGTAGTTTTCATTTGCATTTTTCTAATAATTAGTGATCTTGAGAATCTTTTCCTGTGCCTCTTGGCCATCTGTGTGTCTTCTTTGGAGAAATGTCTATTTAGGTCTTCTGCCCATTTTTGGATTGGGTTGTTTGTGTTTTTGATATTGAGCTGCATGAGCTGCTTGTATATTTCAGAGATTAATCCTTCATCAGTTGCTTCGTTTGCAAATATTTTCTCCCATTCTGAGGGTTGTCTTTTCATCTTGTTTATGGTTTCCTTTGCTATGCAAAAGCTTTTAAGTTTCATTAGGTCCCATTTGTTTATTTTTGTTTTTATTTCCATTTCTCTAGGAGGTGGGTCAAAAAAGATCTTGCTGTGATTTATGTCAAAGAGTGTTCTTCCTATGTTTTCCTCTAGGAGTTTTATAGTATCCAGTTTTACATTTAGGTCTTTAATCCATTTTGAGTTTATTTTTGTGTATGGTGTTAGGGAGTGTTCTTATTTCATTCTTTTTCATGTGGCTGCCCAATTTTCCCAGCACCACTTATTGAAGAGACTGTCTTTTCTCCATTGTATATCCTTATCTCCTTTGTCATAGATTAGGTGACCATAGGTGTGTGGGTTTATCTCTGGGCTTTCTATCCTGTTCCATTGATCTGTATTTCTGTTTTTTGTGCTAGTACCATATTGTCTTGATTATTGTAGCTTTGAAGTATAGTCTGATGTCAGAGAGTCTGATTCCTCCAGCTCTGTTTTTCTCCCTCAAGATTGCTTTGGCTATTCGGGGTCTTTTGTGTCTTTATACAAATTTTAAGATTTTTTGTTCTAGTTCTGTAAAACATGCCATTGGTAATTTGGCAGGGATTTCATTGAATCTGTAGATTGCTTTGGGTAGTATAGTCATTTTCACAATACTGATTCTTCCAATCCAAGAACATGGTATATCTCTCCATCTGTTTGTGTCATCTTTGATTTCTTTCATCAGTGTCTTATAGTTTTCTGAGTACAGGTCTTTTACCTCCTTAGGTAGGTTTATTCCTAGGTATTTTATTCTTTTTGTTGCAATGGTGAATGGGATTGTTCCCTTAGTTTCTCTTTCTGATCTTTTGTTGTTAGTGTATAGGAATGCAAGAGATTTCTGTGCATTAATTTTGTATCCTGCAACTTTACCAAATTCATTGATTAGCTCTAGTAGTTTTCTGGTAGCATCTTTAGGATTATCTATGTATAGTACCATGTCATCTGCAAACAGTGACAGTTTTACTTCTTTTCCAATTTGTATTCCTTTTATTTCTTTTTCTTCTCTGATTGCTGTGGCTAGGACTTCCAAAACTATGTTGAATAATAGTGATGAGAGTGAACATCCTTGTCTTGTTCCTCATCTTAGAGGAAATACTTTCAGTTTTTCACCATTGAGAATGATGTTTACTGTGGGTTTGTCATATATGGCCTTTATTATGTTGAGGTAGGTTCCCTGTATGCCCACTTTCTGCAGAGTTTTTATCATAAATGGGTGTTGAATTTTGTTGAAAGCTTTTTCTGCATCTGTTGAGATGATCATATGGTTTTTATTCTTCAGTTTGTTAATATGGTTTATCACATTGATTGGTGTATATTTAACAATCCTTGCATCCCTGGGATAAATCCCGCTTGATCATGGTGTATGATCCTTTTAATATGTTGTTGGATTCTGTTTGCCAGTATTTTGTTGAGGATTTTTGTATCTATATTCATCAGTGATATTGGTCTGTAATTTTCTTTTTTTGTAGTATCTTTGTCTGGTTTTAGTATCAGGGTGATTGTGGCCTCATAGAATGAGTTTGGGAGTGTTCCTTCCTCTGCAATTTTTTGGAAGAGTTTGAGAAGGATGGGTGTTAACTCTTCTCTAAATGTTTGATAGAATTCACCTGTGAAGCCATCTGGTCCTGGACTTTTGTTTGTTGGAAGATTTTTAATCACAGTTTCAATTTCATTACTTGTGATTGGTCTGTTGATATTTTCTATTTCTTCCTGGTTCAGTCTTGGAAGGTTATACCTTTCTATGAACTTGTCCATTTCTTCCAGGTTGTCCATTTTATTGGCATAGAGTTTCTTGTAGTAGTCTCTTAGGATGCTTTGTATTTCTGCGGTGTCCGTTGTAACTTCTCCTTTTTCATTTCTAATTTTATCGGTTTGAGTCCTCTCCCTCTTTTGCTTGATGAGTCTGGCTAAAAGCTTATCAATTTTGTTTATCTTCTCAAAGAACCAGCTTTTAGTTTTATTGATCTTTGCTATTATTTTCTTCATTTCTATTTCATTTGTTTCTGCTCTGATCTTTATGATTTCTTTCCTCCTACTAACTTTGGGTTTTGTTTTTTCTTCTTTCTCTAGTTCCTTTAGGCATAAGGTTAGATTGTTTAGTTGAGATTTTTCTTGTTTCTTGAGGTAGGATTGTATTGCTATAAACTTCCCTCTTAGAGCTGCTTCTGCTGCATCCCACAGGTTTTGGATCATCGTGTTTTCATTGTCATTTGTCTCTAGGTATGTTTTGATTTTCTCTTTGATTTCTTCAGTGATCTCTTGGTTATTTAGTAACGTATTGTTTAGCTTCTATGTGTTTGTGTTTTTTACTTTTTTTCACTGTAATTTATTTCTAATCTCATAATGTGTGGTCGGAAAAGATGCTTGATATGATTTCAATTTTCTTAAATTTACTGAGGCTTGATTTGTGACCCAAGATGTGATCTATCCTGGAGAATGTTCCATGTGCACTTGAGAAGAAAGTGTAATCTGCTGTTTTCAGATGGAATATCCTATAAATATCAATTAAATCTATCTGGTCTACTGTGTCTTTTAAAGCTTGTGTTTCCTTATTAATTTTCTGTCTGGATGAACTGTCCATTGGTGTAAGTGTGGTGTTAAATTCCCCCACTATTATTGTGTTACTGTCAATTTGTTCTTTTATAGCTGTTAGCATTTGCCTTATGTATTGAGGTGAACCTATGTTGGGTGCATATATATTTATAATTGTTATATCTTCTTGGATTGTTCCCTTGATCATTATGTAGTGCCCTTCCTTGTCTCTTGTAACATTCTTTATTTTAAAGTCTATTTTATCTGATATGAGTATTTCTACTCCAGCTTTCTTTTGTTTTCCAGTGGCATGTAATATCTTTTTCCATCCCCTCACTTTCATTCTGTATGTGTCCCTAGGTCTGAAGTGGGTCTCTTGTAGATAGCATATATACAGGTCTTGTTTTTGTACCTGTTCAGCGAGCCTGTGTCTTTTGGTTGGAGCATTTAATCCATTCACACTTAAAGTAATCATCAATATGTATGTTCCTATGACCATTTTCTTAATTGTTTTGGGTTTGTTTTTGTAGGTCCTTTTCTTCTCTTGTGTTTCCCACTTAAAGAAGTTCCTTTAGCATTTGTTGTAGAGCTACTTTGGTGGTGCTGAATTCTCTTAGCTTTTTTTTTTTTTTTTTTTTTATTTATGGTTGTGTTGGGTCTTCGTTTCTGTGCGAGGGTTTTCTCTAGTTGCGGCAAGTGGGGGCCACTCTTCATCGCGGTGCGCAGGCCTTCTCACTATCGTGGCCTCTCCCGTTGTGGAGCACAGGCTCCAGACGCGCAGGCTCAGTAATTATGGTGTGCAGGCTCAGTAACTATGGCTCATGGGCCCAGTTGCTCCACAGCATGTGGGATCTTCCTAGACCAGGGCTCGAACCCGTGTCCCCTGCATTGGCAGGCAGACTCTCAACCACTGCGCCACCAGGGAAGCCCCTCTCTTAGCTTTTGCTTGTCTGTAAAGCTTTTGATTTCTCTATGAACCTGAATAAGATCCTTGCCAGGTAGAGTAATCTTGGTTGTAGGTTCTTCCCTTTCATCACTTGAAATATATCATGCCACTCCCTTCTGGCTTGTAGAGTTTCTGCTGAGAAATCAGCTGTTAACCTTATGGGAGTTCCCTTGTATGTTTTTTGTCATTTTTCCCTTGTTGCTTTTAATAATTTTTCTTTGTCTTTAATTTTTGTCAATTTGATTACTATGTGTATCAGCATGCTTATCCATGGATTTATCATGCCTGGGATTCTCTGCCCTTCCTGGACTTGGGTGGCTATTTCCTTTCCCATGTAAGGGGAGTTTTCAACTATAATCTCTTCAGATATTTTCTTGGGCCCTTTCTCTCTCTCTTCTCCTTCTGGACCCCTATAATGTGAATGTTGGTGTGTTTAATGTTGTCCCAGAGGTCTCTTAGGCTGTCTTCTTTTCCTTTTGTTCTTTTTCTTTATTCTGTTCTGTGGCAGTGATTTCCACCATTCTGTCTTCCAGGTCACTTATCCATTCTTCTGCCTCAGTTACTATGCTATTGATTCCTTCTAGTGTATTTTTCATTTCAGTTATTGTATTGTTCATCTCTGTTCTTTAATTCTTCTAGGTGTTTGTTCTTTAATTCTTCTAGGTGTTTGTTAAACATTTCTTGCATTTTCTTGATCTTTACCTCCATTCTTTTTCTGAGGTCCTGGATCATCTGCACTATCATTATTCTGAATTCTGTTTCTGGAAGAATTTTCTGAATACTTTTTCTGCCTATCTCCACTTCATTTAGTTCTTTTTCTGGGGTTTTATCTTGTTCCTTCTTCTGGTACATAGTCCTCTGCCTTTTCATTTTGTCTATCTTTCTGTGAATGTGGTTTTCATTCCACAGGCTGCAGGATTGTAGTTCTTCTTGCTTCTCTATTTTTTCTTTTTTATTTAGCTTGACCAATGAGTGAGCAGAGGTGTCAGTTCTGGATGGAGGCTTTAAGGGCCAACACCCTTCTCACCATGTTCTCCTTTCCATATGCCACAACTACTGACAATGTTCCAGATAGAGGCTGCTCTGACACCTTGAATGCCAGAGAGAAGATGATATGGAATAGAACCAGGGTCAACCTGCTAGTGTTGGAGGGTCTCCTGCAGAGGTTGGGGGTGGGGGGCGGCTGTGGCTCACTATGGAGACAAGGGCACTTGCAGCAGCAGTTCTGGGAAGTACTCATTGGCATGAGCCTTCCCAGAGGCCGCCATTAGCCCCACCAATAAAAAAAATTTTTTTTAATTCTAGAAGATGGAAAATAAAAAAGAATGTGTTACTAGATGAGGTAACAAAAGAATCCACAGCCTAGAATAAGCTTCAAGGAGGCTGCTGTATAGCCAGGAGGGAGATATGTCTGGCAAACTCAGAAAGGCTTTGGAGTCAAAGTCATCAGATAAGACTGAGAGTAAGACTGAGAACTGCTGCTACCACAGGGCATTCATCTGAGGTTTAAACACATGTTCAAAGGCAACAGGTCATGCAATGCCTACCCTCTTACCCAACAACCTAAGGTGGGGAGTTGGGGGGGAAGAAAGATGCTTCTCTAAAAGATTAGTCATCTTCCACTCACTTTCCTGATACAGGTTTATGTAGCATGTGCTTTTTGTGCCCCAAGTTTCATCCCCTCAGGCCAACTTGGGTTTTAGTAGCAGCTGTGGTAGAGAGTTTCCATTTCCAAGTTCTCTTACCTCTAGCTCTCCCTATGCTTTGATGTTCAGCCTCAGTGTTTTTCCTGAAGCCAAGGAAGATCTATCATCCCTCCACAGGGTAGTCCAGAAACACTCCTGGGAGCAAGCCTCAATAGAGTGGGGGAACCAGTTAAAAAAAAAAAAAAAAAAGCCGTAGCTTCCCATCCTTAAGAAGGACAATTTCCTTTGTGAGAAATTTAAACTACAATAATTGTTTAAAAGTATACATATAAAATTATATACAATATTTAATTTTATTTTATATACATACATACTCCTGCTAGAAGGGACAGGAGACAGCTTCAGGTACTCAGTTAACCAAATTAACTTTCATACACGTTATGTGTGATGTAATGTAAAAATCTCTGGGGACCCTGGCAATAAGTCTTGTGTTAGAAGATTGACTCTGTCTTGAAGCACTAACATGAGGATCATCCAGATTGCTTCAAGGAAACTGATTCCTCGGCTTTCCCACTTCCACAGCAAGTACCAATAATGTGACATTTTTTGTTTCTCTCTGTCAAATCAAATCTTATGCCAAGAGGAGGGAAAAGTTCAATATCATTCATTCTTCATGGCTTTTCTTGTCTTTCTTTGGATTTTACCAGGACTCCAGAGCTTATTCAGTTCCAGGGTAAACAGGAGGGAGACCTCTGTCCTTCAGTCTGTTGTGATCACTACCAAAGATAGACTCAAGACCCAGTCTCATTTAGTCCATGAGTTCTGCTACAGGACCATATTTCATTAGCTATCATATTGTACAGAAGTAGATGGTTCAGTTGTGCCCACTCAGCCATGGGGAACTTTGCCACAGCACTGAGGGTTCTGCCCTAACTTAATGCAGCTACCTATATTTTTCCAGTGCACTACGTTTGAGTGGTTCTGATTTCTAAAAGAAAGCCACTACTTCCCTACTTCTACTGGCCTTTTCCCACTGTTTGCTAATCTACCTCTCCAGGGACCAGGCTTTTCAATCCTCCAACAGTTGAAAAACACCCAGGCTTCCTTTTCCCACTACTTTCTTTAATAATGGACTTAACCACTCATTAAGAAGCTCTAGATATTTTAAACAATGAGAGCTGAACCTCAACTTCATCAAAGAGTATTTTCTGAGGATAAGGTACTCCCAGTCTTTAGAAAAGTGATAGTCTCTCAAGGATACGCAGCATGCTGCTTCTAAGCAACAGAAAATAAATAACAGGGTGGGATAGGGAAGGTGGGAGGGAGACGCAAGAGGGAGGAGATATGGGGATATATGTATATGTATAGCTGATTCACTTTGTTATAAAGCAGAAATTAACACACCATTGTAAAGCAATTATACTCCAATAAAGATGTTAAAAAAATTAAATAAATAATATTGTTGAGTGTTTACATCCAATCTTGCTCCATTTAATTCTCAATAACTCAGCTGGTTGCACATTTGTCTTGGTTTAAGGGACATTGGTGTGTTTCCTGGTTAATCCAGAGGCTAATTGGTCTTTCTTAGCAGGAGAAAAATGTCATAAAGAGGTAATGACCAAATGCTGTGAACATATTTGCATATTACCAAACTCTTAGAAGCTTGGTAAAATAATTAAGAGAAGCCTGGTGAAACAATCTAAGAAATTCTCTCACATATATTATTTAGTGTTTTGGCAAGATAAAATGGCTCCTATTTATTAGAATGCCTAAGGAAAGATATCATGAGTCTGGGCCATGCCCTCAGCTCACATAGTAAGTCAAGGACAAGGAAAAGTTCAGCACATCCAGCATATAGATGATGCTAGGGGAGCTACTCCACTCAAGCGCCAGCAGAAAAGGTTAAGGTAAAACTACAGCTTTACCACAGGACCATACCTCATTAGACAGTCGCTCTTAACAGAGAGATAACTGGGATGTTGCTGAACCTTTTTGGAGTAAACTTCAGGAGCATCACTTTTTTGAGGGGTGATGTCTTCCTTTTTGGCCATCCTCTACTCCTAACAGGTAGAAGAAAGAGAATTAAACTTGTCATTGGGGTTTATTAATTTAGTATAGCAGAGGAGCCAGGGATGATTGGGAAAAGGCAGAGGATAAATGTGAGAATTGCCATATCAGGAGGTGGCAAGGTTGGTGCTAGTAGTTGTAAGTGTGACTGAGTCCGGGAAAGAACACAGCTGTCTTCCTCTGCCAGCACAGCACTGGTAGTGGGGGCAGTAGGCATGGAGAACTATACCCAGGTCTCCTGGCCTGACAGTGAAGATGTGAAGCTTCCAAGATGGGAATGAATCAGAGAAAATCAGATAAAGTCAAACTGAGGGTGCTGACAATTGATGTGACCCTGCAGTGATTGGTCATTATGGGGAAAGTAGACACATAGTGTAGAGAGGCAGCGACCTTCCAAGTTTATCCTCTGAGACACAGCTGTGGGAGAAACTTGATGAGAGAAGGAATTCTCAAAGGCACAGCTTTCAAGAAGACCCTATTTATTTTCTCGACCTCATCTTGCTGAATGGTTTCATGGCCCACTGTTGATGTTGTAATGAACTACTTTATTTAGTTTTTAAAATTTCACATGTTATGTTTATTGTCAAAAAAGAAGAAAATTATAGATGAGAAAATGAATTTATAAACACTTATAAAACTCCTCGGATTTAGCCACTGTTTGTTATATATGGCATCTAAGGTTTTTTGTACACAGATAGACATTTTTGTTGGGGAAAAAAAGAAAAAAAGATGGGCTCAAACAGCGTGTAGTATTTTGTGACTTGCTATCCTGAACAACTGGTTAAAAAAACAAACAAATAATGGTTTACTGTGGTTATAGCAAAGACTCCACAGCTGTTTGAAATACATCAGAGACTTCGTTGGGCTGGGTTCCTCAGAAGACCCCAAAGAATTGGGTGGATCTGAAGTTTTGTAAGGTCAATTCTGAGACTGAAACAGGAAGAAGAAAGGCGTCTCCTCTCTCTTCCCCACAGTCTCCCCCACCTCTTAGATTTTAAGAGCTGAGTCATGAAGCTCAGCTCACAGCACTACTCCAGAATGACTATGCCTCCCTCAAAGTCCCAGACCACGAGGTCAAGAGAATGACTAAGGACAGAGGACCCATCAGAAAGGCCAATTCTACTCTTTGGTTTCACTTATCAAAAACTTCCTGCCTTTTTGAACACTGCTTCCATTAGCCTATTTTGTTGTTATGATGTAAAACAGTCTGATTCTCTTGTCTCTCTCTCTCTCCCCCAGTTTAATTCTTTGCACAGTGCAGGACAAATCTCTTAGAGATTTTCTTTGAGGGGTAATGGGAAGGCTCCAGAACAGCTGCCTAGGAAAACCCATATCATGCTTAAGGATTTCCAAGGCTGTATCTGGATGCATATATCAGCAGAGTATGGTACGGTGGTTAAGAGCATGGCTTCTGGGGCCAAGACTGCCTGAGCCTCCATCCTGGCTCTGCTGTTTACTAATTGTGTGACACAACTAGGGCAAGTTACTTAACATCTCTTTTCCTCAGTTTGCTCATTTGAAAAATAAGAGTGATTTTATTACAACTTACTTCTTATTTGTGAGGTTTAAATGAATTTTTACACACAAAGTGCTTAGAACAGGGTCTGACAGATGGTGAACTCAGAATTTTTCCTCACTCAGTGAGCGTTCCTCCCTCAAACATTCAATCTCCTTATCCCCTTTTCCTCTGTCTCATTCAAACTACTCCCTGAAAAGCTCCAGTGTAAAAGCTGAGAGCCGTTTGCAATATCACAAGCCTTAACCTGAAATGATGGAACTAGGGTTGTAGGTGGTGTTAACATTTGGCACTGTCTCCCACAAGATGACTCTCAAAGCTGGCTGTCCCCTGTCAGTAGGGAGAAGAGCCTTCATGTCTGTAAATGGTGATGCATATCTAATTGCTCCACGTTATTAAAATCTTTAAAATCCATAAAGAATATTCCCTGAGGATCAGATTATACTACAGCCCATTCAAGTGAAGACTGCTTATTCTTTCACAACCCTGTGTATCAATACTTCCATATATCAGGTGAGGTCAGAAGCCTCTTTTCTCTTTGTTTCTTAGTGTTGTTTTTCACCCTTACTCTTTCATCTATTTGTAAAAATCTCTGCTTTTTCATAGTTCATGCCGTTTGGCTTTATCACCTTCTAGTCTTCATTGTGCCTGTCATCTCTTGACATCCTAGACTCTACCTCTCATTCATTGCAGACTCAGGCTCATAAACCTTCCTCTCCACCCTTACACCTGACATCAACATGGGTAACTTCCATGTCTAGAGAGTGCTAATGATCCAACATCCTGGCTTTTGGTCTCTTGATCTTTTTATTTTCAGTGACCTCCACCCCTGTCACCTCAGCCACACACTCCCAATATTACACCCTGGACCTTGTCTTCACCTAAAATTATTTTGCCTGTAAAATCACTAAATCAGACAACCCATTCTCAGCCTTCCAACCATCTCTCTTCCCTCCCCTGCCCCCTTGTCAAGTCTCAGCAGATGAACCTGCCTCTTATTTCACTGTGAAAGTAGAAGCTGATAAACTGGTACTCCTGCAGCCCTACCACAAAATCCTCATACCCACCTGGAATGTGGACCCAACCCCATCTGTCCCTTTTGTTGTAATGTAACAAAATGTATCCTTCCTCTCACTTAAGGCTAATATTTGCATTTTTGCTTTTGATATCACTCCCCATCTCTTCTTAGTAAGCTTGCTCGATTATCTACCTTTCACTTGTAAGATTAATAGCTCCCTCTCCCCTAATATATAAGGAGCTCCTAGAAATTGAGAAGAAAAAGACCAACAAGTCAAATGAAAAAATGGATAAAGACATAAACAATAAGACTCTTTGAGAGACAGAGTTCACTATAAAAAAATGCAAATTGCATTTAAACATACAAAAACACGTTCAACCTCTTTCATAGTAAGATAAATGCCAAGTAAAAGTATAATAAAATACCAATGACCACTCATGAGATTACAAAAAAGTCAAAGGTGTGATAGCATTTTCTGTAACAGACACATTCACATAATGCCTGGGAGAACAAAATGATATGAACCCCATGGAAGGCAACATGACAATATCCATCAAAATTAAAAGTGCACCAATCTTTAATCCAGAAATCCCACTTCTGGAATTTTAACGTAAAAATATACCTATACATACAAACTTTCAACTGTATAAGGTTATCCAGTGCAGCATCGTTTATAGTAGCAAACGGTTGGAAACAACCTGTGTCCCTCTGTAGATACTAAGAAAGATATACAGGATCTATTGTTAAGTGAAAAAAATCAAAGCTGAGCTGCTTTTGTGGAAGAAAGAGGGGGAGGATTATTAATTTACATTAGCATATGCTCATATCTGCCTAAAGAAATAATAGAAAGATTCCCAAAAAAAACTAATAGATAGTGGTCACATATAAAAGTCAGAGTAGGGCATGTGGATTGTGGGGAACTAGAGTAAGACTACTCAATGTGTAATTTAAAACATTTAAACCAAGTGAATTTATTACTTATTCAAAAATAATTAAATTGAATTTTTAAACATTTTGCCATCTGACCCACATAGCTGCTCCAAATGCTAACCTAATTCACTCCTCTCCTTTGCATTCAAAATTTTTTCAGAGTTGTTTCACTTACTGCATCTATTTCCTTACCTCCTACTCATGAACACACTACAATCTGGCTTCTGTCCCCATTATTAGTTAAATTGCTGTTACCTATTCTCTCCAGTGACCTCCATATTGCTAAATCTGATGTGTATTATCTAGTTTTTCTCTTATGTAATCGCTTAGGAACATTTGACAAACTACCTCTTTTCTGATGCACGTTCTTCCCTTGATTTCCATGTCTCCACACAATCCTAGTTTTCCTCCCATCTCTCTGGATGCCCTGATATTTCTTCTTCTCTTCTCCCTTACTTTTTTTTCTCTTCTGGTCAAGGGCAATGTCTACAGGCAGACTTAGCTGTTGCAATTCTAGCAACCCAAACTCCTGGCAGTTGTGAAAGGGAAATCTGGAGGGAGCATCAAAGCATCCACTGCAGATATATGTATTATTAATATTTTCTCCTAGGGCTTCCCTGGTGGCGCAGTAGTTAAGAATCCGTCTGCTAATGCAGGGGACATGGGTTAGAGCCCTGGTCCAGGAAGATCCCACATGCTGCGGAGCAACTAAGCCCATGCGCCACAACTACTGAAGCCCACGCGCCTAGAGCCCGTGTGCCACAACAAGAGAAGCCACCGCAAGGAGAAGCCTGCGCACTGCAACAAAGAGTAGCCCTGCTCACTGCAACTAGAGAAAGCCGCACACAGCAACGAAGAACCAAAGCAGCCAAAAATTAATTAATTAATTGATTAATTAAAAAATAAATAAATAAAAGAAATGCAACAAAAATATTTTAAAAATAAATAAAGACTATAGGGTTCCTGGGACTTCCCTGGTGGCACAGTGGTTCAGAATCCACCTGCCAATGCAGGGTACACGGGTTCAAGCCCTGGTTTGGGAAGATCCCACATGTCGCGGAGCAACCAAGTCCCTGCGCCACAACTATTGAGCCTGCGCCCTAGAGCCCGCGAGCCACAACTACTGAGCCTGCGTGCCTAGAGCCCATGCTGCGCAACAAGAGAAGCCACCACAATGAGAAGCCTGCGCACTGCAACGAAGAGTAGCCCCCGCTCGCCGCAATTAGAGAAAGCCCGTGCACAGCAATGAAGATCCAACGCAGCCAAAAATAAATAATAAATTAAAAAAATTTTAAAAAGACTATAGGGTTCCTTTTAAAATATATATATATTTTTTCTCCTAGTATGTGATTTGCCTTTTCATTTTCTTTTCAGTGTCTCAATGAATGGCTAGTTTCAATTTTTACAAAGTCCAATAAATCATTTTTTTCTTTTATGTTAAGTGCTTTCTTTCTGTGAAGATTTAAAAAAAAATTTATTGTGGTAAAAAACACATAACATAAAATTTACCATCTTAACCATTTTAAAGTATACAGTTCAATAGTGCTAAGTAGTTCACATTGTTATAAAACAGATCTTCAGAAGTTTTTCATCTTATAAATCTAAAACCGTATACCCATTAAACAACTCCCTCTTCTCCCTTCCTCCAGGCCCTGGTAACAACCCATAGATTGAAAAAAAATGTACCACCTAAAAGTGGAGAATTTTGTTTTATTTGGCGACAAAACTGAGGGCTTAAGCCCAGGATGCAGCCTCTCAGCTCAGAGAGACTGCTCGGAAGATGTAAGAGAGGAGCCAGGATGTATAGGAGTATTTACAACAAAGACCAGGCAGTAGGAACTTTAAAAGATTACAGTTGATTAAAGAGAACCAGACATCTCAAGTTAATGAATTTAGTGTTTTTCTATATATGGGAAGATGCAAAGCTCTGGGCTCATTGAGATTATTTCTTTGATAAACACTTCAGCTACCTGGGCCCAGTATCCTGTGCTTTCTCAGTCTGAGTCTCCTCGGGGTGCACCGTTGGGGGGTGCCTGCAGTGACTGATGGCAGCATCCTGTTTCTATCCTGAGTTCCCTCAGGGCTCACCATCAGGGCAGCTGCAGTGTGAAGGCTTGATGGCTACAACATCCTTTGTTTACTGATATGGTAGGCAACATTTTTTCATTGACAAACCATTCTGCTTTCTGTCTCTATGATTTTGACAACTCTATATACCTCATATAAGTGGAATCATACAGTATTTGTCTTTTTGTGACTGGCTTACCTCACTTAGCATTATGTCCTCAAGGTCCATCCATTTTATATCATGTAACAGGATTTACTCTCTTTTTAAAGCTGAATAATATCCCACTGTATGTCTATACCACGTTTTATTTATCTATTCATCTATCAATGGACATTTGGATTGCTTCTACCTCTTCTGTGAATAGTGCTACAATGAACATGGGCATGCAAATATCTCTTTTAAACCCTGCTTTCAATCCTTATGGATATATGCCCAGAAGTGGGATTGCTGGATCATCTGGTAGTTCTATTTTTAATTTTTAGAGGAAACTGCATATTGTTTTCCATAGTGACTGAACCATTTACAATGCCACCGAAAGTGTTTGAGGGTTCCAATTTCTCCATATTCCCTCCAACTCCCCTTTTTTTTTTTTCACAGTAGTCATCCTAATGGGTATGAGGTATCTGGTGCTTTTAGTGACTTCTTTTAGAAATATTTACCTATCCCAAGTTTTCAAATATATCCTTCCACGTTTAAAGTTTTGGCTTTTAACATTCAAGACAATGATTCATCCCAAATTAATCTTTGTGTGTGATATGTGCAATGAGTCAAGGTTCATTTTTTTTGGTTGAATATCCAGCTGTCCTGGCACTATTTGTTGAAAAAACTTTACAATATACATTGAACTTTCTTGGCACCTTGACAAGTGTCTTTTTCTTTTTAAATTGTTATTTATTTTTTAGTTGCATTGGGTCTTCATTGCTGCACGTGGGCTTTCTCTAGTTGTGGCGAGCTGGGGCTACTCTTCGTTGCGCTGTGCGGGCTTCTCATTGCGGTGGCTTCTCTTGTTGCAGAGCATGGGCTCTAGGCACGTGGTCTTCAGTAGTTGCAGCACACGGGCTCAGTAGTTGCGGCACATGGGCTCAGTAGTTGTGGCTCGTGGGCTCTAAAGTGCAGACTCAGTAGTTGTGGTGCACGGGCTTAGTTGCTTCGCGGCATGTGGGATCTTCCCAGACCAGGGATTGAACCCGTGTCCCCTGCATTGGCAGGTGGATTCTTAACCACTGCACCACCAGGGAAGTCCCAACAAGTGTCTTTTAACATTAGTTTTAAGAAGCATCCCAACTTCAGAAATGTTAAGCTGCGGGGCAAAAACTGCATCTTAGAATTGAGAAAATAGGAAATTCTTTTAGAGTCTCACAGCACCTAGCAACTGTATGTGGGTCACACACAGGGAGTGGCATAAGGAGTTTTGGAATCAGACAAACCTGGATTCTGACTTAACTCTTCATGGCCTTGAACAATTTATCTAATTTCTTTTAGCCTCAGTTTCCTTGTATATACAGTGAGGATCCAGTGTTGTGATGAGAAATTAAACCATGTAAAATGCCTGGTGAAGCTATTTGATAAATATTCCTTTCCCCTCATATTTTCATTTTTTCCAATAAATATTTATTATCTTCATTTGTCTCAGTGACTTGGGGTGTAGGAGAAATTTCTCTACCTAATTTCTCTGTTTTTAAAAAAGACTTTCAAATTATTTCAACTCTCCTCACCTTTAGCAAGATATACCATCTAGTGTTAATCCTATTTTTCTCTGAAATATTCAACTTTTTCAACTTCTTGAGAGAGAGGTTTGCCCATAATTATTCGGAAATTTCATCATGTTAAGGAGAAATTTAATAACAATGCTATTTGATCACCAGAAGTCGGAAATCTTTCAGCTTCAGTTAGATTAAAGCAGAGTCTCTCAACTTTAAGGGCCACACGACTCACCTGAGGATCTTGTTAAACTCTGATTCTGATTCAGGAGGTCTGGAGTGGAGCCTGATATTCTGCTTTTCTAGTAGGCTCCAAGGAGATGCTAATGCCTCTGGTGTAAGGATCACGTATGCAGAAGCCAGGGATAAGAGGCTCAAATTCTCTGGGAAAAAAAATTTTTTTAAACCCTGAGGTTCATGAATAATGTTGCCCTTGGCTGAGGATGCTTTGGTTGAAGGGAGAGAGGGAGTTGTTCATTGAATTTTTACCATGCATATACCATGCAAGCATATGTATGGGGTGAAGGATAGGCTGACTGAGCACAAATATTTTCTCTTTTAGGAACTCTGGATTTGGAGTCAGACGATATAGTTTCATATCCCAGCTTCCCCACTTAGAATCCATTGTGATCTCTGGCAAGTTGCTGAGCTCTCCAATCCTCTCACAGGGCAGTTGTAAAGATGAAATGAGATAATATAAATGCATTTATCCTGACTTCTCAATAACATTTACAAGGTATTACCTAAATATGCATTTCTGTGGCAATTCTTGCCAAACTAATTCACTAAATAAAAATAAAGAGCACTGGGTAGAGTGTCCGGTCCTGGGTTTGAGTCCTCACTCTATGCCCTAAATAGCTGCATGATCATTGGACAATTGGGAGCCCAGTATCTCATACATAAAATAAGGAGATTGAGTAGGATATTGTCTTACAGTCCTCACAGTCCTAAGGGTCCTCACTCTGTAATGATCCATGTGATTCTTGAGCACCTCTTCTCTGTAAGGCAGAGGCAGGCAAACATTAAAAGAAACTGTCTCTTGAGTCAGGATTATCTGAATTGACATAGCACACCAAGAGTCAGGGAAAGAAAGAAAAAGAGAGAGAGAGAGAGAGAAAAAGGATCTTGAAGAGGTGCTGATCCATCTCCTTGTTTCTGTCAGCTCATGCCAGCTTTCAAAAGTGAGACAGCTCAGGGGAGGTGGCTACCAGAGACACCTCATCTGATTCAGTACTAATAAGGGTTTTCATCCCCTTAGTCACCACTCACCTTTAGGCCTTAGGAATAGGGGGAGAGGGGTGGTACATAAAGTATGCTCAGTCGGTCATTGACCCTGAGGTTTGTTCTGAATGCAGCCATCTCTCTTCCCAGGCATATATGAGACTTCCATCAAAAATGGACTCACAAGTCCCAAACACAAAATTAGAAACTTTAAGGTAAAGAAACCCAAAATGATACTTGATAAAACTAAAGGGTAAGAAAATAAAGCTCTCAACCACATTTCAAGTTCAGTGTATTTTGCAGAATTTCACAGAAGCATGTACGGAAGACATTAAGTACTAAGTAAACAAAGATCAAAGCCATATCAACAAACCATTATACTACTGTGACCAAATAATGATAGCTAATTTTTTTTAACTGTGAACAATGTCAATGGGTTAAAATCTTAACATAGATCTCCTCATTTGAATGTTAAAGCAACCTTCTGAAGTAGGTACTGTAATCTACAATGTATAGTTGGGGCACTAGGCCTTAGAGAAATTAAGCCATTTACCCAAGATCATGGTTAAGGGGCAGCTATTATTTGAAATGAGGCAATCTAATTCCTGATCCCACTTTCCTGATCATGATACTACACTGCTGTGCAGCTTTGTGGACCTGGCTGAGATTTACTCAGTGTCAAGGTCTTCAGTCCAGCTTATGTGGGGTTAAATTCCTCAGAGAATATGAAGTAGAGTCCAAGCTACCTGAGCAGCTCACTGTGAGACAAGATTATAAACATGGAAAAGAAGTATTATCTTTAATCTAGTAATGATAGCCTCATGACAGTGTGCATGACAAAGCTCGCTTAAACTTCAAAATACAGGAGTGTAGAGATTATTTTAGATGAAGAGACTGAGGTCTAAGAGACTAAGTAATTTATCCACATGAAAGACTAATAGAGTTTTGGGCTGCAAGTAATAGGAAACTTCACTCAAATGGTCTTAAGCAGTGAGGAAATATATTAATCGGACTTATTAAGTCTAGAGACAGGGTAGCCTTCAGAGTCAGCACATCTGGGTTCCAGCTGTACCTTTCTGCAATTCTCTTGGTTCTTTCCTCCATCATGGATTGGCTTTCATCTCACAAAGAGGCAAAAGTGGTTCCAGGCACCCCATTTAAACATGACAATGTGCAAAGGAAGAGGGGACCATCTCTCTCTGAGTCTCTATTTTAGGAATGAGGAAATCTTTTTTAGAAGCCTATCCCAGTAGACTTCACATCTCATTGCCAGGATTGACCCACTCCTACACTGATCACTGGTAAAGGGAAAGGGATTGCCACTCTTGGACTTGAGGTGGATGGAGAGTAAGTAGCAAATAACCATCAAGATGACAGCAACATACCATGCTGCATCTCCAGACAATGTCTGTTTTGGCCCAGAAGACCTGCTATGGTCCCTGACCAGACTCTCTTGTTTAGTATTCTCTGCCAGGAACATGTCTCATCACATCTCAGGACTCCTTGGACTAAGAGATGGAGATACCAGACCCACAAGACATTTTATCTAATATAATGGATGAGCTCAGCCATAATTCAAGTATCAGGGAGACTTTTGAGGGGCCCATTGGTTAGGCCACAGCCACCAGGCAAGGGGACGAAGTCCCTAGGAAGAGGGCACTGGCAAGAGTGAGGCAGTGTAGCAAGAGCTAAAGTACAAAAAGAAAAGAACACCAAGATTCAAGGGGCCCAGTGTTCCTTTACTCTCTGAGAACATAAGAGCAACACAGGTACTCACTAATCCATACTAGAACTCCTAGACTGGGAAGACAAATGATACTAAACTTCATCAGATACATGGACTTCAGATTCTTTCATAATCCTATAACCTTATAAAATTTGGGAACTAGGACAGGGCAGATCCTGGGTCAGACCTGATGCAAGAGCCCCAGTGGAAGAGCTGGGGGGACAAAGACAGAACCAACACTAGGGTCTCCCTCCTTGGATGTGGAAGTCAAATGACCTCCTTTTAGACTATGCAAGGCCCTGGAATTTTAGATAGTTCAAGGAGAATAGGAAGCTCTAAGAGGGAGATTTGGAATCTTCTATTGACCTAGCAGATCGGGGCACTAGTGATTTACTGAAAAAAAATGGGCTGTGACAATAATTCTATCCTGATTTTTGGGGGTGGTTTATACTGGTTGTACATATAATGTACAGCTGATTTAAAAACTTATGATACAGCTATACATTTATACATTTATTTCACAGAAAGATGTCCACAACATATTGTGAGGGCAAAAAAGCAAGTTATAAAATAGCACATGTACTATGATCCCATTTATGTAAAATGATTCACAAAGATAAGTAACAAGTATGTCTTCTTTATTTGCTTGAGTATAAAATAAAGTCATATTCTTTTACTGTTCAAATGATAATAACCTCAAGGCTATTCTTCTCAGCTTAGCAGAAAATACAATTTACCTTCTTGAGTCTCCTGCCCCAAGATTCCTCAGTGACATTCTTCAATGTCAATTTTGTTGATCTTTTCACAGAACCAACTTTTGGTTTTGCAATTTTTTTCCCACTATTTTTCAATTTTTTATTTCATTGATCTCTGCTTTGGTCATTATTGTCTTCTTTCTAGCTTTGGGTTTAGCTTGTTTGAAGGTGCAGCGCTAGGTTATTCCTCAAATGACAAGACTCTTATATGAATCTTCTGAATCAGTGCCCCTTGCCACTGCTAAGAAAGCTTGAGGATTCAAATGCATCACTGCTTTCCAAAGTAGGCCTTGACTTCCCGACTTATAGCTCTTGATGGACAGGCTTTTCCATTGCTCCCATATACACCACTTGCTAGGATCACAAGCTTCCTCTCTTATGAACTGAAACAGGCAGAAGCTGATGTCTGCTGCCCCATTAACCCTAAACCTTCCTCACACTTAATTTCAGGGAAGAAGCCAGTCTACCACCTTCTGTCTTTTTGTTGGTCATGGGCATTTTTTGTCTCAGGGACCAGTTCTCTTCCACCCCAAATTGTTTAAGACCACTGCTTCAATTACTCTGAATATCAAAGAGGGATCTGGAACTTGCCCCTCTTAGAGGCACCAGTGATCCTTATATACATTTTTCCCTCTGTGGTAAATGTATATAAGGTAAATGTATATGACTCTGCATATCACACACATACATGGAAATATAACTAGAAGGATTTTCACCAAAATGCTGACAATGGTCATGGACTAGTTTGGGTAGTGTCTGCTTTAAAAAAAAAAAAAAAAATATATATATATATATATATATATATATAGAGAGAGAGAGAGAGAGAGAGAGAGAGAGCGCTGACTTTTTAGAATGGTAAGCATATATATTTTTTATAATCAGAAGAGTAATAAAGAGCTAGCACTTATTAATTACTTACTACGTGCAAAAGCTTTACATTTAATCCTTCACAAAACCTCTATGAGGTAGCTACAATTACTGTCCTCATTTTACCAATGAAAAAACTGAAGCACAGAGAAGTTAAGCAACTTGCCTGAGTCACACAGCTGGAAGTAACAGAGTCAGGATACAAACCTAGGCAGTTTGTTTTTACCTTCTTTGTACTATACTGTATAAACAATTTTTCTTGGAGTGGGAAGGAGTAAATTAGTGAGAACCCAAAGATGAATGTAAATTATGTGCTCAATATATTAATATTAAATTGTTTGTGAGTTACTAAAAGATGAATGTTCTGGCTGGGCCAAAAGATATATTTCAGGATCTTGCCACATTTTCATCACTGATAAAAAGCTGAAAGTATTTAAGTGCTCCTACAGCATATTCATATGCATGACCAAATGTTCTTTGCTTTTCAAATTTGGCTTGCTCACCAATACTTATTGTTTCCAGAAATTATGCTTTTATATTATTGTGAATCTGGAAGCTTTTTCTAACATTTTACTAAAGACCTGGGGCAAAAATGATCACTAATCAGACACTGCAAATGGTAGATCTCCAAGAACATTCTGCAACTTAAAGCAAGTTGCAGTTTTATAGAGATGCCCCAGCCAGACAGGCAGTTTTTAGAAATTATTTTGCAAGTTAAGACAACATGTATGATTATATAGTCAATCATGTTTTAAAGGAAATGTAGGTGAGCAGGAAGGTGAGGTGAAAAGGTTGGATTACTGTACATGGGTGGAAAGAACAAGTAAAGAGACTAAGGTGACTTCTAGTTTCTTGACTTGAGTGATCAGGGATGTACCGATGCCACTGACCAGGATAGAAAACAGAAGAATGGCAGATTGTGGGGAAAATAATGAACTGGATTTTAAGCATTAAGTTGTGAGACATGTGAAGGATGTCTAGGTGGGGGTGGCTGGTAGAGTGTTGGAGATGCAGGTCTGGGATTTGTGATGTTTCGGCTGGAAGTGCCAGTATGCGAGTAATTAGCATATATACTTCAAGTTGTCAGACTCTGAATAAGTTACTCAGCTTCTCTGGGTCTTAGGATCCTCACATACAAAGTAAGGATGATTTAGTAGTTCCTTCACAGAGACATTAAGAGGATTGAATCAACTACTGTATGTAGAGTGCCTGGTATAGGGGCCAGCACGGTGCAATGACTGAATGAGTGACACAGAGAGGTGGATCATTGACTGATGGTGACAGGTCTAGGTGGCCAGGGGACTTACAGTATCATCAGGCAGAGTGAGCACCTCTGAACTGGAGCAAGTTGACTTCTGTACCATTATGTTAATAAAACTTGGACTAGATTGTATACATCCAATATATTAATAAACTCCTCTGAAAGTAGACTAAGACCTAGCAGAGAATTAGTGTCAGAGAGGAAGTGACATAAGTATAGTCACTTTATAGGGCTTTAAAGGAATATATTCTTGAGAAATTATTGCACAACAGAAGAGGCTATGGTAATATAATAATTTAGCTCTATTGTAGAAGTTATTTTTGTAAAAATTTTAAGTTACTTTCATTAATATTTTTCCACCACAATAGGCATTGCTAGCCTATAAAACACAGTATGTTAGAGTACAATGAACTTTAGGTTTGGAGTCAGAAGGCCTGGGATTGAGTTCTGGATTCATCATTTACTGGCCCCAAATCCTGTGCTCTACATGTATTTAATGGCATTGTTACCATCCACCGGTAGTTCAAACTTGTCATCTTCTGATTCTCCCTTTCCCTTAACCCTCCAAATCCAACTGATTGCCCAGTTCTGACATGCCTGACTCCTAGAATCTCTTTAGTCTACCTGTTTGTTCTCATCCTCATTGAGTCAGCCTTTGTTGGCACTGTCATCATCCCATGCCTGACTACTCCAACAGCCTCCAACTAATCCACCTCCTCCAGTGTAGCGGCCACACTGGCTCCAGAGTTACCTTCTTAAGACATTACTCTGCTGATTTTGTAAGCAGTGGAAATACACAGATATTTCAAAAATCCAAGCTCTTTAGAATGGCATAGAGGCCCTTTACAATCTGGTTGCTACTGAGTTTCCCAGGCTCAACCCCATGAAGTCTCATTACGTATGTAACTGATGCTCTTGCTAGTCAATGGAATTTTCACCATTCTCTCACTGCCTTGGTCTTCTGTGCTCCCTTGCATGTGATTTTTTTCTGCCTGAAAACCTCTCCCCCCTCTACTTTACATAGCAAATTTACTTACACTCTGTGAGATTCAACTCATTACTCTTAGGAAATATTTCCCAACTCTCCCCATCACAGTTGAGGACTTCTTCCTCTGTGTTATAATTACTTTACATATTTACAACCAACAGTGAGGTTCTTGAACTTATTTCCCCTTATATTCCTGGAACCTGGCCAAGGGTGTGGTACATAATAGAAAGTATTCAATTTTAGAGTGCTTTCTAAAAAAGTACGCCTGGACAAATCTCTGCTTTTCTGAGCCTCAGTTTCCTCATCTGTAAAGTTAGAATAATAATACCTACCTTGTAAATCAAACCCAATAATTTGCATAAGAGCACTTTTTAAGCCATACATTTTTGTAACATTTAACTTTTGATGTCTCCAAGTATCCGTTCTCTATGCATCAATCTAACACTTAGGTAATAGACTCTTAATAATGTTTGTTGAATTACGCCCAATTCAAAGGCATTCTGCCTTAGCCAGGCTAGTCACCGTGACAACACAAAGGATCAGGAACATCTGAATGAACAAAATGTCAAACTAGCCCTTTTATTTGTGTTACCCTGGGGCGTTTCTCCTCTCTTCCTGCTTGATGGCAGCATTGCCCAAGTGCAGTATCAAGAAGCTACACCAGGGGGCTCCCCTGGATTTTCCAAATGAAGTCTGTAAAAACATCCTTCACCACCCTGAAGTATTAAGTATTTGCTTTCTTTCAGAACAAGGCAACAGAGAAACACAAGACAAGTCGCAAGCCTGGAAACAGTACCTTTTATTTATATCAAACCACTGTCTGAGACTTTCTTAGTTTTTCTTAGTCTTTTAAAGAGCTGACAGAGAGATTTATTAGTCCCCATTACTGAAGGGATTTAGGAACTGTAAGTCATTCAACTGAGGACTACAATGAATTATTTATTATCAACAGGCTTGATCCCAAGTTGAGCCAAATAGAAGACAAACCTGATAATAGAAATATTTAATTACTCTGTTCCCAAAACCAAATAAATGAAAATACATTTGTTGCTTTTCTTCTAAAAAAAGCTACAAGTTGTAATGCAAATAGACCTAGATAAGAAGTCAAGGACTGGTTCTAATGCTGGATGTACTTCCAACTTCCACTACTTGTGTGATCACTCACCTTTAGATTTCAACTTTTTCGTCCTTAAATGAGGTTTTGGGGTGATGCTGTTTATAAAAATCAGCTTTAATGACATATTATTTGCATATGCAATGCACCATTTTTAAGTGTAATTTGAAGAGTTCTGAAAATGTATATAGTCTTGTAACTACCACCATTATCATGATATAGAACATTTCATTTTCATCACCACAAAATCCTGACCCTTGGCAAACAATCTCCTTCCCTTATCCCTGGCCCATGGAAAACACAGATCTGATTTTTATCACTACAATTTTGCCTTTTCAAAAATTTCATGTCTGATTTCTTTTATTTGGCACAATGTTTTTGAAATTCATCAGTGTTGTGCATATCAGTAACTTGTTTATTTATTGCTGAATTGTATGCCATTGTATGAATGTATCAAAGTTTTCTTCTATTTGTCAACTGATGAACATTTTGGGTTGTTCCCAGGTGTTTTGGGTTTTTTAAAATTTTTATTAATAAGTCTACTGTGAAGACTCATATACAAGTCTTTGAGTGAACATATTTTTTCATTTCTCTTGGGTAAACACCCAATAAGTGGTATTGCTGGGTTAGATAGTAAGTGTACATCTAGGTTTATAAGGAACTACAGACTGTTTTCTAAAGTGACTATACCATTTCTCATTCCCACTGGCAATTGTAGACAATCTAGTCGTTCCATATACTTTTTAACACTTGGTATTGTCAGTCTTTTTCATTTTAGCCTTTCTTTTGCAGGAGGGGGCCCCCTTCCAGGGCCTGAGAGTGGGCTCTTGTCTAACACTCAGAAATGAATTGTCTAAGGAGACACACACGCTGACAAAGCAAAAGGCTTTATTGGGAAGGGGCACCCAGGTAGAGAGCAGTAGGGTAAGGGAACCCAGGAGAACTGCTCTGCCACGCTTGCAGTCTCAGGTTTTATGGTAATTTTGGGGTTAGTTTCTGGGTTGTCTCTGGCCAATCATCTTGCTTGGCCCATGTTTGGTGACTCAGGGTCCTTCCTGTTGGTGCGCACATCTCAGCCAAGATGGATTCTAGCATGAGGGTTCTGGGAGGTTGGCAGGACATATCATCTCCTCCTTCCTCCTTTTGGCCTCTCCCAAATTCTCCCAATTAATTTTAGGTAACACTGCATTCTTTATCAGGACCTCCTGTTGTGAGACAACTTGGCCAAGCAGTTATCATTGTGCCTGGCCAAGGGGGGGTGGTTTCAGTCAACGGTTCCCTAACAGTTCTAGTGGGTATGTAACTGTCTCTAATGGTTACTTTAATTAGCATTTCTCTAATCAATAATGATGTTGAGCATCTTTCTTGTATTTATTTGTCCTTCATATGTCTTTTTTAGTCAAAGAAGATATCTTTAAATCTTTTACCCATTTTTTAAATTGAGTTGTTTGTCTTTTTCTTACAGAGTGCCTTGTATATTCTGGATAAATGTCATTATCAGATAGATTTTTTTCAAATATTTTAACCCAGCCTGTGGCTTGCCTTTATAGTTTCATAATAGTTTCATTTGAAGAGAAAACCACTGGTACATATGTCAACACTCAAATTCTTTAGATCTCAATTTCATCACACTTAAAATGAGGTCTTTGGGTAAATGTTCTTTTCTTTTTATGATGGTTTGATTGAGGAATATTTCACATACCATAAAATTTACCCTTTTAAAGTGTGCAATTCACTGGTTCTTAGTATAGTCACAGAGTTGTGCAACTATTGAAACTGAGCAGGACCCTGTGGGGCCCTCCTGGGCACAAAAGCCTTTCGTGTCCCAGTTTCTTATTTGCAAGATAAAGGCTTCAGCCTCCTAGACCTCCCTGAGTTCCAAAGAGCAGATTCAAACAGTCGCTAATCAGGGAAGTAAAGGAATGCAGAAACAAATGAGGAACAATCAGGAAACTATAGTGCAGCTATTAAAGCAGGATCCTGGTTCCTCCTCAAAGAATATACATAACAATGTCTTTGACTCAAGAACTAAGGCCCCCATTCAGGGGGAAGATGATAACTTCAGGTTGAGCACAAGATTCCTTGTGCACACCGACCTGTTACCTCAACCAATCAGAAGACAGTCACACACCCTGTAGCCTTCACCCCAAATTTTGCCTATAAAAACTTGTCCCCAAAAAACATCGGGGACAAGCAACCCAAACAAAACATCGGGGAGTTTGTGTTTTTTGAGCATGAGCCGCCCATTCTCCCTGCTTGGTCCTGTAATAAACCTTTGTCTGCTTCAAACTCCAAAGTTCTGGTTTGTTTGGCCTCACTATGCGTCAGGCACAAGAACTTGCATTTGGTAACACTATCATCACTATGTAATTTCAGAACATTTTCATAACCCCCAAAAGAAACTCTATGCTTGTTAGCAATCATTCCTCCCTTTCCCAGCACCTGGCAACCATTAATCTAAGTTCTGTCTCAATGAATTGACCGATTCTGGACATTTCATATAAAAGGAATCATACAATATTTGGTATGTGGTGTCTAGCTTCTTTCATTAGCATAATGTTTTCAAGGTTCATCCATGTTGTAGTATATGCTAGTACTTCATTAATTTTTATTGCTGACTAATATTCTGTTCTATAAATATACCACATGTTGTTTATCCATCCATCAGTTGATGGATATTTGGATCATTTTGACTTTTTACTTTTTATGAGTAACACTTTTTATGAACATTTGTGTGCACATATTTTCAGTTCTCTTAGGTACATACCTAGGAGTGGAATTTCTGGGTCATATAACTCTATACTTAACATTTTGAGGAAATACCATATTGTGTTCCAAAGTGGCAGCACCATTTTACATTTCCACCAACAAGGTATGAGAGTCCAGTTTCTTCACGTTCTCACTAAAACTTTTTTTCACCACATATTTCTTTACTTAAATAATTTTCTGCATTATTTATTGAAGTCTTTTTTTCCCCTGCTAATTCTTAGTTATGTTTGTATTTTTTTTTAATACCCATCCCATGGGTATGCAGTGGTATCTCAATTGTGGGGGTTTTTTTGTTTGTTTTGTTTGTTTGTTTTATTTGGCTGCACTGGGTCTTCACTTGTGGCATGTGGGATCTAGTTCCCTGACCGGGGATCAAACCCAAGCCCCCTGCATTAGGAGCATGGAATCTTAGCCACTGGACCACCAGGGAAGTCCCTCAGTTGTGGTCTTGATTTGCATTTCCCTAATGACTAATGATGTTGAGCATATTTTCATGTGCTTATGACCATTTGTATATCTTCCTTGAAGAAGTGTCTATTAAAATCCTTTGCCCATTTAAAAACTGGGTTGTTTGTCTTTCTGTTGTTGAGTTGTAAGAGTTCTTTATATACTCTGAATATAACTCCTTTATTTAATATGTAATTTGTAAATATTTTCCCCTATTCTTTAGGTTGTCTTTTCACTTTCTTGACAGTGTCCTTTGGCACAAAAGTTTTTAGTTTTGATGAAGTTCAATTTATCTTTTTTCTTTTGGTTGCTTGTGCTTTTGGTGTCATATTTAAGAAACCACTGCCTAATAAAAAGTCACAAAGATTTACTCCTATGTTGTCTTCTAAGAACTTTGTGATTTTAGTTACATTTAGGCCTTTGATCCATTTGAGTTGGATTTTGTTTGTGGTGTGAGTAGGAATCCAGCTTCATTCTTTTATATGTGGATACTCAGTTGTCCCAATATCATTTGTTAAAAATACTATTATTTCTCCATTGAATGGTCTTGGCATCCTTGTCAAAAATCAAGTGACATAAACAATGTGGTACTGGCATATGGACAGACATATATATAGACCAAAGGAATAAAATAGAAAGCCCAGAAATAAACTCTTTTCTTATGTGGTCAAATGATTTTTTTTTTAAATTTTTATTTATTTATATTTATTTTTGGTTGTGTTGGGTCTTCGTTTCTGTGCGAGGGCTTTCTCTAGTTGCGGCAAGCGGGGGCCACTCTTCATCGCGGTGTGCGGGCCTCTCACTGTTGTGGCCTCTCTTGTTGCGAAGCACAAGCTGCAGACACGCAGGCTCAGTAGTTGTGCCTCACGGGCCTAGTTGCTCCGTGGCATGTGGGATCCTCCCAGACCAGGGCTCGAACCCGTGTCCCCTGCACTGGCAGGCAGATTCTCAACCGCTGCGCCACCAGGGAAGCCCTGGTCAAATGATTTTTGACAAGGATGCCAAGACAACTCAACGGTAAAAGGTCAGCCTTTTTAGCAAATGGTGCTGGCAAAACTGGATATCCACATTTAAAAGAATAAATGGACTTTTATCTAACATAACATACCAAAATTAACTCAAAATGGATCAAAAACTTAAATGTAAGGCCTAAAAGTATAAAACTCTTACAAGAAAACATAGGACAAAAGCTGCACAACATTGGATTTGGCAATGATTTCCTAGATGTGACACCAAAGGCACAGGCAACAAAATAAAAAGTAGGCAAATTACACTTCATGAAAATTTAAAAATTTTGTGCATCAAAAGACACTATCAAGGGCTTCCCTGGTGGCGCAGTAGTTGAGAATCTGCCTGCCAATGCACGGGATGTGGGTTCGAGCCCTGGTCTGGGAAGATCCCACATGCCGCGGAGCGACTGGGCCCGTGAGCCACAACTGCTGAGCTTGCGCGTCTGGAGCCTGTGCTCCGCAACAAGAGAGGCCACGATGGTGAGAGGCCTGCGCACCACGGTGAAGAGTGGCCCCCCACCTGCCGCAACTGGAGAAAGCCCTCGCACAGAAGAGAAGACCCAACACAGCCAAAAATAAATAAATTAATTAATTAATTAATTTAAAAAAAAAAGACACTATCAATAAAAGGGCAACCCAAAGGATAAAGGAAAATATTTGCAGATCATATATATGTTAAGAGATTAATATTCAGAATATATAGAAAACTCTTAAAACTCAACAACAACAAAAACAAACAAACTGATTAAAACTTGGGCAAAGGACTCAAACAGACATTTCTCCAAAGAAGATATATAAATGGCCAATAAGGGGAAATTCCCTGGTGGTCCAGTGGTTAGGACTCCATGCTTCCACTGCAAGGGGCATGGGTTCGATCCTTGGTTGGGGAACTAAGATCCCACATAGCCGCATGGCACGGCCAAAACAAAAAACAAAAATTAAAAAAGTTGTCAGGACTTCCCTGGTGGTCCCGTGGTTAAGAATTCACCTTCCAATGCAGGGGATGCGAGTTCGATCCCTGGTCAGGGAACTAAGATCCCACATGCTGCAGGGCAGCTAAACCCATGTGCTGCAACTACTGAGCCCGTGTGCCACAACTAGAGAGAAACCTGCGCCGCAACGAAGATCCCACGTGCCACAACAAAGACCCCACACACCCAAAAATAAAAAATTTTAAAAATTAAAAAGTTGTCTATATTGGGCTTCCCTGGTGGCGCAGCGGTTAAGAATCCGCCTGCCAATGCAGGAGACACGGGTTCGAGCCCTGGTCTGGGAGGATCCCACATGCCATGGAGCAACTAAGCCTGTGCGCCACAACTACCGAGCCTGCGTTCTAGAGCCTGCGAGCCACAACTACTGAGCCCGCGTGCCACAACTACTGAAGCCCGTGCGCCTAGAGCCCGTGCTCTGCAACAAGAGAAGCCACCGCAATGAGAAGCCTGCGCACCGCAACGAAGAGTAGCCCCCGCTCAGCACAACTAGAGAAAGCCCGCGCACAGCAACAAAGGCCCAACACAGCCAAAAATAAATAAATTTATTAAAAAAAAAAAAAAAGTTGTCTATAAATGGCCAATAAGCACATGAAAAGATGTTCAACATCACTAATTATTAGGGAGATGCAAATCAAAACTATAATGAGATACCTCCCCACATCCATTAGGATGGGTACTATCAAAAAAAAAGAAGAGAAAAGACAAAAAAAACACACATGTTAGTGGGGATGTGGAGAAACTGGAACCCTTGTACATTGCTGGTGGGAAAGTAAAATGGTACAGCTACTATGGCAGTTCCTCAAAAAATTAAAAATACAATTACCATATGATCTAGAATTCCACTTCTGGGTATATGCCCAAAAGAATTGGAATCAGGGACTCAAATAGACATTTGTACACCCATGTTCATAGCAGTATTATTCACAATAGTTCAAACATGGAAGCAACCTAAGTGCCCATCGATGGATAATTGAATGGTACAATGTAGTATAAACATACAGTGGAATATTATTTAGCCTTAAAAAGGAAGGAAATTCTGACATATGCTACAACATGGATAAACCTTGAGGACATTATGGTGATTGAAATGAGCCAGTCACAAAAAGACAAATACTGCACGTTTCTGCTTATATGAAGTAGATATTTAGAGTAGTCAAAATCTAGAGAGAGAAAGTAGAATTGTGGTTGCCAGGGGCTGGGAGGAGGGGTTATTGTTTAATTGGTATAGGGTTTCAGTTTTACAAGATTAAAAGTTATGAAGATGAATGGTGGTGATGGTTGCACAACATTATGAATGTACTTAATACCACAGAACTGTACACTTAAAAATGACTAAGATGGAAAATTTTAAGTTATGACATTTTACCTCAATAAAAAAAATTTTTTTTAAATTAACTGATAATAAACGTAATGGTTTATTTCTGGACTCTCAATGCTATTCCATTGATCTTTATGTCTAGTCTTATACCAGTACTACACTGCCTTGATTACTGTAGCTTTTCAGTACGTTTTGAAATCATGAAATGTAAGTCCTCCAACTTTGTTCTTCTTCAGATTTGCTTTGAATAAGAAAGCAACTTTGTTTCTTTCAACTATGTGTTCTATGAGGTAAATATTTAAAGAACGTTTATAATATACCCAAAACTTACATAAGCATCTAATATAATCCTCATAAAAATCCTGTAAGGTAATATTATGATTTTATTAATTAAACAATCATATTTTTACCATCTATTATGTGTCAGGCATTGTGGATGCAAGATACTGGGGCTGCAAGATATGCAACATGATCCCCATTCTCACACATGAGGGAACTGAGGCTCAGAAAGTTTAGGTAACTGTCCTGAATTAGAATGGAGTTCTCGTGACTCCAAGTCCCATAATATTTTCACTGCAGAAAGGCTGATAGTTTGATTCCTTTTGCAGTTTTCAAACATCTTCTATACTTCCTCTCTGGTCTGAGCTAGCGAAGTGGCCACCTGAGTGGCATGAGGACCAGGATAAATACTGGATCTTACAGCCTTCTCATTTAGGTGGGAGATCATTCAATTGTTGGTTCATTTAAAGAATATTTATTCAGGGACTACTGTGTGCCAAGGATTAGTGATATAATCAAGAATAGACAATGTCACTGCCGTCATGAAGTTTACTTTCTTGCACAGGAGACATATAACAAGAAATTTCACAAATAACAAAATAATTATGGCAAATAATTGCATATTGCTGTAAAGAAAAGGAAAGTCTGCCATAATTGAGAATATCAGGGATAACTACTAAGCAAAGAGCACAGTGATACTAGAGAGATAAGCAGGCAATGATTACAAGGTGTTGTAGGTTACTCCAGAACTGACTTATCCAAAATACAATTAGAAGTGATTAAAGGATTTTAAACCAAAGAATGTTGTGATCTGATTTATATTTTTAAAAGCTCACTCCTGCAATATGTATAGAATGGATTGAGTGTATAGAGTAAACAAGGTTAGAATCTTGAAGTCCAGCTAAGAGGCTATTGAAGCTGTCAAAATGAAAGAAAGATGTGTTAGACAAGGATAGTACTAGTGGAGATACATGGAGAAAAGTAAAAATATTCTAGATGTATTTTGGAAACGAAAATAACAGGTTGACCCTCAAGTTTCTGGCTTTCCTAACTCACTGGATGGTGGCATCATATGCTGAAATGGGGAAGAATAGAAGAGAACTAGAGAATATATAGGTTTAAAAAAATCATCCAGAATTCCATTTTAGACATGTTGTGTTTGAAATGCCTATGAGACATTCAAAAGGCATGTAGGATAAGGGTCAGTGTCTTCCAGCAAGAAAAGCAGCTGAGGAAGAGAGCTTACTGTAAAGGGAAGTCTGACTTCCAGGGTGCTGGAGCAGGTGTCAGAGGAAGGAGACCATTATCCTGAGAACAGAGAAAAAAGAACCAAGAACTAAGAGTGCTACTGCAGCTCATCTTAGCAAATATTTATTGAAAACCCATAAGAATCACCCTGAGGCTACTCTCAGATAATAGGAAGAGGCATGAACTTGAAAAGAAAAGACATGGTTTAAAGTCTGGTGACTTTGGCAAAGTTTAAACTTCTTTGATTTTTGTCAGATGATTGTGAAGATTAAAAGGAAAAATTCATGTGAAAGCATGTGGCTGTATAAATGGAGGTTTATATTGTACCTTGTGGGAGCAGGCATTAGTATGAGCAATCAATATGAAAAATACTCTATACATATAACATTGTTTTCTGAAAAAATCCAACAACTTTGGTGATGACTTAGGATCAAAATAAATGTATTTTACCCTGTACAGGCCAGCTCTTGCATCACCCAGGTGAAACAGATCAGGACAATATAACACCAAGGAGACTGACATGTGTATGTTGCGTTCCCATGTGGGTAAAGAACACACCTCAGAATCAATGGGTCTCAGCAGATCTTTACCTTGATTGCATGTGACCATGACTAACAGCAACAGCTTGGTTACACTGGCTGCAGTCTCTTTGCCATTGCATCCCAAACATATCAGAGTGTTGTCTGCACATCTTGTACGCTCTT
This sequence comes from Balaenoptera borealis, assembly GCF_965194805.1. NCBI lineage: Eukaryota > Metazoa > Chordata > Mammalia > Artiodactyla > Balaenopteridae > Balaenoptera > Balaenoptera borealis. The sequence goes on from NC_138868.1 coordinate 43,260,130, forward strand.
TTAGAGCCCATCTGTCAGCGTTAGCCCACGACGCTGGTAAACATGCCAGGGATGATCTGCCTTCCCTCCCATATAATCTCATAGACTTGCTGCTTCAACAGAATAGGCATTTTTTTCACTCCTTTGCTCTAACCATGCAGAACAACTAATTTTTCTCAAATACCATGTACTTTCACATTACCAAACTTTCGTTCTTACAAAGGTTCCTTAGGCCTAGAATGTCTTCACTACTCACCTCCCTGCTGATTTACTATTTATACTTACAGGCTCAGATAAATGTAAATTACCATTTCTCCTCAAAATACTCGATGGAATTCATTGTATCCTCAACTATATTTCCAGTTCATGCTGTTTATAGTTCAATATACTTATTCAGCAAACATTTATAGAATGCCTCCTGAATATCAGGACCTTTTAAGATGCAAATGACAGAAACCGAATCCAAGTAGCTTAAACAAACTAGCTCACCATTTTTCCTTCCTCACCTATATTTCCATTTTACTCTATTTATAATTCAACATACTTAGTCAACAAACATTTCTAGAATGTTGCTAAATGTCAGGACTTTTTTAGATGCAAATGATAGAAACTCAAATCCAAATAGCTTAAACAAACCAGCTCACCTAATGGAAAAGTACAATGAAAAACATGGTGAGATCCAGCCACTCAAATGATGGTATTTGTATTCATCTTTCTTTTGTACCGCTTGATTAGGTTGGATTCCCTAGAAATAGAGCCCGAGATAGGATTCTCATGAAAGTGATTTATTGAAGGGATGCTTTCAGGAAAAGATGTGGGAGGAAAGAAAGCAGGGGAAGAAAGCTAACTAAGAATGCGGGCTCCACTGGAGAAAAAGCTCCGCTAGTTTCAGCTTTTTCCCATGGGGAGATTTGAAGCATAAATCACACCATAGAGTTTATCCCACCTGGACTCAAAGGGGGTTTGCCTTTTGCACTCCTTTGCCAGTCAGTCAAGAGTTGTTAGATGCGAAGGTTTGTGCTCATCTCCCCTGTGAAGGGGACATGGGTGAGGCAGCAATAGCAACCATGTGGGAGGCATGGTGGCTGCCAAGATCCATCTGCAGCTTGGCCACCCTCGGAGGAAAGATATTCTCCTTAAATCTCTGAAAAGTTCAGGGTGAACTCTGATGTGTGCAATTCTTTTGCAATACAGATGGGATCAGAGTCAAGTAAACCACATGCAGTAGATGCTTCACAGGAAAGAGGGTTCTTTTATTAAAGAAGAGGGAAGAAGGCTGTGTAGGCAATGTCAAGCAAACACTCTATCAGGTTCCAGGCACTGGTGGGGGCAAAAGTGAGCAAAAAAGTTCACACATCTCTGTTCTCACAGAGCATATGAGCTTTGTTTAGTGTATGACAGACTAACAAGAAACTGCAATGACGTAAAATATATGCTTTGCTGGGGGAAGGATAGATTACTATGAATGCATTATGTGGGAGGGGTACCTTACTCTTCTCGAGGGCCCATATTTTATCCAACTTTATATATGCAGTGCCCAGATAGTACCCTCAGTATTGTAAGTGGTCAGTGAAAGAGTATATGCAGCTTGTTGTGTGAATCCAGGGGTTTGAGGAGGAAGTAGCTCCTCTCTAGGAGTTGTCTTTTTAGTCAGTTTATGGGCTGTGCAAGATAATCACTCACTACTTAATGGCCACATGATGCCTTTAAGTAGAATGATTCTTATATCTGACTTCTAATGACTTTTTACCTATTCCCAAATTCTGAAACCATTTTCAAATGGAAGATCTGCCAACTTTGAGGATATTTAATTTCTCTCAGTTTAGTTCAACATAGAACTCATTGATTATCAACTTTGTGTTAATAGAATGCTAAGTGTTGCAAAAGATATAGAGATGAATAAACCATAGTGCCAGCAAGCTAACAATTTAGGACAGCTGCCTAGCAGGATCAATGTAATGACCTGTAATGGCGAGGAATGCAAATTTCACTTTGTGCATTCTCCGGTTAGCTGCTAGGGGAATTGCAGATTTTAAAATGTGCTCTTGATCATATTCAGTGTCATTGACTCTAAGGCCAAAATGACATAAACTCAGAGAGAGAAGCATTTACATAAGTGCACTCTAGACAGGAGCAGCAAATAGTCAGTCATCCTTGACTTTTATCTCTTTTTTACGCTCCATCTCTAGTCACACCTACAGATCAAATGATCCTAGTCCAAGTCACTGTCACCTGGACTTGCTCTCATCTCTCACCTGTGAGAGCCTCCTAACTAGTCTCTCGGATCCTATCCATTGCATCCTTCCCATCCATTCACCAACACAGTAAGCAAAGTAATCTTTTGAAATTGTAAATTTAATCACATCTTCTGCTTAATTCCCATGTCAGCCCTATTTAAATTCCTGTTTGGCTCTCCCACTGCACTCAGTATAAAATCCAGGCCCCTTACAGCATCCTATTAGGCCCTACCTGAACTAACACAGCTTCCTCTGTCTCTTCCCTGTCATTAAACTCCACCATTATTGGCCTGTCTTCAGTTCTGCAGACTGTAGAAGGGGAGAGCCTTTAGACACATGGTCCCCCCATCTGACTTCAACTCAATTTTCAATCTTGGCTTAAATGGCTTGGCCTTAAAGAGGCCCTCCCTCACATCTTATTTAAAGAGGGTATCCCCTCCCCATACACCTTTTGTCTATCATAGCACCCAGTCTAGTTCATTTTTGGTGCTTATCACAATTTGCATTTCAGTATTCATTTGTTTATTTTATTTATTTATTTATTATTTTGTTTTTTCATTTGTTTATTTCCTGTGTTTTCCACTAGGCTGAGATTCCAGGAGGACAAGGGTCACTGTTTTATTTTCCAGCAGTGTACTCATTACCTGGCTCAGTGCTTACATATAATAGGTGATCAATAAACATTTGAGTTATTCAATTCAATTCATCCATTCATTCCTTTATTCAAAAATATTTTAAGCCCTAAGATTTTTAAAAAGCTTTGATGAAAAAAAAAAAAAAAGCTTTGATGGATGGATGTCAGATATGTGGTGTAATTTTCAAGTTTTAAGCAATTTTTTTTTCTTTTAATAAAAGATGAAGACTTGTTTTGCCTTTAAGAAAGACCTTACTTGATTTGGGCAAAACCACTTGAAAGGTTCTGTTTTATACAAAACAGAACATATATGTGTGTATATATGTATCCCATACACATATATATATCACAAATACCCATCCATTGTTTTTTTTTTAATATATTTTTAAAATTTATTTGGCTATGTCGGGTCTTAGTTGCAGCATGCGGCATCTTCATTGTGGCACGCAGGATCTTCATTGCGGTACGTGGGATCTTTCGTTACGGCGTGCTGGCTTCTCTAGTTGCGATGCACGGGCTTCTCTCTAGTTGTGGCACGTGGGCTCCAGAGCATGCAGGCTCAGTAGTTGCAGTATGCAGGCTCTTTAGTTGTGGCATGTGGGCTTAGTTGCCCCATGGCATGTGGGATCTTAGTTCCCCGACCAGGGATCAAATCCACGTCCCCTGCATTGGAAGGCAGATTCTTAACCACTGGACCACCAGGGAAGTCCCTCCACTGTTTTTCAAGAAAATGAAAACAACGCAAAGGTAGATGTTTTAGATGAAGCAGCTCAGTTTTCTGTTTGATTACATAAATTTGATGTGTTTTAGCAGTACTACTCTGCAGAATTTGTGCTTACTTAGGAAAAATTATTCTTTCTTTGATTGAATTTAAACAGCTTTATTGTTTGTTCTTATGGAAATATGAGAGTGTGTTTTTACTCCAAGAGATCTGGAAATCTGAAAAATGTACCAAAATATGAGATCCCAAACTTTATCTGGAGCTGGAGAAAAGAATAGGAAGAAAGGAACTAGACTGAGCTAGACTGGACTCTTGGTTATTATCTACAGATAATTTGAAGGAATAACCCAATTGTGCTGATGTTGAAATATTTTGATCTGAGATTTCATTTCTGTGAGCCATTCTGCACTGTAACCCTCCTGTGGATAGTGGAAGGGGTTTCTCATGGATGAAGTGGATATTTCCACTCCCACTCGTCCTGTCAGCCTAGAAAGACATTGGTTCTGGAACAGAAAATGAGGACTAGTGTGATAGACCTGAAACCTGCTTCATCAGAGATGGAACTTCAACTTCACGTCAGGTGAGATGTTGAGGCAATTCTCTTTTGTGAGACAGAAGATGGCACCAACCAGAAGGTGATGGACCAGCAGCCAGACATCCTTCCATGACCTTGACAGGATGGGTCTGAAGACTCTGAGCAACCACATTCAGCAACAGGTGTACATTATTTTCTCTGTTCTACTTGCTATCCATTATCAGTTAAAGGAAGGATTTATTTCCTTCTCTCACTGCCCATGCCAGAAGGGTAGTGGTAGCATATGTTTGACCATGGATGATAATCCCCAAATTGCAGCATGTGATTGGCAGGAAATGAATGGCCATACTTATGGATAGAAAACCAATATTCTGAGGCCAGTAGCTTAATTAGGTAGCATACCCCACCAGGTTGGATTTGTGGGACATGTAAGCTTCTCTGATGTTAAAACAACTTGGGAAGAGAGCCCAGGGAATGACTAAACTTTCTTCAGTCAAGTGGGATGGGAGCACAAAGCCCTCATAATTTGAATATTGAAGAAATCACTTCATATTCTCAGTTTGGAGAGATTTAGAATCATTAAGTCTATGACAGGTACCATAAGGAACACGAAAAGATTTTGCAGCAAGTTATTTCCCCTCTCAGAGCCCCAGACTCTTTGTTAGTGTCTCCATCTATCCAGGTGGCCATAACAAACTGCCATAGAATGGATGGCTTTATAACAAAAATTTATTTCTGTTCTGGAAGCTGGGAAGCCCAAGATCAAGGTGCCAGCAGATTCAGTTCCTGGTGAACCAGCCTTCTGGACTCATAGACAGCTGTTCTCTCTGTGTCTTCACATGTAGGAAAAGGGTGAGGGAGCTCTCTGGGGTCTCTTTCATAAGGGCAATAATCTCACTCATGAGGGCTCACCTCATGACCTAATCACCTCCCAAAGACCCCACCTCCAAATACCACCACATTGAGGATTAGGTTTCAACATGAATTTTCTGAGGACACAAACCTTCAGTCTGCAGCAGTTAGTAACCATGAAGATGTTTAAATCATCTCTAATGGCCCTTTTAAATCTGAAACTATGTTTCTTTCAGGTTCTCTTCCATGAATCGCTTTTGATCTAGTTGTAGAGACAAGATATGCCTGTAAAACGTTTAAGTAATAATATAATTCCTTACTTTCAAGACCCAGCTAGAAGGCTACCTCCTCTGAGAAAATTTTCTTTACAACCTCTCCACCCCTACCCTGGGATCCAACAGCAGTTTGTGTTTCCATAGCTACCATTAAGACATTTAGCCCATACTGTTATGTGGATGTTGGTGTGGAAAAAAATCAAAGACCAACCAAATGAAAAAAGCAAAGTCTATGTATTCTAAGCTTGCTACAGCAAGGGAGTCAGCCACTGTCACTTGCATTTTGTCATAGACTCAAAGGCAGGCAGAGGAGGGATAAAGCTTTATAGTGGAAAAAAGGGGAAGATTCAGATATGCCCTGATTAGAGACCGTTGGCATGGTGAAGCTGTAGGTGGACTAATTAGAAGTAGAGCATCCTATGTGGTTGGTTAAGGGTACATATTTGGCTTCCTCTGGTTGGTCCTCAGTTGGAAGCAGGGACAAAATTAGAGAAACAGTTATCAATCAAGTCTTTGCCATCAGGGGCCAATTGTTACAGAAATTATTGTTTAGCTTCCTGGGCTGTTACCAGAGATAGCAGCCTGGCTTTCTGCAAGTCTGATTTATAGCAGACTGGCTTCCTGTGTTGTTTATTTTGATGAGGGGCTGGTTTCCTGAGTATGTTGCTGCAGGTTGTGGGCCAAGGTCCTGCTTTTATATATGGTCCATTGTCCATTTGTATATCAGCCTTTCATTGGCTTCTGGTTCTCTTCCCTAAATTGTGAGTTCCCCAAGGTCAGATACTGTTTATTCTCACTTTGTTTTATGCCAGACCTAATCCAAACCTGAAATATAGTAGCTCCCAATAAATATTTGTTAATGACTTTTTCAAGAAGCCAGTTAAAGCATGACATTGATATTTTCAGTTTGGACACATGGAGTTGGAGGTTAGTGTAAGTCATAGGATCCAGTTAACAAGTGGAGATATACAATCAGAATTTGGGTGAACACTTGGGACTAATAAAAACATTTTAGAGTCATTGGAAGATTAAAACTTAAACTAAAAAAAAAAACCAGTATTTCAAATTTAGAGAGATGACTGTAGCCCCAGACAATATCTTGACTGCAACCTCATGAAAGACCTATCACAAAACTGACCAGCCAAGCCACTGCTGAATTCCTGACCACGGAAAGAGTAGAAATCACAAATAATTATTATCGTTTTAAGCCACCAAGTTTGGGGACAATTTGTAATGCAATATTGGATTACTAATACATGTAGTGTAACATAGTGTTAGAAACGGCTCCCCTGGCCTTAGTTTGCACCGTGTTGCTAAGTACAGAGATATCAGACATCAAAGTGTATATGAAACAGAGCTCCATAAACAGAATTTACAAAGGAAATGAGAGAAAACCCATTCCATGACTCTTGAACTTTCTCACCCACTTTTAGACTATGAAGCAGTATAGAAGAGATTTTGTGGAAAAGATATCTTTGAAGAAATTGCAATTTTACCTTAAAACCTAGTAAGGGAGGTTTCTGCAGTGCTGTGTAATATGTGAGCCCTACAGTTAACAGTGCAAAATTGACTGTGTATGTATATGTAAAACAGGAGGTTAAAGTGGAAGAGACTTGGAAGGCTTTCCCTTGGCCCTAGAAATTAATGGCTTGGAGCTTAGTGGGGACTGAGGGCAACTGAAAGGTGAACGGAATTTGCCATGGAGGAGCCAAGAGAAATCTACATAGTACCTGGCTCACGGACACATAAAATTGCTCACTGCTGTTTATACCCCATAGCTCCCAAACACATGTACACTTGATCTCTCTCTTTAATCTCAGATAATTTAAGACTGATTGAGGGGGTTCATGGCAAACAAAAAATTCAAATATGAAAAGAAATGATGACAGTACTCAAAACCACTATCACACAGCTTTTGTTTTCCTGAAAAGACAATCTCCAAGTCTTTATTAGCCCTCGTTTTGAGATTCTTTGGTCAGTCTGCAAGTGTCACAGCTTAGAAGTTAATGTGAGAGGCAGTGAGAGTAATAGAAATAGCTGGACTTGCGTTCCAGCCTTGGCTGCCATTTTCAGTGCTTTGGTAGAGATGAGTACAAAGTGCCTCAGGAATATCTCAGTGGTCAGTGTTCATGCAGGCATCACAGATGAGGTTATAATTGGCCTGGATCTTAGAGATGGGCAGGTATTTGTCAAGTGGCCAAGGAAAAACCAGAGCCTCAGAAGAGAGACTTGGCTCATGTAAAATTGCATAGGGGTTAGAAGCAGACTTCTCATTAGTGATTTGAAATTGTTCACATTATCTGTTGAGTAGTGGGATTCTGAGGAAATTTTACTGTAGGATTTTTTTTAGTAGAAAAGGAGGGAGAGAGTGAAAAGAGGCAAGGTAGACAGAGGTCACTTCATGTCTGGCCTCTTTGGCCATGGTTAGGAGTTTGGATTTAGGTAGGTGTATGATGTGATCTGTTTCTGTTTTTAAGTGACTGTTCTGGCTACTGTGTGGAGAATGGATTTTCTGGAGGTGAGTTAGTGCCATTATCCAGATGCAGGGTATTTACAATGACCTGGGTGGTAGAGTTGCTGTAGAGATACTTTGAAGCAACGACACAAATGTAAGAGGGGTAATATTATTTGAAAACATATTTATGTACCTCTTTTTTTGCATTTTTGAAAGTATGATGTTTTGTCTAATAGAACTTAAGCATCATCTCCTTGAGAGAGGTTGGAATTTGTTGCAGGACTACAAAGAAAAAGAAATAAGTAATATCCAGCAAATTTAATGTTTAAAATAGGGTATTACAGCAAGAAAGCCAGGTTTTGTGAAAGAATTTTCTAAATTCCTTTAGCTTGTATTTAAAGTATCAAAAGTTAGGTCTGAATCAGATCACAGTGTTCCTTCCATAAAGTAGTCAAGATAATCCCTCCACTTACTATGATTAGCACAGGAGATGCGCTGCCCAGTGGTAGGAGAGTATGTCATAGGTAAATTAAAATAAAATCCCACCACTTGTGGTCAAAATGGGGGTGGAAGGGAGACTTGTTGGAAGAGCAAGGAAGACTAAGAAGAGGAGAGGACAAGAGAAGAGAGGAGAGGAGAAGATAGGTAAGAAGTTATAGTCATGGATTCTCTTCACCTCTTCAGGATTTGCTCTGAGGCAGAGTGGCATTGGATAATTTAAAATAAACTCCAAGAGCAGAAGAGTTCTTACACTGATCCCCATTTGAGACTTTGGAAGGAAATCACTATCCTGTGTGGCTCCATAAAAGAAGGGAAGGTGCAGCATAGCTAAGTGAGTTGAGTGACCTTCTCAGGTAGAGAGAGCTTTCAGTTTGCTCTCTCATGTTCCCTGGGTTCCCGTGTGGTGGGTACTCTGAGTTGAGGGCCAGTGGTTCTGGCGTGGGCTCACAATAGCAAAGTAAGATGATGTAGCAGCAAAGTCATGAACAGTGGACAGGACAGGCCAAGGCCTGGTTGGAGATTGTGATAGAATTTGGGAGTGGAAACTGTAATACCTAGAGACAAGAGAAACTAAATCAGCAAGGAGAAGTCACTGGAAACTAAGTGAATAAGAAGACCAAAATTTCATGCCAAAGGTCAGGAATGAACCAACTGTATCTGAATAGATGGCAGGTTGTGCACGTGCGTGGACCAACTTAGGTACAGGACCTTTTACTCACCAGTGTCACAAGATCATGTAGGCCAGACCCCTCCAACTATGCCCCTGGATACCATCTTGGAGAGGGAAAAGGGGAAGGGGTAAATTTAGAAAGTTTAAATTAAATTTAGAAATCCCTTTAAATGAGTGACTTGAACTAATTTTTTGGTTTTATTTTTTATTGTGGAAAAATATACGTAACATAAAACTTACCATTTTAACCATTTGTACGTGTGCAGTTCAGTGGTGTTAAGTACATTCACATTGTTCTACAACCATGACCACTACCCTTCTCCAGAACTTCATCCTCCCAGGCTAAAATTCTGTATCTGCTAACAACTCCTCACCCACCCCACCCTCTGAGCCTCTGGCAACCACTATTCTACTTTCCGTTTCTATGATTTTGACTATGTTAGGTACCTCATATAACTGGAATCATACAACACGTGTCCTTTTGTGTATGGCTTATTTCACTTAGCATAATGTCTTCAAGGTTTATCTATGTTGTATCATGTGTCAGAATTTCATTCTTTTTTAAGGTTGGATAATATTCCATACTATGCATATGCCACATTTTGCTTATCCATTCATCTATTGATGGACATTTGGGTTGTTTCCACCTTTTGGCTGTTGTGAATAACACTGCCATGAATATGAGTGTACACATATCTGTTCTGGTCTCTGCTTTCATTTCTTTTGGGTGTATACCTAGAAGTAGAATTTCTGGATCATATGGTAAGTCTATGTTTAATTTTTTGAGGAACCACCATGCTTTTTCCACAGCAGCTGCACCATTTTACATTTCACTAACAGTGCACAAGGGTTCCAATTTCTCCACATCCTCACCAACACTTATTATTTTCTATTTTGCTTTTGGTTTTGATTTTGGTTTTAAATAGCTAAAATGATTGGTGTGAAGTGGTATGTTATTGTGGTTTTGGTTTGAATTTCCCTAATGACTATTGATGTAGATCATCTTCTCATGTGCTTATTGGCCAATTGCATGTCTTCTTTGGAGAAGTAATAAATACTTCTTATTCAAGTCCTTTGCCCATTTTAAAATCAGGTTCTTTTGTTGTTGTTGAGTTGTTGGAGTTCTTTTTCTAATCTAGATATCAATCTCTTATCACATATATGATTTGCAAATATTTCCTCCCATTCCACATGTTGACTTTTCACTCTGTTGTCTTTTGATGCACAAAATTTTTAAATTTTTGTGAAGTCCAATTTGTCTGTTTTTTATTTTGTTGCCTGTGCCTTTGGTGTCATATCCAAGAAATCATTGCCAAATCCAATGTTGTGCAGCTTTTGGCCTATGTTCTCTTCTAAGAGATTTATACTTTTAGGTCTTACATCTAAGTCTTCCATCCATTTTGAGTTAATTTTTCTTTTTTTGGCCGCTCCGTGCAGCATGTGGGATCTTAGTTCCCCCACCAGGGATCGAACCCGCACCCCCTGCATTGGAAGGGCAGGGTCTTACCCACTGGACTGCCAGGGAAGTCCCTTGAGTTAATTTTTTTATATGGTGTAAGGTTGAAAAGACTATCCTTTTCCTATTGAATTATCTTGGCACCCTTGTCAAAAATCATTCGACCATGTATGCAAGGGTTTGTTTCTGGGCTCTATTCTATTCTATTCTATTGGTCTTCATATCTGTCATTATGCCAGTAACACACTATGGTGATTACCATAGATCTGTAGTAAGTTTTTAAATTATGAAATGTTGTTTTCAACTTTGTTCTTCTTTTTCAAGATTGTTTTACCTACTCCAGGGTCCCTTGAGATTCCATGTGAATTTTAGATGGATTTTTCTCTCTCTACAAAAAAACACGACTGAGATTTTTATGGGGATTGCACTGAATCTGTAGATTGCTTTGGGTAGTATTGACATCTTAGGAATATTAAGTCTTCTTGGGAATTCCCTGGTGGTCCAGTGGTTAGGTCTCTGTACTTCCACTGCCAAGGGCCCGGGTTTGATCCCTGATTGGGGAACTAAGATCCCGCAAGCCACACGGCATGGCCAAAAAAAAAAAATTAAGTCTTCTATTCCATGAGCTTGAGCTGTCTCTCTATTTCTTGGTGTCTTTAATTTCTTTCAGCAATGTTTTGTAGTTATCGCTATACAAGTATACAAGTCTCTCACCTCCATGGTTATGTTTATTCTTAAGCATTTTATTCTTTTTATGCTATTATAAATGGAATTGTCTTCTTAATGGGGGAGGGTGTTCTTTATTAGTGTAAATAAATACAACTGGTGTTGTTGATTTTGTATCCTGAAACTTAGCTCTAACAGGTTGTGTGTGTGTGTGTGTGTGTGTGTGTGTGTGTGTTGGAATCTTTAGGATTTTCTATGTACATGTTGTCTGTGAACAGAGATAATTTTACTTCTTCCTTTCCAATTTGGATGCCTTTTATCTCTTTTTCTTGCCTAAGTGCTCTGGCTAGGACTTCCAGTACTATGTTAAATAAAAGTGGCAAAAGCCAGCATCTTTATTTTGTTCCTATTCTAAGAGAAAAGGCTTTCTGTCTTTCATCTTGAGTATGATGTAAGCTGTGAATTTTTCATATGTAACCTTTATTATGTTGAGGTAATTTCCTTCTATTCCTAGTTTGTTGAATGTTTTTATCATGAAAGGGTGTTGAATTTTGTCAAATGCTTTTTCTGCACCAATTGAGATGATCATGTGGTTTTCCCGCCTTCATTCTGTTAATGTTATACAGCACATTAATTGATTTTTGCATGTTAAGGCATCTGTGCATTCCAGGAAGAAATCTCACTTAGTGGGAATTCCCTGGTGGCACAGTGGTTAAGAATCCGCCTGCCAATGCAGGGGACATGGATTCAAGCCCTGGTCCAGGAAGATCCCACATGCCGGGGAGCAACTAAGCCTGTGCGCCACAACTACTGAGCCTGTGCTCTAGGGCCCGCGAGCCACAACTACTGAGTCCACGTGCCACAACTACTGAAGCCCGCACACCTAAAGCCCGTGCTCTGCAACAAGAGACGCCACTGCAATGAGAAGACTGAGCACCGCAACAAAGAGTAGCCCCTGCTCGCCGCAACTAGAGAAAGCCCATGCTCAGCAGCAAAGACCCAATGCAGCCAAAAATAAATGAATAAATTAAAAAAAAAAAAGTACACTGGAGATAACATTTAAAAAAAAAGAGAGAGACAAGTGTTGGTTGGAAAGGAAAGGTTGCTGTATTCAGATGGCCAGCAACCTGGGGAGAAGGAGGACTCGTGTTCAAGAACCAACTCCAAAGATTCTGCTTGACCATGAAAGTTTTTAAAGGAAAAAAGGGGAAGTTAATTGCAGGGGAGGGGATCAGAGTCTCTGATATCTTCCACTGTATGCAGACTTTCTTCGGATTGGTTGCTGCTGAGGTAACAGAGTGCTGTTCCAGGAATATGGTGCTCAGCTTGAAGTTACCATCCTCCACCTGGGTGGGGGCCTTAGTTCCTGCAGAAGATGGCAAAGATATTGTTATGTATATCTCTTGAGGGGGAACCAGGACCCTGCTTTATCACCACACTATTATTTCTTGACTGCTCCTCCTTTGTTTCTGCATTCCCTCCCTTCCCGGATTAGCAACTGTTTGAATCTGCCCTTTGAAACTCAGTGAAGGTCAGGGAGACTGAATGAAGCCTATTTCTTACAAACAAGAAATGGGAGACACAGAAAGTATTTGTACTCAGGAAGGTCCCACAGAGTCCTGCTGGGTTTCAAATATACCATAAGTCATACTCCTGTGTCCAAATCATGTCTCTGCCACTATAGTTTGATAACCCCAGACAAGTTTTAAACCTATTTATGTTTCAGATTCCTCAGTTGTAAAATAGTTGTCAAAATAGTCCCATTTTATGACTGTTGTAAAGATTAAAGATATAATGTTTATAAAGCACTTAGAATAGTTCCCGGCATATAGTAAGGGCTCTATAAGTGTAACTATTATTATATTATTGCACTCTGACTAATGAAAGATATGAGTATTTCGCTGAATCCAAGCTTAAAATCAAATTGCCAGCTAAATTATTTAGTGGCAAGGAAAGCACTTACTGTTGAAAAACTATAGGCAGAAATCTTTATACTAGACAAAAGATTATCAGCTTTATCACTTGTGAATGTCATCTTATTTACACCTGAAAAGAAACCAAGATGCCTATCCTTCAGTGTTCCTTCAGGTGAAAAGAAGTAATCTTCAAATCTGCAGAGACTGCATTTAAGTGTAGGAGTCTGACCTTGAAACTTTTTACCACTAGCAGGAATGAGGTTGTGTGCACATTAAACACCTACATCTGCCTCTCCTTGCCACTCCAATGGTCCTGGTATTATTGTAAATCATATTTGTCTGTCTCCCCCACAGCACAAACATTCGTCAAGGTCAAGGTTCATGCCTGACCTTCTCTATAATACCATCCCTTCCAACACCTTAGCAGATATGTTCTGGATTGAATTCCCTTCTCCCATTCTATTCACCTTTATTCTCTATAATCTGACATTGCAGGAAAAGCCATGGATATAAGAGACATAGATTTAAATTCAGACCTTGTTCCCTCACTAGATGAGTAAACTTGAACCGGTAACTTCATAAGTCCAAGCTTCAACTTCTCACGTAAAAGACAGGAATAATGTTTACCTCAAAGATACTGTGAGAACCAAATAAGACAATGTGTAATATGAAGTGCTGTGGAAAGCGATAATAGATGATCAAAATAATCTTATTTGACTGAATTTTGCTGTATGGTCACCACTCTAATACTCAATTTAATTCCTAAACATTTTTTTTTTTTTTTGCTTAAATTACCACTCATTTATTTATCTTGGCCTGTGATACCTCCATGAACATTTTAAAAATTAATGAAATTCAGGGACTTCCCTGGTGGTCCAGTGGTTAAGAATCCGCCTTCCGAGAAACAAGAAGAACTACAATCCTGCAGCCTGTGGAACAAAAACCACGTTCACAGAAAGATAGACAAGATGAAAAGGCAGAGGGCTATGTACCAGATGAAGGAACAAGATAAAACCCCAGAAAAACAACTAAATGAAGTGGAGATAGGCAACCTTCCAGAAAAAGAATTCAGAAAAATGATAGTGAAGATGATCCAGGACCTCAGAAAAAGAATGGAGGCAAAGATCGAGAAGATGCAAGAAATGTTTAACAAAGACCTAGATGAATTAAAGAACAAATAAACAGAGATGAACAGTACAATAAGTGAAATGAAAACTACATTAGAAGGAATCAAGAGCAGAATAACTGAGGCAGAAGAATGGATAAGTGACCTGGAAGACAGAATGGTGGAATTCACTGCTGCAGAACAGAATAAAGAAGAAAGAATGAAAAGAAATGAAGACAGCCTAAGAGACCTCTGGGACAACATTAAATGCAAAAACATTCGCATTATAAGGGTCCCAGAAGGAGAAGAGAGAGAGAAAGGACCAGAGAAAATATTTGAAGACATTATAGTCAAAAACTTCCCTAACATGGGAAAGGAAATAGCCACCCAAGTCCAGGAAGCGCAGAGAGTCCCATACAGGATAAACCCAAGGAGAAACACGCTGAGACACATAGTAATCAAACTGGCAAAGATAAAAGACAAAGAAAAATTATTGAAAGCAGCAAGGGAAAAATGACAAATAACATACAACGGAACTCCCATAAGGTTAACAGCTGATTTCTCAGCAGAAACTCTACAAGCCAGAAGGGAGTGGCATGATATATTTAAAGTGATGAAAGGGAAGAACCTACAATCAACATTACTCTACCCAGCAAGGATCTCATTCAGATTCGATGGAGAAATCAAAAGCTTTACAGACAAGCAAAAGCTAAGAGAATTCAGCACCACCAAACCAGCTCTACAACAAATGCTAAAGGAACTTCTCTAAGTGAGAAACACAAGAGAAGAAAAGGACTTACAAAAACAAACCCAAAGCAATTAAGAAAATGGTCATAGGAACGTACATATCGATAATTCCCTTAAACGTGAATGGATTAAATGCTCCAACCAAAAGACACAGGCTTGCTGAATGGATACAAAAACAAGACCCATATATATGCTGTCTACAAGAGACCCATTTCAGACCTAGGGACACATACAGACTGAAAGTGAGGGCATGGGAAAAGATATTCCATGCAAATGGAAATCAAAAGAAAGCTGGAGTAGCAATACTCATATCAGATAAAATAGACTTTAAAATAAAGAATGTTACAAGAGACAAGGAAGGACACTACATAATGATCAAGGGATCAAGCCAAGAAGAAGATATAGTAATTATAAATATATATGCACCCAACATAACAGCACCTCAATATATAAGGCAACTGCTAACAGCTATAAAAGAGGAAATCGACAGTAACACAATAATAGTGGGGGACTTTAACACCTCACTTACACCAATGGACAGATCATCCAAAATGAAAATAAATAAGCTTTAATGACAAGCTTAAAACAAGCTTTAAATGACACAGTAGACCAGATAGATTTAATTGATATTTATAGGACATTCCATCTGAAAACAGCAGATTACACTTTCTTCTCAAGTACACACGGAACATTCTCCAGGATAGATCACATCTTGGGTCACAAATAAAGCCTCAGTAAATTTAAGAAAATTGAAATCATATCAAACATCTTGTCTGACCACAACGCTATGAGATTAGAAATCAATTACAAGGAGAAAAACGTAAAAAACACAAACACATGGAGGCTAAACAATACGTTACTAAATAACCAAGAGATCACTAAAGAAATCAAAGAGGAAATCAAAAAATACCTAGAGACAAAAGACAATGAAAACACGACGATCCGAAACCTATGGGATGCAGCAAAGGCAGTTTTAAGAGGGAAGTTTATAGCTATACAAGCCTAACTCAAGAAACAAGAAAAATCTCAAATAAATAATCTAACCTTACACCTGAAGGAACTAGAGAAAGAAGAACAAACAAAACCCAAAGTTAGTAGGAGGAAATAAAGATCAGAGCAGAAATAAATGAAACAGAAACAAAGAAAACAATAGCAGAGATCAATAAAACTAAAAGCTGGTTCTTTGAGAAGATAAACAAAATTGATAAACCATTAGCCAGACTCATCAAGAAAAAGAGGGAGAGGACTCAAATCAATACAATTAGAAATGAAAAAGGAGAAGTTACAATGGACACTGCAGAAATACAAAGCATCCTAAGAGACTACTACAAGCAACTCTATGCCAATAAAATGGATAACCTGGAAGAAATGGACAAATTCTTAGAAAGGTATAACCTTCCAAGACTGAACCAGGAAGAAATAGAAAATATGAACAGACCAATCACAAGCACTGAAATTGAAACTGTGATTAAAAATCTTCCAACAAACAAAAGTCCAGGACCAGATGGCTTCACAGGTGAATTCTACCAAACATTTAGAGAAGAGCTAACACCCATCCTTCTCAAACTCTTCCAAAAAATTGCGAAGGAACACTCCCAAACTCATTCTATGAGGCCACCATCATCCTGATACCAAAACCAGACAAAGATACTACAAAAAAAGAAAATTACAGACTAACATCACTGATGAATATAGATGCAAAAATCCTCAACAAAATACTAGCAAACAGAATGCAACAACACATTAAAAGGATCATACACCATGATCAAGTGGGATTTATCCCAAGGATGCAAGGATTCTTCAATATATGCAAATCAATCAATGTGATACACCATATTAACAAATTGAAAAATAAAAACCATATTATCATCTCAATGGATGCAGAAAACGCTTTTGACAAAATTCAACACCCATTTATGATAAAAACTCTCCAGAAAGTGGGCATAGAGGGAACCTACCTCAACATAATAAAGACCATATATGACAAACCCACAGCAAACATCATTCTCAATGGTGAAAAACTGAAAGCATTTCCTCTAAGATCAGGAACAAGACAAGGATGTCCATTCTCATCACTATTATTCAACATAGTTTTGGAAGTCCTAGCCACGGCAATCAGAGAAGAAAAAGAAATAAAAGGAATACAAATTGGAAAAGAAGAAGGAAAACTGTCACTGTTTGCAGATGACATGATACTATACATAGAGGATCCTAAAGATGCCACCAGAAAACTGCTAGAGCTAATCAATGAATTTGGTAAAGTTGCAGGATACAAAATTAATGCACAGAAATCTCTTGCATTCCTATATACTAATGATGAAAAATCTGAAAGAGAAATTAAGGAAACACTCCCATTTACCACTGCAACAAAAAGAATAAAATACCTAGGAATAAAACCTACCTAGGGAGACAAAAGACCTGTATGCAGAAAACTATAAGACACTGTTGAAAGAAATTAAAGATGATACCAACAGATGGCGACATATACCATGTTCTTGGATTGGAAGAATCAATTTTGTGAAAATGACTATACTACCCAAAGCAATCTACAGATTCAATGCAATCCCTATCAAATTACCAATGGCATTTTTTACAGAACAAGAACAAAAAATCTTAAAATTAGTATGGAGACACAAAAGACCCCGAATAGCCAAAGCAGTCTTGAGGGGAAAAAACGGAGCTTGAGGAATCAGGCTCCCTGACTTCAGACTATACCACAAAGCTACAGTAATCAAGACACTATAGTACTGGCACAAAAACAGAAATATAGATCAATGGAACAGGACAGAAAGCCCAGAGATAAAACCACGCACTTATGGTCAACTCATCTATGACAAAGGAGGCAAGGATACACAATGGAGAAAAGACAGTCTCTTCAATAAGTGGTGCTGGGAAAACTGGACAGCTACATGTAAAAGAATGAAACTATAACACTCCTTAACACCATACACAAAAATAACTCAAACTGGATTAGAGACCTAAATGTAAGACTGGACACTATAAAACTCTTAGAGGAAAACATAGGAAGAACACTCTTTGACATAAATCACAGCAAGATCTTTTTTGATCCACCTCCTAGAGTAATGGAAATAAAAACAAAAATAAACAAATGGGACCTAATGAAACTTCAAAGCTTTTGCACAGCAAAGGAAACTACAAACAAGACAAAAAGAGAACCCTCAGAATGGGAGAAAATATTTGCAAACGAATCAACGGACAAAGGATTAATCTCCAAAATATATAAACAGCTCATGAAGCTCACTATTAAAAAAACAAACAACCCAATCCAAAAATGGGCAGAAGACCTAAATAGACATTTCTCCAAAGAAGACGTACAGATGGCCAAGAAGTATATGAAAAGCTGCTCAACATCACTAATTATTAGAGAAATGCAAATCAAAACTACAATGAGGTACCACCTCACACCAGTTAGAATGGGCATCATCAGAAAATCTACAAATAACAAATGCTAGAGAGGGTGTGCAGAAAAGGGAACCCTCTTGCACTGTTGGTGGGAATGTAAACTGATACAGCCACTATGGACAACAGTATGGAGGTTCCTTAAAAAACTAAAAATAGAATTACCATATGAGCCAGCAATCCCACCACTGGGCATATACCCAGAGAAAACTGTAATTCAAAAAGACACATGCACCCCAATGTTCACTGCAGCACTATTTACAACAGTCAGGTCATGGAAGCAACCTAAATGCCCATCAACAGACGAATGGATAAAGAAGATGTGGTAATATATACAATGGAATATTACTCAGCCATAAAAAGGAATAAAATTGGGTCATTTGTTGAGACGTGGATGGATCTAGGGACTGTCATACAGAGTGAAGTAAGTCAGAAAGAGAAAAACAAATATCGTATATTAACACATGTATGTGAAACCTACAAAAATGGTACAAATGAACCGGTTTACAGGGCAGAAAAAGAGACACAGATGGAGAGAACAAACGTATGGACACCATGGGGGGAAAGCGGCAGGGAGGTGCGGGTGGTGGTGTGATGAATTGGGCGATTGGGACTGACATGTATACACTGATGTGTAGAAAATTGATGACTAATAAGAACCTGCTGTATAAAAAAATAAATAAAATTAAATTAAAAAATTAAAAAAAAAAAAAAGAATCCACCTTCCCATGAAGGGAACACAGGTTCGATCCCTGGTCAGGAAATTAAGATCCCACATGCCACAGGCAACTAGACGTGTGCACCGCAACTAGAGAGAAGCCCACATGCTGCAACTACTGAGCCCGTGTGCTCTAGTGCCTGCGTGCCACAACTAGAGAAGCCCGCAATGAAGAGCCCACACACCACAATGAAGACCCAGCGCAGCCAAAATAAAAAAATAATAACAAACAAATAAATAAATAAGTAAATAATGGACTTCATTTTTTTAAAATTTATTTATTTATTTATGGCTGCGTTGGATCTTCGTTGCTGTGCGTGGGCTTTCTCTAGTTGTGGTGAGCAGGAGGCTACTCTTCGTTGCGGTGCACGGGCTTCTTATTGAAGTGGCTTCTCTTGTTGCGCAGCACGGGCTCTAGGGTGCGCAGGCTCAGTAGTTGTGGCGCATGGGCTTCATTGCTCTGCAGCATGTGGGATCTTCCCAGACCAGGGCTCAAACCCTTGTGCCCTGAATTGGCAGGTGGATTCTTAACCACTGCGCCACCAGGGAAGCCCAATGGTCTCCATTTTTTAGAAGAGTTTTAGATTTACAGAAAATTTGACCAGGTAGCCCAGCACGTTCCCATAAACCCACCCCTACACACAGTTTCCCCTATAGTTAGCATATTATATTAATATGGTACACTTTTAATAATTAATGAGCCAATACTGATACATTTTTATTAGTTAAAAACCGTAGTTCAAACTAACACGCCATTGTAAAGCAATTATACTCCAATAAAGATGTTTAAAAAAAGCAAAAAACAAAAAACCATAGTTCAATATTTATCCTGTTCAAACTGGATGATTAAATGATTTTTGTAATTTTGTTGGCATTCAGTATTATCCAATTCTCTCACATTTAAAAGCCCACTGACTTCTCTTTCACAAACACAGTTAAAGAATCCTCAGTTTACTTGATGCATTAAAACACTTTTTAAAGAAAACGTTCCCAAAATTCTTGTTGACTTTTTAAATACTCCATTAAATGGAGCCTTATTTCTTGTTCACAGTTTTCAATATTTCTTTGGCAGTCAGATTATGCAAATTGAAAAAAGAGTAGCAGTTATTAAAGTGCTCCATTGTTTATAGGAACTTTTTAAATATGTTCAATAAGAAAGAATTGATGAAAAGTGTTTCCCTTTAAGTACCTGTTCTTAAAAGGGATAACATTACTTATGAACAGGAAAAAAAATTCCAACTTGAAGTGGACGGTAATTATGGCACTTGCCATAGCTATCTTTTCCAATGGATTTCATCCCTTGAAGAATTTGATTCTTTTACATGGATAGTCCTAAATACTTATCCAGCATGGAAACAAGTGAAATCTTCATGTACAGTGTTAAAGAAGAGGGGAATCAGAATTGGTGACAATATTCTTTTTTGTCAGTGGATAACAATTTAAAGAGTCATTGATCAAGAGATGAAATGTAATTCTGAAGAAAAGGAAAAGCAGTTCATACCATGAAAGATGATATTATGTGCTTCAACAAATCAAATTTGAAGAGCAGTTCTTGGAGTTGATTTTATTCCAGTACATGTTCAGGATACCCGCTCATATGATAATCTTGAGCATGTTTTTGCATTAATATATGTTCAGTCCAGAAAAGAATGAAATAATTTGGATGTGGCCACTGTAGAAGCTATGTAACAATGTAATTGGAACATAGACTGTAACTGCAAGAAACCTGATAAGCAATTTCTACAAAATAGGAACTATTAAGAAAAGCCAAGGCATTAGGGAAATAAAGAAAGGGGTATGGAATTCAGATATTTACTTCAGATAAACTCAAATAATTTTTACTACACATATGTCCCTTCCCTTGCAATATCTTTTTTAATCTCAGTGTGCATTTGCATAGGTAATTAGAAATAATTCAAATTTAACTTCTTGTCCTGTGGGTTTTTTTAAATTCCTTCTCTTTTTTTTTGGCCGAGCCACACAGGGATCTTGGTTCCCTGACCAGGGATGGAATCCAGGCCCTTAGCAGTGAAAGCACTGAGTCCTAACCACTGGACCGCCAGGGAATTCCCTAATTCCTTTTTTTTAAATTGTGGAAAAAACATTTAACATGAGATTTACCCTCTTAATAAAACTTTAAATATAGAATATATTATTGTTGACTGGTGTTCTGTGTTTTTATTATTGAAACTGGTGACCCTAGTGATTTCAGGATCTGAACTCAGGTCTTCTGACTCCAAATCTAGTGCTCTTTCCACTATCACCTTCCCTCTAATTGATTTTGTAAAATAACCAGCCACATGAGTATGTTTGGAATTGTTTCACAGTGACTTTCCATACTTTACTAGACATCTGGAGAATGTCCCTGGCAGGGAAATATAGAATCTCATTTTCATGCCTCTCTTTGCACCCACTAGATCATTCTTTTGGACAGTTTGTTGAGTTAGGCCATGCTGAAGATTCTCTTCATTGTTGAAAGATGAAGTCAATAGCATTCTAGGTTAAGCCTTTAGAGCAGCTCTGTGATGTTTGAAATGCCATGCAATCAGCTTAAAAGGGGGACACAGAAAGCTACAAATTGGAATTATATGACCTTAACAGGATTCATGAAAATAATAATAATTATTATTATTAATATTATTATTTTACAGTCCAGGTCTTTTATTTTCTTTACACCCATCATGCCATGAATTCATAGGGAATGGGCTCCAACAGTTCAGGCTCCTTTCCATTGGTTCTCACGAAGTGTGCTTCTCTGGGTGGTGCGGGCTGGCGCTTAAGTTGAACCCAAGTACCTTTCTCTTTGGCTTCCTTCTTTTTCTGATCATTTTCCTTCACCCGTTTCAGGAAGCTATCTCGGCTCCTAGAGTGCTTAATATGCTAGATACGCACATTAATTCTCTTGGCAAGAATCTTGCCCTTAACTTGTTTGTTTACAATGATGCCAACAGCATGCTGAGTAACATTGTAGACTCTCCCAATTTTGCCATGGTAACATTTGTGGGGCATTCCTTTTTGAACAGTGCCCATTCCCTTGATATCTACAATATCACCTTTCTTGTAGATTTGCATGTATGTGGCCAAAGGAACAACTCCATGTTTGTTTCTTTTTTACACCCTTCCATGGTATTTCTTTTTATTTATTTTATTTGTTTATTTATTTAAAACCCCACATTTGTTTATTTATTTATTTTTTTGGCTGTGTTGGGTCTTCGTTTCTGTGCGAGGGCTTTCTCTAGTTGTGGCAAGCGGGGGCCACTCTTCATTGCGGTGCGCGGGCCTCTCACTATCGCGGCCTCTCTTGTTGCGGAGCACAGGCTCCAGACACGCAGGCTCAGTAGTTGTGGCTCACGGGCCTAGTTGCTCCATGGCATGTGGGATCTTCCCAGACCAGGGCTCGAACCTGTGTCCCCTGCATTAGCAGGCAGATTCTCAACCACTGCACCACAAGGGAAGCCCTACTCCATGTTTTTTAAAAGACCTAGAGAACATGTAGAGGGTGCCCCTCCTCTTTCCCTTTGTGTTGGTCATTTTGGCGAATAACTGGAAGATGGCGGTTCTGGCCGAAAAGCCATGAAAATAATTATTATTGTTAGTTGTGATTTTAATCAATACCAGGTATGCAGTTGACAAAGTGCATTCATACATATTATTCTATGTGATCCTCACAATAACTCTGTGGAGTAGTTCGTATCTATTTTTCTGTAGAAATTAAGGTTCTGTGCTAAAATGACTTGGGTTGTGCAACTAATAAGCGCCAAACCTTTACCCTCATCTTCCATATTCAGGTCCTGAGCGTTTCACTGCATAGTGCTGCTAGGTGGATGTGAGAAGAACATAGCTTCTAGGGCTGCCTGTCAGTTTAACTTGCGTTGGAGTCCACTCTCCAGTCACACTCGGCATATTTTATTACCAACAATAGAAAGATATGCTTAGTTTTAGTTTAAATTTTACAATTCTTTGTGCAATTAGCACATTCAAAATGGAATTTATGAACACCGTAACTGCCTACTGCCTCAGAATTCTTTGCACTTCAGGGGGCTGGGCTGAAGGAGGAAGAGAGCAGATTGAGCCCAGGAGCTCAACACCTTCCATGTTTACTACTGGGGACTCCTGGAATGAGGTGGACGCATGTGAGAGAATGGGCAAGGGACACTTTCCTTTCAGATTTAGATTCAACATGCATTTTTTTTTTTAAGTGCTTCTATAGCACCTTGTTTTTTTTTTAAATTTACTTTTATTTATTTATTTATGGCTGTGTTGGGTCTTCATTTCTGTACGAGGGCTTTCTCTAGTTGCGGCAAGTGGGGGCCACTCTTCATCGCAGTGCGCGGGCTTCTCACTATCGCGGCCTCTCTTGTTGCGGAGCACAGGCTCCAGATGCGCAGGCTCAGCAATTGTGTCTCACGGGCCCAGTTGCTCTGCGGTATGTGGGATCTTCCCAGACCAGGGCTCGAACCCGTGTCCCCTGCATTGGCAGGCAGATTCTCAACCACTGCGCCACCAGGGAAGCCCCAACATGCATTTTTTGAATGCCATTTACAGTCAAAACATTTTCACATATGATAGCTCATCTCTGAAAGCTCATAACTAAAAGGAGGGAAGGCAGGGCTTCCCTGATGGTGCAGTGGTTAAGAATCCGCCTGCCAATGCAGGGGACACAGGTTCGGGCCCTGGTCCGGGAAGATCCCACATGCCGCGGAGCAACTAAGCCCGTACGCCACAGCTGAGCCTGTGCTCTAGAGCCTGCGAGCCGCAACTGCTGAGCCCGCTTGCCACAACTACTGAAGCCCACGCGCCTAGAGCCCGTGCTCCACAACAAGAGAAGCCACAACAATGAGAAGCCCGCGCACCACAACAAAGAGTAGCCCCCGCTCACTGCAACTAGAGAAAGCCCGTGCGCAGCAGCGAAGACCCGACACAGCCCTAAATAAACAAATAAATAAATAAATAAAAATAATTAAAAGGAGGGAAGGCAGTATTCTACTTTGAGATGTAGAATTTGAGATCTGAAAAGTTAAGATGCTCTAACTTAAAAAAAATCACAGGAAAAAAAGTTCAGGGAGAAGATTGTGAGCAGGGAAATTGCTACTGTTTCTAGACTGGCTGATTTTAGGTGCTCAACAAATCTTTACTATGTTGGATTGAAATGGTAATTTGGATTGACATGCTGGCATTCCTAACTCAGACTCTGAACACCCAGATCATTTGACTTAAAGCTTCACTAATGGGAAACCAATACCCCCTGTCCTGCTTTATTTTCCCCACACTATTTTAAAACATAAAGAAAGAATCAAGGTACACAGACTATTGGCTCCAGTTGACTATTGGGAAGGGATGTGAAAGACATTGTATTTTTTTTCTGATGTCATAAATTGCATATAATATTCTACCAAGGGTAAGGGGAAAATGGAGCAGAACTAAGAATCTATTCCAAGGGAAGATTCACATTTACTGAGGAAAACATATTGTCTATACTCCAAATGAGAACACTTGGTCTGAAAAGTATATTTACGAGACAATAAAAGAAGAATATTTAGAATTAGTGGTGACATCAGTGGTCTGGTCAGCTCACTGAAAAGGGTCATTAAAAATGTGAGACTTTACTTCTTCATTAAATTGCTATGGCTGTCCAACTTCCTTATGGTTCCGAAAATAAAAATGAAAACTCTCAAAGCCTACTTCCCCCCCCACCTCCATTTCTTTAAGAAACAGAGGGTACAATTAAATCTCAGGGGGCTTTTGAATGAGGAACACTCAAGGACTTGTTCCAGTGCTTACCTATGTCATGAGAACATTACAGAGGCATCTGCACAACTAGAAATCTTTTCAATCAATAAAGATCCCAAGGCTTCCCCAAGTGACACCCTGGTTTACACTGTGACATTCCTTGCTGTATTTAGGACTCTCTCATCCCAGGCATCCAGAATCTTTTTACCCTCAGTCCCCACCTGCAGAGATGCCTTTTTCTAACTGTGAAAACAGTGCATGTCATTTTAACACTCCTCCATTCCACATAAACATGGAGAAGGAATACAGGCAGGGATGGACACTCACTGATAGAATGGACAAAAAGCAACAAGTAGTATTTTACTTGTGAAGGTAGCTGCATATTTCATCTTTGAGGGGCTGCTCAGGTATAATGTATCCCAGGGTTTATAACAGCTCATACATATAAAGAGATCAATGGCTTATTAAACGCTGCCTATCAGAGAACCACACTTGCAATATCCATCAATAAAGGTTATGGAGAAAGAAAAATAAAGAAGTGAATATTATAAAAAACAAGTGGAAAATTCAGCAGTTATTATATGCTGTCCTTTAAAACATTTTTACTCATTGTCTCTAACAACAGAAACATCTGGGGGCTGGTGAGTAGGAGGGAGGAAAATTGTGTCTGACAGATTAAGAATTCAGTAGCTCAATAGCCCACAGGAGAGCTTAAAGCAAAAGAGTAGGTCAACTGTTAAGACAGTCACCAATTAATCTGTTGACAAAACATGGAATTAGGAGAACTATAGCTGGATTTCCCAGCGCTGGAAGTTTCTTCTTGATGTTAAGTCCCCAAAGCCATACTAATTCCTATTGAGCAAACAGAAGGAAAAAGTTATCAGTCTCAAATTAAACCTCCCATAATGCAAGGGGAAATAACACATGGCCCTTTATCCTTACCAAATGTGCGGAGGAATACAGTAGGTTGTCTGACCCTAGCTTCAGAGAACTTGAGAGTGCTAAGAAAGGCTGAGCTTTTCAAAGGAAAAAGCTGTGCTCAGCTCTTTTCTGTCACTCTGACATCAGTCTCTTGTGCCCACATAGCCCTTAGCCCTCTTATTCCTAAATGGTTTCCTTCTATCTAATGTCTACAGTCCCAGAGGCTGATGGTTCAGATAAACTATGTGCCAAATCTTGGCAGCTGTGTCTCTTCTTTGTGGGAAGGTCAAAGTAGTACTTTACAAAATCCAAAGGACACAAAATATTACTAATGCACACATGTGTTTAGAGAGGACTACAAGATAAAACTCCTAGGCATACACACAGAAGCCTTCCATAATTTGTACCATACTTACTTTTTTTAGGGTCATTACCCATCTCCCCTCTCCTCCCACTAGCGTGTATTCAGTCTTCATTGCCTCCATGCCTTTGCACATGCTGTTCCTTCTTGTCCTTTCTCACCTTCTCTGATGGAAAACTCATTCATCCTTGAGAATACTTAAGCTTCTCAGGAAAACAGCTTGCAACAACTACAGGGAAATTAGTCACTTCTTCCTCTGTGCTTTTTATAAGCCTCTGTTAATATGACTATTATAACGTCTATTATATTATATTCCAATTTATATGTCAAATTTCAGGGCAAGGATCATGTCTCAATCATTTAGTGATTAACACAGCCTCTGGCAGATATCTAGTATATACTCAATGCACTTTTTGAATGAATAAGCTTTGTCTGTTTTCTTTATTTTTCTGTAAAACTAGTTTAATAATGTGGTTATCTTCAATATGGCAGTTTATTCTTAAATAATTGTAATAAGAGGAAGACAGTGAAAACAGTGTGCATTACTCCTGGAAGGCTGTCAATTATATCAAACTTACCCAAAGAAGTGGGAAAAAATCTCCAAATTAAAATGTTAAACATGGCCTTTTAATAACAATCAAAAAATGTGTGTATAAAACCATTTGTTTTTCCAGTTCTTCTACTTCTTAACAGAGCGTAACAAAAAATGGTACACAAACATCAGGTTTAGACTTTGCATCAGAAGAGGTCTTTTAAAGGATCAAAACAATAGATTTTTTTTTTAGTTGAAAGGGACCTCCTGGTTATCTAGTTCAACTCTCTGCTCTGTATGAATCTCTATGATATCTCTGATAGATGCTCACCCAGCTTCTACTTGAACACTTCCAGTGATCGGGAACTCACTACTTAGGAAGGTAATTGATTCTTTATTTTGACAATTATGATATCCAAGTTGAGCCCAAATCTGCCTCCCTGTAATCTTTAGCCGTTGGACTCAGTCCGTCCTTCTTAAACCACAGAAGATATTCCTTCTTCCTTATAGAAGCTCTATAAAGAATTTAAAACAGCTACATCATCATCCCAAGTCTTTTCTTTTCCAGACTTTTCCAGTTTGATTCAACTCCTTCTGATATGTCATGTTTATCAACATTTTCACCAACCTGGTTCATATCCTCCAGACATGTTGCAGTTTGTCTCTAAGACTTCTGAAACTGAGCCTGGGACACTACTCCAAATGAGATTTGCTCAGTGTAGAGGATTTCTCAGAGCAGCACTAACACATATCTTTCATTCTAGCCTCTGTACAGGTATTTGAAATTTGGACTGGCTCTTACTTGATGTAGAGTCAAAGCTTGGCAAGAGTTAGCAGGAAAGAGGATAACATGAAGCCTGGGTAGGAGCAGAGCTAAGAGAACTGATCCAATTCTGGGGCTTTAGTTGGGAGGCAAGCTGCCTAAACGAACCCTAGATATACCAAGGGGATTCAAGGGGTTTTGATCGATAGATGGGGACAAGGCTGTAGCAATATTTGAAATCAGATATGTGGTGGCATCTTGCCTCTATTAGGTTTTGGAGCAGGCCCTCCATCACCAGGTGGGGAACATGAGAAACAAGACCCAACTCCTGGCAAAGAGTCTGCAAAGGGTTAGGCAAATTAGAGTCAGGAAGACTGGGGTTCAAAGAAGGGCTACATTTCGAAGGGGAAATTGAGGTAGTAAGAATTAAAATAGCTCTGGAATCATAAAGACCTTTGTTGAACTCCATCTTCTTCATTTTCCAAACCTCAGTTTCCTCATGTGAAGATAATAGTATTTACTTTAAAGGATTGCTGTGAAGACTTAGTGGGATGATATATGTAAAGTCTGGCATACAGTTACTGCTTTTCAAATGTTTTTATTGCAAATTAAAATAAAAAGAGATAAAATGTAAGTTAAATGAATTTTTAAATAATTTCACTTTTGAAGCCTTTCAAATTAATTATGTACTAAGAGCATATTCTCAAAACATTTTTAACACTTCCTTTAAGAAAAGCACTATACCTATTTTTTTGAAAGATGATCAGGAATGATATGGATTGGTTGAATATGGCTTGTAAAATAAGCATAATGTAATATGATTCATTATAATCCTCATAATAATTGTACCAATTTTATGGTTATAAGAAATATACTTATTTTCAGATTTTACTTTCAAATAAGTGATGACTTTACCATAAATCTCTGAAGTCAGTCTTTTTTGTAATATAAATTCACTAATCCAGTCAGAATTACAATTCACTATTTGTTAGAAATTTTTGCATAAATCCTTTTCCCAGCCCCACACTGTTTTCCTTTTAATATCCAATTATCTAAAATTTAAGAGGAATGAGCACCGCCCCATGGGAGTGTGTGTGCTGCTCTGATCCTATAGTTAAAATTCAGAGAATTAGGAGTGACGTCATCCGTAACAATAAAAAAGCTTCTCTTGGTGTGTGGAAGACCTATATATAAAAGTCACATTTAAGGGTCTACAACTCAATTCATCAGCTTTCTCAGGTTTACTCAACTTTGAGAAAGCATCAGCTGCTAATACACCTGAAAGAAGATCGTGTCCTAAGACATTGTGTGGTGAGTAATCTTTATTTTCTCTTTTAAATTTCATATGAGTTCTTTTTTATGATCAAGCAATTATTTAATGTGTACCATTTTCTACTAATGTCATGCTACTCGTTCAAGGTAAAATGTTAAGGGAGGGTTTGAATGATATTTAATATAAAAATGCTGCAATAAAAAATAAATTTATGCTGCTAAAATGTTGTTAAATCATTTATTTTTGTGATTAAAGTCTTTTGAGAGGCCTTGCTTTTTATAAACTCATCTGAAATTACATGAAAAATAATTAAAATTTGGCATGATGTGCTTTAATGGTATCTTATTAAAATTTTGAAATAAAACAGCCTAATGTGAAATGAATAATTCTGATTTAAATAATCAATGTAAATTTATTTCTCTGAGTTAAAATTCCATTTTTCCTCCAGAATATCCTCATAGAGAGCTCAATCTGTGTACTATAGTTGGAGAAACTCAGTTTTACTGCTGAATATTTATTCCCTTTACATAAAGCCTTTTCTAATTTTCTATTCTGAAAACTGTACATGAATTTGAAGGATGTTTTACAACCATTTTTCAGCTTTTTAAATGACATTCTTGTAAGAACCTCATCTCTCTATTAAGAACAAGGAAGCAAGGCAGAGGCATTAGGTGAATGTGACAAAGCTAGAATAGGACCCCCAAGCTTCTGTCCTCTGGCTACAATGATTGTTTCTAACACAAACCAAAAATGAAGAATATTCATTTGTTGCTCCTTCAATAGCTTTATATTGCACAGTGAAAATAAATATAGTCGATTATAATGCTCCTTATGCTACTTCTAAATGATGCAGTTTCCCTTTAAAATATGAGTACATAGCCACCCTATGTGTATGTTAAAACAGAGAATGTTAAGTATTAAGAAAAGGCACGTCTATGATAAAAGGCTTTGCAATTGTTGAAATGCAGATTACGGTAAGACTTTTCTATTTTGAGATGAAAAGCTTAAAAGCAAAGGAGGAAAGTACTAAAAATTATACTCAAACAAAATTGTTAATAAAATAATCTGAAAAGATAAGATACAGACAAGCATTTTATATGGAGTCAAAGCTCTAAATTCATATAACAAGTAATCAATTAGATGATGTTTAAATGCTTTGACACATTCTTTTTAATGGTAGGAGAAGTGTGTGTTAATTTAGTAAAAATCTCTAAATCAGAGCCTATTCATTTGGCATTTATGTTTATCATTGTGTTGAAAGGAAGTTTACTTATGAAAAAGAGATTTGCTAAGTCAACAAACACTGTTGACAATTTACCTAATTAAAAGAAGTAGGGGCTTCCCTGGTGGTCCAGTGGGTGAGACTCCACGCTCCCAATGCAGGGGGCCCAGGTTGGATCCCTGGTCGGGGAACTAGATCCTGCACGCATGCCGCAACTAAAGATCCCACATGCTGCAACGAGGATCCTGCGTGCTGCAACTAAGACCCGGCACAGCCAAAATAATAAATAAATAAATAAATAAATAAATAAATAAATAAATAAATAAATAAGAAGTAGCCATTTTCAAGCTTCTTGTGTATTTAGTCATAACACAAAATGTGGGAGGAAATTCTAAACAATAAGGTTTTTCATTCTTCATGTAGCTTAAATTCATATATTAAAACTTGCACAAGAACTCTCAAAAAGATACCTAAGAAAGTAAAGCTAATCTGTCTAATTTCTAAGTCAAATTGTGTGTATACATGATATATACTAATTATCCGTATA
Source organism: Balaenoptera borealis (assembly GCF_965194805.1). NCBI lineage: Eukaryota > Metazoa > Chordata > Mammalia > Artiodactyla > Balaenopteridae > Balaenoptera > Balaenoptera borealis. The sequence goes on from NC_138868.1 coordinate 43,290,366, forward strand.
CATAATATATACTTATATATACTGTAAAATAAAGAGGCTGATTCCAAAAGTCTCTCATGAAAAACAATCCAATTAGTTACTGTCACACTCTGTACAAAGTTGTATGATTATAAATATAAACTACTATAAATTTAATTGTATAGTTTGGAATATTAGAAGTATTTTAAATGCCTCCATTTTGCTTTTTCTTTTAGTGAAGATGATGTCTGCAAAAGACATGGTTAAAGTAATGGTTGTCATGTTCGCGGTTTGTTTTCTTGCAAGATCGGAAGGGAAGTCTGTTAAGTAAGTACCATAGCCTGTTCTGCACGGTGAGGGCATGGGAATTGGATTTTTAAGGTTGGCTTTATGATTTGGAAGAGGGGAGCTAATGGAGTGATCCTCTCTGATTCTGTTCCCTCTAGGAAGAGATCTGTGAGTGAAATACAGTTTATGCATAACCTGGGCAAGCATCTGAGCTCCATGGAAAGAGTGGAATGGCTGCGTAAGAAGTTGCAGGATGTGCACAACTTTGTTGCTCTCGGAACTTCTATAGCTTACAGAGATGGTAGTTCCCAGAGACCCCGAAAAAAGGAAGACAATGTCCTGGTTGAGAGCCATCAAAAAAGTCTTGGAGAAGCAGACAAAGCTGATGTGGATGTATTAATTAAAGCTAAACCCCAGTGAAAACAGATATGATCAGAGCACTGCTCTAGACAGCATAGGGCAACAACATTACATGCTGCTAAGGTTTTCAAGCTCTATTAAGATTAAGTGCCAATATTTCTAATATTACCAAACTTTATGTGTAATCTATTGCTAGCTGTGATAGCAGCAATTTTAATTGATTATTTTGATTTTACTTTTATTCATCTAAGAGCTCTTTTAATAATTCTATTTCTATTGATTCTAAATAAATGAAGTTAAGTATTTCTTCCTTGTTATAAAAATATCTTTTGGTTCTGAGTAACACCAATATGTTTAAATTGATTGTGACTAAGAAGAACAGCACAAAATTTTTTTTAACCCTATGTCTAACATTCTGATATTTTGAAATTATCCTTTAAATATTATCAAAGTACCAGGTCCCCGAATCATCACTAGCTAGTTACTATCGTCCTCTTCATTTCAGGAAAGGAAATGAAATGCCACTGGTCATATTCCTAGTCTGGACCCCAAATTGCAAGGAATAGAATTTTTGTGTTTAATAGAATATAACTTTGTTCATTTGTCCTTCCTCACACGCGTTTCTAACAAAATGGACTGACTTAACCAAAGACAATTTAGAATATCAATGGGCATTATGGAGAACTTCTGAAATCCCCAGACTCAATTTTCTTGAAACCAAATTGGACTACCATAGCTCTAAGATTTCCAAAACTGAATGAAATGCCTATTTTGATTGGTATTTTGAGGCCTCCAAATATCACCAGGACCCTAAAATTGCCTCTCTGCAAAATAGGATTTTAAGATTAACTGAGGCAAACAAGCAATTAAAGAAAGATGAATGGCTTCGGAAGCCTCGTGCTCCTCTTCCTTGGCTCCCTATGCTCAGGCTTCACCTCCGGCACCATCTCCCTCCTTCCCTTCTACACTGCCCACACCTTCTCTACACCCTCAGCTCCCCCTTACTAATTCTCTCGCTGAACTTTCATATTTCTTTGAAACCCTCCCCACTCCTTTTTCCTCTGAACTTATCAGAACCTGTCCCCTCAAAATTAAGCCTTCTGAGGATCCAGAGGCTAAACCCTGAATTTCTTATATTCCCTGGACTAAAGCTAAACTGCGAGCCACAGTCAAATATTTTCCCAAAGTAACCGAAGATCTTCACAGATTTGCTGAGGAATTTAATACAGTCTTTCAAACTTGTCAACCTTGTTTCTCTGATTTAAATCAGTTAGTTCATATGCTTGTTGGTAAAGGCCTGGCCCAGCACTGCATGAAAACTGCTAATTGGGAAAATCCTGAAAGTCTCTAGAATCACAACTGGGAGACCAAGCTTGCTAACTTATTATACGATCAAGCTTGGACAGTTGCTAGGCAACTTCATGGAGCAACTCCTAGGCCTTCTCCAAAGCCTGTTGATTGCAGCAAAATTTAGGTTTGCACAAAAAAATCAGATGAATCTGTTCATGACTATTACAATTGACTTCAGATTACTTTTAAAGAAAATTCTGGTCTTCCTTCAGATGTTTATTCCACCTGGGTAGCTTTTAACTCTATGTTTATTAATGGGCTGAACCAGGACCTTTCCCTTCTAGTAAAAAGGATCAGGATGGAATGGGAAAATATGTCCACTCCAGACTTAGTTAATCTGACAAACTTGCTCTCTTGCACTCTAGATGATTCACCTAAAAGAAAGACCACTAGGGAATTCCCTGGCTGTCCAGTGGTTAGGACTCCACGCTTCCACTGCCATGGCCCAGGTTCGATCCCTGGTCAGGGAACTAAGATCCCACAAGCTGCATGGAGTGGCCAAAAAAACCCCCAAAAAACAAAACCAAATAAACCACGCTAAAATTCTTCAACTCCAGCAAATAAAAACCCCTAAACAAAAACAAAACCCTCCTAGTTTCTGCTATTATTGCAAAAAGCTAGGACACTGGAAAAGAGATTGTTATACCTTTAAGTGCTTTAGGCACCTTCAGCCCTCTAACAAGCCTTTCCAACGTCCTCCCAATTCTCAATGATGGGGCTCTGAGAAACTACAGGGCCTCTTCCCAATCATCCCTCTTAATCTGCTTGGAGAAACGTCTCTCCAGATTGGGTATGAATCTCTTCCAGTCCTAACTGACACCAGAGCCACACTCTCAGTGCTTGACTCCACTACTATGAAATAGCCCCTGCCTTGAAGTACTAAAACAGTTCAAATAGTGGGGATCTCTAATCAACCTCAAGAGATGCCTGTCCCTGAACCTATTTCCTTTTGTTTGGCCCTTTGAGAGATACATAACTTTTTCTCCTTAGTTCCTCAACCCCATCCATCTATCAGGCTGAGACTTCTTAGAGAAGTATCATGCTGGGATTTCTTTCTTCCAAAGGGAGAAAAAAAAATCATAAAGGGAATTCCCGGGCAGTCCAGTGGTTAGGACTCCATGCTTTCACTGCCAAGGGCCTTGGTCAGGGAACAAAGATCCCACAAGCCACACAGTGCGGCATAAAAAAAAAAATTGCAAAGGTAGAAATAATTCTAGAACTTGAGAGTAGTCATTGAAGTAAAAACCAGGTGAATTAAATGACCCCTTGACATCTTTTATTTGCTCCATCTCTAATGATTCTAGAGCTGATTCTGGAAACACTGATAATTTGTCCCTATCGATTCAGCTACCATCTTTGTTATGGGCAAAATCTCCAACTGATATTGGCAAAATTCACAGCACACCTCCCATCAAGATTCAAATAGATCTCTCAAAACCTCTGCTCAGAATTAATCAATATTCTATAGGAAAGAATCTCTTCAAAGCATAAAGCCCATAATAGAAGATTACAAGGGCCAAGGCATCATTATCCCTTGCACTAGCCCCTGCAATACTCCCATTTTGCTAGTGAGAAAAACCTAAGGGCCAAGGGTGGATGCTTGTCCAGGACCTTTGAGCAATAAACAACATTGTTATCCCTCAACATTCTGTTGTTCCTAATATCCATTACTAATATCCACTCCCACTGGAAGCAATTTCTTTACTGTAATTGATTTATGCAGTACATTCTTTAGTATTCCAGTTGATGAAACTAGCCAATACCTTTTTTTAAAAAATTTTTGGCTGCGTTGGGTCTTTGTTGCTGTGCGCGGGCTTTCTCTAGTTGCGGCAAGAGGGGGCTACTCTCCATTGCAATGCGCGGGCTTTCTCTAGTTGCGGCAAGAGGGGGCTACTCTCCATTGCAATGCGCGGGCTTCTCATCGCGGTGGCATCTCTTGTTGTGGAGCACAGGCTCTAGGCATGTGGGCTTCAGGAGTTGCAGCATACAGGCTCAGTAGTTGCGGCATGCAGGCACTAGAGCACGCGGGCTTCAGTAGTTGCGACGTGTGGGCTCAGTAGTTGTGGCTTGTAGGCTCTAGAGTGCAGGCTCAGTAGTTGTGGTGCACGGGCTTAGTTGATCCACGGCATATGGGTTCTTCCCAGACCAAGGATCGAACCCGTGTCCCCTGCGTTGGCAGGCAGATTCTTAACCACTGCGCCACCAGGGAAGTCCCCTAGCCAATACCTTTTTTACTTCACTTGGGAAGAAAAACAATTCACATGGGCAGTAATGCCTCAGCCGTTACTTATTTCTCACAAATCCTGAAGGCTTATCCAGGTGACAAAAAGTTCCCTAGAAGTTCTATTTTGTTGTAACATGTGAAAGAAATCTCTGTGCTCTCCTTATCAAGCCTCTTCACCGGAAGACAGCATCCATATGTCAAAGCTTTTAGCCTTAAAGAGACATAACATTGTCAAGGAAAAAATTCAGTTTGCCCAAACCCAGGTTTCATATTTAGGGCATCTGATATCAGAACAAGGGCCACATCCAGATCCAGAGAGACTTTGTGGTGTCCTATGTTTCCAGAAACCCAAAACTAAGTGCCAACTGCTAGTTGTTTGTTGCCAAAATTGGATTCCAAATTTCTCTTTTATGCCCAAAACTCTGTATGTTCTACTAAGCAATAACAACTCCAATCCAATTTGATGGGAAGAACCAGACAACATAGATTTTAAGGCCTTAAAGGAGAGTTTGATGAACCTGCCTGTGTTTGGACATCCCAGTTATCAAATTCTCTTTTTCCTTTTGTATATGAAAAGGAAGGGAATGCCCTGGGGGTACTCACCCAAAAACACTGGGACCACCATTGACCCATAGGGTATTATAGCCAATAACTGGACCCTGTCGCATGGAGATACCCCTCTTGCCTTAGAACAATTACTGTCTCTGCCCTGTTGGTTAAGGCCACCAAGAAAGTTATTGTGGGATCCCCATTACCCATTTTTATACCTCATGCAGTAGAAGGCCTCCCCAATTCTTATCACACTCAACCTTTCTCAGTGAGCCCCCTCAACTCCTATGAAGCCCTTTTGTTAACCACTCCTCACGTAACTCTTTTACAGTGTAATAACTTTAATCCTGGTACTCTTCTTCCCACCATCACCAATGACATCTCTCATGACTGCCTAACACTGATGGATCACCTCCTGACTCCTGGTGATAATCTACAGGCAATTCCTCTGGGTAACACTGGCTTTTCAGGGTTCACTGATGGTTCTTATTTAAAAGGTGACAATGGCAAATACTGTGCTGTTTAGTCTATTGCAACTCCTTTTGATACTGATGAGGCAGCATCTATACCTATGACTACTTTGGCCCAACAGCCTGAATTATACACTGTTACACAGGCTTGTACTTTAGTCAAGGGCAAAACTTCTAATATTTATACTGATAGCAGATATGCTTTCAGAGTAGTTCATGATTTTGGAATGTTTTACAAGCAATGTGGCTTCCTTTCTTCCAGCAGATATAAAATTTTAAATGGCCCCTTTGTTCAGGAATTGTTGGATGTAATGCTTTTACCCACCACTTTAGCTGTTATTAAGATTCCAGAGCATTCTATTTTTTTTTAAATTTATTTTGGCTGCGCCAGGTCTTAGATGTGGCACGTGGGATCTTTTAGTTGCAGCATGCGGGCTTCTTAGTTGCGGCATGCGGACTCTCAGTTGTGGCATGCATGCGGGATCTAGTTCCCCGACCAGGGATCAAACCCAGGCCCCCTGCATTGGGAGCTCGGAGTCTTACCCACTGGACTACAAGGGAAGTCCCAAGATTCCAGGGCATTCTAAACTTGACTCCTGGAAGCTAAATCACCTTGCTGGAATTTCCACAAGGAATGCTGCCCTTAAAGGAACCAAGAGCAATCAGACCTCTGTCATGGTCCAAAGAGATATTTTCCCAAATGATAAGTTAGAAAAACTGGCTAGACAAGCCCAACAGTTGGCCCCAGAAAAGAAAAAACAAGGTTGAAAATTCACAATTGTTGGTTTGAAAAAAAGAGAAAGCTCTGATTCAAACCAAATAACATTCTAGTCCTACCAGAAACTCTAAAAATCCCATTGCTAACCACTGTACATGCATTAAACCATTGGTCTATTCATAAAATGATAGCATTCATGAGTCAATATTGGTGGAGAAACATTAACAAAGTCACAAAATAGTGCCTACCTCACTTGTCCCACTTGTTCTAAATACAACCCAGGAAGCCTGTTTGTACTGCTCTCAGACATTTTAAACTGCCTCATGGACCGTTTGAGTTCTGGCCAATGGGTTTCATACAACTTCCTCCATCTCATGGATATACATATGTTTTAGTCATGGTCTGTATGTTTTCACACTGGACTGACGGACTACTGCCTGTTCTGTGGCTAAAGTCCTTTTGGATATGATTATCCTTACCTGGGGAACTCCTCTTAAACTTCATAATGATCAAGGAACCCATTTTTACTGTTCATGTACTTCAACCAGTCTGCTCTGTTTGGCTGGTTTTACAACAATTTCACTGTGTTTATCACCTTCAATCCTCTGGTTTAGTTGAAGGTACACAGCATTATTGAGTCAACTGACAAAATTTGTAGAGGCCTTCCAAATACCTTGGCCAAAAGCATTGCTGGTAGTCCTTCTAAATCTCAGATCTACCCCTTTTGGAACTCATAAACTCTCACCCTTTGGGATAGTCAGAGGATGCCCAGTGTACTTGGCTCCTGCCTCTTTTGACCCACAAGAGATGAAAGGAAAGATACTCCAATATTGCAAAGGTCTAATTGCTTCTACTACAAATAACTGTGTTTGATAGAGCAATCTCTTCACAGTGCATTCTCGGGAGAGGAAGACCTTAAGCATCCTACCCTGCAAACTGGAGATTTTGTTTATTGGAAAATGCATCTCCGGAAAGACTCTCTTCGACCTTGCTGGAAAGGCTCCTATCAGGTACTGCAAACTAATTCTGTGCTGCCAAACTCCAGGGAATAGACTCTGAGAACATGTGACACACCTAAAGAAAACACCAAACACTGACTGGACCTGCACATTATCTAGTGACCTGAAAGTAAAGATTTCCTGGAATTGAAGCAGACAGTATCTGATGAGATAGCTTTCCAAAGATATCTGGACCAGGACTGTTGGAAGTTTGTCTGCCAAACCGTTGATGATGACATAATGCTTCAGGTGATCTCCAATGCCTAATATCTTGATAATATATAAACTTTAAATTAAAAGTGCCTGGGAGTTCTCTCTCTTACCCTCCTTGTTACTCAAATGTGACTTCAATAGGTTTCCACTCTGTGTTCTTTCCCTCTGATGTGAGACATTATACCCAGGAAAAATCCTTCCTGGCATTGAGGGACAGGGAGCTGCTGAAACGAGAAAACCTGACTTGATCAGTGATACTTTCAAAGAAAGATCTTGATTAAAAGAGGGAAATGTAAAAAATTAATAAATAGAAACCTCAAGTAGTCAGGAAACCAGAAGAGGGAGCTCTCATGCCCTGCTACCAAAGTAGGACCCAACTGGAAGAAGAAAGACTTCCTCTTCTTTCCTGGCAACAACTCAGCCAATGAAAAGCCCTGGATTGTTAGTTTATTATAGCCCTCCCAACATCCTTTTGCCTTCTGTGAAAGAGTTCTCCTTCCCTTGCTATTTGAGGACTTACATGTTGCTCTCCATGGTTGCAGACCCTGAATTGTAATTCTTTGTTTATCCCAAATAGACTTTTTTTTTTTTTTTTTTTGCTGGGGAAATAACTAAGTTTATTTTAGGTCAACACCTTAAACTGTGAGCCTCCTGGGTCTAGTTCAACATCATCCTGAGCAAAGCCCAGTATGTAGAATTAAGTTAGGTTTTAAAATCAATTATTTGTTTTTGTAATTCTTAGATAGTTTTCTCAATCATATAAACTCCTGGTAATATCAGGAAAGCTTGGGGATGTATGATGCATCAGTTTCACCCTATATGCTCTTCTTTTGGGACAAGACATCACATACCTTTTGAAAGGACTGTGGCCAAATTGCAACATCTGTAGCATTCTTGGCACAGATCTTCATGGGTTGTACATTTTCACCTTCTATGGAGATCCCAGGGAAAAAGGGTGGGCACAGGAGACTCCAAGGTAAGACACATTTTTCATTCTCACCAAGAACTTTTTGAACAGTGTATTCACTAACTGAACGAACTTTTTGGCCAACTCAATATTTGTGAAGATGTATAAATGAAAACCATCAGAGGCATTGAAAAATAAAATGGCTTTCAGGTCCCAGTCCAGAAAAATCCTCACCTCTGTTAGTTTGAGTTCACGTGGAGAATAGTCCTGGTTTCCGTACTGGCAGTGACTTAATGTCTCCTCCTGAGGCTCACAACCCAGAACCCCAGACCTGAAGATACCAGGAAAGGGCAATCATGATATGCAGAATCCCTGCAAACAACCACAGCCAATTCCAGTGTTTCTCCAACTTCCACCTCCCAATAATGTCAGCCGGAGGTGAAGCAGGATGACCCCAGCACACAAGAAGCAGAGATAAATGTTTTGGCATTCTCTGGTTGTCTTGTCTGAACCTACCCACATTCAATGCTCTGCAGGTCATTAAGAGAATAAGAGGAAGTCACTGGCTATAAGCAGAGCTAGAGTCATTTTCCAGAAGAATCTCAGCCCAGACATCATCACTTAGATCTCAGTCACCAGTTTCCCCAGGGCAATGCTGGTCTGGATCCTCTGGATCTAGGAGATGTCAAGACACTGGGGACAAGAGAAAAAACTGTCCTGATGCCTAAGGCAGGAGAAACAGAAATTATGTTTGCAGAATGTCAAACAGGGATCTTGGAAATAGTTCAGGTAGGTGAAATGTGTTGATTCTTTTCTGAGTTTTTCTGCCATGGTCATCATTTCAATATGGCTGTTATTAGTTTTGTGCTTCTCTGGGGTGCTGCAACTTCTTAACTGGATCCCAGACTTCTCATAAAGGTATTTTGCTCTGTATATTATTGCTAAATCAGTGTTTCTGTGAGGAACCAAGGCCTAGGACTTCCTATTCCACCATCTTGCTGATCTTACTAACATAGGTTTATTTTTGAGCTCTATGTGTTTATTCTGTTATATTGATGTATTTGTTCTTGCAGTATAAAGTACACACACACACACATATCCTTCTTTATAGACCTTTATTCTACCATTCAATATTTACACTGAGTTTGTTGGGTTCTCTTCTAAAAAAATCCAGCTGCAATTTTGATTGGGATTGTATTAAAATTATATGTTAATTGTAGGAAGAATTGTCATCTTTATTATATCGTCCTATTCATCAACATAGTAAGCCTTTTCACTTATTCTGACCTACTTTAATACCTTTTAAATAGAGTTTAAACATTTTCTCTAGAAAAATCTTATGTATCCTTTGTTAATTGCTAAATTCTGTATGGTTTATTGTGAAAGGTATCTAAATGTTTATTATATTTTTTAATTGGTTATTTTTGGTATGGAGAAACATTGTTCATTTTCCTAATTTTTTCTTATAACCAACAAACTTGCTGAACTGTCTTATTAATTCTAATAGCTTATATCTTGTTTACATTTGCTTTTCTATGTAGATGATCATATAATCTCAAATAATGACACTTTTATCTCTTTTCTCCCTGTGATTATACTTTTTTTTTCATTTCTTATAGTAGTATCTGGCACCTCAGTACCATGCTAATGAATGATGCTACTGGGTTTCCTTATCATATTCTGGACCTTAATGGGAATGTGTATGTAATTTCTCAACAAGAGAATGGTTTTTAACATATTGATGACATTCCCTTCTATAACTAGTTTTCTAAGGGTTCTTTTGAAATTATAAAAGAACTTTATAAAATGCTGTTTCTCCAAAAATATGTAACTTTTCACTTTTAGTCCATTAATGTAATAAATTAAATATTTTTGCATGCCTGGAATAAAATCTACTTGATATTGACGTGTTTTTACTTTTTAAAATAGTAAAATTTATTGTACATGACTTCCCAGGTGGCGCAGTGGTTGGGAATCTGCCTGCCAATGCAGGGGGCACGGGTTTGAGCCCTGTCCGGGAGGATCCCACATGCCGCGGAGCAACCAAGCCTGTGTGCCACAACTACTGAGCCTGCACTCTAGAACCTGTGAGCCACAACTACTGAGCCTGCGCGCCACAACTACTGAAGCCCGAGCCGTGCCTAGAGCCTGTGCTCCACAACAAGAGAAGCCACCACAATGAGAAGCCCATGCACCGCAACAAAGAGTAGCCCCCGCTTGCCACAACTAGAGAAAGCCCACGCACAGCAACAAAGACCCAACACAGCCAAAAATAAATAAGTAAATAAATAAATTTATTTTAAAAAATTTGTTGTACATATATGTAGATTTTTTTAAGGAAAAAACACCCATGACTCATTATTCAGATTGCGAAATAGAATATTGCTAGTACCTCAGAAATTCCTGTAAGCTCTTCCCTGTTCATATCCCCTTCATCCTCACTTCCTTATTTTTATGTTTATCATTATTCTTTTGCTTTTCTTTATAGAAAGTCAATATCCCTTGGTTAGATTGGATAGTCTAATATATATATTTCAAATATATGCTGTTGCATAGCATAGGCTCTGTCTTTCCAGCCTGTGGCATCTATTTTCTCACCATCCACTATGGCTAAGCCCCTGCTCCATATTTTTAGATTTTTACCAGTCAGCACCCTATTTAAAGGTACTCATTTCTGAATTAGTTCGGGTGAGCAAATTGCTGTAAAAAATAGATCCCAAATATATAACCACCTAAATTAAATAGAAGTTTCTTTCTTATTCACATAATATTACTGGAATGTTATATTACTGGGCAGGTGAACAATTCAATAGGGTAGCCAGAGACTCAGCTTCTACCATGGTAGCCCTAAGGTTGTCTCCTCTCTAGATAACTGTATGTGGAAAAGGTAGGAATGCCATGTGGGAAGTTTTTACTGGCCAGGCCTGGAAAGGTGACATCATCTCTTCCTATTTCATTAATTATATTATAGTCATGCAACCATACCTAATATTTTAAAGTGGGGTGGGGTGGGGCAGCTGAAAAATGTAGTCTCTGGCTGGGTAGATACTTCCCAGTGACAACTCTATACTAGGAAAGCACAGGTTTTGGTGACATCTCTATCACAGTTTATATATATATATATATATATATATATATATATATATATAATATTCTGTGTGTGTGTGTGTGTGTATATATCTTAAAAAATTTTTGTCTGGTTTTGGACAAAATGTCCAAATTTACCATATTATTTACCATATTTAGTATTTTGCATTTTGTTCTTTTCACTTGTGAGATTCATCTCTATTGATGCATGTAGCTGTAGTTATTTTAATTGTGTAGTATTTCATTGTAAAGTATACTTCAGTTTATTTATGCATTTATTCTTAATGGATATCTGGGTTGTTTTCAGTTTTGAGCTATTACTGACAATGAGCATTCTTTTAGATGTCTTTTACACCTGTAAGAGTTTCCTTAGGATATGTACCTAGAAATGGAGTTGCATGTTCAACTTTTCTAGGAGATGCTAACCTATTTTCCACAGTGGTTGTAACAGTTTATATCTCATGCCTCCAGCAACATATGAAAGTTCCTCTTGCTCTACATTCTTGCCAATGCCAAGTATTGCAAGACTTTCAAAATTTTGCCAATATAATGGGCATCTCATTGTTCTTTTAATTTGATTTCCCAGGTTACTTGTGTGGTTTAGTGTCTTTTCATATATTTATTTGCCATTTGGGTTTCTTTGTCTGTGAAGTGCCTATTCAATTCTCCTTTCCATTTTCTTTTTCGGGTGTTTGTCTTTTGATATTGATTTATGAACATTATTTATTTTTTATTTTTAAAAATTTTTGTTTATCTATTTTTAGCTGTGTTGGGTCTTTGTTGCTGCACGCGGGCTTTCTCTAGTTGCGGTGAGTGGGGGCTACTCTTCGTTGCAGTGCGCGGGCTTCTCATTGCAGTGGCTTCTCTTGTTGCGGAGCACGGGCTCTAGGCACACAGGCTTCAGTAGTTGTGGCACGTGGGTTTCAGTAGTTGTGGCTTGCGGGCTCTAGAGCTCAGGCTCAGTAGTTGTGGCATGCGGGTTTAGGTGCTCCGCGGCATGTGGGATCTTCCCAGACCAGGGAACGAACCTGTGTCCCTTGCATTGGCAGGCAGATTCTTATCCACTGTGCCACCAAGGAAGGCCGAACATTATTTATTTTTGAATATCATGCTTTTGTCAGTTTTCTGTATTGCAAATATATTGTACATGTTGTGGTTTGCCTTTTCAGTTTCTTAATAGTGTCTTTTGATGAATAAGAATTCTTAATTTCAGTGTAGTCAAAGTACTCAATCTTTTATAGTTTACTGCTTTGTGCCTTTCTTAAGAACTCATTAGTTAGCCACAGCAATCAGACAAGAAAAGGAAATAAAAGGAATACAAACTGGAAAGGAAGAAGTAAAACTGTCACTGTTTGCAGGTGACACGATACCGTACATGGAAAATCCTAAAGACATTGCCAAAAAAAACACTAGAATGCATCAATGAGTTCAGTAAAGTTGCAGTTTACAAAATTAGTATACAGAAATCTGTTGTATTTCTATACAATAACAATGAACTATCAAAAAGAGAAATTAGGAAAACAATCCCATTCACAACCACATCAAAAACAATAAAATAAACAATAAAATATCTGAGAATAAGTCTAAACAAGGAGGTAAAGAGACCTGTACTCAGAAAACTGTAAGACAATGTTGAAAGAAATTGATGACACAATCAAATGGAAAGATATACTGTGCTCATAGATTTGAAGAATAATTATTGTTGAAATGAACTTACTACCCAAGGCAATCTATAGATTCAATACAATCCCTATCAAAATAGCAATGGCATTTTTCATAGAATTAGAACTAACAATTTTAAAATTGGTATGGAAACACAAAAGATCCCAAATAGCCAAAACATTCTTGAGAAAGAACAAAGCTGGAGGTATCACTCTCTACAAAGCTACAGTAATCAAAACAGTATGATACTGGCACAAAAAAACAGACACGTAGATCAATGAAACAGAATAGAGAACCCAGGAATGTTCCCAAATTTGTATGTCTATTCAAGTCCTTTGCCCATTTTAAAATTCAGTTATTATTATTATTATTTTTGCTTTTGCTGTATAGTATGGTAGCTTTATATTTAACTTAAAAAAAAAAATCTAACAATCTGTTTTCCAAAGTGGCTGTAATATTTTATGTGCATGCCAGCACTGTATGAGGGCTCTAACTTCTCCCTATCTTCATCTACACTTGTTATTGTCTGATGTTTTATTATATCCATTCTAGTGGGTGTGAAGTGGTATTTCATTGTGGTTTTAATTTACATTTACTTAATGACTAATGACATTGAGCACCTTTTCCTGTGCTAATTAGCTATTTGTATGTCTTCCTATAAATGTCTTTGCAAGTCTTTTGCCATTTTTTAATTGGGTTGTTTGTCTTATTTATTATTGAGTTGTAAGAGTTCTTTATGTATTATGGGTACAAGTCCTCCGTATGATTTGCAAACATTTTTCTCCATCTATGGTTTGTCTTTTCATTCTCTTAATACTGTCTTTTGAAGCATAAACTCAAAAAGTTTCCATTTTAATGAAGCCCAATTTATCAATTTTTTCTTTTATGCTTTGTGCTTTTGGTGTCATATCTAGGAACTCTTTGCCTAACCCAAAGTCATGAAGATTTTGTCCTCTAATTTTTTTTAGCAAATTTATAGTTTTAGTTCTTATATTTAGGTCTATGTTCCATTTAAAGTTAATTTCTTTGTGAGGAGAGAATCTAAGTTTTTGTTTGTTTATTTGTTTTAGCTTTTTTTTTTTTTTTCTTTCCATACAGACATCCAATTGTCCTGGCACCACACACCATGTTTTTAAAAAGACTATCTTTTCCTCACTGAAGTGAATTGTCTTGGCACATTTGCTGAAAATCAACCATAAATGTAAGGGTTCATTTCTGGACTCTCAATTCTATTCCATTGATCTATATGCTTAGCTCATTGCCAATACCACACCATCTTTTTTTTAAATTCTTATTGGAGTATAGTTGATTTACAATGTTGAATACCACACCATATTGATTCCTATAGCATTGTAGTAAGTTTTGAAACCTTGAAGTGTTAAGTTCTTCAACTTTGTACTTCTTTTTCATAATTCTTTTTGGCTATTTATAGAACTTTTACATTTATACATACATCTTTGGATCACCTTGTCAATTTCCACAAAAAAAGCCTAAAAGCATTTGTCAAAAACTGTGAAAAGTCTGAGATTTCACTCTATTGCAAGCTAACAAGTTATGGAAAAAGTGTACAGACTCCTACTTTAATCAAATATTCCAAGGTCTTTTTGTCCCAATTTCAATCTTCCTATTCATTTTTAAAAATATTTATTTATTCATTTGGCTGTGCTGGGTCTTAGTTGCGGCATGCAGAATCTTCGTTGAGGCATGTGGGATCTTTAGTTGCAGCATGTGGGATCTTTTAGTTGTGGCATGTGGGATCTAGTTCCCTGACCAGGGATGGAACCCCGGCCCCCTGCATTGAGAGCGTGGAGTCTTAACCACTGGACCACGAGGGAAGTCCCATAGTCATTCTTTTTAATTGCTTATTGTTGCCCTTACAAAATACTGAGTTTAGCTATTTAAATACATACCTTTGTTGATCTTTCCATAGGAATGCCCTTTCCTACTATAGCTTCAAGCCAGACTCCTATCTATTCTTTAAGACCTCTAGATCAAACATCTTTCCTTTCCTCTCCTGTTTCTGCACCTTCTTCATATCTTCAGTTGGTAGTAATCTTTCCTATCTCTGACCTCCCATAGCACATTATCTCTATCTTTGTATGACCCGACTTGTTTTCCTTTTGTTGTTTAATTACACATCTTTTTTTTTCAGTAGAACCTGTATATTAATAATGTCTGTATCTCCCCTAGTATTCTTACACAGGGTCTTGATCAATACATGTATTTGCTGAATAGGGATACAGTTTTTTTTGTGTGTATGATTTTCCTGTTCCTGACATTAGGTGAATGTGCTCAAACCATAGTACAAAGAAATCCCAGGCTTTAAAGTTAAAAAGGATTCTGGGTATGTGGCTTATCATTTAATTCTTTGAACAAGTATTCAACCAGAGGTCTATCTTATCCTCTGCTTTGAAACAATCTTGTGTTAGCATGCTATGAAGTACAATAATATAGACAACCAAAAGAACTTGTTCATTCATTTTTTTCTCTTTGAAACTTCTCTTTATTTCTGTTTTGACCTCTTTGATACATGGATTGATATTGTGGAAGGAAGACTTGCATTAAGGATCTGTACCTTAGCTCATTCAGTGAGCTAGCATTTACAAATCATTGTGCAAAGCAGTCTGTGATCAATGGCATTACCTACTAGATGTATAGCTGCTACCATGCTCCCAAATTAATATTTGAAAGGTTAATTTTTTTAAGTGAATGACAGTGATAGTTTTATTAGATATTCTTTTTCTTTCTTTCTTTTTCTTTCTTTCTTTCCTTTCTTTCTTCCCTTCTTCCTTTCTTTCTTTCAAGAATAACAGAATAGGGCTTCCCTGGTGGCGCAGTGGTTAAGAATCTGCTGCCAACGCAGGGGTCACAGGTTTGAGCCCTGGTCCGGGAAGATCCCACATGCCACGGAGCAACTAAGCCCGTGCGCCACAACTACTGAGCCTGCGCTCTAGAGCCCGTGCGCCACAACTACTGAGCCCATGTGCCACAACTACTGAAGCCCACGTGCCTAGAGCCCATGCTCTGCAACAAGAGAAACCACCGCAATGAGAAGCCTGCGCACCGCAACCAAGAGCAGCCCCCGCTAGCAGCAACTAGAGAAATCTTGTGCAGCAATGAAGACCCAATGCAGCCAAAAAAAATTAAAAAAAAAAAAAGAATAACAGAATAAAATGAACTATAGGCTCCTCAAAGCAAGTTTAAATGATTTGACCAGATTCCAGCATGGAATAAAGTTTCCATACTTCATCTGAAATCTTGCACTAATTCTTCCAATGTTTCCTGGAAAATTCCTAGAACTTGGAATAGAATGTGTGAATTATGCTAAGCAGAGCACCTGACTGGCTCACAACAGAGTTTGAACTACTTTTTCTAAAATTTTTAATTTTTAAAAAAATTGAGGTATAATTGACATACATTATATTATTTTCAGGTGTACAACATAATGATTCAGTATTTGTTTATGACCTATTTTTTTTTCTATTGGTACGGTGAGCCAAATGTCGCTATAGTATACATATACATAATAATATGAAAATAATACGTCTAAAGGTAGATTGGCAGAAATCCTATAGTAGAATATCAGGGTTTCTCTTTAGGAAATGATAGCTTCTATTTTGATATAGGGAAATAATTCCTCTTTGACAGACCTCACTAAAACTTGGACTATAGAACTACTTCTCTTGATCTTATCTTACAGAAGAAAGCTATGATAATACATAAGGCCAATGGAGTTTTTGTTATTTTGTTGCCTGAGGTTTTTCTTGAAGTTTCTCCATGAGATACACCTGTATTACAAAACTATTAGATTCTTCTTCTGTCTTAGAAATCTTCAAAGATTTCCACTTTAGCAGAATGTGGCAATGATAATAACTTGGGATACTACGACAATAATCTGTTTCCCTTAGGTCTCTCACATGTAGTGTCCTTAGATGAGGACGAGGATGTTCACTATCCTCTATCGTGCAGCTCAACTGCTCATCTCCTTAGCATAAACACTGGTTTGAAAAACATTTTGGTTAGCACATGTAGAAGCCAGGGAGTTTTCTCTTCCCAACTCCACAGTGATTAAAAGCTTTTCAGCAAAGTTCTTTCTGGCAAAATCTGTTTTCATAGCAAATTACTCAAACCAGGTCCTCTTCCTTTCCGCTTCCTCTGCTTGCAGCGCTCCTCCCACTCTTCTCAAAACTGGGGAACTCTTACTCATCCTTCAAGATTCAGCTCACATGTCACTCCCTGGTGGAGGCTTCCTCACCATGGCAGGCCGAGCCGGTTCCTCCCTCTCAGCTCACAGCTCGGCCTTTACCACCGTGTAACAGGATTATCTGTTTTCGGGTGGGTCTCGCCTCCAGGGTGTGAGCTTCGAGGTTGGGGACTGTGTCTTTCATTTCTCTGTGTAGTCCAGCATGTGACACACAGTAGGCTCAGTAAAGTTGAGTGACTGAAACTCTATGACTGGCGACCTTCTGCCACAAGGAGCAATAATATCCCATCCAGGTTACTGTCGACATTCCACAGGGGCCCAACTGCAAGAGCTCCAGATGGCACACCGGTTCCCGCCAACCCAGCGTTTAAAAACAAACAGCTGCGGACGCTAGGAAATAGAAGGTGGCCCTCACGAGGACCGCCTTTCCTGAACCCAGGCGGGTTAATAACCGCCAGCTGAGCCGGCAAAGGCGAATTTGGAGTTCGCTCAGTTGAGGGAAACGCTTTCCTTGAGTAAACTCAGCGTCCTCGAGGTATTCTCTAACTCTGGGCTGGAGACGCTGTCCGCTTTTTTCTAACGGTGACAGGAAACCAAGGAAAAACGTGGGATTCAAAGATTTGGGGGATAAATCTGCTCGCAGCCACTCAGGTGCGAAGCTCGCGTTTGATGCCGAGCTGACGTCTGTGAGAAACCGCGCTTTACACTCTGCGGCGCCTGCCCCCAGGCTCAACGCCCACCCCAGGCAGCCACTCCCTCAACCGCCCGCACTCTCCGCGCCCCGCCCAACTCCTGCGCGATGAGCCACTATTCTCGCGAGAACTCAGCTACTCTCGCCTTTTCGAACCGCGGGATCTCGCGAGAAGTACCCCAGGAGCCGGCCTGTAACCTGCTGGGGCGGCTCTTGTAGCCGCAGCTGCTGCAGCGCTCGCCGCCGCAGACGCCTCCGGAGGGATCCAGTGGGGGGGGAAAGCGGAGGTGTCGCTGGCCCCGGCCTGTGCCTGGACACTCAAGGGGGACTACAGGTTCGAGGGTGACTGGACTCAGTTTGGAGAACTCGGTGGGGGCGGCGCTGGAGGCTGGGCTTTGGTGGGGGCGGAGGGCGAGTTTGGGCTTGAGAGCTGGACTGCTCTGGTGGTGGTCTGGACGTCCCGGACCCTGCTAGGGGACCGTGGGTGAGGTTCTGGGCTGTGGCCGCTGGCACCCAGTTCGGAGAGGCAGGGAAGGGAGTTGGGTTTCGGGGGTGCTGTTTTTGGGTTGGGAGTACTGAGGCCTTTCCCCAGAGATGAAGGCGATACCCTTAACCCTCCTTCCCAGGGCAGAGGAACAGTGTGCGCCGCCCCTTTTCTGTCATCCTGGGTTAACGCCGCGAGGTCCTGAGGAGGGTGCATCACAATAGGGGCTAAGGTGGCCCGAGTCTCGCTTTGGGTGAAGAGGAGTGAGACCCCAATAAGGCGTTGAGTGATTTTATGCTGTAACGGTATCACGTGCGGTAACGCTTTGTTTTCCCCAAACTTGCACAGAAAAGCTGCTTATTTTTTTCTTTTTCAGATTCAAGTCTCCTCACACCCTTTATCCTCGGGAATGGGGTGCAGGGAGGTGAGACATCACTTAGTAATTTGTTAGTGTGGGCGCAATGTGACCATCACTGGACTTCACAGATTTCCTACTAATCTTTCTCCTCAGTATTTTGAGTTCATGATGAGAAGTCACTAGTCCAGACATGCTAAAGATAGAGAGCATCACTCGCTTGTCGCTTTATGCACTTAGCATATAAAATTTACTTAAATGTTTTTTAATCTTTAAGAGTCTTCATGCTTTTTATTTAACAATATCAGAGAAAAATCACAGTATATTGATTTTCTTTGGACAACTGGGTACACCCCCCCCCCTACAATTTGATCAAGACTTTAGAGAGGGAGTTACAGATAAATTTTGAATGAAATAGATTGTAGAAATTGGTATAAGAGATATAATAAGGGGTGCAGCTATACCGGCCAAAAAAGTTTGTGTACTGGAGAGCCCGTCCAGGGCTGAAGCCCAAGCCTTGAAAATGAGGACTGTAGTTGTCATTAGAATACAAAGCGGAAAGCAGTAGAAAATACTTGGGAGAGGATTTGATGGTGGATATGGATAAAGACTGTTAAAAAAGTGTGTGAGGAGAATTATTTTTGAAGGTGTAAATGTGTTTCATAAATTTCCTAACATTTCTCAGAGTTTATGACCTAACTGGTATTGTTTACACATAAAGACAAAGTGGGAAGGGAGGTTCTGAAGCATGGAGTATGGCAAGGAACCATGGAGTCAGGAAAGCTTTCAGTGTCTTGACAGTGTTTTTGAGATTTCACCTTTTTTTTTCCTCCCAAAAAAACTTTCAGATGGGCTTTTTACATTCTGTATGTCACCCTTCCACCAGTCTGAATTTTTTTCTTTCTCAACCTTTCTTCTAAGCGTTGTGAAAATTTTTTATTATTAGCCATGAGGTTACAAACCAATATGTCCTGCTTTGTGGCTTTTTACATTAGGTGACTTAGCGAAGTGTTGAAGTGACCTGGAAAATATTATGCACCTTTCAAAGGAATAGGTTATGAATAGCAAACTCACATGCCTTCAGATACTAGGCATATGAAAATAAAAATGAGTGAAATACACTGAAGAGTTTATGCCTCATCTAAGAGGGTTATCCAGTTCTCACGTTCACCTGATCAGCGCCATAATGAATATGGGCCCAGTCTTCAGCCTTCTCAAGAGAACACAGGAAATCTAAATTTTTGCTTGCAGTTCTCCTGACTTTTAAAAATATTGACAACTACTTGAAACAGTTAAAAATAACTTCATGTGGCCCAAGCAAACCCAAACCTGTCAGTAGTTGTATCCTGCTCTCCAGGTTTGGACCTGTGTTATGAGTAAGAATTAATAAATTTTACAACTGGAAAAAAAAAGAGTTAAAGTAAGTATGCCAATTAGTTTGGAATTTCAAACCTAGGAGTACTTGTGGGAAAATGTCAACTCTAATTGAAAACAGGTGAGTTTAATAGCCAAGTTTAATAGCCTTTAAATATGGTAGGGCAGATTGAACTGATACTTAGTAATATTTTAACTGTGGAAATAACTGAAAAAACCTCTCAGTATTTATGGTTTAATAACTGAGGGTTCTGAGCAAAGCAAAGGTATCTTGTAAGGGAATTGATTTATTGAGAAGCCCTTTATTGTATTTGCGATTAATATGTAAAATAAATCTAGGAGACCCTCTACTGATTCATCTACGCTTTTGAATGTTTATTGTTTGCTGTACCATCCCACTTTGTCTTCCCAGTCATTGACTTTTATTGGAAGCAATATTGATTCCTTGGATTTTATTCCGTGGCAGATGGGGTAGGGGGGAGGGGCATCGAGATGGGAAGAAATGGGAAGGGGAAAGTGTGAGGTGAAGCAAGCACTCATGTGCTTCTCTTTTACATTATCCATTACAAGATTGATTTGAGTTAGCTAGTTTTTCTTGTAAGAAGAATAGGTATTTTGATTGATTAAACACAGTGCCTTATACATAGGAGAGCTTAATGATATTTGTGGAATTGAACCCCGTGGATTAAACCACATTTACCCATTAGTGAGAAGTACTTTAATCACATAATCTGATTCATACTTAGTTGGGCTGTGGGGAATGGGAGTTTAGAGGTCAGTCCTAAGAAAGAAGTGAATCTTAGGCTTATAAGAGGGCAAGGTGAAGGTCTTCGATGGGAGTAAGGGTGAGAAAGGAGGCTAGGTGAGGGAGAGAGTTTGAAAAAGGAAGATAGAAATGGTCAAGTACCACTTAGACTACCGTGCAGTTTTACAAAGAGCTCTGCCTTTTACAACTAAATTTATCATAACTTATGCAAAGACTACATAGAATATTGGGTTTTTTAAATAGATCTTTATTGGAGTATAATTGCTTCACAGTACTGTGTTAGTTTCTGTTGTACAACAGAGCGAATCAGCCACATGCATACACATGTCCCCATATCCCCTCCCTCTTGAGCCTTCCTCCCTTCCTCCCTTTCCCACCCCTCTAGGTCATGGCAAAGCACCGAGCCGATCTCCCTATGCTATGCTGCTGCTTCCCACCAGCCAACTGTTTTACATTCGGTAGTGTATATATGTCGTTGCTACTCTCACTTCGCCTCAGCTTCCCCCTCCCACCCCATGTCCTCAAGTACATCCTCTATGATCCTCTATGTCTACCTCTTTATTCCTGCCCTGCAACTAGGTTCATCAGTACCTTTTTTTTTTAGATTCCATATATATGTGTTAGCATACGGTATTTGTTTTTCTCTTTCTGACTTCACTCTGTATGGCAGACTCTGGGTCCATCCACCTCACTACAAATAACTCAATTTCGTTCCTTTTTATGGCTGAGTAATATTCCATTGTATATACGCGCCACATCGTCTTTATCCATTCATCTCTCGATGCACCTCCTAGAGTAACGGAAATAGAATATTGGGTTTTAATCAGGACTACTTTGGGAGTTTGCAGACTTAGTTTTCTTTCTTTTAGCCCGGTCTTCTTGTTTCTCTCTTTTAGCCCAGTCTTCTTAGGTCAAGTTAGTCTAATACCTCTTCATCCAATCCCTGCCTTTCTCTGGTGTGGGAAGTGAAACAGGAGAAGATGTGTATTCTGTGAGGTGTTCCTCTTTGAGAGTTTAAAAAACATCCTGAAGAATCTGTTATGTATTTTTGGAGATTGTTTGTTGAAGGAAGAACCATCATTTTCCTCTCCCCATGTTTCTACATGACTTGTAAAGTAAGGAAGTTCTCTTGGAAGTAGCTTTCCCCCTTCTTTCAACTCCTTGGGTGAGATGCCCTCTCAAGGAAGGATTAGGTGAGGACTGGAGAAGGAATTGAGTATGCTTTTGCTCAGTGACTTCTGGTTCTGTTTTTAGAGCTCTCAATTCTTAGGACATAACATTCTCTACTCCCCTGTAGGGTGGATTTATCTGAGCAGGCTGGACCCTATGAGGGAGAAGGAAATGAAAAATAAACAGTTTTAAGTTTAGTTTACAATTGAAGTTAATAAGTAGCTTTTTTGGCCACTGATTTCAGCTGTATTTTTATCTTTGTCTGACTCCTTTGTTTGTTTGTTTCTTTGTTGGTTATAAACCCACAGTAAGGGAGAAAGATGCTCATTAATGGAAGAAGAACTATTTTGAAATCTTGTCTCCTCTTGGATAGAATGTTTATTAGGGTTTAAGCTAATGTTGCATTTCCCTACTATGGCTTGCTCTGGTTTACTTTGGCATCTTGAAACTGAGACCTGCCTTGTTAAGCAGGTAGCAATCTAGAGCTCAGAGATGGAAGGTAAGCAATCAGGATTCAAAGAGATGCTCTTTGGGAGAGGATTAAGAGGTTGGTAAATGTTCGATGTAGGCAATGAGAATACAGTGAGCTAAAATACTTGAAATAGTAGAAACTTGACATTAAAGAGGAAAGATTTTATGTGGAATATGTGACCTTATGTCACAAGATTTCTGAAGATTTGTAAGATGCTAAAAGGTATCTATGCCAATAAAAGCATCTTTTTAAATCCTAATTAATAGTTTAATTATATTTTTCTGTTTAAAAATGTAAGATATCTGATTACATGGTACTTATTTTTATCTTTGTAGTTGAAATGAATGGTCTGTTAGTACTTTTGGTCATGAACTGAAATTAACATTTGTTATTTGGTTGAGGGTGAGAGTCTGTCACAGTGAAGTACTAATTGAAGTACTTGATTAGAAACTATGAATAACACTTTTCTAAGGTCATTTAACATTGTAATCATACTTTTCTACTTGGAATACCTTATTTGGGATCACTTAGATCTGTGTTTAAAGCCGACTGTTAGCTCTATGACATAAGTTACTTAACTACTCTGAGCTGTTGTTGGCTCACATGAAAAATGGAGATAGAACACAATTGTCAGGAGTTTAAGAATGAAATGAAATAAAATATACACAAGTGCTATGTAAATAGTAAAGTGAATATAACTTGTCAGCCCTTTGTACTGTTTATGCTCAGAAAATAGCATACTGTCTGGTGATCTTAAGACACATCAGGGGAATTTACATTTACATCTAGCTGTCTCATTTATAGGGAACAAATTCAAATGGCTATTTACAGCCTTGACAATATGACTCTTCCACTGGAAATTACAGAAGTTTTTTTCTTTTTCTTTATTCTAGTCCACAATGAACAGTAGGAATCTCTTTCTTGCTTTTCATGTTGGCATTGACTATCCATTGACTGATATCTGGTATTCTAAGTAATCTTTTAAAAATTGAAATATAGTTGATGTACAATATTATGTTAATTTCAGGTGTACTACATAGTGATTTGACATTTGCATACATTGTGAAATGACAGTGATAAGTCCATTAACTATCTGTCCCAATAAAACTTACTGTATAATAGTACTGACCATATCCTTATGCTGTATATTACGTCCCTGTGGCTTGTTTCATAACTGGAGGATTGTACCTCTTAATCCCCTTCACATATTTCAACCCCCCACCTGTCTCCCCTCTGGATACCACCTGTTTGTTCTCTGTATCTGTGAGTCTGTTTTCATTTTGTTTTGTTTTCTTTGTTTTTTAGATTCCACATATAAGTGAGATAGTATGGTATTTGTCTTTGACTTATTTCATTTAGTATAATACCCTCTAGATCCATCCATGTTGTTGCAAATGGTGAGGTTTCTTTTTTTTTTTTTTAATGGCTGAAAAATATTCCGCTGTATTTATGTACCACATCTTCTTTATCCATTCGTCTATTCATGGGCACTTAGGTTGCTTCCATACCTTGGCTATTGTAAATAATGCTTCAGTGAACATAGGGTGCACATATTTTTTCAAATTGGTGTTTTTATCTTCTTCAGGTAAATACCCAGAAGTTAAATTGCTGGATCATATGGCAGTTCTATTTTTAATTTTTTGAGAAACCTCTATACTGTTTTCCCTTGTGGCTGTACCAGTTTACATTTCCACCAACAATGCACGAGGGTTCCCTTTTCTCCATCCTTGCCAATACTTGTTATTTATTGTTTTGTTGATGATAGCCATTCTGACAAGTGTGAGGTGGTATCTCATTGTGGTTTTAATATGATTAGTGATCTTTTCATGTGTCTGTTGGCCAGCTGTATGTCTTCTTTGGGAAGATGTCTAGGTCCTCTGCCTGTTTTTTTTTTTTTTTTTTTTTCTCTGCCTGTTTTTTAATTGGGTGGTTTGTTTTTTTGATGTTGAGTTGTATGAATTCTTTGTATATTTTGAATATTAACCCATTGTTGGATATGTTGTTTGCAAATATCTTCTCCCATTCAGTAGGCAGCCTTTTCAGTTTGTTGATAGTTTCCTTTGCTGTACAAAAACTTTTTAGTTTGATGTAGTCATATTTGTTTATTTTTCTTTAGTTTCTCTTGCCTGAGGAGACAGATCCAAGAAAATACTGCTAAGACTTATGTCAGAGAGCTTACTGCCTATGTTTTCTTCTAGGAGTTTTATAGTTTCAGGTCTTACATTTAAGTCTTTATTCCATTTTGAGTTTGTTTTTGTATATGCTATGAGAAATTAGTACACTTTGATTGTCTGTATGTAGCTGTCCAGTTCTCCCAACACCATTTATTGAAGAGGCTGTGTTTTACTCATTGTATATTCCTGTCTCCTTTGTTGTAGATTAATTGACCATATAAGTGTGAGTCCATTTCTGGGTTCTGTATTCTGTTTATTGATCTGTGTGTCTGTTTTGATTTGTAGTGTAGTTTGAAATCAGGGTGCATGATATTCCAGCTTTGTTCTTCTTTCTCAAGATTGTTGGCTATTTGGGATCTTTTGTTTCCATGCAAATTTTAGAATTATTAGTTGTAGTTCTGTGAAAAATGCCATTGGTATTTTGATTTAGACTGCCTTGGGTAATTGGTCATTTTAACAATATTAATTCTTCTATGAGCATGGTAAATCTTTCCGTTTGTTTGCATTGTCTTCAGTTTTCTTCATCGATGTCTTATAGTTTTCTGGGTCCAGGTCTCTTACCTCCTTAGATGTATTCTTAGTTATTTTATTCTGTTTGATGCAGTTGTTAATGAGATTGTTTTCTTAATATCTTTTTCTGATAGTTTATTGTTAGTGTATAGAAATGCACCAGATTTCTGTATACTGATTTTGTATCTTGCAACTTTACTGAATTTATTAGTTTAGTGGTTTTTAGTAGTGTATTTAGGATATTCTATACTTAGTAACATGTCACCTGTAAACTGGGACAGTTTTATTTCTTCCTTTCTAATTTGGATTCCTTTTAATTATTTTTCTTGTCTGGTTGCTATGGCTAGGATTGCCAACACTATGTTGAATAAAAGTGCGAGAGTGGGCATCCTTGTCTTGTTCCTGATTTTAGACGAAGTGCTTTCAGCTTTTCACTGTTGAATATGGTGTTGGCTGTGGTTTTGTAATATATGGCCTTTAATATGTTGCGGTATGTTCCCTCTATACCCACTTTGTTGAGAGTTGTTATCATAAATGGATTTGAAATTTGTCACAGGCTATTTCTGCATCTATTGAGATGATAATATGATTTTTATTCTTCAGCTTGTTAATGTGGTATATCACTTTGATTTGCGTTTATTGAAAAATCCTTGCATCCCTGGGATAAATCCCACTTGATCATGGTATATGATCCCTTTTATGTATTGTTGAATTCAGTTTGCTCATGTTTTGTTGAGGATTTTTGCATCTGTGTTCATCAGAGATACTGGCATGTAATTTACTTTCTTTGTGGTATCTTTGCATGGTTTTGGTATCAGGGTGATACTGGCCTTGTACAATGAGTTAAGAAGCATTCCTCCCTCTTCAATTTTTTGTAATAGTTTAGGAAGGATGAGTGTTAACTCTTCTTTAAATGTTTTGTAGAATCCACCTGTAAAGCTGTCTGGTCCTGGACTTTTGTTTGTTGGGAGTTTTTTTTAATTGATTCAATTTCATTACTGGTAATTGGTCTGTTCATATTTTTTTATTTCTTCCTGATTCATTTTTGGGAGATTTTTATGTTTCTAGGAATTTATCCATTTCTTCTAGATTGTCCATTTTATTGGCATATATTTGTTCTTAGTAATCTCTTATGATCCTTTGTGTTTCTGTGGTGTCGTTTCTGATTTTATTTCTTTCATTTCTGATTTTATTTATTTGGGCCCTCTCTTTCTTGATGAGTCTGGTTAAAAGTTTATCAGTTTTGTTTATCTTTTCAAAGAACTCATAATTTCATTGGTGTTTACTTTTTTAAAATTTTTAATTTTTTAGTCTCTATTTCATTTACTTCTGCTCTGATATTTATGATTTCTTTCCTTCTACTAATTTTGGGTTTGTTTGTTCTGCTTTTTCTAGTTCCTTTAGGTGTAAGGTTAGGTTGTTTATTTGAGAGTTTTCTTGTTTCCCGAGGTAGGCTTGTATCACTACAAACTTCTTTCGTAGAACTACTTTCGATGTGTCCCAGAGATGTGGATTGTTGTATTTACATTTTCATTTGTTTCCAGGTATTTTTTGATTTCCTCTCTGATTTCCTCAGTAAACCATTGGTTGTTTAGTAGCATGTTTTTTTAGCCTCCACATGTTCGTGTCTTTTGTAGTCTTTTTCTTGTAGTTTGTTTCTAGTCTCATACTGTTTCCAGAAAAGATACTTAATATAATTTCAGTATTCTTAAATTTATTGAGGCTTGTTCTGTGGCCTAGCTTCTGATCTGTCCATTTGCACTAAAAAGAATGTGTATTCTGCTGGTTTTGGATGAAATGTTCTATACATATCTATTAAATCCATCTGGTCTAATGTGTTATTTAAGGCCACTGTTTCCTTATTGATTTTCTGTCTGGATGATCTGTCCATTGATGTAAGTGAGGTGTTAATTAAAGTTTGCTACTGTTATTGTATTAGTGTCAGTTTCTCCGTTTATGTTTGTTAATATTTCTTTTATGTATTTAGGTGCTCCTATGTTGGGTGCATATATATTTACAATTGTTATATCCTCTTGTTGGCTTGATCTCTTTATCATTATATAATGTCCTTCTTTTACTCTTGTTACAGTCTTTGTTTTAAAGTCTATTTTGTCTGATACAAGTATTGATACTCCAGCTTTCTTTTCTTGCCACTTGCATGGAATACCTTTTTCCATCCCCTCAATATCAGTCTGTATATAACTTTAAATCTGAAGTGAGTCTCTTGTAGGAAGCATATATATGGTTTTTTCTTTTTTGAATCTGTTCAGCCACTGTCTTTTGATTGGAGCATTTAGTCCATTTACATTAATTACTGATAGGTATATACTTTTTCCATTTTAATTCTTTGCTGGTTGCTTTTGAAATTCTTTGTAGTTCTTCTCTTCTTTTGCTTTCTTCCCTTGTGATTTGATGACTGTCTTTAGTGTTACGTTTGAATTTTATTCTCTTTTTTGTGTATGTATCTTTTATAGGTGTTTGGTTTGTGGTTACCATGAGGTTAACAAATAGCCATATGCACTTGTGCGCGCGCACACACACACACACACACGTATGTGATTGTTTTAAGTTGATAGATCTCTTAATTTTGAACAGATTCTAAACACCCTAAATTTTTACCCCCTGCACATTTAATATTTTTCGCATCATATTTCAAATCTTTTTGTTATTGTGTCTTATTATGGATATATATTATTACTTTTGTCTTTAGCCTTCTTACTAGCTTTATAATGGTTGATCTCTTACCTTTACTGTATGTTTGCCTCTACAAGTGATACTTTTCCTCTCATAATTTTCATATTTCTAGTGGTGGCCTTTTCTGTTTAGAGAAGTTCTTTCAACATTTCTTGTAAAGCTGGTTTAGTGATGCTGACCTCATTTAGGTTTTGCTGGTCTGTAAAAGTCTGTTTCTGCTTCAAATCTGAATGATAACCTTGCTGGA
This sequence comes from Balaenoptera borealis, assembly GCF_965194805.1. Lineage (NCBI taxonomy): Eukaryota > Metazoa > Chordata > Mammalia > Artiodactyla > Balaenopteridae > Balaenoptera > Balaenoptera borealis. Next base: position 43,318,291 of record NC_138868.1, read on the forward strand.
TAGAGTATTCTTGGTTCTAGGTTTTTTTCTTTCATCACTTTGAATATATCAGGCCACTCCCTTCTGGCCTGCAGCTTCTTCTGAAAAGCTGATAGTCTTTTGGGAGTTCCTTGTATGTAACTAGTTGGCTTTTCTTTCACTGCTTTTAAGATTCTCTATCTTTAACTTTTGCCATTTTAATTATAATTTGTTTTGGTGTGGACATCTTTGGGTTCATCTTGTTTGGGACTTTCTGTGCTTCCTGAACCTGAATGTCTTTTCCTTTCCTAGGTTAGGGAAATTTTCAGCTATTATGTCTTCAAGTAAGTTCTCTGCCCCCTTTCTCTCCCTCTTCTCCTTCTGGGACCCCTATAATGTTAGTACGCTGTATGTCATCCCAGAGGTCTCTTAAACTATCCTTATTTTTAAAAATTCTCTTTTGTTTTTTTTCTCTTCAGCATGGGTGATTTCCAGTACTCTGTCTTCCAGATTGCTGATCTGTTCTGCTGTATGATCTAATGTACTGTTGATTTCTTGTAGTGTATTTTTTATTTCACTTTATTGTATCTGTTTGGTTCTTCTTTGTATTTTCTAGCTATTTGTGAAACTTCTCACCATGTTCATTCATTCTTCTCCTGAGTTTGTTGAGTATCTTTATGATCACTACCTACCTTGAACTCTTTATCAGGTAGATTGTTTATCTTCACTTCATTTAGTTCTTTTTCTGAGGCTACGTCTTGTTCATTCATTTGGAATATATTCCTCTATCTCCTCATTTGGCCAAATCTCTGTATTTCTTTCAATGTATTAGGTAGGTTGCTTATGTTTCCTGATCTTGAAGTGGCCTCATGTAGGAGATGTCCTATGGGGCCCAGCAGCACACTCCACTCTGGTCACCAGAGCTGTATGCTCTAGAGGTGCCTCTTATGTAGGCTGCATGAACCTTTATGTTGTGCTGGGGCTGAGTACTGTGAGTGTGCTGGTAGGCAGGGCTGTCCCCTGTCCAGTTAGCTGTGCCTTATGTGGTGGCTGCAAGCCTCCTGGAGGGCAGGGTAGGCTTCTTGTGTGGCTCTCTACAGGGCCTGGTGGGCACAGGGCTGGTGCTGGCTCACTGGAGGGTTGTGTTGGGTCCCTGGCACTAATCGGCTAGAGGGAGGATTCCAAAATGGAGCTTGTCTGTACTGGTGTTATGGTAGAACAAGCTCCCCAAAATGGCTCTTGCCATCATTTCCTCCCCCAAGGGGTGTCCCATTTGCCTCCTGCCTCTCTGGGAGGCTCTCCAAGATCAGCAAGTGGGTCTCGCCCAAGCTCCTTTCAAACTGTTGCCTCTGGTCTGGGACTTGGAGCATGTTGAGATTATGTGTGCTCCCTTTAAGAGCAGAGTCTCAGTTTCCTAACACCCCTTCCCCACCTTCCACGCTCCCAAACATAAGCTCTCCTGTTTTCAAAGCTAGACGTTCTGGGGGCTTGTTTCCTGGTGCACAACCCCTTGGACTGGGGAACCTGCTGTGGGGCTTGGACCCATTGCTCCTTGGGGAGGACCAGTTGTGATATTCCTCCCATTTGTGGGTTGCTGACTGAGTGATGTGGGTCCTGACAATATCGTGTCTCTGCCCCTCTTACCCCTCTCATGTGGTTCCTTTATGTCTTTAGTTTTGGAAAATCTTTTCTGCTAATCTTCAGGTTGTTCTTATAGATAGTTGCTCTGTAAGTAGTTGTAATTTTGGTGTGTCCTTGGATGGAGATGAGTTCAGGGTCTTCCTACTATACCATCGTGGCCATCTCCTCTCTTCTCTGTAATTTGAATGCCAGGTGGGACAGCAGAGAAAAGCGAAAAGAGAATATATTGTAGAGAGAAATGGCATGACATTTTAAAAATCATCTATTGGGATACTGTTATCATCTCTAAAAAAATTTTTATTTTTATTAATTTGGATTATTTTTCTTTAAGATCTTTGACTATCATTGCTGGTAGCAGATGAATAGAAAATTATCTTGAGTTTTCTGTTTGTGGACTACATTAAAAGTAAATTTAAAAGCTCAGATACCTGAGGAAGTATCTCAGGGGCATAATTGTGCAACAAAATATTTTTATACTTTTCTCATTCTTAGATGGTCATGCAAATAGTGCTGAATTATTTTAAAGGTAATTATTTCATTCAGGGCAGTTTGCTTTATACAATGCAGGATTGAATCTTATTTTTCTCACATCTTGAGAGCAAGCGATGCAGTCTGCTCTGTCCTTTTGGCTCCTAATTTGTTAATTTAGAATTTTCCTAGACAAGTTCCTGTAAGATGGGTAACTGTGGGGCACTTATTTTCTTCTTGTTGAATATTCCAAATTGCCTGAGTTTCTCTTTTCAAAGAGAGAATATTTAGTTATTAGAGACTAGTGAAGTTATAAAACTGTAATACTGAAAGTATTTTAAAATCATTAATACTCTAGTGTTTGGAAGAGATAACTAAACGGCAGATTAGGCCTTATTACCTGAGTTTGATAAAACTTATTTATTGTACCATATGAAGAAAACAGCAGAACTTCCATTTATACTTATTTTTTTTCACTCAATCTCTTTTTCATTTTTTGTGTATATGTAATATATACATAGTACTACTTATATACGTGTACGTGCATTGTTTATATATATGTATGTGCAGCTACTCAAGTTAGTTGAATTGAAAACATTAAGAAAGGGAAAAGGTGTCATATTTTAGAATAAAAGTGGTATGACATCTTTGATCATCTTTGCTTCCCTAGTGAATGATACTTTTTAACAGTAACCTTGAATACTTGTTGGCTTTGAAATTGTTTTATGAGTACTTTGAAAAATTACTTATAAAAGTAGATTATTTTGAGTAATTTCTTTCTGAATATGAACATGCAATGCATTGCATACAATTTGTGACAGTCACCAAAAAGCAAAGAAGAAAATGGCATCTTAATCCCATGACCCAATGATAATTGCTTCCAATCATAAACACATGTATACACATACATGTGCATACACACACACAATTGGGATCATTCTGTATGTAATGACTTAAATTTTTTATTTTGAGAAATTAAAATAGTATAACAAATACATAACTAGATTTAAAAGTGAACATTCCCTTCCTCCTCCCCTTCCCCCTTTCCCTCTCCTTCCCCTTCCACTATAAATTCTTTGATAAACATATTTCTCAGGATAAAAATTTAAAACTGGGATTCTTGTGTTAAAATGTGTGACACCCTCCAGGTTTTACAGTTTATATTCCCACAAGCCTGAGTAGCCTTTTCCCCTGTTCTTTAGCCATCACTGGTTATCATGAAAACAAACCAAGAAATCTTTGACAATTTGATCAGTTAAACATCTCAGATTTAACTTGGGTTTCTTATATTACTAGTGAGGTTGAATAGTTCCTCTTTACCCCTTTTTGGCAGCTAGTATTCTTTTTGTAAATTGCTAACTTAATGAACTCTGCATGTTTTTCCATCATAGTGTTCGATTTTTTAAATATGATTTATAAATATTCCTTATATTTAAGATTAAAATCTTATCTGTTATATACATTTTTATAGCTTTTCATTTATCTTTTATAGTTTGAATTTTTATGTAGTCTAACCTAATGCTTTTTGCAAGTGGTCTGCAGTCCCAATTCTGATCCCTGATGAAGTTTTCACTAGTCTTTGTTGCAAATGTGAGCATAAAGTGTCTGACTGCACGTTCCTGTTTCTCATATTTTTTTTCCTCTGATTTGAGGCTTAGAAATTCCTTCTTTATTCTGAGAGTCAGATAAATGTTCACTTATACATTTTTCTTAATTCTTTATGGTTTTGTGTTCTACTTTGATTTTTTTTAATAATGTGGAATTTGGGAGAGATAGTATGTGAGGAAGGAAAGGATTTTCTGCTGAAATAGTTGACCAGTTTTTTAGAACCTCTCTATCTAACCTTGAATCTGTCATCTAGCTATCTGTCTCTTAGTGATTTGAAATGTGACCACTAGCACTTTTTATTTTCTGGGCATAGCGTTTTGATGGGTTGTGTATTAAACTTGAGAGACAGTATAGTATGGTGGAAGAAGCACTGAATTTGTACAGATGTGTATTTGAGTCCTAGTTTATTTATTAACTATGTGACATTAGGCAAATAACATAATCCCTTTAAGCCAGTTTCTCAGTTTTTAAAAAGAGATCACTTTTATATAATAGATGATACCTCTTGCGTCTTGTAGGCTTGATATATGGATTAGCATAGAAAATGTATATGAAAATCCACCTTATTATCCAAGGCTTCCTGAATTAGATACTAGCATCTAGCTCCTGTACCTCTATCCTGCTTGAAAAATCTCACTGCATATTTTGGTGTAGTTCATTTAGTGCTGAGGCATATCTCATACCTACCACCAGTCTGATAACCTTTCCAAAGGAGGATGGCTTGACCTTATTGTTTAGGAACCCATTCTGATATGTATTGGTCATTGCTGATTATTCTATCATATATGGTAGTAACAGCCACATATGGCTATTCAGATTAAGAGTTAAAATGGAAAATTGAAAATTCATTTCATCAGTTGTACATTTCAAGTGTTTTATAGCTGCATGTAGCTAGTGGCTACCTTTTGGACAGTGCAGACGTAGAACATTTCCATTATCAGACAAAGTTCTGTTGGGCAATACTGCAGTCTAGAACTTGAATCATACTTAGGGCCTTTTCTAGCCTATTGAATTGAGGGCAGGTAAACGAGCAAAAATCTAAAAGGAATGGAAGGTAATGGGATAATGAATGGGTCAAAATGCGACAGCATAGTAAAATTATATGAAAAATATAATATAACTTATTAAAAAAGCCTCTCAGAGGGAAAAAGAAAACATTGTTTAAAAGTCTGACTTTGTTTAAAGGGTCATGGAGGAAAAAATAAAACATTGTTTGAGTCTGACTTTGTTTAAAGGGTGCTGGTTCTTAGGAGTTGAATGTAATCTCCTTTGATTTAGGCACTTCATCAGCTTATTGGAGATTTGCCTATATTAAATTTTATGTCAAGGTGATTTGCTTCAACTAAGATGTTTCCGGTTTTGAAGGCAATACTAGTTAGTCATAGAAGAAAAGGAAAAATAGGGACATATGCATAGAAAATAAAACATTAAGTTTTTTTTAGGAAATTAAAAAAATCATATATGCCTTTTAGTGGGTTTTAAGAATTTAGCACTATAAACAGCATCTAGTCCATTATAATGCTAATTATGTAATGTAGGTATTTAGAAAAGGCCTAAGATAGGGAAAGATTTTCAAACATTGAGCTGTTTAAGGTGGGGGGGGGGGAATAAATGAAATGGTTCTTGAAGTGTTAATGTCTTAAACAAGAAATCAGCAAAATTTCAGTTTTTATTACTGAATATTATTATTTTATTATTTATTTACAGAATTTATAGAAATTCTATAAAAGTAATAAAATCAATGAACTCAGAGATTTTATCTCCAGGTCACCTCTGGAAGATCAAGGGCTGAATATGAGCTGACTTTGGAAGTCTTACATTTTGGTGGATTTGATAAGGAATTCCTTTAAATAGACAAAGTACCCTACTTTTAATGTAAAATTCATGCAGTTTTATTAAATGTTTGTTAGTGTATCCCTAGCAGTTAGCAAAATGCCTGAAAAGGTACTAAGTACTCAATGAATAGATTTTGAATGAAAGCATAAGTCAATTGAATTTGATATCCTGGAACTAGTTACATAAAATTTAGTCAGATATAATCTAACTGTTATAATCAGGATATAAAAATATCCTGAATAAAATTCTCAGCTTTATTTACTTGCCTTATTTTAACTGCAGCAAATAAGAAAAATATAAGTCTTGACATTTGAAAGTGCTTCTGTGAGATTTAGGCAGCTTTGAGGAATCTTTTGGGGAATATTAAGAGTCATTTGATAATATCTTTAAAAATGTTTCCAGGGATATTTGTTATGTTCCCTCTTTTAACACCATTTTCTTAGTGTATAGTTCCTAAGAGCAAGTATTAGCATTAGATACTTTTTGGTCATTTGAGGATGAGATTCACATTAGAGGTGGGTATGATTATACAATATTATTCTTTTTAAAGACAAGCAACTAAGTTAAAGACTCCCTATAAATCTTCATAATTTGTATTTCCTCTTCTCTGGTGGATTCTGTTAAATGAAATGCCCTTTGGTTTCTTTCATCTTAATTTTATTAATTAAAACATTTTGTAAAAGTTTACATATAGCGTGTATACTGAGGTGTGGGAACACACATATGAGTTATCCTTTGTTCTTGCCCTCAAGGAGTCTTAACAGTTTAAGGGAAGACTTGTGGCAGAAACATATTCTACCAATGCATAATGATGGAGTTCAGAACATGCTACCCCAAAGTATGGCACCTTCACGTATTGAATATTTTAAGCAGAAGGAATTAGAGCAACAGCATGTGCTGGAGGAACTTTCTGACCTGCCTCTAAAGCAGGTCATAAAACCCTCATGAGAGGTGTCCCTATACCTAGAGGAAAGGAGCATCTTAGCTCCGAAGGTGAAGGAACATAGAAATCTGAACAAGAGATAATGCTAGTAAGTTTTCGTCAATTTACTATATACTCTTTCCACGATATTCCACTCTTCATCAGACTTGGCATAAGAACACTCAGGTTTGTTTTTTCGGGCCTTCATTTGCTTATGAAGGCTCCAGTGTTGAATAAAATTTACATTAAATAAACTTGTATGCTTTTCTCTTGTTAATATGTCTTGTTACAGGGGTCCCAGTTGAAAATTTAGAAGGGTAGGGGAAAAAGATATTTTTCCTCCCCTACAATATGTATTGACCATATTTAAGCAATCAGAAACAAAAACAAAACTATAGGTAAGCAGTAAAATTAAACAAGGAAGAAAATTTCCATAACAAAGCCATTTCCAAATACTTAACTGTAGCCCCCCTCCCAATTATGAAAACAATGTATAGTATGTTCAAATAGTATAAGAGATACAATGAAAAGTAAGTCTTTCTTTCTCTCATTTCAGCCTTTCCTCAGAGGCAACTAGTTAGAAGTTTTATGTGTTATTTCTAGACATTTTAAAAAACATATAAAAACATGGATGAGTGTTTGCATACATATTTTTAAAATACATTGGAGTACATAATACATATCTGTACCATGCTTTTTAGCATAACATTATATCTTGGAATATTTTTCTTATCAGTATGTATCTTATTTTTACTGGTTGCATGATACTGTGCAGATTTTTAACCAATTCATTTCTGACGAACATTTAGATTGGTTCTAGGTTTTTGCTGTGACAAATAGTGCTGTGAAGTCAAGGAGATAAAAGAGATGTGTTTTGTGTGTGTGTGTTAGTATAGTGGTATGTATAATTAGAACAAGGGCTGAGCAGAATCTTAAACTTTCAGTGTCATACCTAGGCAGAATGTGTTGGACAATAAGATAGACAGACCCTAAAGTAGTTCCTATGATCCCTGCCTCCTGGTGTTTGTGCCTTTGTATAATCCCCTCGCCTTCAGTGTGAGCATTCCTAGCCAAAAGAATATGCTAAAGGTAATGGAATGTTACTTTCCTAGTTATGTTACATAAGACTCCATTTTGCTAGCAGACTTACTATCTGCATCATTGGCTTTGAATCCTACTGCTATAAGGAAATGAATTGTTACAATCTCAGTAACCTTGGAAGTGGATCCTTCCCCAGTTGAGCCTCCAAATGAGGATCTAATTATGGTTGACACCTTGATTGTAGCCTTGTAGAGGACCCAGCTAAACTATGCCGGATTCCTAACCCACAGAAACTAAGATAGTATATGGTATTGTAAGCCACTGGGTTTGTGGTAATTTGTTATGTAGCAAGGAGGTTGTTATGTCCAAATGAGAGAAAAAATTTAAAAATTTTAAGCTTCTCGGATACAGCAAGAATATTCTGATAAAAATAACTGAAGGAGTTTTCACAGAGGTTAGAAACTAGGATGATTTGTCTGTTCTTCCAGAGATTTAAATTTACTTTTAAGCTGAGTGAAATATTTGTTTTACATCATAGTTACTATAGGAATGACGTAAGGTTTTTTTTTAATTAATTAATTTATGTATGTATGTATGAACGTATGGCTGCGTTGGGTCCTCGCCACTGCGCATGGACCCTCTCTAGTTGCAGCGAGCGGGGGCTACTCTTCGTTGCGGTGCGTGGGCTTCTCATTGTGGTGGCTTCTCTTTGTTGCGGAGCATGGGCTCTAGGCGTGCGGGCTCAGTAGTTGTGGCTCCGTGGGCTTAGTTGCTCCGCGGCATGTGGGATCTTCCCAGACTAGGGCTCGAACATGTGTCCCCTGCATCGGCAGGTGGATTCTTAACCACTGTGCCACCAGGGAAGTCCGATGACTTAAGGTTTTGATTTAGCTCCTAAAACTGTTACCAGCTATTGTGTCCAAAGTACATGGCTCTTTGATGAAATTTTGATGTTTAGTAGAACAGGGGAGGGTCAGGTGTACCTTGGAGAAATTGGGAAAACTCAAAATGAGTAGAAATCGTATCCCTAATCATTCTTCCCCTGTTCCCTGTGTTGTGATTATTTTATAATTATTATTTAAACCAGGACATGGATGATATCATATTCACCTTTTTATTCCAGCCATCTAGCACATTATGGATGCTCAATAAATGTTGAGCGACTCTCTAGGAATTCTCGTCTCTGGTGATCTCAAAAGGCAAATAGAAAGTTATGAATGAATTAATGAAGTATTATGCAAAATTTGTATTTGGTAGTCTACTAGAGAAAGTCAGCAATGTGCCCAGCACTGTGTTATTATATAAGGTGTCCTGTCTTATTTATTCTTTATAATAATTTGATTGGCAGTTGTATTAGTAATAGATAAAATAATGGTAATGAGAATTGTGTTATTTTCTTCATTTCACATTTAAAGAAATTGAGGTCTTAGAGGTTAAGAAGCTTGTACAAAGTCATACAACTTAGTTTTATCTGATTCCGAAACCTTTTCTCTAAGTCACTTACTATTGTGGCAGAAGTAGAAAAATTCTTACCAGTTTTCATGATCAAAAATTTATGTGTGTCATTTATGGCAGTGGGAGGGTGGCTGTTGATTAAGTATGCTTGGGATGGTACCGGGGGTAGTGTGATGTGGGGGTTTTGATCCAAAAGTGGTTTAATTATGTCATGCTAATATGTTTGACATTTGTAAATATTTATTAAACATCTCTGCTGCTGTTTTTTTCTTTTTAAATTTCAGTGCAATAAAATTCTCTTTCTGGTGTATCGTTCTTAGGAGTTTGGACAGAGGCATACAATTGTGTAACTACCACCACCACCACAATCCACATACAGAATAGTTCTGTCACCCCCAAAATTACCTTGTGCTATTACCCCAGCTCTAACCTCTTGCTGCTCTATGTGTAATCCCTACAGTTTTGTCTTTCTGACAATGTTATATAAATGAAATCATATGGTATGGAAGCTTTAAGTCTTGCTTCTTTCACTTATCATAATGCTTTTGAGATTCCATTTTGTTGAGTGTATTAGTAGTGACTTCAGTTACTTACATGTTGTATCATTAGATGCTGTCCCATCTGTGTCTGCAGAGCTGTTGTTTTTCTTTAATCTTTCTCTTTATTCTATGGGTTGGGTAATTTCTCATGCTCTATTTTCAAGTTCCTTGATTTTTTTTTTTTTTTTGGTCATTCCATCTGCTATTGGGCCCATCTAATGGATTTTTCATTTTAGTTCTTTTCAGCTAGAGCTGAGTTTTCATTTTTTTATTTTCACTTCTCTATTGATATTCCCTTTCTGCCACTCATTAAGACCATTTTCTTGTTTTATGCTTTTAATATACTTTCCTTTAATTGTTTAAGTATATTTATAATATGTGCTTTGAAGTCCTTATTTGCTAAATCCTACATCTGGACCTACTTGGAGTCAGTTTCCATTGACTGCCTTTTTACTGTCTTGTTTCTTTGGATCTCATAATTTTTGGTTGAAATTTTTGGTGTTCTTGTGAGGATTATCAGGATTTTTTTTTAAATGTATATTTTAAAAATTTATTTATTTTTGGCTACATTGGGTCTTCTTGCTGCGCATGGGCTTTCCATACTTGCAGCGAGCGGGGGTTATTACTCTTCTTTGCGGTACGCGGGCTTCTCATTGCAGTGGCTTCTCTTGTTGTGGAGCACAGGCTCTAGGTGCGCGGGCTTCAGTAGTTGTGGCACGTGGGCTCAGTAGTTGTGGCTTGCGGGCTCTAGAGCGCAGGCTCAGTAGTTGTGGTGCATGGGCTTAGTTGCTCTGCGGCACATGGGATCTTCCCGGACCAGGGCTTGAACCTGTGTCCCTGCATTGGCAGGAGGATTCTTAACCACTGTGCCACCAGGGAAGCCCAGGGGGTTTTTGATCTAGTGGACCATTAACTTGCCTGGACTCAATCTGCAAACTTTGTTTCCTACATACACAGTATGAGACAGCTGATATCTGCTCAGTTCTTTTCTTTCAACTACTTGGTTTTTTTAGCTTGGTCTCCTGGGGAGTGGGGGTAAGGGTTAGGGTTCTCCTGCACCTGTGTAATTTGGTGGTCAGCCAAAAATTTGGGCAGAGATTATACTCAGATTTTGGAGCTCATCTGCCTTGTGGTTCCTCTACTTCTGGGGATTCCCTCCTAGTATCTATTTTGTCTGCCAGTAGTGGTCTCTGCTCTCTGACATCCCAAGCCAGTAAGGGCTTCAGCTTTCTGCTGCTTGGGCTGTATGGTTGGGGAATACATTCAGTTTAAAAAGCATCAAACTCATAGATCTTACGCCATGTAGCTTTCAATTCTTCTGTAATCTACCGTAGGGGCTACCTGGGGTCTCCCCCCATGCGTGTGTAATTTAACTGAGCAGAGTTTATGCTCAGATTTTTATGCTTCTGTGGTTCTTTCATTCCCAGTATGTCTGCCTTAAATTTCCAGCTGCACTTCCAGCCCTGAATTATTTTCTCTACCACTTTGAGCTGTGTGGCTGCCTTCACCATATTTGTAGGGGGTGGGGAGGGCTCTCAGCATAAAAACTTCAAGCTGATCTCATGGTTCTGTTCTCTTCCAGTTGGAGTTTTTCAAGAGTAAGGTCTTTTTTTTACTACTGTATGCTTTGGGACACTTTCCAAAAAATGCTATAAAACAAAAAATTTTTTAATCCAAATTTAAATAATTGTTATCTGCATGAGGCTCACATGATCAGTTCTCTCGGCTGCATTTGCACGAGGTTCCTTTTCATCCCTCTGGTTCCTTTTCTTTTAAAAGCTGCTTCCTCTTGTTCTTTTTCTTTCACAGTTATATCTATATCATGTATTTTGTGCCTTCAAGGTGGTACAGTTTCTCTTTTATGCCTATAAGGAGAGAAGCTCATCAAATGATCTCTCAAGTTTCTGGCCCTTCAGAAATTCTTCCTACATCTAGACCCCCAGCATTCAGGTGTTTGCTCTTTTAGTCTGCCAATCTCAAGTGACTCATTTGCCCTGTGGGGCTATCACTCCTTTTGGTCTTTTCCATATAGGAAAGGTTACTTTAGGACATTTTGCTAGCTCAGGTGCCTTCTTGACTACCTCTTGGTCAGTCTTTCCCACTCTCACCTCTGGGTATTTGGCTTTCTATGCAGCTGAAGGCAGTCCTTGGTGTCTGGCCCTGGTATCACTGTGTGATTCTGTTCTCTTCACTGTTTTCCCTCTCTATCAGGTCTTTCTCTCCAGTAACCACCACACACTTTGTTTGCCAAGTTTGAGAGATAAAATAATTTCACTTAACAGAAAAGCTCTTGTGTAATGACACTATTTAGAGTGAGATCTCAGTAGTTTGCACAAAGCCACAAGATGGCTGTGGTTTAAAAGTGACATCTGTTGGCAATAAGGAGCAAATATATGAATTTCTATGTACTTCACTTGCTACATTGGAAAGAACATGGGCTTTCAGTTAGACTGGGATTCTCATCTTAGCCCTAAGATTTCCTCATCTATGAAACAGGATAGTAATATTGGGTTGTTTTGAGCTTTAAATAGGAGAAAGTATGTAATCTTCCTAGCACATTGATAACAGCATAAATTGTCTCTGGATACTGTCCTGTTTTTTTTTGTTTTTTTAAGCTCTTCTGTGGGTCATTGCCATTAATTAATAGTGCCTGGAATATAGTGTCCCTGGGAGTACTTACTTATGATACTGTAGTCTTAAAGATTCTGTCTCTTCCTACCCCCCCCACCCCACCCCCCCGCTCCTTTTTTAAAGGTAGTAATATCCAAGAGAAGGAGAAGCAATCGACTCACTCTTTCCCAGTTGACTTTTGGCAGTTTCCTGAATGTATGTCTCTAGCCAATAGGCCCAGTTGTTCCAGCCTCTGTACGGATTATTTCTAGATTATTTAGAATTTACATTACTTCTGTCATGCCTAAAAATATTAGTAATGAATTGTTACATATTGTCTAAGAACTTTGTTTCCAGTAATCCAGAAATTATTTTTCGATGATTACAAGATCCAAACCAAATCTTTAATTGGCCTAATATAAAGTAGACATTGGGGATCCAAGTGTCAGATTTTGAAGAACTTTTTATGGTAAGGAGTTTAGATCAGGAAATGAAGAGCCATTAAAAGTTTTTAGAAAGATAATTCTGATTATAGCAGAGCTAATATGGAATCGAATGGGGGTAAAGAGGTCAAGTAAGAGGCTTATTCTTAGCTATTAAGGGTTTAAATGAAGACAACAGCCTTATGATTGATAAGGGAGAGAAGGAGTCAAAAGAAAAATCTGAAGTTAGACTTGATGTTGGGAAAGGAGAGGTCAAGGATGACTTCAAGATTTTTGATTCATTGTATGTCATGTGTAAAACCTGGTGTTCTCAAGGGTTTGATCCTATTTCTTTGCTGTCTCCCTGGACCCAGCAGATGAAGATGGAATCCCAAAGAACACCCAAGATATGGGGTTGGAGGGTGGGGTAACAATGCAAGACTACCCAGGTAGGAGAGATACACGAGTAAGTGGTATAGAGCTGTTAGTGGAGTCTTTTCTCCCCATACTAGGGTGAGTTTTTTTGAGCACAAGAACAACATCCAACTTGCTTTAGCATCTGTACGTTTCTTGGCATATTATATTAGGTGTTCAATAAGTACATGAATGAATGAATGAATGAGTGAGTGAAATAAGATAAATATAATGTCACTGAGTATGGCGTAGAGATTGGTTAAAATATAAAAGATCATTAGACTTTTCAAAATAGTATATAATGTGTGTCGTTTGCTTTTTATTTGTTTGTAGTTAAATCTGTAGCATTTAAAAATGTGCTAGCATGTGTAGGCAAACACAGGCATATTTTTTTCCAGTTACCTTAACTTGAATTTCACTTCTTTTTTGTTTGTACCCTTGCTATTGGGAGTGAGGAGTGGGGTGAAATCCTTCACATGGTGATACTCAAGTTTTATTGACAAGTGAAATGTAAACATGATTTTCCAGTTGACTTTTTCGATAGCCTTCATCTGAACATTCTTTACTTTCTTGTGGCTGGCTATAATGTACATGTTGTTAATTTCAGTAGGATTGATTAGGAATTCTTACTGATACTTCCCAGCTACTAGATATGTGCCATCCACTGTAAAATAGTGGAAAATATGAATTGGAATTTACCTTATTCATTCCTTGTGGTTGTATTTTTTTAGTCACTGTCTCCCATGGTTTAGGATTATTCTTTACTCAGTGGTCTTCTGTGGGTTTCCAGAAGGGTGTGTCTTATAGTTAAGGGTTAGGAGCTAATGTGCCCCTTTAAGGAAATGCTAATGCCTGAAATAGCTTACTGGAAGACCTATCCAGTAAGGAGAAAATGCTCTAAATCTCATTCTACACAACCTGCTCAGCCTCTACATCTTTCACTTCCCTCCTTATCAGTTTTCCCTACTATTCTTTTTTACCTTTTGGGTCTCTCTTGGTCTGTGACCATTTTTTCCTATCTGACTTCCTGCTTTGTCTCTCTGATTTCTTTTTCACCCTTCTCTTCTGCCTCATCTTTTCAAGACAGATAACTAGCTATAATACCAAATTGAAATTTTGAAGGATTTCTTCTTTAGTAAATACATTTTTATTTTTCTAATTAAATAAAATTGAGATTTTTTTAAAAAACATCTTTATTGGAGTATAATTGCTTTACAATGGTGTGTTAGTTTCTGCTTTATAACAAAGTGAACCAGTTATACATATACATATGTTCCCATATCTCTTCCCTCTTGCATCTCACTCCCTCCCACCCTCCCTATCCCACCCCTCTAGGTGGTCACAAAGCACAGAGCTGATCTCCCTATGCTATGCGGTTGCTTCCCACTAGCTATCTATTTTACGTTTGGTAGTGTATATATGTCCATGCCACTCTCTCACTTTGTCACGTCTTACCCTTCCCCCTCCCCATATCCACAAGTCCATACTCTAGTAGGTCTGTGTCTTTATTCCCGTCTTGCCACTAGGTTCTTCATGACCTTTTTTTTTTTTCCCTTAGATTCCATATATATGTTAGCATAGTGTATTTGTTTTTCTCTTTCTGACTTACTTCACTCTGTATGACAGACTCTAACTCCATCCACCTCACTACAAATAACTCCATTTCGTTTCTTTTTATGGCTGAGTAATATTCCATTGTATATATGTGCCACTTCTTCTTTATCCATTCATCCGATGATGGACATTTAGGTTGCTTCCGTGTCCTGGCTATTGTAAATAGAGCTGCAATGAACATTTTGGTACATGACTCTTTTTGAATTATGGTTTTCTCAGGGTATATGGCCAGTAGTGGGATTGCTGGGTCATATGGTAGTTCTATTTTTAGTTTTTTAAGGAACCTCCATACTGTTCTCCATAGTGGCTGTATCAATTTACATTCCCACCAACAGTGCAAGAGGGTTCCCTTTTCTCCACACCCTCTCCAGCATTTATTGTTTCTAGATTTTTTGATGATGGCCATTCTGACCGGTGTGAGATGATATCTCATTGTAGTTTTGATTTGCATTTCTCTAATGATTAATGATGTTGAGCATTCTTTCATGTGTTTGTTGGCAATCTGTATATCTTCTTTGGAGAAATGTCTATTTAGGTCTTCTGCCCATTTTTGGATTGGGTTGTTTATTTTTTTGTTATTGAGCTGCATGAGCTGCTTGTAAATCTTGGAGATTAATCCTTTGTCAGTTGCTTCATTTGCAAATATTTTCTCCCATTCTGAGGGTTGTCTTTTGGTCTTGTTTATGGTTTCCTTTGCTGTGCAAAAGCTTTTAAGTTTCATTAGGTCCCATTTGTTTATTTTTGTTTTTATTTCCATTTCTCTAGGAGCTGGGTCAAAAAGGATCTTGCTGTGATTTATGTCATACAGTGTTCTGCCTATGTTTTCCTCTAAGGGTTTGATAGTGTCTGGCCTTACATTTAGGTCTTTAATCCATTTGGAGTTTATTTTCCTGTATGGTGTTAGGGAGTGTTCTAATTTAATACTTTTACATGTAGTTGTCCAGTTTTCCCAGCACCACTTTACTGAAGAGGCTGTCTTTTCTCCACTGTATATACTTGCCTCCTTTATCAAAGATAAGGTGACCATATGTGTGTGAGTTTATCTCTGGGCTTTCTATCCTGTTCCATTGATCTATATTTCTGTTTTTGTGCCAGTACCATACTGTCTTGATGACTGTAGCTTTGTGGTATAGTCTGAAGTCAGGGAGCCTGATTCCTCCAGCTCCATTTTTCGTTCTCAAGATTGCTTTGGCTCTTTGGGGTCTTTTGTGTTTCCATACAAATTGTGAAATTTGTTGTTCTAGTTCTGTGAAAAATGCCATTGGTAGTTTGATAGGGATTGCATTGAATCTGTAGATTGCTTTGGGTAGTAGAGTCATTTTCACAATGTTGATTCTTCCAATTCAAGAACATGGTATCTCTCTCCATCTATTTGTATCATCTTTAATTTCTTTCATCAGTGTCTTATAATTTTCTGCATACAGGTCTTTTGTCTCCTTAGGTAGGTTTATTCCTAGATATTTTATTCTTTTTGTTGCAGTGGTAAATGGGAGTGTTTTCTTAATTTCACTTTCAGATTTTTCATCATTAGTGTATAGGAATGCAAGAGATTTCTGTGCATTAATTTTGTATCCTGCTACTTTACCAAATTCATTGATTAGCTCTAGTAGTTTTCTGGTAGCATCTTTAGGATTCTCTATGTATAATATCATGTCATCTGCAAACAGTGACAGCTTTACTTCTTCTTTTCTGATTTGGATTCCTTTTATTTCTTTTTCTCCTCTGATTGCTGTGGCTAAAACTTCCAAAACTATGTTGAATAATAGTGGTGAGAGTGGGCAACCTTGTCTTGTTCCTGATCTTAGTGGAAATGGTTTCAGTTTTTCACCATTGAGGACGATGTTGGCTGTGGGTTTGTCATATATGGCCTTTATTATGTTGAGGAAAGTTCCCTCTATGCCTACTTTCTGCAGGGCTTTTATCATAAATGGGTGTTGAAATTGGTTGAAAGCTTTCTCTGCATCTATTGAGATGATCGTATGGTTTTTCTCCTTCAATTTGTTAATATGGTGTATCACGTTGATTGATTTGCATATATTGAAGAATCCTTGCATTCCTGGAATAAACCCTACTTGATCATGGTGTATGATCCTTTTAATGTGCTGTTGGATTCTGTTTGCTAGTATTTTGTTGAGGATTTTTGCATCTTTGTTCATCAGTGATATTGGCCTGTAGTTTTCTTTCTTTGTGACATCTTTGTCTGGTTTTGGTATCAGGGTGATGGTGGCCTCGTAGAATGAGTTGGGGAGTGTTCCTCCCTCTTCAATATTTTGGAACAGTTTGAGAAGGATAGATGTTAGCTCTTCTGTAAACTTTTCAGTGCTTGTGATTGGTCTGTTCATATTTTCTATTTCTTCCTGGTTCAGTCTTGGCAGGTTGTGCTTTTCTAAGAGTTTGTCCATTTCTTCCAGGTTGTCCATTTTATTGGCATAGAGTTGCTTGTAGTAATCTCTCATGATCGTTTGTATTTCTGCAGTGTCCGTTGTTACTTCTCCTTTTTCATTTCTAATTCTGTTGACTTGAGTCTTCTCCTTTTTTTCTTGATGAGTCTGGCTAATGGTTTATCAATTTTGTTTATCTTCTCAAAGAACCAGCTTTTAGTTTTATGGATCTTTGCTATTGTTTCCTTCATTTCTTTTTCATTTATTTCTGATCTGATCTTTATGACTTCTTTCCTTCTGCTAACTTTGGGGTTTTTTTGTTCTTCTTTCTCTAATTGCTTTAGGTGCAAGGTTAGGTTGTTTATTCGAGATGTTTCCTGTTTCTTGAGGTAGGCTTGTATTGCTATAAACTTCCCTCTTAGTACTGCTTTTGCTGCATCCCATAGGTTTTGGGTCATCGTGTCTCCATTGTCATTTGTTTCTAGGTATTTTTTGATTTCCCCTTTGATTTCTTCAGTGATCACTTCGTTATTAAGTAGTGTATTGTGTAGCCTCCATGTGTTTGTATTTTTTACAGATCTTTTCCTGTAATTGATATCTAGTCTCATAGCGTGGTCGGAAAAGATACTTGATACGATTTCAGTTTTCTTAAATTTACCAAGGCTTGATTTGTGACCCAAGATATGATCTATCCTGGAGAATGTTCCATGAGCACTTGAGAAAAATGTGTATTCTGTTGTTTTTGGGTGGAATGTCCTATAAATATCAATTAAGTCCATCTTGTTTAATGTATTATTTAAAGCTTGTGTTTCCTTATTTATTTTCATTTTGGATGATCTGTCCATTGGTGAAAGTGGGGTTTTGAAGTCCCCTACTATGATTTTGTTACTGTCAATTTCCCCTTTTATGGCTGTTAGTATTTGCCTTATGTATTGAGGTGCTCCTATGTTGGGTGCATAAATATTTACAATTGTTATATCTTCTTCTTGAATCGATCCCTTGATCATTATATAGTGTCCTTCTTTGTCTCTTGTAATAGTCTTTATTTTAAAGTCTATTTCGTCTGATATGAGAATTGCTACTCCAGCTTTCTTTTGATTTCCATTTGCATGGAATATCTTTTTCCATCCCCTCACTTTCAGTCTGTATGTGTCCCTAGGTCTGAAGTGGGTCTCTTGTAGACAGCATATATACGGGTCTTGTTTTTGTATCCATTCAGGCAGTCTGTGTCTTTTGATGGGAGCATTTAATCCATTCACGTTTAAGGTAATTATCAATATGTATGTTCTTATTCCCATTTTCTTAAATGTTTTGGGTTTGTTTTTATAGGTGTTTTCCTTCTCCTGTGTTTCTTGCCAAGAGAAGTTCCTTTAGCATTTGTTGTAAAGCTGGTTTGGTGGTGCTGAACTCTCAGCTTTTGCTTGTCTGTAAAGGTTTTAATTTCTCCATCAAATCTGAATGAGATCCTTGCTGGGTAGAGTAATCTTGGTTGTAGGTTTTTCTCCTTCATCACTTTAAATATGTTTTGCCACTCCCTTCTGGCTTGCAGAGTTTTTGCTGAAAGATCATCTGTTAACCTTATGGGGATTCCCTTGTGTGTTATTTGTTGTTTTTCCCTTGCTGCTTTTAATTTGTTTTCTTTATATTTAATTTTTGATAGTTTGATTAATATGTGTCTTGGTGTGTTTCTCCTTGGATTTATCCTGTGTGGGACTCTCTGTGCTTCCAGGACTTGATTAACTATTTCCTTTCCCATGTTAGGGAAGTTTTCAACTATAATCTCTTCAAATATTTTCTCAGTCCCTTTCTTTTTCTCTTCTTTTTCTGGGACCCCTATAATTCGAATGTTGGTGCGTTTAATGTTGTCCCAGAGGTCTCTGAGACTGTCCTCAGTTCTTTTCATTCTTTTTTCTTTATTCTGCTTTGCAGTAGTTATTTTCACGATTTTATCCTCCAGGTCACTTATCCGTTCTTCTGCCTCAGTTATTCTGCTATTGATCCCTTCTAGAGTATTTTAAATTTCATTTATTGTGTTTTTCATCGTTACTTGGTTCCTCTTTAGTTCTTCTAGGTCCTTGTTAAATGTTTCTTGCATTTTGTCTATTCTATTTCCAAGATTTTGGATCATCTTTACTATCATTATTCTGAATTCTTTTTCAGGTAGACTGCCTATTTCATCTTCATTTGTTAGGTCTGGTGTGTTTTTACCTTGCTCCTTTATCTGCTGTGTGTTTTTCTGTCTTCTCATTTTGCTTATCTTACTGTGTTTGGGGTCTCCTTTTTGCAGGCTGCAGGTTCGTAGTTCCTGTTGTTTTTGGTATCTGTCCCCAGTGGGTAAGGTTGGTTCAGTGGGTTGTGTAGGCTTCCTGGTGGAGGGGACTAGTGCCTGTGTTCTGGTGGATGAGGCTGGATATTGTCTTTCTGGTGGGCAGGTCCACGTCTGGTGGTGTGTTTTGGGGTGTCTGTGGCCTTATTATGATTTTAGGCAGCCTCTCTGCTAATGGATGGGCCTGTGTTCCTGTCTTGCTAGTTGTTTGGCATAGGGTGTCCAGCACTATAGCTTGCTGGTCGTTGAGTGAAGCTGGGTCTTGGTGTTGAGATGGAGATCTCTGGGAGATTTTTGCCATTTGGTATTACGTGGAGCTGGGAGGTCTCTTGTGGACCAGTGTCCTGAAGTTGGCTCTCCCACCTCAGAGGCACAGCCCTGATGCCTGGCTGGAGCACCAAGAGCCTTTCATCCACACGGCTCAGGATAAAAGGGAGAAAAAATAGAAAGAAAAAAAAGAAAAAGGATAAAATAAAGTAAGATAAAATAAAATAAAGTTATTAAAATAAAAAAAATAAAAAATAATTATTAAGATAAAAAGGAAAAAAATTTTTTAAGTAAAAAAAAAAAAAAACGGATGGGCAGAACCCTAGGACAAATGGTGAAAGCAAAGCTATACAGACAAAATCTCGCAGAGAAGCATACACATACACACTCACAAAAAGAGGAAAAGGGGACAAAATAATATATCTTGCTCCCAAAGTCCACCTCCTCAATTTGGGATGATTTGTTGTCTATTCAGGTATTCCACAGATGCAGGGTACATCAAGTTGTTTGTGGAGCTTTAATCCGCTGCTTCTGAGGCTGCTGGGAGAGATTTCCCTTTCTCTTCTTTGTTCGCACAGCTCCCGGGTTTCAGCTTTGGATTTGGACCCGCCTCTGCGTGTAGGTTGCCTGAGGGCGTCTGTTCTTCCTCAGACAGGACGGGGTTAAAGTAGCAGCTGCTTCGGGGGGCTCTGGTTCACTCAGGCCTGGGGGAGGGAGGGGTACGGATGCGGGGCGAGCCTGCGGCGGCAGAGGCCAGCATGATGTTGTAGCAGCCTGATGCGTGCCGTGCGTTCTCCCGGGGAAGTTGTCCCTGGATCATGAAGTTGTCCCTGGATCACGGGAGCCTGGCAGTGACGGGCTGCACAGGTTCCCGGGAGGGGCGGTGTGGATAGTGACCTGTGCTCGCACACAGGCTTCTTGGTGGCTGCAGCAGGAGCCTTAGCGTCTCATGCCTGTCTCTGGGGTCTGCGCTGATAGCTGCGGCTCGCACCCGTCTCTGGAGCTCGTTTAGGCGGCGCTCTGAATCCCCTCTCCTCGGGCACCAGGAAACAAAGAGGCAAGAAAAAGTCTCTGCCTCTTCGGCAGCTCCAGACCTTTTCCCAGACTCCCTCCTGGACTCCCTCCCTGCTAGCTGTGGTGCGCTAACCCCTTCAGGCTGTGTTCATGCTGCCAACCCCAGTCCTCTCCCTGCATCCTACGAAGCCTGAGCCTCAGCTCCCAGCCCCCCACCCGCCCCGGCGGGTGAGCAGACAAGCCTCGGGCTGGTGAGTGCTGGTCGGCACCGATCCTCTGTGCGGGAATCTCTCTGCTTTACCCTCCGCACCCCTGTTGCTGTGCTTTTCTCCGTGGCTCTGAAGCTTCCCAACTCTGCCACTCGCAGTCTCCGCCCGCGAAGGGGCTTCCTAGTGTGTGAAACCTTTCCTCCTTCACAGCTCCCTCCCACTGGTGCAGGTCCCGTCCCTATTCTTTTGTCTCTGTTGTTTCTTTTTTCTTTTGCCCTACCCAGGTAGGTGGGGAGTTTCTTGCCTTTTGGGAGGTCTGACGTCTTCTGCCAGCGTTCAGTGGGTGTTTTATAGGAGCAGTTTCACATGTAGATATATTTCTGATGTGTCTGTGGGGAGGAACGTGATCTCTGCGTCTTACTCTTCCGCCATCTTCTCTTCTCCTCTCGAGATTTTTTTTTGTTTTCATAACATTTGTGGTTTTTATGTTCATTTAACATCTGACTGATTTTTAATCAGTCATTCAGCGATCCTTCAGGAAAGGTTTCCTTTTCCAGGAGTATTCAGCAAATAAACTGTGCGTCATTTGCTAAGGAATTTGAATTAGCCATTGTACAGTTCTCTTCCTTCCCCCTTTATTATTTTTATTTCACTCTTTGAGCTACTTATTTACATATTATATTAAAATGTTAATTTATTATTAGATTTTTCAATTGTTTTTGGAAAGAAAGTACTAAGTTAACTATAAAGAAAAAAATTCTAAAGTAGCAAAATAGTTTGTCTAAAATAAAAGTGTTTCTTTTAATGAGCTCTGAGTTAGACTCACAATTTTCATGAGTTTATCTTTGGCATTTTTTGGTGAAATTGTACTGGAATAATCTATACAATTCAGTGAGGTACAGTATTTTCTCAATTCTGGATTCCCTTTGACTTTTTTTTTGGATGGAGAATGTAGACATCCATCCCATTACCTCTCATCCCGTTGACTTTTATGCATAAATCCCTCCTCACTTCCCTGTATCAAATCTTACTTGGAAAAGTATATACTAAGCATACAGAAGTGAATGTCAGGAAACCTGGGTTCTAATCCAGTTTACATAACTTTGTTCAAATTGTTTAACCTCATTTGTTTTTTCTTTTGGTGTTTGCAATCTCTAAAAGTCAAATCTGACCTACTATTTCTAAACAGAATACTGCAGTCTGAGCATTTTTCAAGATCAAGACTTTATGCTATATAGTAATAAATTCTCATTGTTCTTTATAATCCTGCTGTTGACCAACATTGTGACCTTTGGCAAAGTTACTAACCTTCTCAGACTGTTTTCTATTCTGTATATGGGGAGTATAATACCTACCTTGTAAGTTGATTGTGAAGATTAAATTGGGTAGCGAATATACTTTAAAGTGCTTAGTTCAGGTATTTCGTAAAGCTGTTGTTAAGGAGTTCTATAATTTCACAGGACTGTAGTAGAACTAACAGTCATAAGCCTCACATATGAAAAGGCATAAAATACATGAATCATACTGATAAAATGTTTTTTGATAATTGCACCGTAAGGAAACATTAGGATGTTTGCATACTGTTAGTTTTGAACAAATAATAAATTTCTATTCATGGTCTTTAACTTGGTTAAAGAAATAACAACATTGTTATCTGGTCTTACTAGATGCTTTGTTAAGTATCTTAAAACTTTAGTAATTAAGAAATGTGTTCCAAATGAAATTTTGTCTGGAAGAATCATTCTGTGGAGTTGTTTTTGTCTTTTTTGGTTCTTTATTGATGTTTGGAAACATGAGGTACCCAAATGTCAATAAGTATATTTACTAAATACAAATAGCACATTATTAAAATGTTGTTTAGGAGTAACAAATTTAATCGAATAATCAAATGAAAAGTACCTAAAAAGGCTTTTGGTGTTTATTTTAATCTGATTTGTGGCATTTTGTGTGTCTGATGTTTTATAATCCTGTTCATCACTTTAAAAAATGTCACAGTAATGTCAGAAAGGATACAAAATTCTGTGACTTACTCTGCATGGAATAGATTTAAAGGTCAACGCTACTCTTTTATGTAGGTTATGGGTGCTTCATGTGTGCTTTCAGAGCAGTAGTGTGAGGAAGCTTGAAGTGGGATGGCAGGACGGCCTCATCCTTATGACAGTAACTCCAGTGATCCAGAGAATTGGGATCGGAAATTGCATAGTAGACCTCGTAAACTTTATAAACATTCAAGGTAGGTAGAAAATGTGTATTTCACATGTCAAAGCTCTGCTAAAACTGATTTTTATGAAGAACCAAACTGCATTTGGTGTGGCAAGTCCTGTCAGAGGATGGGAGCCGGTTTACAAAATATATGAATGTTTGCATTTCTCCTAAAAAACTTTGAGGGAAACATTTTTTCCTTTTCTTATATTTGTATTTATATGAATTTTTATTTCTGTTTCTAAATAATGCTAAAATATCCTTAGTTGACCCCATAAATAAATGCTATAGTTAATTTAACTGGGAAGTCTGGCAAGACAGGTTAACTCTTTTTATTTAAAACTCTCTAATACGAATTTATTTTGTGCTCTAAATACATTGTGTATGATAATTTATAGGCTTTTGTCAGTCTTTGCCTCTGTACATTTTTAACTATGTGAATTTATGTTGTGTTATCATCGTGATCCTAGTAGTAAAATCAGTCCATCAGTGACTCGCCTAGTTCATTTAAAGTTTGCTGCATTAAATGAAATTCAGTTGAAAAGTTTCAGCCCATTTATACATTATTTTTAAAGCTTTCATTTTGTGCTATGTGACTTAATGGGGAGCACCTTGTTTAGAACACTTTATGATCTGATATTTTAAGGTGTTGACACCTCATAAACCTCACATAACGCAGGTACGTAAGCATGTTTTCATAGAGAGTTGTGCTTTATGAATATTTACTTAGGGGATACTATTGAACATTTAACTTACTTGAATGTAAAATTCTCCTGATCACTGATAACTAATACCAGCTTTATTGAAAAAGAATAAAAACATGCTGTGATATTGAAATCCTTTTTGTAATTTTAAAGAAATGATTCAGCTACTTTTATTAAGCTATATACATGGCTAGAAAATATGAGTGACTAGTACTATTTAAGTCTCCTGACAAGATGTGTACCTTTATTGTGGACTTTTAATGTGGTGAGGTCTAAAATGAAGACATTGAGTTGACTTTATTAATTTATAAGTACACACCAGTGGTGTGAGTGTTTTTTGGTTTATTTGTTTTTTTGGTGTGTTTGTGTGTGTGTGTGTGTGTCCTTCAATTGGTGCTCTAGTTCTTTTTCTCCATCCTGTTTTACATGGATATTTATTTTGTCTTTGAGATTAAAGAGATACTGGTTTTATCTCATTAAATATTGGGCTTTATTTATATCTGATATGTTATATACATTTTTTCAGGTGAATTATATCTTATCCTTGCTAGTTCTTAATATTTTTCTACTGATGTACAAGACTGGGTTGTATATGAAGTCGTGACAAGGTGAAAATAAACTATTGTTTACTTTATAAAAGCTGCGTGCGTACAATGGGAAAAATTTATTAAGAAACAGTACTTTTTAAATTGCTGTTATTTTACTTCAGTAAAAACAGTTACCATAGCTCTTCTTGATTTCTATAGCATCAGTACCTTTTTGGTGCTCTTTTTAAGTAAGATTGCAGTAGTATTGGTTGTTTAAGTGAAAAATATTAGAGAAGTAAATGAATGCCAATGTATTGAATTTTTTTTTTTTTTTTTTAATGGAAAGACCATGAAATCCTTTGACCTTGTCTTAACCTCATTTGTGGAAGAACTGCCCAAGGGAAATCAGTTTACTTTTTGGGACCTCTTGTTCTTATGAACTTATGAACATGTAACTTCAGATGCTTTAAAAATATATTCAATTTGACTTTTTTAAAATGGTAGTTTTTGAATTAATAGTAAATTAATTGAGCTGTATTAAAAACTAACAGCAGCAAGTATTATTGTGAACCTGTGCTCAGTTCAGGAGAGATTAAGCAGTTCGTCAGGGTACCATCATGGAATGCGTTAATATCCACGTATGGAACAATTAGAGGACAGTAGGGCACTAAACTGTGGTAGTGAGTTGCAGTAAAATAAGAGTTCAGAGAAGGAGTCAGTGTCAGTCTGAACAGGTGAAAATGAGACTTGAACTAATCCTTGGATGGTTAGGTAGATGGAGGGCATTCCTGCCAGGGACCTTCTGGAGATTACCTTGACTGGAGATTACCTTGACTGGATCTAAAGGATCTAAAGTGAAATACTATTCACTCTGTGAATAGTATTACTGTCCCCATTTAACAGATGAAAAAAATGAGGTTAATAAACTTGCCCAAGGCCATCCAACTTGTAAATGACAAAGCTAGAATTTATAAGCAAGTTTCTCATTCTTTTTATTTTTTAAAATTTTGAATAACTTATTGTGATACATTTAAAATACATATACAGTAGAGAGAACAGGTATAATGAACCCCTATGTACCCATTCCCCAGCTTCAGGTTATCAACTGATGGCTGATTTTGTTTCATCTGTACTTCTGCCTACTTGCATCCTTTTTTTGAATCTTGTGTATTTTATTTAGGGATGTTTGAGTAGAAGGAAGCCAGACTAAACACTGGCTTAAGTTAGGGGTTTATTTTTCTTGTACACAAAAAGGCTTCAGGATATTAGGGTCAAAAGTCTTTGATTTTTCTTGGTGTTTCCTCACAATCACAAGATGGCTTACCATAGTTCCAACTGTCATGTCCACCTTCCAGACAAGAAGGAGGAGGAGGAAGAGGAAGGGAGACGGGGACGATGGGAAAGAGGTTTCATTTATATCAGGAAATTAAATTTCTCAGAAATTTCCAGCGGGCATCTGCTTATATCAATAAATCATTGCCTAGAACTATGTCATATGGTCATCTCTGGATTATGGAGACTGAGAAATATAAGTGCTCCCGTTGCCACCTCAAACAGAATTGGGGATTTAAATTTACAAAAACTAAATGTGTCAGTCTGTTAAGGCTGCTATAACAGAATACCATGGACTGAGTGGCTATATTATAAACAACAGAAATTTATTTCACATGGTTCTGGAGGCTGGGAAGTCCAAAATCAAGGCGCTGGCACATTTGGTATCTGGTAAGGGCTTGCTTCCTGCTTCAGACACCCCTCTTTTTGCTGTGTCCTCACGTGGTAGAAGGGAATAGGGATCTTTCTGGGATCTCTTTTATAAAGGTATTAGTCCCATTCATGAAGGCTCTGCCCTCATGAGCTAATCACCTCCCCTCCATATACCATCACGTTGGGGGAATACATATCAACAGATGAATTTTGGAACTAAAAACATTCAGCCTTTAGCAATAAAGAAATACTTTATTGGTTCAGTTTTTGCGGATTTTCAAAAAAGTTGTTTAAATTTGCTTTTTGTTCTGTTCACATATTGGAATAGCCTGCTTTCTAAAATCTTTTTCCTTTGATTTTTTCCCCCTTTACCTTTCCTTATTGGCAAGGATAAAAATAAATTTCTTGAATTATAAAGGTAACAATAATAATTACTATATACATGTTCTTACCTTGGAGGTTTGAGGGTTTGGTGGGCATTGCGTTGTGGTTTCTCTTTTACCTAATACAACTTTAAGGTACTTTCTTTTCTGAAGTTTCTTTGAATGTAGATTTAATAAGTATAACACTGATATAAAAGACAAGGCAGGGAAACCAGTCTGGGCGTGGATGAAATTCAGGGTGCCTGTGATTCCTCTGCAAGTGCATACAAATGAATTAGATAGCTGAAAAATTACTGAAGTTTATTTCTTTCTGACTAGTAGTTGTATAGTTAATACTTATATTGAGGGGTTTGGTAGCTTGCTGAGAGGTTAAAGATCATTTCAGTTGAAGTTTATTTGGCTTGAGTATGACACCTTTCTTTAAATTAGAAGAGTTTTTGCTATTTAAAAAGGAAAAAGAAAGAGCACCTTTTCTGTGTAACTGATGTTAAAATGCCCTAGAGTGACAATATGCTAAAAGCTCTTGCATATTTGAATTGGGTCGAATACAACTATTTAAAACTCAGATCTGCAGTCTGCTCAGGTTACTAAAGATAAATGCATCATACATTCAATATCAGACTTTGCCGCAAGGGTTCATTCCCACATAGAAGTACGCATGCTCCTTTCTTCTGAGACTGCACGAAGATTGAGCTTTCCATTTTCCTTTTTAAGTCGCTCTTTAGTCCTACCAGCAGTTTAGAAATGGAAAAGTTTGGTTGCTTTAAAGACTAGTTCCTTAGTGGGTTCTTAAAGTACAGATAATATTTTCTCTTCAGTTCTAAAGAGAAGTTTTACTGCCCAGAATAGGTACACAATAAAACATTGAAAGGAAAAAAGAAAGTTAGCTGCATCCTAGTTTTCTAAAACCTGGCAAGCTGGCAGAGCTAGAATTAGCTTTACAGATGGCATTTGGCAACATATCTACATATCACTAAGCCCTCATCTCCTGAGTTTTCTTCATCCTGTCTATCAGTTACAATATCCAATCACTGCACAAAGATGGAGAAGTGGGATGATCACAGCTCACACGATGCTGTTTGGTTAGAAACGTCAGTGCTGCACAACCCACGGCTGAGTCAGTGTCTGTGAGAAAATGAACTGAATTAATATATAGCGGGGGTTGTATCTCTGAACATTTAAAGCCTAAATAACCTCAATAGCATTATTACACAGTAGAGGGAGGAAAGCTAAAGGAAGTCTGTAGACAGGTGAGGTAGGGGGACTGGGAAATTTTCTCATTGTTCAGAGGAATTCTGAAGATGATGGAAATATCAGATGTGCTAAAGTTTCCTAGTAATGCCCAAGGATGCTGACCTGGCTTTCAGTGCTGCATTGTTTGAAAAAGCAGAGTCCCTTTATACTCTGATTTCAAAATTTTTTTCTTGTTTTTGTGTGTCTGCCTTGGCATATACTAAAGTAAGGTGTGTATTCATTTATTACATGATAATGCTGGGTTATAATTCTATACATATATGAGAGAGGTTGAGAGAGATATGTTTGGCCTTTGTTTCATTATGATCATTTATGTTTCTGAATGTTAAAGATCATATGTCTTGATTGTCAGTTTAATGGCAAGTTATTTAAAATAGTGTGTGTTTTTATTGTTTCTATGGGTTTGAGGCTTTGTTTTTTATTTCATTTAAAGTCAGAGTAGAATCTTCATGTAATTGAGAATGCATTATGTTTGATATTGTTTCTTATGAATATCATATAAAATTTATTTAAGGAAAAACTAATTTTGAAATAATATTTTTGATATATTTGAAAATAAAATTCAAGATAGAGAAATGAAATAATTTCCTAAAGAGGAAGGTGAATGTATTTTTACTTTTGGATGAATTAAGGATTAGTTGAATCACTTTATATATATTTTACAGAACTGAATGTATTTGAATGATAAAGTTTTAACTGGTTAAGATGACTTTTTTCCTAGTTTTTTGGAACACAGGCTCTGAATAGATGATCTAGATACTGCCACTGAAATAGAGAGTAAATCAGATAAGTTTTGGGGTTGCTGCAAATTGATTTTCAACCAGAAAATATTTCTAAATGAAGATAATTGTTCTTGCTATGAGATTTTAAGTCTTGACTGGTGATAGTGCTTACTTTATTAGGAAATTTTGGCACGATTTTAAATAATTTAACTAATGGCTTTTTTCTTTTGTCTTCATTATCCCTATCCTACTGAGCCTTCATTTGGTAGGGATTTGGGGGGATATACAACATTTTTAAATTATTTTAAATGTTATTAAGTAGTTTATAACATTCTTTTCCTTGAAATGTCAGGAAATTCTTGTGATTTCCCCCATTTAATTTCTAAAAGTTTGAATGGTCATCTTGATGGTTATCATAACTTATTTGTATAGGTAGGCTAACTGGTGGTATCTTATTTTGGCTTTTTTTTTTTCCTGGTTTTGTGTCCAGAAATGTTTTTCTAAGCTTGCTTTAGTAATAGAATTATAAAAGCAGAAATTTCACGCTAGACTTATACTTTATAGAATTTTTTTTCTCTGGTTCGGCTTATTTTTAAAAAAATAATGCCTGTGTTATTATAAGAGTAATACATATTCATTACATAAATTTGGTAGATACAGAAAAGCACGTAGAATAAAATTAAAATGTTCTACCATCAAAAGAAAAACTTTAAATATTTTCGCATATAACCTTTTTTCCCTGTGTATATATAAAAATGTAAATTCACACATATACACTTAAAAATGATTTTGGGATATTACTGTATACACTGTTATATAACCCATCTGTTGTTGTTTTCTTTTTTTTTTAATAAAAAGCAAACTTAATCATGAACGTTCCCTTTGTCACGAAAGTCTTCTATAGCATAATTCTTGAGAACTGCATAGTGTTTTATATATATATATTTTGTAATTTATTTCACCAATCTGAGTTTTTCTGATTCTTGATCAGAGAAAAGATCAGCTTGATTCTACAGCATAAATTTCTCAAAAAAGGAAGAATGTCTTAAGGAGTTAAGTAAAAATACAATTTTGATACTTTTCAGAAGGAAAAAGATTCTCAGTGTGATTATACAATGAACTCTTGAAAGATATGCACACTACTTTTAAAACAAAGCAGATAAGATTGCCATAACAAAGTATAGAAAATCTTTTTAAAAATCAGGGAAACAGAGCTTAGACAAGCTGAGACATTTAAGAAATGCAAAGGCCAACCAAAAGGGTTTCTTATATTACATTTTAAGAAGGTAATCAGTGAAAGTGTAATAATAATGTATGGCAATGAGGGAAGAAAAAAATTCCTCAAGTCTTATTTAGGAGCTTCTTTGTCAGAGAGGAAAAGCAAACCACCACCACCATCAATAATAATAACAAAGCAAACATTTC
Organism: Balaenoptera borealis; assembly: GCF_965194805.1. Lineage (NCBI taxonomy): Eukaryota > Metazoa > Chordata > Mammalia > Artiodactyla > Balaenopteridae > Balaenoptera > Balaenoptera borealis. The sequence goes on from NC_138868.1 coordinate 43,347,937, forward strand.
TAGTAAGGACAGAAAACCAACATGAATATAGAGATAAGTAATGCATCTAGCTAAGTGAATTGTCTTCTGGAACATCTTATAGTTAAGGAACTGACTGTAAAATCTTAAAATTATTGATATTATTTGTAGTCTTTAAAGGTTTTAGGAGAATACAAGAAGTACTAAAAGATGAGGGGTTCTAGGCCTGGTTTTGAAAAAGACAGAAGATTTTAGAGCGAAAAATGAAGGATAGTTTATGACTAACTTGAAGGAAAAAAACAGGTTAAAAATGATCCAGAATGGGTTTGCTAAAAATAGATTGTCAGAACAACTTTGATTTTTCTCTGATGCAGTTGGTAGCCTAGTAGCAATATGTATTTGGACTTAAACTTAGGTTTTGGTAAAATCTTTTTTTTTATATCCTTGGGTGAAGGAAAAAAGTGTTAGCCACTAGTTGATTGTTTTAATTCATCAACACAGTTTTCATTTTGAAGGATCCTCTCCAAAGGTTATTGATCTTGGAACGTGGCTTTGTTCTTTGCTTTGTCTTATTGCTCAAATGGAGAGGACAAATTATCAAATTTATAGGTGACAGTGAAGAAAGAAAGATCGTAAATAAAACACTAAATGATCCATAGTGATCTCCAAGTCTGGATTGTTGGACTAAATTTAAATGAACTTTTGAGGCATATACATAAGGCCTGAAAAACACTAATATACATTGTTAGCATGGCCTTATATATAGCATCACATTTGGAAAAGACTTGAGGGTAGTTCTTGGCAGTAAACTTGATATAAAACAAAAGTACAGTATGGCTGCCATCATCCCATCTTCTCCCCTACCACCCTCCCCCCCCCCCCCTTAGAAACCATCTTAATGAATGGAAAGGAAGGTTAGAGTCACTTCAGTACACCAAAGTATTGTCTTTACTTCTTTGTATATTCAGAAGGAAGGATGTGAAGAAATTGGAAGTCTTGTCAGCTTAGGTAACTAAAAATTTAGAGGTCTTGGGGACGTCTCTGGTAGATGTTAAGGAATCTCACAATAAGAGCTGTCTTCAAATATGTGAAGAATTATCATTTGGAAAAGAAACTAGACTCAAGTTTGAGTCAGACTTGTTTAAGGTTAAAAGCATGAGCTCCAAAATTGTATTCCTTTGGTCACATCTCAGACCTGCCACCTTTAGGCAAGTTGTTTAGCCTCTAAGCTTTCATTTTCTCAACTGTAAAATGGGGATGGTTTTGAGTATTTAATGAAAATATGTGTAAAGTGCTCAGTATTGTGCCTGGCATATACTAAATGCTCAAATGTTAGCATTGTTATTGTTGTTGTAGCAGATAGACTTAAGACAGTGGTTCTCAACCAGAGAGGTGATTTTACCCCTCATTGAGCATTTAGCAATGGCTGAGGACATTTTTGGCTGTTACAACTAGAGGAAGGAGTACTACTAGCATTTAGTGGGTGGAGGCTAATGGGTGGGGGCCAGGAATGTCAAAATGATGACTCTGTCCTCTTTACCTTGTTTTATTTTTCCACATAGCACTTATCAGCATATGATATTTAATATATTTATTTATATATGTTCTATGTTTTTCTACACTAGGATGTATTAATTTTAAGGGCAGAGACTTTCTCGGTTATATCCACCAGGGCTAGAATAATAAGTAGCATATAATAGGTGTTCAGTGACTATTTGGTAGAGTGACTGCATGATAAAACTAAAAACATTGCTAGAGAAGAGGATAGGAATACTTTTAGTTATTATAGGGTATAGTTGTCATTGTGTGTTGCAAGCACCTAATACTTATTGACGAATTAAAACCACAGTATTTTTTAGAAGTAAAAAAGTTAGCAATATAACATTTAGATATTATAACTCCTATTCAGAGACTCCTCAGTTTGGAGAGGTTCTTTCCTAGCAACATCTTCCTTTATTAAAAAAGTTCAAAGTTGAGAAACAAGGTAATGGATGTTTTAAAAACACAGAAGAAACCTCCAGCTCCTTTGCTATCTGCATGAAAGTAATTTTTGTCAGTTAGGAAAACCTTTACCTTGATAGTAAAATGTTAAAAGTTTGGCCATTAAGGATTCCTTTTCTGTCAGAATTTTTAGTATCTAGGTCTTCATTTGACTTCAAAGAAAAGATGCTCTAAGTGGTCATACAACAGTATATCAAACTCCCTTGCTGCTGCTACTGCTTCTGCCTCACTAGAGTTGCTGACATATCTGACAATGGGGTTTTAGGAAGAAGAGAAAGACTAGTATTAAAACTATTCTTGAGCTATACTTCTTGTCTTTTTGGGGGGAAATCTGGGACTTAAGTATCATTTAAAATATTTCTATGGAAAATATGCATCAACATACTTACAGATGACCTTTGAGTAGCCCATTCCTCAGTTGAGAACTGCCCTTTCAGTGATTAGCCTTTGTTTCTTGGGAAACTGATCATAAATTAAGAACAAAAAGCTTATAGAAAAGGCAGATTGACCAAAAGGGAAAAGAAGGGAGAGAAATTTGCATTAAATATGTTGAAAATAGATTTAAAAGTTTAATTGCATTTCTTTTATCATCACAGTTACTGACACTTAACATGAGGATCAGCAAACATTTTCTATAAAAGACTGGATAGTAAATATTTTTGGCCGTATGGGCTACATAGTTTGTCACAACTTCTCAATTTTGCCATTATGGAGTGAAAGCAGCCATAAGCAACATGTAAATGATGGGTGTGGTGTTCTAATAAAACTTTATTTACAAAATGAGGTAATGGGTTGAATTTGGCTTTGTTTGCCAACTCTTGACCTAACACATTAAAAATACTTGTAAAAATCCCTATTAATGTAAATTAATTGCTTAAAATATATTAATATAAAATCATTTAAAAGGTTTAGTTAAAAAATCTAAAACATAATATAGACTATAGTAATAGAAATGGCTTATTTTTCCCCAAAGTAATATTGCTTCTTTAATAAGGACAGACTCATTTAAAAAATGGATGGGAACATCTAATCTGAAATTTACAAAGATGCTTACCTTGTCCTTAAGGAAAGATGCGTTTTGGGGACTTCGCTGGTGGTCTGGTGGGTAAGACTCTGAGCTTGCAAGGCAGGGGGCCCGGGTTCGATACCTGGTCGGGGAACTAGATCCCGCATGCATGCAGCAACTAAGAAGCCTGTGTGCCACAACTAAGACCTGGCGCATACAAAATAAATAAATAATTTTTTTAAAAAGAAAAGAAAAAAAAAGACACACTAAATAGCCCCCATCACCAGGCCGCTAGCCTTAAAAAAAATGTGTTTTTAGAAGCTTGATTAAGTGTTTAAAACACCTCGTAAACTGTAAAGCTTCATTCATGTCTATATCTCTACAGACACACAAACACACACATGGAAGTATTTGACAAGGAATAAACAATTGTCACAGGAAATGCTTAGATGTTATCTATATCCTGAAACTTCAGCCAAATTCAACAAACATTAATAAGATGTACCAGGTTATGATGTTAGTTGCTGGAAGTGTTTAAAGATAAATAATTCCTCAAAGCAGGAAAGTGATATAAGGTTGTACCCTGTGTATACTACACAAGGGTGCCATATATAAGTGAGTACTACTTACTTTGTAGATATTTTAGTTTTATGTATTTGTTACAACAATTTTCTGTTAGCAGCAGTGCTTGTAAATATCATTTATTTCTGGAAATTTTTCATGTATTATTTCTTTGATAACTTACTCCTCTCTGGAACATATCAGTGTATACTTGAATGGTGACCTCCTTCCTCTAATTTTCTCGTCCTTTCAGTCTCATTTTTCATTTCTTTTTCTTTTATTCCCAGTTTTTTCTTTCAACCCTTCTAGTAACCTTTTAAAATTCCTGCTCTTGTGTTTGAATTTCTAAGAACTCTTTTTCATTCTCTAATTAAAAAAAAAAAAAAGTTCCCATCCTTGTTTTATGGATACATTTTTAAATAGGACTGAGTTTATTGATTACAGTTTTGCTTTTTTTTTTCCTGTCTCTACATAGTTTATTGCCTTTTTTGGTTACGTTTATTAAACTTATTGTGAAATAGTTTTTTTTTTTTTTTTTTTTTTTTAATTTATTTATTTATGGCTGTGCTGGGTCTTCGCCCCTGTGCGAGGGCTTTCTCCAGTTGCGGCGAGCGGGGCCACTCTTCATTGCGGTGCGCAGGCCTCTCACTATCGCGGCCTCTCTTGTTGCGGAGCACAGGCTCCAGATGCGCAGGCTCAGTAGTTGTGGCCCACGGGCCAGCCGCTCCGCGGCATGTGGGATCCTCCCCGACCAGGGCTCGAACCCGCGTCCCCCGCACTGGCAGGCAGACTCTCAACCCCTGCGCCACCAGGGAAGCCCTGTGAAATAGTTTTTGATTTACAAGAAATTAAAAAAAAATTGTACAGTGAGTTCCTGGGTACTCTTCACCCAGCTTCCCTCAATGATAACATCTCACATAAGTGCATCAAACTAGGAAAATGACATTGATACAGTACTATAACTGACTATAGACATCAGTTTTTATATGTGCTTTTTCTGGTATATATTCTGTGATAGTTTATCACATATAGATTTGCATAACTACCACCACAATCAGGATACAGAACTTTTGCATCACCACAGAGAAACTCCTGCATGCTACCCCTTTAGAGTATACCCATTCCCCATCCCTAACCTCTGACAACCCCTGATTTGTTCTCCATCACTGTAATTTTGCCATTTTGAGAATGATATATAGATGAAGTCAGATAGGATGTAAACTTTGGGGTTTAAGTTTTTTCATTCAGCATAATGCCTTTGGGATCTATCACATTGTTGAACGTGTCAGTAGTTTGTTGTTTTTTAATTTCTGAGTACTATTCCACTGTATGTATGTACCACAGTTTATCCATTCAGAGAGTGGCATGGTTTTTGTTATAAACTTTGCAATAATTGTTGGATTTTTAAAATTCTATATATATTACTTTAGTTTTATTACTCCCAACCCCCATAGGAGTCCGTAGTTTCACTGAACAAAATGATAGAGACACTAAAATTTCTCTTTAATTCTTAGGAACCTGTCTACCTTTGGAAGCTGTTCATGTATTTAGAATTTTTAAACAAATTAGGTGGCAAAATCACATGTGGAAATTCATGCAGAATTAATATTCTAAAGTTTGATATAAATAGATACTTGCTTCTGAGAGTGACTATTTTAGTAAGATTTAAAAACTTTTGGAGAGACTTATTGCCTATTGATTTATCAATACTTTATGCTTCAAAGCATGATTTTTTTTGGTAGAATTTTATTTTTTTTTAATACAGCAGGCTCTTATCCATTTTTTAAAAATTTTATTTATTTATTATTTATGGCTGTGTTGGGTCTTCGTTTCTGTGTGAGGGCTTTCTCTAGTTGTGGCAAGCAGGGGCCACTCTTCATCGCGGTGCACGGGCCTCTCACTATCACGGCTTCTCTTGTTGCGGAGCACAGGCTCCAGACGCACAAGCTTAGTAATCGTGGCTCACGGGCCCAGTTGCTCCGCGGCACGTGGAATCTTCCCAGACCAGGGCTCAAACCCGTGTCCCCTGCATTGGCAGGCAGATTTTCAACCACTGCGCCACCAGGGAAGCCCCAGTTATCCATTTTATACATATTAGTGTATATATGTCAATCCCAATCTCCCAATTCATCACACCACCACCACCACCGCACCCCTGCCACTTTCCCCCCTTGGTGTCCATACGTTTGTTCTCTACATCTGTGTCTCTGTTTCTGCCCTGCAAACCAGTTCATCTGTACCATTTTTCTAGATTCCACATATACGCATTAATATATGATATTTGTTTTTGTCTTTCTGACTTGCTTCACTCTGTATAACAGTCTCTAGATCCATCCACGTCTCTACAAAGGACCCAATTTTGTTCCTTTTTATGGCTGAGTAATATTCCATTGTATATATGTACCACATCTTCTTTATCCATTCGTCTGTCGATGGGCATTTAGGTTGCTTCCATGACCTGACTATTGTAAATAGTGCTGCAGTGAACATTGGGGTGCATGTGTCTTTTTGAATTATGGTTTTCTCTGGGTATATGCCCAGTAGTGGGAATGCTGGATCATATGGTAATTTTGTTTATAGCTTTTTAAGGAACCTCCATACTCTTCTCCATAGTGGCTGTATCAGTTTACATTCCCACCAACAGTGCAAGAGGGTTCCCTTTTTTCCACACCCTCTCCAGCATTTGTTGTTTGTAGATTTTCTGATGATGCCCATTCTAACTGGTGTGAGGTGGTACCTCATTGTAGTTTTGATTTGCATTTCTCTAATAATTAGTGATGTTGAGCAGCTTTTCATGTGCTTCTTGGCCATCTGTATGTCTTCTTTGGAGAAATGTCTATTTAGGTCTTCTGCCCATTTTTGGATTGGGTTGTTTGTTTTTTTAATAGTGAGCTTCATGAGCTGTTTATATATTTTGTCCATTGATTCATTTGCAAATATTTTCTCCCATTGTGAGGGTTGTCTTTTTGTCTTGTTTATGGTTTCCTTTGCTGTGCAAAAGCTTTGAAGTTTCATTAGGTCCCATTTGTTTATTTTTGTTTTTATTTCCATTACTCTAGGAGGTGGATCAAAAAAGATCTTGCTGTGATTTATGTCCAAGAGTGTTCTTCCTATGTTTTCCTCTAAGAGTTTTATAGTGTCCAGTCTTAAATTTAGGTCTCTAATCCATTTTGAGTTTATTTTTGTGTATGGTGTTAAGGAGTGTTCTAATTTCATTCTTTTACATGTAGCTGTCCAGTTTTCCCAGCACCACTTATTGAAGAGACTGTCTTTTCTCCATTGTGTATCCTTGCCTCCTTTGTCATAGATGAGTTGACCATAGGTGCTTGGTTTTATCTCTGGGCTTTCTGTCCTGTTCCATTGATCTATATTTCTGTTTTTGTGCCAGTACTATAGTGTCTTGATTACTGTAGCTTTGTGGTATAGTCTGAAGTCAGGGAGCCTGATTCCTCAAGCTCCGTTTTTTCCCCTCAAGACTGCTTTGGCTATTCGGGGTCTTTTGTGTCTCCATACTAATTTTAAGATTTTTTGTTCTAGTTCTGTAAAAAATGCCATTGGTAATTTGATAGGGATTGCATTGAATCTGTAGATTGCTTTGGGTAGTATAGTCATTTTCACAAAATTGATTCTTCCAATCCAAGAACATGGTATATGTCGCCATCTGTTGGTATCATCTTTAATTTTTTTCATCAGTGTCTTTTAGTTTTCTGTGTACAGGTCTTTTGTCTCCCTAGGTAGGTTTATTCCTAGATGTTTTATTCTTTTTGTTGCAATGGTAAATGGGAGTTTTTCCTTAATTTCTCTGTCAGATTTTTCATCATTAGTGTATAGGAATGCAAGAGATTTCTGTGCATTAACTTTGTATCCTGCAACTTTACCAAATTCATAGATTAGCTCCAGTAGTTTTCTGGTGGCATCTTTAGGATTCTCTATGTATAGTATCATGTCATCTGCAAACAGTGACAGTTTTACTTCTTCTTTTCCAATTTGTATTCCTTTTATTTCTTTTTCTTCTCTGATTGCCGTGGCTAGGACTTCCAAAACTATGTTGAATAATAGTGGTGAGAGTGGACATCCTTGTCTTGTTCCTGATCTTAGACAAAATGCTTTCAGTTTTTCACCATTGAGAACAATGTTTGCTGTGGGTTTGTCATATATGGCCTTTATTATGTTGAGGTAGGTTCCCTCTTTGCCCACTTTCTAGAGTTTTTATCATAAATGGGTGTTGAATTTTGTCAAAAGCTTTTTCTGCATCTATTGAGATGATCATATGGTTTTTATTCTTCCATTTGTTAATATGGTGTATCACATTGATTGATTTGTGTATATTGAAGAATCCTTGCATCCCTGGGATAAATCCCACTTGATCATGGTGTATGACCCTTTTAATGTGTTGTTGCATTCTGTTTGCTAGTATTTTGTTGAGAACTTTTGCATCTATATTCATCAGTGATATTGGTCTGTAATTTTCTTTTTTTGTAGTATCTTTGTCTGGTTTTGGTATCAGGGTGACGGTGGCCTCATAGAATGAGTTTGGGAGTGTTCCTTCCTCTGCAAGTTTTTGGAAGAGTTTGAGAAGGATGGGTGTTAGCTCTTCTAGATAGAATTCACCTGTGAAGCCATCTGGTCCTGCACTTTTGTTTGTTGGAAGATTTTTAATCACAGTGTCAATTTCTTTCCTTGTGATTGGTCTGTTGATATTTTCTGTTTCTTCCTGGTTCAGTCTTGGAAGGTTATACCTTTCTAAGAATTTGTCCATTTCTTCTGAATTGATGAATTTATTTGCATAAAGTTGTTTATAATATTTTATCCCTGTTTTAATACATGCAAACTTTGTAGTGATGTCTACTCTTTCATGTCTGATATTGGTAATTTGTATCTTCTCAATTTTTTCCCCAGTTTGCCTGGAGATTTTATCAATTTTAATGATGTTTTCAAAGAACTAGCTTTTGTTTTCATTGATTTTCCCTATTCTTTTTCTGTTTTCTATTATTTTGATTTCCACTCTGATGTTTATTAATTTTTTATAGTTTCTTTAGGTTTAATTTGCTCTTTGTCTAGTTTCTTAAGGCAGAAACTGAGGTGAGTTTTTCTTTGACCTTTCTTCTTTTCTATCATAGGCATTTAAAGCTATAATTTGCTTCTTAACTACTGCTGTAATATCATGCCATTCCACAAATTTTGATACACTGGACTTGCTTCACTTCAGAATTTTCTCTTTTCCTTTCTGATTTCTTTTTTGCTTTCTGGGTTATTTAAAAAGATGTTATCTAATTTCCAATATTTGGGAATTTTCCAGGTATCATTCTGTTATTGAATTTTAATTTAATTTCATTGTAACCAGAGAACATACTTTGTATGATTGAATTCTTTGAAATGTATTGAGACTTGTTTTATTGCACAGAATATGGTCTGTCCTGATAAATGTTCTGTGTGCATACCAAAAGAATGAGTTTTCTTCTCTTGTTGGGTGCAATGTTCCATAAATGTCAGTTAGGTTAAGCCAGTTGATAGTGTTGTTCAAATCTTATTCATCTTTACTGATTTTCTGTCTGCTTGTTCTATTAACTATTACGAGAGGGATGTTGAAATCTCTGACAATAATTGTGGAGTTCTCCTTGTAATTTGATCAGTTTTTGCTTCATGTATTTTGAAGCTCTGTTATGAGGCAGAACTTCGGGGATTGTTAAGTGCTCATAATGAATTTACCCCTTTATTTTTATGAAATGCTTGGTAATATTCTTTGCATTGAGGTATACTTTGCTATTAATATAACCACTCTCGCTTTCTTTTGACTAGTGTTAGCATAGTTTGTCTTTCCTTATCCTTTTATATTGAACCTTTTTGTACCTTTATAGTTTTTATTATTATGTATTTTATTTATTTTTGGCTGCGTTAGGTCTTTGTTGCTGTGCGCGGGCTTTCTCTAGTTGTGGTGAGTCGGGGCTACTCTTCGTTGCGGTGCGTGGGCTTCTCATTGCGGTGGCTTCTCTTGTTGCAGAGCATGGGCTCTAGGCACCCAGGCTTCAGGAGTTGTGGCTCGTGGGCTCTGGAGCGCAGTCTCAGTAGTTGTGGCGCACGGGCTTAGTTGCTCCGCGGCGTGTGGGATCTTCCCGGACCAGGGCTCGAACCCGTGTCCCCTGCATTGGCAGGTGGATTCTTAACCACTGCGCCACCAGGGAAGCCCTGTACCTTTATATTTAAAGTGTGCTTCTTGTAGGCAGCATATAGTTGGGTCTGGTTTTTATATCCAGTGGGATAATCTCTACCTTTCATGCCTTAGACCATGTACATTTAATGTGATTATAGATATGTTTAAGGTTAAGTCTATCATCTTGCTATTTATTTTCTGTTTGTCCCATTTGTTCTTGTTTCCCTATCCTCTTCCCCTTTCTTTTGGCCCTCTTTTGGATTAATTGTATCTTTTTTATGATTTCATTTTATCCCCTATGTTGGCTTATTAGCTATAATTCTTTGTTTCTGTACTTTAGTGGTTGCTTTAGAGCTTATAATATACATCTTTAGTTTATCACAGTTTACCTTCAAGTGATATTAAATCATTTCATGTGTCATATAAGAGCCTTATAATAATGTACTTCCGTTTCTCTCCTTCCAAACTTTGTGCTATTTCCAGTATTCTTAATTCCTTTGTGTAGATTTGTATTTTCAACTGGTGTTATTGTTTTCTTCCGCCTAAAGGGTGTCCTTTAAATTTTCTTATAGTGCAAGTTTGCTCATGATGAATACATTCATATTTTTTTTGTGCATCTGAGAATGCATTTCCCTTTTATTTATTTTTTTATTTTTAATAAATTTGTTTATTTTATTTATTTAATTTTGGCTGTGTTGGGTCTTCGTTGCTGCGCGCAGGCTTTCTCTGGCTGCAGCGAGCGGGGGCTACTCTTCGTTGCGGTGCACGGGCTTCTCATTGCGGTGGCTTCTCTTGTTGTGGAGCACGGGCTCTAGGCGAGCGGGCTTCAGTAATTGTGGCACGTGGGCTTCAGTAGTTGTGGCTCGTGGGCTCTAGGGCGCAGGCTCAGTAGTTGTGGCGCACAGGCTTAGTTGCTCCGTGGCATGTGGGATCTTCCCGGACCAGGGCTCAAACCTGTGTCCCCTGCATTGGCAGGCAGATTCTTAACCACTACGCCACCAGGGAAGTCCCTCCCTTTTATTTTTGAAAGATGTTTTCACTGGATGTAACAAGTGTAGGTTGGCAGGGGTTATCATTTTGGTTTGGGGTTTTATTTTTTATTAAAATGTGTTTGGGATTTGTTGTGCATGTTGCACCTGTGGGTTTGTAGTTTTAATTACATTTCAAGACATTTCTTCAAATATTTTTCTCTTCCTCACCTTTCTTCTTTTATGGACTCCATTTATACCTGTATTAGGGCACTTAAAGTTGACCCATAGCTCACTCATGCTCAATTTATTTTTCTATAATGAATATTTTATTCATTTTGTATATTTCCTACTGCTGTGTCTTCAAATTCACGAATCTTTTCTTCTATAATGTGTAATCTTCCATTAATTCCATTGAGTATATTTTTCATCTCAGATATCATTTTTGTCTCTGGAAGTCTGATTTGCATCTTTTTAATATTCTATATCTGTATATAACTTTTTGGAGGAATATGGTTATAATGGCTGTTTTAATGTCTTTGTTTCTAATTCTAAGATATGTGTCAGTTCTGGGTTGGTTTTAGTTGAGTTTTTTCCTTATAGGTTATGTTTTGCTCCCTCTTTGCATACCTCGTAATTTTTAACTGGATGCCATACATTGTGAATTTACCTTGTTTGGTTGCTGGATATTTTTGTTTTCCTATAAATTTTCTTGAGCTTTGTTTTAGGATTCAGTTTACTTACTTGGAAACAATTTGATTCTTTCGGGTGTTGCTGTTAACATTTGTTAGATATGACTAGAAAAGTGCTCAGTTTAGGCCTAATTATTTCCCATTTCAGAGCCAAGACCCTTTAGATTCTCCCTTCATTGCCCTTTTGTGAGGTTTTCCATCCTGACTGTGGGAAACAGGCCCTATTCCTGCCTCTATATGAGTCCTGGGCACTGTTTCCTCTAATTCTTTGAGTCGGTTGTTTCCCCAGCCTCGTCAAGTTTCCTCACGTGTGCGTTGATTGGTACTAGGCTCTGCAGATCTCTGAGGTTTTTCTCTCTGTGCTGCTCTCCACTCTCTGGTACTCTTTCCTTAGAACTCTAGCCACCTGTTGTCCCCAACCTCTCAGCTCCCTATCCTTAACTCAGAGTCCATCAGCTTTTGCCTGGGTTTTGCCTCCCTGTGTTTTATTCTGGAAACTCTTCTTAAGGTAGTAATTTGGGGCAGTTGCTGGCCTTATCTTATTTATTTTCCATCTTTCAGGGATCACTCTCTTTCTTTTCCAAATGTATTGTGTGTTGTCATTGTTTCATATATTTTGTTTTTGGGTTGTTTCAGACAAGAAGGTAAATTCAGTCCTTGTTTCCCTGTCTTGGCTAGAAGCAGATGTTGGGGCTGATGCACTCTTCATCTCCTTACCTGTTCTCAATTCACGTATCCCAAACTCTCTTAGATGCAAGATGAAGCAGAGTTATCCCCTGTGAACTTGCTTGTCCTCATTTTTGTTTGCACATATTATTTTTGCCCTTAGAGTGCTTTCCTGATCTAAAATTATTTAACTAAATAGAGTAGGACATAATTAGTCTTCCATGACATCTGATTTTGAAGGTCTGATTCAGAGTACGTTCCATTTGAGAATGAAAAGAAAGGACAGGAGTGTATTATGACACCTTTTGCATTTATTTAACATCTAAACAGTTTAGAAATGAAGCCAATATTTCAGCAGAATGCTTAGCAGCATTTAATCTTTCAGCTATAGAGATGTCTAGTTGAAATCCTTTTTCAATTAATCAGTCTGCTTGGCCCTTGCTGAACATTTATCCTGCATTTGCCTTAGTTGTAGTTGTGTTTGTACCTTGTCTGTTAAATTATCAATTAGATTCATATTTAGAAAATGTGTCTATTAGCACATTTAAAACTTAGAAGCTAGAATAATTTAAGGAGTTATTTTTTCCAATATATAATCCTTATTCTATTATTGTGGATTCCTTTCTTTTTCCTACTTTAGGCCACGAGCCAGAAATTCCATTGTTCCTACGCTGAAGGTTTTTAACCTGAAAGTAGGATCTTTTGATTTGTTCTATTTGAAGAAAAAAATTATGTTCCAAGGGATGTGATCCTACTCTGATCTTTTTCACTAGAAGGAAGGTGGGAGTAGAGGGTTTTGTTTGTTTGTTTTTTTCTGTCTGTAGGTTTATGAGAGACAAATGACTGATACAAGCTGGTAGGTTGCCTTTATTTCCATAGAAGTCACTCTTTGAGTAGTTACAAAGTCAGCCTTATCTTTTGTCTTTTTAGTCTGTTATAGTGAGATGACAGCGATTTTCATAATGAAAGAAACCGCTAAAATAACAAAACAAAGTGTTATAGTTAATAAATCAGCAGAGGAGATGATCCTGGAACATTTTCAGATTTAAAACTGAATCAAGATTAAGTTTTTAACTAGTGTGGTTTTGGTGAAGGAGAGCAGGGTAACATTGTGGAGGGGGCACTGGAATGAATTGAAAGGATTAGGTTACAGTGTTAATAGCGTATCCACTAAATTCTTTGTGACTCTGAGCAAGTCTTGTGATTTTGAACTTTAATATCCTCACCTGTTATAACTAAATAAACTAACATTTAATGGGTGATTCTATTGTACCAGGCACATTGCTGGTCAGCTGACTTACTATATTTCATTTAATCCTCATATTAAACTTAGAAAGTAAAAAGAATCTACAGCTTACAGATGAGGAAATGAAGGTTCCAAAATGTTAAGTAACATTCAACATGTTGAGCAATTAAGTCTTAAAGGACAATTGATTCTAAGTCTTTATTACTCTAAAGCCATGAAGTTCTTTCTATTCCTGTTTCTTCTGTTTCTAAAAAGCACTTTAATATTTTTAAAGTATGAAGCATGTGTTTTGTTTGCTAAGGTGGTAAATTTCCACCTGCCTTAGGTCAGGCTCTCTCATTTTTGTTCCTATCAGTTTTCCTACTTGCAGTGTATTCTGATTCTTAAAATCTTATCTATTTGTTAGTGCCTGATTCACCAGTGATTTACAGTGATGTCTTCTTCATGTGAGAACTTAAAGCATTTATTATCTATCACTCATTTATTAGTTATATATTTGAGAGACATTTAGTCATTTTATATTTGAAATTTGGGATAGCTCTTGAATTGTTTACATTTCTGCATGTCCGTGTATATAACTGCTACACTTAAATCATAAGCTCCCTGAGGGAGCTGCTTCTTTCTTGGCATGTAGCACAGCATTGTGCACATAGCATACATAACTTAATAAATAATTGTGTGAATGAATGCTGTCAACTAGAATATTTTAATCATCATTCCCAGTTATTCACTTCTTATGGGCAAATTTATGTAGGATGTTTTCAAAATATTAAATTCTGTAACTTTACATAGTGCTGTTAGCTTTTTAGAAAAATGCTTTTTAAAATTTTTGAAGAGGGTTCAATCAAAATCAAAATGAGTTGGAGTTAGCATGTAGACTTATTTTGTCAGGGAGACCAGTTACTTTGCCCATACCTCAGAGTTCCAGAAGCTGGTGCTCTTTGCCTCCCTTTTCCCCTTACAATCAAAGAAATCAAAAGAACACTTGAGTAATATTTAAGAGATCTGGGTGGTCTCTGCTGCTGCTGCTGCTATTACTCCTACCACTACCTCTTCTGTTACTAACTCAAGAGTCAGTTAACCATTCTGGGCTTTGGCTTTCTCATCCTTAAAAAAAGACTGAGTTTGGAGTATGTGATCTTTAAAGACATAGTGTTCCAGAATTTTTAAAACCTGCAAGTTTAAAGTAAATTAGGTTTCAGAATTGTGAAGTAACATTTGATTCTTGCATTTCAAAATATTAGTAGCTTTATGTTAATTGGGGTTTTTTTGGGAAAGCATTTGTGATTTCATGTTCTACTTTTATGGTTAATTTTCTTTTCTAATTTATCAGTGCTCCCTCACGTGTTGCTAAAGGAGTTGTCGAGCACACCAAAATGAGTCTACATGGTGCTAGTGGGGGACATGAGAGATCAAGAGATAGACGAAGGTCAAGTGACCGATCACGAGATTCATCTCACGAAAGAACAGAATCTCAGCTCACTCCTTGTATTAGAAATGTTACTTCTCCAACACGACAACACCATGTTGGTATGTAAGATCAGCTAAGCTTCCCAGTGGTTTTTAAAAGCATGCATTTACCTTTTTTTTTTTCTGGCCTCGAGGCTTGCGGCATCTTAGTTTCCCGTTTGATCCTGGCATTGAAAGTGTTGAGTCCTAATCACTGCACCGCCAGGGAATTCCCAATGCATTTACCTTTTTAATGTAGTAATAACAATGATTTGTGCCTAATACTTAAGAGTAAAATTAACTTCTTACTTCTGTTCATTGCTTCTGTTTTAGCTTAGCTTGGTTCTTGCTGTGAAAAAACAACTTATTAAATGAAACTTAAAAGTGAATTTCTTTTAAGAGTCTGGGACAGTCTTAGAAATAATTTGAACAGCCTTTAAAACTGTAATATGTAGATTTAAAATTTTTTTCAGGTGATTTTTATCTTGTGAGATATATAGCAGTGGTTTATTTTAAAATAGTTTGTAGTGAATTATTGATAAGAATCCTTGTTAATCATATTAAAAAATTAGGAAGTGAAAGAGTAAACATCATAAGGTAATTCATCTTGATTTTTGACAATATTTTAAATTTAATAAAAAAAATAGAAGAGGAAAAGGAAGGTGTGAAGTGGTTTTTTTTTTCTTTTCTTGAGCTCAGGTCTTTTTCTTCCTTCCTACTTATTACTATAAATGAATGCTATTACCCCAGGTAAATACACTGTGTGACTGTAAAACAGTAGTCTGAAGTAGAGGTACATAAACAATGTGAGCTTGCTGATTTTTATTTTCCACTCAGAAGTGGCAAATTAAATACTTCGACTTACTATTTGAGGTAGTTTCTGATTACCTCGTATAAACCAAAATCATTTATATTAGGGTCTGATTATGTGGAGACGTTTTCAGTATCTAAGTAGGTCTTAAAAGTCAGACTAATACTGATAAGCTAAAAACCAACAAAAGTATAAATAAGAGTTGACAGTTTGTTATATGCAAAGTTTAGTATCTGGAAAGAGAATAGGAGATAAATTATTTTATTACTTTAGCAAATTTTACTTTTGGGATGCTACCAGCATTGTGGAAATAGGCAATAAAAGGGGGTGTCAGGGTATCTCTGGAGATACAGCAGACCTAAGTATATAACCAGTAAAGCTGCACAGAGTGTTCTAAGTCGCTTGAGTCATGGAGGAATTTGGCAAAAGCTGATGAAACTGGTGAGATGGAGGTACATTTTTAGGTCACCTTTAAAGTTTAGTAATCTAACCTCTAAATGAAACATCACAAAATCTTTTTTTTTTTTTTTTTTTTTTAAAGTAAGGTTTCTTTTATTTATTTATTTATTTATGGCTGTGTTGGGTCTTCGTTTCTGTGCGAGGGCTTTCTCCAGTTGTGGCAAGCGGGGGCCACTCTTCATCGCGATGCGCGGGCCTCTCACCATCGCGGCCTCTCTTGTTGCGGAGCACAGGCTCCAGACACGCAGGCTCAGTAATTGTGGCTCACGGGCCTAGTTGCTCCGCGGCATGTGGGATCTTCCCAGACCAGGGCTTGAACCCGTGTCCCCTGCATTGGCAGGCAGATTCCCAACCACTGTGCCACCAGGGAAGCCCGAAACATCACAAAATCTTAGTTTTAATGTCCCCTTTGTAGACTATTGGAACAACTAAAGAAAATTTTCTGAATTTTAACAATGTTTCCTATTAAAATTATAGCTAATAATATGATCCTATAAAACTTGTAGTAGTGCTTTTTATTCAAAAATGAGAATGAGAACAAAGCAGTATATCATAAGCTATTAAAACCACTTAATTTGCTAAGACATTAAAAGTCATTTGAAAACATAAATATACTTCTTAATGATTGCA
The DNA here is from genome assembly GCF_965194805.1 of Balaenoptera borealis. Classification (NCBI taxonomy): domain Eukaryota; kingdom Metazoa; phylum Chordata; class Mammalia; order Artiodactyla; family Balaenopteridae; genus Balaenoptera; species Balaenoptera borealis. Next base: position 43,364,535 of record NC_138868.1, read on the forward strand.
GTGAAATTTTTTTTCTTCCTTTGGGACCTTCCTTTTGTGAGACAAATTGCTGGTTTGGGGATTTCCTTATTAACATAGTAAGAGTCCAGAGTTTGTACTTTGTGTTTTCAGAATAGTGTTAATACTTTCAGTGTTTAGGAGAGTTAAAATTGTTATTAATCTTTCACTAACTTTCAGTGCTTATTTATGTGACTTGTGAGAATATTCCTCTCCTTGGGTTTCTATATATTTTTAAGTAGAGCAATAATATAAAATTTACCTTAATTTTGATCTTAGTCTGGGTCAGCATTAGTCAGCTATACATCTTTTTTAAAAAGTCTACAAAATTAATTTTTTTAGAAAACAATTTGATGTTTTAGGTTTCATTCCTAGAAAATAAATGAACATATATGATCTGTGAAAATGTTATTTGAAATCAAAAAAGCAGAAATGCTGTGATATAAAACAGCTTTTCTAAATCACAGTTTTTAAAAGATATATATAAATCTCGAATTTTTAAAAAGAAAATTTGCATAACTTTGTTTAACATCTATATTTCAGAACGTGAAAAAGATCACAGCTCCTCTCGTCCAAGCAGTCCTCGTCCTCAAAAAGCATCTCCAAGTGGTTCCAGTAGCAGTGCTGGGAACAGCAGCAGAAACAGTAGTCAGTCGAGTTCAGATGGCAGCTGTAAGACATCTGGGGAAATGGTGTTTGTGTATGAAAATGCAAAAGAAGGAGCTCGGAATGTAAGAACGTCAGAACGAGTGACACTAATAGTGGATAACACTAGATTTGTTGTAGACCCATCCATTTTTACTGCACAGCCAAATACAATGTTGGGCAGGTTTGTATTGCTGTTCTTTGTATTGTTAATTATAAAGCACTTTAACATTGCTTTGTTTTTTTTTTTTTTCATTTAAAGTTTTACAGTAATTCGCTGGTGGAATACAGTGTTCCTGCTGAGCTTTGGAGGTTAAATAATTTGCTGCAGTTAATCCGGCTAGAAAGTGGTAGAGCCAGATCTTGAACTTGTTTTTATTTCAAATAATCTTTGCTATACCAGTAGAAATAGCAAATATATTAGTTAAATGAAGACAGGACACTAAAAGATCTCTACAGGTTGAAAGCATAGATTGTATTTAACAAGGTGAATTTAACAGTGATAATGCTTCCTTTACTTGGGGCTCCCAAATTCAACCTCCAAATACAGCAGGTATCAGCATTTCAGCATTTCGTTAGCTGAAAAGTTAGCATGAGTTACCAATTTGATGTAGATACTTAAAAAAGAAATAATATTAACAAGTAGTTAGTAGAATGAAGGAGAGATAATTGTCTCTTAATCTGTACTAGTCTGGAGTAATAGATTAATATAAAGTTTGTAGTTATGGGAACCACAATCTAGAACTGATATAGACAATATGGACTAGTTATGGGAACTTCTGTCTAAGAATATAGACTTGATTTTTCAAAGTGTTCAAAACTCGGATCAGACACCTTTTAGTTGTAAAATTAGTGCCTTTTTTCTATTCATTCTAATATAAAACGAAGGAGACACATAAATGAAATGAAAGTTTACATGAGGTAAAAAAAAAACAAACTTGTGTTTTTTGCTAGGTTGCATATGTAACTATTTGGCATACCTCTTGCATATGTAACTATTTGGCATGCCTCTGTGTGTGTGTGTGTGTGTGTGTGTGTGTGTGTGTGTGTGTGTGTGTGAGATTTGTAAGTACTTCTGAATACCGAATAAATGCCAGCATGTGACACTGTTTACATTTTGAGTAGACAAATATTTCCTTTTAACATTGGCACTAGACTTTACATCTGTACGAAAAAAAAAATACTTGAACTCTATAGGCTTTTATGTATTATTAGAAGCATAGGGAAGATTGTTGATGGGAGCTCTTAGGAGTATGACTCAACACTGATAATACTTTATATTTTTACCTAAACTGTAAAGGAACACAGTTAAAAGGTAGAAGTAGATATTTGAAATTTTTCTTCAGCTGATAGGCTACATTTTTCTTAAAACAAAACAAATGCAAAAGATTTTTTTTGTGTTTGTGATCCATATTGATCTGAAAAGTATAGCTTTCCCCTTCTGTAAAAATTTCAAGTATTTTGAGAAAATTGCATGACATTTGATTCCTGAAAGACTCTCTTCTTCTTCTTTTTTTCCCAAATCAGTGAAGGCTTCTTTTCATGTCAGTTGACGAAAGCATATCTTTGAGGATGAAAATTAATATTCATGGGAACTGTAAAAAACAGTTGGCATTCTTTTGGAAACTTTGAAATAAAAAAGCTTTTTTTTTTTTTTTTTTTTAAATTTTTTAAAATTTATTTTAATTTTGGCTGCATTGGGTCTTTATTGCTGCACGCAGGCTTTCCTCTGGTTGCGGCGAGCAGGGGCTACTCTTTGTTGTGGTGTGCGGGCTTCTCATGCGGTGGCTTCTCTTGTTGTGGAGCACGGACTCTAGGCGCCCGGGCTTCATTAGTTGTGGCGCGTGGGCTCAGTAGTTGTGGCGCATGGGCTTTGTTGCTCCGTGCCATGTGGGATCTTCCTGGCCCAGGGCTCGAACCCGTGTCCCCTGCCTTGGCAGGTGGATTCTTAACCACTGCGCCACCAGGGAAGCCCAAAAGCTTGGTTTTTTATAGGTTTCTGTGTTACAACAAAAGAGGGAACTATTTAAATTGGGAAATTGTTGAATAGAAAACTTAGATCAGCCATATTTACTTTAGGAATGGTGGCATCATTGAATTCAGAGGTTCAAATTCCTTTAATCACAATTTTAAAATTTTCTTGGGAGTTATGCATTATGCATTCAGCTTTTCATTTTGAAGGACCTATTTTGCAAATTACCTCTTTTCTAAATAGTTACTGTTAAAGGACCAACAACCTGACTTGAAAAAATAGAAATTCATTTGTATTTTCTTTTTGTAAAAGTTAATATTAAGAGCTTGTTACTTATTTATTTAGAATTTTCATTCTCTTCTTAACTGGGTCATTCCTCCCTACCCCAGCATTTGATTGCTTGTTTTTCAGTTCTGGAATGCAAGTATAAGAATTTTGTGCAAAATTTGTTACATTTATAGTTAAGATTGTGAAAAGTAACCTAATTTGCATACCCTTATTTTACTTTTTTCTAGTTTAGATTACTATATGTGCTTCTTTATAGAATAACTTTGCGTTGAAGACAGTAGTTTTAAGGAAAAGGCACAGATAACATAGTTTTCCCTCCCTCCCCTCCCTCCCCTCCTTCCCCTCCCCCCTCCTCCCCCTCCCTCCCTCCCTGCTTCCTTCCTTTCTTTTTTTTTTTAAATAAGTACCTGATTATTTATTTATTTTTTTTTTTAATTTTTAAAATTAATTATTTATTTATTTTTTGGCTGTGTTGGGTCTTTGTTTCTGTGCGAGGGCTTTCTCTAGTTGCGGCGAGCAGGGGCCACTCTTCATCGCGGTGTGCGGGCCTCTCACTATCGCGGCCTCTCGTTGCAGAGCACAGGCTCCAGACGCGCAGGCTCAGTAGTTGTGGCTCACGGGCCCAGTTGCTCCGTGGCATGTGGGATCTTCCCAGACCAGGGCTCGAACCTGTGTCCCCTGCATTAGCAGGCAGATTCTCAACCACTGTGCCACCAGGGAAGCCCTGATAAACATTCTTGAACTAATTTAATGACATAATTTAATGCTTAAATTATAATTCCTTTTTACTTTTGTACATGAAAACAGTTTTCCCTTTTGAAGGAATATCTTAGTGATATATTTCTCAATTATTTGCTACCATAGGATGTTTGGATCTGGCAGAGAACATAACTTTACACGTCCCAATGAGAAGGGAGAGTATGAGGTGGCAGAGGGGATTGGCTCTACTGTGTTTCGAGCTATTCTGGTGAGTGCTCTTTCTTATTTGTATTGATTGAATCAATTGACCCCTTCTTGTTAGGTACTTGGATTGGAAGCAGAATTCTATTTGGATATCTCTATGGAAGTATCCAGGGCATTTTTAAAAAAATACAATATATCTTTTTTTGGTGTGTAAATATAATATGCTATAAATAAATGAATTTTATAACCTTCATAAAGATAAGATAGGGGATAATTCATCTCTTAAGTCTGCACAGGCAATTCTTTCAAGGGTTTAGTGGTAACATTTCTACAGTCACATTACTCCACCCTCCTTAATTCTATTAAATACAGTAAGTTGATAATTTTTTACTACCAGAGAATAAATGTGGCTACTGGAATTCTAATATTTTATTGCATATAACTAACAATGGACACTTACGGACATTTAAAAGTCATCTCTAAAATGTATTTTTTACCATCTTTGTTTTAAAACTTAAAAAAATTTTTTTAACTTTTTATTTTGAGGAATATTTGAATTAGTACTACAAGTCCCTACTTATAATTTTAAATCAGTGATAAAGGTTTGATTTATAGTGTGTGATAGTTTATGCCACAGTCTGAAAATATGGTTTCCTTAAATAGTTTTGTGGGAAGAGGAGAGGGAGGATCCTGAGGCACAAGACAGGAAAAGTAGTTGATAGTGATCAGTACTAACAAGTACTTTGAAAAGTACCAGAAGATGTCTTGCTTCCATTCATGTAACAACTTCAGAAATAATGTTGCTGTGGCTCTGAACCTCAAGAAGCTTGAGGCAGATCTTAATTTTTGGGGAAGTGCCTTTTCAGCTGCCCATACTTCCATTTGACCCCCAATGGAGTTGATAAGTTACTCCATGACTCAGCTATGGAGTAACTTATCTGTAGCTCTGGGCCAGCCCCTAACAGCATTTTAAGTAGATTTTGGAAATAATTACTATTATTGTTTGTAATAATGTGGGAAACACCAAAGAACAGTATTTGGAAGAAGAATATCTAATTGTGTGTTCTGTTTGCATATATTTGAATACTTGGATATGATTTTGAAGTCCTTTACTAAAAACCTTAAATTTTGCTCAATTCTCTAGGTAATATTTAAGGTAACTTAAAATATATCATTTAACTTCCTTAAAAAATTTTTAAGAAATTCATGGTAGTTATGTAGACAAATAACTTGTAAGGGGGAGAATACATATGCATTAGCATGATATAGTAGAGAGAAGAGATGCATAAGTAATGAGGAGACCTGGGTGCTAATCTTACCTCTGCTGTTAAATAATTTTATAATACCTGGGTGAGTCAGTGAACCCATTTGGACATAAATTTTTCCTGTTGGTAAAATGAAAAAGTGGTTAGGTGAATGGAGGTCCCACCTAACTTTAAAATTCCACAGTTCCTCAGAGTACCAAGATTTTTGAAAATTCTACGAGCCCAACCTTAATAATAAGTTTTGCCTACCTCGTGCACCAGATGTTTTATGCATTCTTTACTTTTTTTTTTCAGGATTACTATAAAACAGGAATAATCCGTTGTCCTGATGGCATATCTATTCCTGAACTGAGAGAAGCATGTGACTATCTTTGTATCTCTTTTGAATATAGTACTATTAAATGCAGAGATCTCAGTAAGTATGATGTTTTTTGTGTGAGTGTTTGTAGAGCTAAAATATATTGGAATGAAATGCCTGAAATAATGCTGTTTACCTAGACTTCAAGTATTTGTTTAATTGAATTCTAGAACACTAATACCATGAAGATTATTATTATTTTTTTTTTTTTTGGTGGTGGTGAATTTTTTTTTTTTTTTTTTTTTTTTTTAAACTTTGGGTTTATTTATTTATTTATTTTTATGGCTGTGTTGGGTCTTCGTTTCTGTGTGAGGGCCTTCTCCAGTTGCGGCAAGTGGGGGCCATTCTTCATCGCGGTGCGCGGGCCTCTCACCATCGTGGCCTCTCCCGCTGCGGAGCACAGGCTCCAGACGCGCAGGCTCAGTAATTGTGGCTCACGGGCCCAGTTGCTCCGTGGCATGTGGGATCTTCCCAGACCAGGGCTCGAACCCGTATCCTCTGCATTGGCAGGCAGATTCTCAACCACTGCGCCACCAGGGAAGCCCACCATGAAGATTATTTGTGAAAGTCCACAGAAATCTTTGTAAGCTCTTGGTGTAATTTTCCAAAACTTTCTTTCAACTTTAATAATTTTTTTATTTATAGACTCTCCCAGATTTCCTCTTCAACTGTCTCCTCTATCATTTGTTGCCAGTCTTCATCTCCCAGCTTGGGAGCCCTGGCTTTGGCCAAGTGTGGTATTTGCCTTCACTCCTCAGATCACATCAACCAAAAATTTATAATTTTTTTGTACTTGCCATGTAATACAACATCCTAAGCTACTGTGAAAGATATAAATAATTCTCAAAAAGAGTATTTGTCATTAAAGACTTTAGATTGAATACCAAATACCTAGCCCGCATTTATACAAAGGTTTAAATGACTTTATCCAAGAACTTCAAACATAGTCTCAGAGCAGGGTCTAGACCTTTGGAAATCTTAACTCTGATTGATATTTTCCTGTCACTCCCTTCCTTAGCACCCCTCCCTTTCACTGTTACATCATGCCTAAGAAAAAAGGTGATTATACACAGAAAAGTCAAAATGTATATGAGAATTATCAAATGTTGACTTGCATATTAAGTGGTTGGAAAAGTTCAGAAGAAGGAGATGTCATTGTGGGCTAGTGGGATTGGGGAAGAGTTCAGAGGAGACAGGTAGTAAAGAGTGAATAGGAATGATTTAGCAAGAATGGAGTAGGAAGGTTACTCATTTGGCGATTACAGATGTAAGTGATAGACTTTGGAAATAACCTAGTTGGTGCAGAGACTATACTGGGACTGGAAGGAGATGGGAATAAATAGGGGGTCCAGATTATGGAAGGTCTTTAAACTAATATTCTTACATTTTATCCTATATAATGTGGGAAGCCATTTTAAAAGTTTGCTACCTGTGGTTATAGATATATGTTAGTCCCAGATATATGGTTATCTTTACTTCATTACCTAAACTCAACATTAGTTTAGCAGAGTGGGGTCATACCTTCTCAACATTGATGTGTTAGAAATTGTGAATGGGAAATTTTATTTAAATTTGTAAGGCAACTACTATATATTTAAATGTAGCTAACCTTCATGCTTAATTATGATCTAACTTCTTGAAAATGAGTGGCCTTATTAGGTCTGTTCCTAAGTACCGTTTTCTTTTTGCCAAATATTCTTTAAAGTCTCCATAGGGACAAAGGATTGGATGGTCCACCTTTGAGTCCATTTCTATATAAATGATATTTAAAAGTTTAAAGTCAAGTAGCTAGACAGCTGAAGCGTACAGCTGTAAACTTGAGCAAAGTTGTTTTTTCACATCTTAAAAAATGTTTTTTTGAAATCATGAGCATTAATTATTCTAATTTATAATTCTTTTTTTTTTAATTTATAATTCTTTGACTTCAAGTTTTGTGTTTCTTTATTCATGGGACCATTTTAATTTAACTTTATATGATTAAATGTTGCATTTTGGTGACTGTCAGATAAAAAAACACAAGAATTCCTTATAGATGAATGGATTTTAGTTCTGTAATCCTTTGGACATAGTTTACCTTGCCATCACTGTTGAGTATCATTTATTTGTTATGGAATTAAAGGTAAGAATATTTATGTGTAATAGAAAGAAAATATGTGTAATATGGTTTTTCTAGACTTTTGGCCTTTAAATAATACTTGTGTTTCTAGATTACTTGTAATATGTATTACTGGAAATTTAGAGATTCCCATAGACTTTATTGCAACAAAGCTATATAGAATTTGAAGAGATAGAAATGGTCTTGTAAAATATAAAAGGATACTGTAGGTGTAGACTTGAGTCCAAAAATGAATTTTTTCCTGCAAATATGTGCCTTTACTGAATATTATAATGGCACTTTACACTAGAATGTCTTTTTGTCTCTTACTTAAAATTATAAAAGTACTAAATGTATATTAAATAGAGCATCCTGGATTTCTTGGGCAAGTTACTTAAAACCTTGTTTCTTAGGTGCCTCGTCTTGAAAATGGGAGACAGTAATATTACTTACCTCACAGGGTTGTTGTGAAGATTAAATGGGTAGTGCTTGACACATAGTGTTAAATAAGGGTTTGCTTAAAAAAAAAAGTAGCAAAATTAGGAAATAAAGGTAAAGTAAAATAAAAAATATTAAAGGATCATATTGTACATGCTATTTTATATTTCCACATGAAAATATATTGTGAATAACTGTATTAGAAAATATGCTTTAATAGCAACTTGTTTAATGGTTTACATAGTTATCACTCATTTTCTGCATTTTTATTGAATACTCACTTTATACTAAATATTAGGTATGAAAAAAAAATATATTAGGTATGTAAAAAGCAACAAGAAAAGACAAGACCCCTGTCCTCATCATGCTTGCAGTATAGTGGGAAAAACAGATAAGTAAATTACATTGTGTTAGAGGAAGAATAGGGTACTAAATGAGCATGTAGGAGCTGTACCTAGCTCAGGTGTGCGGGCTTGAGGAAGCTTTCTGGAGGAGAGGGAAGAGGAAGCGTGTTTCAGGCAGAAGGAATGCTATGTTTAGCAGCAAGAAGATTAGTACAGTGAGGAACTGACTTGTTAATCTTCTGTCATAGAGCTTACCATATAGTGAAGGAACTTTGTGATAGGTTGGTAGCTCCCCAACTAGGCTATAATTTCTTCACTGTCCATATTCTCTTACCAGGTAAGCACTGTAATCCAGAAGAGGTTTTGAGAACCAGGGCTGGACTCACAAATGAAGGCCTGGGGCTAAGAGAAATGAAAATATAGTGTCCAGGGTGAAAGTGGTATGGAAAATGAAATTTAAAGTTTGCAAAAGGACCAGTTCAGAAGGCCCAGGAAGAAAGGCACCATCCACGTGGGAGATAGTGGGATTGTAAGCAAAGGTCAAAAAACTGAAGTTACATTTAGTTGGAGAAGGGAGATAAGAGGCAGAGACTACATTTGGAGTCACAGAAATATAGAGACACTGAAACGACAGAGACACTTGCATGTTTTCTCTCTGTCTCCTCTCTCTTTCCTCCCCCCCTCCCTCCTTCTCTCTCTCTCTCTCTCTCTCTCTCTCTCTCCCTCCCCGCCTCCCTCCCTCCCTCCCTCTCTCTCTCTCTCTCTCTCTCTCTCTTTCTCTCCCCCACCCCAGCCTTGCTCTATTTTTCAGTTTATAGCATTAAATCAGTTTGAATTTGAGGACAGGGACTATACCTTTTCAACTTTGTGTCCGTAGTGCCAGGCACATAGTAAGGACTCAAACATTTGTTGAAAGAATAAACTCTTTTATCCCTTCATGCATTGTTTAGGACACTGTTCCATTTATTGTCATCTTCTCTAGTATCATTAGTCTTTCCCTCTTTGTATAGAGTAATCCTCAGGCTCAAACATACTCAAATCTGACCTGTGTCTATTGTAGACATTCAAAAAATATATCATTTGAAAACTTTTGAGCTTTTCATTGATTCTTTGAAGTTAATTTTTTGCAAGAATTAATACGTTTATTATACTGACTCCTGCTCCAACTGCTATGTCTTTTCATTTATTCAGTTTTCTTTTATGTCTTCTTCTGCTATGGTCTTATTAAGTTTATTCTTTGGTATTTTGTATTTTTGTTACTGTTGTGTGTAGAATATGTTCAGATTTTCTAACTGCTAACATATGAGAAAATCATTGAATTTTGTATATGTGTGTTTAGCCACCTAACCAAACTCTGTTTTATTTCTAATAGTTTTTCAGTTGTTTCTTTTATATTCTTGGTAGATAATTGACCCTGTTGTAAGTAAAACTTTTTATATCTTTTTGTCCTACTGAATTGACTATAATATTTTGAACAACATTAAATTTAGTGGTAATTCTGGTACCCTTGTCTTTAAAGGCATTTCCTTTAGGTTTCACTGTCAAGTCACTCTTTCTTCATGACTCTTTCTTCAAGACTTTGGCTCTTCGACATCCGTCTTTTAGGTTTTCTGCTTATTTTTCTCTCACTTGCTCCCTGATCCTTCATACGTTGGATGTGGTCCTTCCCAACTGTTCTGTCTTCAGCTACCTTCTCTCTCACAGAATCTATACAATTAATCTAAGCGATGCCATTCATCACTGTGGCTTCAGATATTACATATACACTGTAGATTTCCAGCTGTTTTTTTTTTTTAATGTATTATTTATTTTTGGCTGCACTGGGTCTTTGTTGCTGCACGCAGGCTTTCTCTAGTTGTGGCAAGCGGGGGCTACTCTTCGTTGTGGTGCGTGAGCTTCTCGTTGTGGCTGGCTTCTCTTGTTGCAGAGCACAGGCTCTAGGCGCCTGGGCTTCAGTAGTTGTGGCTCGCAGGCTCTAGAGCTCAGGCTCAGTAGCTATGGCGCACGGGCTTAGTTGCTCTGCGGCATGTGGGATCTTCCCAGAGCAGGGCTTGAACCCGTGTCCCCTGCATTGGCAGGCGGATTCTTAACCACTGTGCCACCAGGGAAGTCCCTTCAGCTATTCATCTCTAATTCCTACCTACCAGTTACGTATTTCTAGTTTACTATTTAACTTGTATAATTTTTTTTCCTTCTTAATTAGGCTTTTAATGAGTTCCATGCATATCGTACATATACTGATGAACAAGACAGACATTGTCCCTGCATTTATGGAGTTTACAGTCTAGTGGGGAAGACAGGCATTCAACAAGTAATGAAAAGCTGTGAAAATGCAGAGAAGAAATGAGATGCTGTGACAAGTGTATGGTAAAGGGGCTCTGGAGGATCATTATCTGAGTCAGTGACATTAAAGCTGAGACCTAAGGGAATGGAAAAGAGAGTGAGAAGCTCTCCAGGCAGCAGAAATGGTATTTGCAGAGGCTCTCAAGTTGGAAGGAATATGACATGCTTAAGGCACTGAAAGAAGGGAAACGTGGCTACAGTGGAGGAGGTAGAGTGTGAGTGGTGAGATATAAGGCCAGAGAAGTAGGGAGAAAACAAAATTTATTAACTAAATAAATGTTTATTAACTGTACATTCTATACTAAGCACTGTGCTAAGTTCTGGGGATGCAGCAGGAACAAACCAGGCAAAACTTCCTGTTCTAATGGAACTTACACTCTTTTGGGGGAGACAGACAATAGACAAGGTAAACAGGTAACATATGAACAAATAACATGGTATGTTAGATAGTGATATGTGCTGAGGAGGGAGAAAAAAGTAAGGAAGGGACAAAGTAATATGAGAGGCCGTCATTGCAGAGGAAAATTGAAGTAAATTCCAAGCAGAGGTTAACAGTGAGAGCAAATGTTGAAGCAGTTTGCCCGGCATGTTTGAGAGCAGCAGAGGCTAGTATAGTTGGAGTGGAGTGAGTGAGGGTGTCAGTAGTAGGAGATGAGGTCCAGGGGAGCGAGGTCATGTAGGGCCTTTATCTTTTGGCTTATACTCTGAGTGAGATAAGCCATTGGAGGGTTTTGAACAGAGAAGTGATATGATCTGTAAGGCTGCCATGTTTTACCATTTCATGGGCGCACTGTTCACACAGAGTTCAATGTAGACTCATGCAGTGCTGTATTCCGGATCTGACATATGCTTTAAAAGAATCACTGTTGGCTATTGGGTTGGAAATGGACTGGAAGGGGAATTAAGATACACACAAAGAGGTAATTAGGAAGCTATTATCATAATTCAAATAAGAGATGATGGTGGCTTAAATCAGGGCGGAAGCAGTGAGAAGTGATCAAATTCTGGATATATTGGATGGTAGAGTTGTAAGGATTTGCTTGCTGATTGAATATGAGGTGGGAAAGAGAGAAAAGGACTTTACCTGGAAATGTGGAGTTGCCATTAATTGAGATGGGGGGAGACTTCATGGGAGCAGAAATTTAAAAGCTTGATTTCGGACATGTTAAGTTTGAAATACCTATTAGACCTTCAAGTAGAAATGCTGAGTAGGGCATTGGGTATACATGTCTAAAGAGAGAAGTGTGGGCTGTTTATATGCGGGAGTCATCACTATATGGATAGCATTTAAAGAAAAAAAATTTAAAGGACTGTGCACACTGATCTGTAACCTCCTTTTTCACATAACAGGCTTAAGGACCAAGTTGAGGATTTGGGACTTTTATTCTAAGGATAGTACAAGCCATAAAAGGTTTAAACTAGAGACACCTATTTAGATTTGTTTGGCTGCGGTGGGGGAAATGAATTACACAGGGGCAGAGGCAGCTGATGGGTTCTACGGTAGTTTGGGTTAGAGTTACTGATGACTTGGACTGCGGGGGGGGTGCAGTGGGGCTGGACTGTGTTTTGGTTGTAACTGTTGTTCTGTCACAGACCATTCCAAACTTAGTAGCATAAAGTGTGATTATTCTTATTTTGTGGGCCAAGAATTCAGACAAGGTACAGCAGAGATAGCTTATGTCTGCTTCACAATGTCTGTGGCCTCATCTTATGAAGAATTGAAAGGATGAGGTGACTGAAAAGGCTGAAGGCTTCTTCACTCACATGTCTGCACCTGAAGTGGGACAACTCAAAGGCTGGGTTCAGTGAAGACTGTCAGACAGAGTAGCTCCTCGTAACCTCTTCATGCGGCTTGGGCTTCTCCAGGCCTGGAGACTGGGTTCAGAGAGGAAGCATCTGTAGAGCAAGCATTCCCAAGACCAAGGCAGAACCACAAGTCATTTTCCCCTCACCTCTGCTGTGCTCCCCTGGTTACAAGCAAGTCAGTACAACCAGCCTAAATTGAAGGAGAGAGGAATTGGACTTCTCCTGCTGGGAGGAGATATCAGAGTCACATTGCAGAAAAGCATGTGGTATAAGAGATTTTGCAGCTGTCTTTGGAAAATAGCATCTTCCAGAGAGGAGATGACACAATTCAAGATGTATTTAAGAGGTGGACTTGTTAGGTCTTGGGGAATGAGTGAATTAAGAGATGAAAAAGGAATCAAATATTCATTCATTTATTCTACAAATATTTAAGAGCCTATTATATGACTAGCACTCTTCTGAGATGATTCTGAGAACTTGAGTGGATGGCGATGCCATTTACTGATTTGGAAAACACTGCAGAGAGAGAGAGACAGAAATGATTAAGTTCAATTTGGAGTATACTGAGTTTGAGGTGCCGGTGAGGGGGCATCCGAGTGGAGATTTTCAGGAGGCAGTTGAATATAATGCATCTAGAATATAGAAGGCAGAATTAGTAGAATAAATTTGAGAATTGTCAGCATAAGGTGAGAGAAAAACAGAACTTAGAACTTCCCTAAGAAGTAACAATACTTAATGACAGGCTGGAGGAGAAAACGTTGACAAAGGTGACTGAAGAAGAATAGCCAGAGAGGAGAAAGAAAACCCGGGATGGTGGTATCACATCTTAGGGATGAGAGTGTTTAAGGAGGGGTAGTCCCTGTAAGACATTCCATCCAGAGGTCAGATGAGATCATGATTACAAGTTGTTGATTGTCAGGCAGAAGACCTAGATGGACATTTCTTCAAAGAAGACATACAGATGGCCAGTGGGCACATGAAAAATGCTCAGCATTGCTAATTATTAGAGAAATGCAAATCAAAGCTAGAGGTACCACCTCACACCTGTCAGAATGGCCATCATTAAAAAGTCTACAAATAATAAATGCTGGAGAGGGTGTGGAGAAAAGGGAACCCTCTTACACTGTTGGTGGGAATGTAAATTGGTGCAGCCACTATGGAAAACAGTATGGAGGTTCCTTAAAAAACTGAAAATAGAGTTGCCATATGATCCAGCAATCCCACTCCTGGGCATATACCCAGACAAAACTAATTTGAAAAGTTACATGCACCCCTATGTTCATAGCAGCACTATTTACAATAGCCAAGACATGGAAACTACCTAAATGTTGTCTATCAACAGATGAATGGACAAAGAAGATGTGGTGTGCGTGTGTGTATGTGTGTGTGTGTGCGTGCGCGCACGCACACACACACACACACACACAGGAATATTACTCAGCCATAAAAAAGAATGAAATAATGCCCTTTGCAGCAATATGGATGGACCTAGAGATTATCATAGTAAGTGAAGTAAGTCAGAAAGAGAAAGACTAATACTGTATGATATCACTTATTTGTGGAATCTAAAATATGACACAAATGAACATATCTACAAAACAGAAACAGACTCACAGACATAGAGAACAGACTTGTGGTTGCCAAAGGAGAGGGGCATGGGGGAGGGAAGGATTGGGAGTTTGGAACTAGCAGATACAAACTATTATATATAGGATGGATAAACAAAAAGGTCCTACTGTATAACACAGGGAACTATATTCAATATCCTGTGATAAACTATAATGGAAAAGAATATGAAAAAGAATATATATATGTATAACTGAATCACTTTGCTGTATAGCAGAAATTAACACAACATTGTAAATCAACTATACTTCAGTAAAAGTTTTTTTAAAAGATGTTCATTGTCTTTAACAATCTGGAGGTCATTTGGAGACTATATGTCAAGGGCTCTTTTGAGTAGTGAATGTGGAAGTCAGATTGGAATTGGTTCAGAGGTTAGGGGAAAGAGAATGTGTTTATATATATATAGGAGTTTGACTATAAAGGGAATTTTAAAAATCATAATGGAAGTAGCCAGCCTAGAGAGAGACATGGCTAAATCATAATATTATAGTTAATTATTTAATCATTTATTATATTAATAGTTATTATATAATTAGACAACCTGTCGTAGGGGGAAAAAAAGCTCTAATTTGGGAGACTACAGATTTGAGTTTTAGTGTCTTCTCTTACACTCCCAGTAGTTCCTGAGATGATAGAGCCTTAGATAAGAGATAAGACATTGCCATTGAAATAGGAATAAAATAAAAATGATTAGGTCAGTGCAGGTGAGTTTGTGACTATGTATTTGGAAAGTTAAAGTTGTTCATTATGCCTGTACTTAAGAAGGATCAAGTGAAGTGCATCTTTCATTCCTCTCAATTCTAGGGTCACGTAAGCAATGTAATTCCTGTGTACCGTGCTATATTTTGCTTGACCTTTTACCATCCTTATCCCAAAGCCAGTTGACCCTTTTCATTTCACTCCTCTTCCTACACAGTAATATCAGTGTTGTTTGTAAATAATTTTCTGAGAAAGAAAATGTGGGAGATGGAATATGGGGGCTATTTTATTTCGTATGGATAATCTGAAAAAATATCCTTAGGATATACTTTAAGATATAACTGCATACATTGATTGATGGAAGACAAAATGATATAGTAAAAAATACCCTGGAGAGTAGATTTAATTCTGATTGTGCAAATTAGTTTTGTAACCTTAGGCAGATTGCTTCATGATGTGTAAAATGAAGGGGCTTGTGTTGGATGGCTTTAATTGGCCCTTCTTGCTGTAAGATTCTACAGTTCCATAAGAATTCTGCCTGGGCAAAGTTTTGTTGACTAAAGAATAACCACTATATTGTCTACAGGATCCCAAAGTAGATGCTGAACTACTCTGCTGTTTTGTTTGTTTGTTGTTTCTGCTCTTCTTTTACTTATCAGTCACCCCCAAAACGAAGATATTTTTGTGGCTTTTATTTCAGGTGCCCTAATGCATGAGTTATCAAATGATGGTGCTCGTAGACAGTTCGAATTTTACCTGGAAGAAATGATTCTGCCTCTCATGGTAGCTAGTGCCCAGAGTGGGGAACGCGAATGCCACATAGTGGTGCTTACAGACGATGATGTGGTTGATTGGGATGAAGAATATCCACCACAGATGGGAGAAGAATATTCACAAAGTAAGTCCTGTGGCATATTTTCTCTCTCTTAAATCATCACAGATTTTCTCTTTATCTTTTACAATATTGATCAAAGAACAGTTTTTATAAAGAAAGTATGTTGAACTCTTACTTACACCAGGAGTTGGCAAACTACAGCCTGTGGGCCAAATCCAGCCTTTTGCCTGTTTTTATAAACAAAGTTATATGTATTGTCTGTGGCTGCTTATGCGCTACAATGGCAGAGTGGAGTAGTTGGAATGAAGACCGCATGGCTAGCAAAGCCCAAAGTGTTTACTATCTGGCCCTTTACAGAAAAAGTGTACCCGCCCGTGTCATGCACAGAAATGGTTTGCTTTTTGTTGAGTATCTGGATCTTAATGGTTTTTTCTTTGCATTTAGAAGCATCCAAGAGAAGTAGATCCTGGAATAGTAGATAATAAAAAACAAGTGTTTTTTTTTTTTAGATGAATTTCTATTTGTATATAAAAATGAGAAGCTTCAACTCAGTGATTGCAAAGATGACTTTAAGTTCTAAGACATTCCTTTTTTAATATCATAAGTGTTCCTGGAGGATACAGTGACCCTTCCGAAAGCCTTGCGGAACTTTAGGTATTTCTGACCAAAACAGCACATCTTGAGCAGCAGTGACTAACTTTTTTCTTACTGTGCTTCCAAACTTTTTCTGATTAGAACCTTTTGATTTTTTTTTTTCTGTTAGAAAATTTATCTCATATTGGTTTTGTTTTGTTTTTATGGTGAACCCAATCTTGTATTTTTGAACAGCTTCATAGGTTGAGAAAAAGAGTTAAAAGAATGATTCGAGGAGCTAGGTAAAATAGCCCAACATCTTGTTCTGTCCTCCAGTCTCTGTTGACTCGGTAAGGATTAGGGTTTAAGTAAAAAGTACAGGATTATAGAAAGTAGTGGAGCCCTTTAAGCTCTGATTTTTCCATTTTACTTACCCTTTTCTAAAAATAAAACAAAGCAGACTAAGTGGTATTCTTTAATTCTAAAGATTTTCATTAGATTAAGTTATCGTAGCGCTTTTCAGAATTTACATTGAGACATTTCCTTTGCATGATACACTTTGAACGACTATTCTGACTCTTCTGTGGACAGTTAGAATAATAAAATGTTACTATTTCCTCATTCCTAGGCTCTTTGCTGACAATGGTTTTCTATAATAATATGTGGAATAAAAAGTTGAACAAAGCACAGGAAAAATAAAAAGTACCAAAAATCAGAAGAAATACACTAAATCATTTTCTGTGTAGAAAAAGGAATGAACAAACTTTTACTTTTCAAAAAGTTTGACTCCAAGAGAGTAGAGCCAGCTGTAGAGCACAGAAATGACATTATAGTGATACAGAAATAATAATAGACCTGGCTTTTCCTTTTTAGTTATTGAGCTTTTCATTTCAATGTTTTTTGGTTTGTTTTTTGTTTCTTACCTTAAACATTGAAGCTTAAAAGGACTGGAAACATTTTTACTCAATTTGTCTAAATATGTTTCATTTTGTGCCAAGATGTTCCAAGGTGAAGAAGATACATTTGAAGAGACAGAGATGAGATAGTCTCTTCAGCCTGATTTTCCTAAATGTGACATTATAACACCACCCATTCTGAGATGTCAAAAAATCTTTATCTTAAAATAATATCAGTAGTCTTAAGGATGTAGTAATAATCACAAATTTACCCCATGAGTAGCTTCTGTATACGTTTTTTCCTTTTATTGGCTCTTAAACCAGCATGTTTGGTTTGTGAGTGTGTTTTTCTTTTTTTGCAAAAACCTTTGCAGTTCACCTTTTAAGGGAGATAACTCCACCTGAAAGAGAGAAGGCGAGGAAGGTCCATCAGTCTAACTCCCTGAAGTGCCCAGCACATTTGGAAGACTCAACATGTTGTCAGTGGAATGTCTGTCCTTTGCAAAGCCAGTTTGCTCTAAACAGACTAACCTAGGCAGAACATGCTCGAATCTGCCATTTTTAACATCAATATTAAATGGGACTGTTCGCCTGAATGGAAAACAGTTTGTGGGGTGGGTCTTTGTTTTGGGGGAGTTATTAATAGTTGCTCAATCCATGAAATGCAAGATGTATCCATTTTGTACTTTCTGACAAGGCAGTTTTTTCCCTTCCAGATGAGGCCTTGTAGGCATCATAGCAAAGTCCTTTACTTTGCCTGCTTGATAATCATGTGATATTGATACCTTTTTTTGGTTCTCTTTATTTGAAGAAATTGGGGCAGATCCCATTCCAATAAGTTTGTATATGATATATCTTTCAGAAGGAGATTCTTCCTATGGATTGGGTTATCTTATTGGTTATTAAAGCTTTTCTTGTTTCAACTTATGTAGACATTTGCTTATGTATTAACTGTACTGAATTGTCCTGTCATGTTGGCTAGTCATCCTTTGGCATCACTGCATCCATTATTTGGGCTTTTAGGGTTGTCAGGCCCCTTTGATGATCAAGATAAACTTGAGTCATCTCCAAGTACTTTGATTTTAATAAGAAAATATTTTTGTGTCTTTGTTTCCAGTTATTTATAGCACAAAATTATATAGATTTTTCAAGTACATTGAAAACAGAGATGTGGCCAAATCAGTTTTGAAGGAGAGGGGTCTTAAGAAGATTAGATTGGGAATAGAAGGTAAGACATTTTCACTATTTTCTATTAAGTTTCTTTTGAAAAAAGCAAGGTTAAACAACTGGATCCCATTGGGAATATAGTTTGAATATTTTGAGAAAAATTCAGACAAATGATTACTGAATGCTCATGCAGTAGACATACAAAAAACAAAAATCAGCTTCCTTTATCTGAGATGATAAATAGAAGGCCATTAGAAATTATTATTCATTCCATAAGATTCCCTAGCAATATAGAGATATGAATTTGTCTTTTCTGCCATCACCCGACTTAATGCATTTTTGGCTAAGCCCATGTAGTGTGTTTGGCACGCATGTGTGTGTATTCCCATAAGACAGACAGGACTCTTTGCCTAGTAGTGATCGTGATCAAAGCTCAACAGAATTAAAATCTAGTACTTTCTGAAAATTCATATAAAAACAGTGCTAGTAGCTTACTAGTGTCTTAAAGTATAATAGCTTATTTTCAAATTAAATTGAATTGCAAATGTACTTCATCTTACTTAAATGCATACTTTTTAGATTGCTTTTTACTTTATGATTTAAATGAATTTTTGTCAGATGCTTCTTTTATTTTAAAGGGTCCTTACTAAAAACAAAACATCTTCCTTGGCATACCCTAGTAAAGGGTGAAGACTGCTTGTGTTCAGAGTCTGTGATTTAACAGCTGTATGACCTTGGCCAAGGCACTTTACTTCTCTTTGCCTTCGTTTCCTCATCTAAAATGGGAGCATTAATAAGTACTTTATAGGGTTATTGTGAGGACAGAATGAGTTAAAATAGGGCCTAGCACATAGTAATTTCTGTGTTTGTGATGGTGATAACGAAGATTGGGGTGTTCGGATCAATGACCAGATAAGCTGTTGGAGATCACAGTAATGGGCTGCTGAGACATATAGGGAAGAATGGGAAGGGGAGGAAACTTTGGGCTTAAAAAAGAGGACACATTAGCTTCACCAGTATGTCCCCTCTTCTGTCATTTTGCAAACGATGGGATTTCGCTGTTTCCTTTCAAAGCTAAAGAGAAGGTAACTGGAGGGAGCTACTTGAGATGAGCAGGCAGGGAAGCAGTTATTTGATCTGAAGCCTGATGACAAGTGGGTTGGAGCTAGATTGTAGGAAAAAAAAGCCTTATATACTGTGCTGAGGAGTATGGACCTTCCTCTTTAAGCATGAGGGCATCATTGGTAGTTTTAAAGCAAGGATGTAATATGATTACACCTGTGTTAGAGTGGTGATTCTGTGTGGAGGACAGAGTGGAATACAATGAGATGGGGATTTTAAAGACTTTTAATAGTCCAAAAGCAATCAAGGACAAGGGAATAATAGAGGTAGAAACCTTTCTGATCTCTACTGCTGCCCTTCAGCTGGTAATTGAGTGGAAGTGTGAAACGAAGAAGACATTCTACAGAAGGTCCTTAGAAGATATTTAGTCCTTTGCCCCTGTTCCCCCCTCACCTCAACCCCATACACACTCCACATGCGGCTAAATATACTAGCTACCAATGATGCCTACATAACATCCTCCTATGCAAGAATCCTTAACTGAGTCCCTACTATGTGAGGCCTTTGTATTTTTTTCTGATTCTAACTCTGGTCTAACTGTGGCCTGTGGGCCAAATCCAGCCCATTACCTGTTTTTTATAAATCAAGTTTTATTGGAACATAGACATGCTCATTAATTTATGTATTGTCTGTGGCTGATTTCACTTTACAGTGGCATAGTTGAGTGGGTGTGATAGAGACCATATGGCCTACAAGCCTGAAATATTTACCATCTGGCCCTTTACAGAAAATGTTTGCCAGTACTTGGTCTGAACTTAGCAATTCATGCTAGTGGGAAGGAGAGAAGGAACTTTTGATAGCATCTAAGGAAAGTATGTCTTTAGAGAAATTGCCTTACTAGTAAATGACTGAAATTTTTCCAAAACCAGGATGGTTGTTACTCTTCAGTGATTATGATCTAAGAGGAGGAAGATATAATTAATTAGGGAAAGCTGTGTCGACTGAAAAAAATGCACAACCTAAATGTTCAGAATTATGTTTTATTCGGTGGCCTTACTGAGGACTATAGCCTGGGATACAGCCTCTCAGACAGCTCTGAGAAACTGTTCCAAAGAGGTAAGGGAGGAGCCAGGATATATAGGAGTTTTTGCTGGAAAAAAAAAAAAAAATGAAAAGATTACTGCTAATCACAAAAAACAGACATCTCAAGTTAATGATCTTAGCGCCTCTCTCTGTTTGGGGAGATGCAGGAGTCTGGGCTTGTTGCAATTATTCCTTTGATACGCGTCTTAAGTGTCTAGGGCCAGTATCCTGTCTCCTCCATCCTGAATCCCCTCAGGAGCACCCTTGGGTGGGGGTGGCTGCAGCGGCTGATGGCTTGGTGGCCGCAACATCCTTGTTCACTGACATGTCAGGCAACGTTTTTTTTTGTCCACAGCTGCTTTGGCCATTGGCAGTTTGTCCATTGGCAATCTGAATGAACTGCCTGGTTGTTGAGAGCAGTAGCATTTAAATGATAGAGGGGTTAAAATATTGGCTTTGCTGACCTAGGTGCAGAAGTACCTGGAATTAGCGAAGCTGGTGCTCTACGGCTCCTTGTCACTTAACAGTAAAAAAGAAAGAAAAAACCCAGAAAAATATGAAGATGAGATTTAGGTTTAAAGAAAGTAGAAGGCTAATATTGCAGTAAATTGCAGGCCTTGAGGCCAGATAATCCTGCGAAGGGGAAGGGTTCAGGGATATTAAGGATATACAACTAGAGCCCATGATGCACTAGATTACGTACCATTGTATTAGGGACCCAGCCCCTCCATGCTTTCCGAATGTTATTCTGGTAGTTGGTGGATGGTGGGAGGTTTTGTGAATTACATCAGTAGGATTTCAGTTTCTTGCTGTTGAACTAATGACCAAGGGGATAGAATATTGAATTCCCTTCTTTGTTCAAGAACTACAGTAACTGTCTTTAGGTTAAATTGGGTGAGGAATGTGGGGACCCATGTGGGTGTGCATACATGTGTGCGTGCGTATCCTCAGGTTTTAAAACCTCTCTCTCCTTCAGGTTATCCAACCTACAAAGAAAAAGTAAAGAAAAGGCCTGGGGGCCGCCCAGAAGTGATTTACAACTATGTCCAAAGACCCTTTATTCGAATGTCTTGGGAGAAGGAAGAAGGAAAGAGTCGGCATGTAGACTTCCAGTGTGTAAAGAGTAAATCTATCACCAACCTTGCAGCAGCTGCAGCTGACATTCCCCAGGACCAGCTGGTAGTCATGCACCCAACTCCTCAAGTGGATGAGCTGGATATTCTCCCTATCCATCCCCCTTCTAGCAACCATGACCTCGATCCTGACGCACAGAATCCGATGCTGTGATGGTGACGTTGCTTGAAACCATAGCATGCTACTCTTCACAATGACGCTGCACTCGCCTCATCCTGCAGTGCAAGGCCACTCTCTGCACTGTGAGATGCACAGAACAGTGTTTAGGGTATTGCAGTGTAGACTTTTTTAAAGACCAAAGGTAGCTGAATGGTTTTTTAAATGAGTACAACTCTAGCATCTTGAGGTTCCAGTTATATAAATGTATTTGTTTACCGGTAGGTTTGTGAAATTGGTTCTTGGTATGGGGGGACAGTCCTTTTTCACACATCTAGATCTTTTCAGAAGTGGCAGAAATTGGCAGCTGGGGTACTTTCAGTCTAGGTTGATATTCATCACACCCCAGATAAAATGTAGAATATTATATAGTTGCACTTTATATATGGTGGTCAAGTGGAACTGTTCAAGCCATTTTTATAGTTGTGATGCACAATATAATTTAAATAAGTGCTTCTATCAAAGTATTCCTTCAGTGAAATGTGTATAGTTTGCTGCCCATGATGAGCAAAAAATGAGTATCATTGGGCTTATTTGAATGATTAGGATGAGATTCAATGTCCGTATTCTTATCAGTTATCTTCAGTGCCGTTTTCATCCTTTTCAAGTGAGTCACATGCAGGGAGTGTGAACGTCAGGTGGTTTATTATCCAGTCTGCCTTACCCTTAATCTGTCCAGATATTTATTTACTAACGATTTTTTTTTGAGTTATGGTATAGGAAGATGAAGTGTTTGCTCTTCATTTACTAAATGATTGTAAACTCGTTTTTCATCAAAATAAAATTCCATTGTTTTAATGTTTCTGATCTTTATAACCACCTTGACCAGACTTTCCATCTCATAATTAGCAGATATCCTGTCTTGGTGTCAGTATAACTAGAAACCAGGTAGCTGAAGGAACTCCAGTTTGGTATATGTGTGATGAGGCACTTTTATTCCCCACTAATTATAAAATAAACTATAAATCCAAAACATTGAAAAGGGAATATTTTCATTTTCTAGCCCAACCTGATATGAAGGATGAAATACTTTTACTAGGTCCTACAGTAACCTTAAGTTTCAGAGCCAAATTCTGACACCAGTTCAGTGTTTTCTCCATTATACTGTGATGTTCTGCCTAGCAAATTGTTCACGAAAATGTTTTTGGTTTATGTTTTGTTTTTTTAATATTCTGTGGCCCAATTCACGAAGACATCAGAAGTATTTAGGTGCTTTGGGTCCAGGGTCACTTACTTACTGTTTGAAGCCATACAGCTGTGAGTAGTAGAGGCGTTGTTGTAGAGAAGCCAGTCTCTTCTATCTAATCAATCATCGTGATTTTGTAATTCCAGAGGATTTGCAGTTTGTGTTTAAGCAGTAACATCTTTCTTTGTTTTCACAGAAACTAAAATTACAGTATAGCGAAAATACAGTACAGCTAAACTAGTAACACAGGGAAATTATGTATGCCCTAGAATTGTTATGAAGGCCAGAAGAGCACTATAAATGCTTTTGGTGTGGCTCGTCCTTAAACACCCACCATGGAAAATCGATGATCCAGCCCTGTGGCATTTTTTTCCCTGTAGGATTTTTCTTTCTAATTATTTGAAATGTGAACAATATTTATAGAACAAGGGAAACATTTATTAAAAATATTTAACTAATACATTATACTTTAACCCATATTTATAGTAAAGGATTCTTTCTTACAAGGAAGAATAAACGGTTTTATGATACAATTAGTATAAGAAATATCCACATGGGGAACTTCTTTGTAGTGTAAAAACACCATACATCTGAAATGACCATCTGCATATAAAAGCTACCAATGATGCTTCTGTGCACAATGATTAAAAAATTCAACACAAACAGAATCCAAAATATACAATTAATGCAAGCTATCCACAGCTAGCCCAATAATCAATGATGAGGAAACACTGGAGCAGGCTTAGTTCCACTTTGTCTGAAGTTACACATAGTAAGATTGACTTGTATCAATGGCTCTGAGATGGCTTTTATGAAGACAGTACATAAAAGCTGTTCTCTCCTCTCCTTATCCAGTAAGCTTCACAGACTGTATAACTCCATCAGTAATGCACTTTGATACTGTAGCTGTCGCCAAAGCAACATGTAGTGTTTGTTTACAGCGGCCATGGCAAGTCGCTAAAGTCAACAGGACCACCGAGCCCAGCATCTGCTTCCAAGAGGCTCATTATGACAGCCATTGCTGCTTCATCATTACTGGGACTGCTTGAGCCTTGATCGTTGTCTATCATATCTATGCCTATGTGAGGGTTCTCACCTGTGCAAAGAGATAAAGACTGGTCAGTGATAATACCAAAGCATGTTTAACTTTAGTAAGCGGTTCCTAAGCACACTTTTAATAAGAACGTTATACTTAACAGTAGGGTGAGAAGGATGAGAGAGGCTGCTTTTTGGGGGTGTGTTGCCATATATATTTTTTTTTTTTTAACATCATTGGTGTTTTTCAGAGGGAAGACCCAGCTTTTTAAGAAGTACTTAAAATTCAATGAAGAGTATCAAGTATGAGTTGACCTCATTTTAATATTCTGATATAACCAGTTATAAGGAGGGAATTACTACAGAAGGAAAAAAATAGGAAGATAGAGATTAGGGAAAAAAAGATCTAGAAAGCTAAGTAGAGAAAAAGATGGGTGGGGTGGGAGAAGCAAACTCTTCATTGGCGTAATGACTTTTAATACCCTCTGAAGTGCTTCCTGATGACCCTTTTAGGCTTTATCTGAACCTGCATCGGCTCTCCCTCCGAAGAGATTATGTTCCGCACATTGGGAGAAAGCCTGTGTCCAGGCCGCTGTAGCCTCCTCTTGAGTTCCAGGGACAAACCTGGACCCCAGCGAGAACCCAACCATTAAACTCAACTTTGAAGTAAAGATTTAAACAAATTTTAAACCTTTACTTTATTCTTATCAAGTTTACCTAGAACTGGTTTGTTTTTCCAGTTCAGTTCTTAAAACTGACTTTATGCCACATGTTTTTTTGCAAGCTCTTTGCATTGGAAATGAATAAATAATGCTACTTACCAAGAATAGAGGAGCTATCAGAATATGGATAACCTGGGTTCTCCTGAGCCTGCCCTGGTAGTAGGCCACTGGAAGGAATGTCTGGAGTCCCTCCATTTAAAATCTGCAAACAAAAGTGAAGTTTTCACATCATCAGCAGTTTCAATCAGTATTTTATGCAGTGTCACCAAGAAGATGAAGCATGTTGAAAAGAGGAAGGTGGGGAGAAAAAGCTTCAAATGGCTTCAGTTTCTTATCGGATGATTTCACATCAGAGACTCTTAGGAATGGTCACAGTAAGGAAAAATCCTCTCCCCCAAACTATTCTCTTTATTGGATTCAGCCCACACAGGCAATTTAAAGGCTGAATAAAATCCTTAGAGCGTTCACATGTTTCTTTAAGGCCAAGGACTAAACATCAGTGAGCCCAGCTGGGCAGGTCCCCTGTAAGGGAGGAAAACTTATAGCAACAGATGTTGCTGAAGAAATAAAGGGCTGTTACACTGTGAAGAGACTCAGCTCTGAGGAGTCGCAAATGAACAGCAAAACACTAGAATAAATCATCACTAGTTATACCACAGGTGCCATTAGTAACCACTGGTTTAAGTTCTTAAGAGAGGTTACTGAGAAGTATTATTACCACTCCTCAGTAGCAGAACTGTCTCCCCCAACTCCCCCCCCCCCGCCCCCCCCCCCATGACTGAGTCTCATAGAAAAGCACCTTTTGAGAAGTATTTGGATGTAGGTGAGGAAACAGTTTGGTAGCAGCTGGGATTTCAGGCCCTGCCAGTAGATGGCATTACAACCTTATCTCCGCAATTCAACTTTTTGAAGAGACTCTCAAAAAGACTTTACACTCTAAAAATTATTGAGGACTCCAAAGAACTTTTGTTTATACATTTATCAATATTTACTATATGTGAAGTTAAAGCTAATACATTAAAAAGTATAATAAAACTATTACACATTAACATGAATAGCATTTTAATGAAAAAACTATTTTCAAAAATAACGAAAAGTTAGAAGTGTCATTTTACATTTTTTGCAAATCGAATATCTGGCTTAAGAGAATTTAACTGGATTCTCATTTGCTTCTCCATTCAGTCTGTTTAGGTATGTTGTTTGAAATACATATCTGAAGGAAATCTGGCCTCATAGATAGGCAGTTGGAAAAGGGAGGTGTATTTTAATAGCCTTTTCAAATAATCGTGGTATTCTTTCTTTGATATTACATCAAAACTCAGCAAGTGGAAGTTTCTTAAAGATTAGTTGCAATGTGGAGTTTGAAACCATATCAATGAAATTTTGATACTCTGTTATGTTGAAATCCATTGGTATATCTTGGAAATTAGGATGGATCTTTTTTACCTTTGCATGATTTTGAAATATCTTACATCAGTCATTTGGAAAATACTGGTTCACTGAGTTACACAGATCTTCCAAATGTTGACACACTTCATTGTACAACATTAAAACATCACCATTGTTAATATTACCTATATCAGAAATATCTTTAAGTTTTGGGAAGCAGTCAAGCTCAAAGTAGCAGATACAAGTTTTCCCCAAAATTCTAATTTTTGCTTGAAAGCTAAAATTTTATCACTGTCAGTTGTTTTCTTTGAAGTCGCAGGTTCATTCATTTTCAAGAAAATGTACACTAAATACCCAAGTCTGAAAAATCATAGTTTGCGACAGTAAAAATGGTTTCCTATGAAAAAGGTGATTGGGTTCGGTTTATAACTTAAATAGTCGCACAAGTGCTTTTCCTTGAGACAACCATCATACTTTGTGTGCAGCACAAGTGCTTTATGCACACTTCCCATTTTGTAACAGTTTTAAAAGATTTACTCAAGGATTTTATAAAATTATTTTACTGCTTTATTAAGGACATTCTTAAATGAAGCTGGCTTTTAAATTTATTATTGTGAGTATACGGTAGTGACATACAGTGACTGTCAGTACAGTTTGGTGCCACAGGCTTGATTTTTGTAAAAGCACCAGCAGTCTTACCCAACATTGCTTTTTCACTATCAGTTCACATATCAACACAGTGAGAAAAAACTGTTTAGCATTATTATGAAAATACTTTTGACCATGCAGACCCCTGAAAAGATGCCCCCTCCCTAACCCCACCAAAAGACAACAGATGACGTTTAGGGAACTGCTGCTTTATGTCACCCTGCCTTGGAACCTCTGGATGTCCAGACTCTCCTGGAACCTATGAGGCTCACTAAGCCTCCTCTTTTTATTGTATTTAGCTTGACCCTAATTAAAACAACTGGCAGGCTAAATGGCTCATTTTCAGACCTGCCAATTTTGAAAGTGACTTGGGAAGGGTTGGAAGCCTGGGGCCACCTTTACTTTTGTGGCTTTGGTACACTATTTAATGCTGTCATTTTTAACTCCATCTTGTTTAGATGCCTTTCTTATAAGGTCCTGCTGCTGATGACTCAGGATACATTCAGAATTTCTTCTCAGACCCACTTTTATAAGCCCAAAGAAAAGGAAACATTTTCCAAAAATGCCTCAAAAATACTTGGGGCTTTGTGATGCAGAGTATACTTTTAGATCTCTGGCATTTGTTGGTGTGAAAAGAATCAGAAGTCAAGAGACCTGAATTTAGTTTGAGGCCATACTTATTAAATTCTGGGCTAGTCATGTAACATTTGGTAGCCTGGATTTTGTCACCTATGAGGTTGTGAGGATAAGATGAGAGATTGTATATGAAAGTTCCCTGAGTAATATTTAAGCACTGAACTGGAGTGATGACCTTCCAAAATAGAGTAGTGGGATTCTTGGTAATACCAGGAAATCAAATGCCTAAAAGTTGAATTGAGACACAAAGAAGAGGATACCATGCTAAGGAGACGGTGGCTCCAGTAGGAAGGAAGGACCTAGCGGTGTAACAGAACAGAGCTAAGAGCTCAGCCTGTGAGCAGGGGGGAGGGGTGTGCCCAGCCCAGACTTCATCTGTCAGTACTATCTTCTGAGTCATTACCAAAGGCCAGCCACTTTCACATATATACTTTCATAATAGGACTTCATGTGCAAAGATGCTGGCTGCCCTAACCTATATTAGCTGCATTATAGAGAAATCTAAGGCTTAAAAAATTGTATAGGGCCACATAGCCAGCACATGGCAAGGCTAGGCTTCAAACCCAGGTCTGTCTTCCAACTGTGCTCTTACCCGTTAATTTATTGGCTTTCAAACCTTTTTGGGGGAAGTAAAACCTTTTTTCAAATCAACACTTTTACAGAAGATTCATGTATCAGAAGTAAAGCTGCCCTGGAAGAAGCAGGAGTCTTCCTGCCTTGTCTTCCTCATCACCTGCCCCTCGCCCCAATCCTACCTGGCAGCACCACAGCTCCTGGTAACCTGAGTCTCTGAGGAGCCCAGTTTTGAAGACCCATGTCCTGCTTTTGATACAGTTTGTGCCCTATGTAAATTACTAATATTCTTTCTCTGTGTACATGTCTTGGGAGATAGGGGAAGGAAGACTTTATGTCTCAAGATGCTGGCCTTTGCAGCATCCTAACCTATGTTAACATCAGATACTATAAATAGATTTACGATTTACAGTTAACATTGGCCTAAGCTTGTAAATTCTCTCATCAGCACTAAAGATGAAAACAGGTTATTGGTTTCTAAGACTATTTATAATATAGTCTTCTGGCCAGTTCTTCATGAGGGCTGGCGACTGATAAACTACTTGTACTCAATGCTGTCCCATCATAGGAAACCCAAGCAGATCCCTAAGTATTCTGCAACTGCAAAGGCATGACTTGCCTTCCAAAGGACTGCTGGTGGTATCACTGTTTCCAGGACCTGCACTAGACACTAACGATATTTTCTCCCTTGAAAACTCCCGGCAGAGAACTAGATAGTTTTAGGTACTCACTAACCCTTCCCTCACGGGAGCTCTTGAATTCCTCCCTCTATACAATGGACTGATAGCTCCCCAATCCTTAGAAAGATCTCTCTCTGCCTTCCCCCACTCACATGGGATAAACCCTCCAACAATGTCAGCAAGGCTCCCTGGCTCCACTGGTACGCTCTGTGCCTCCCCTAACACAGACGCAGTTACTTCAAGGAGGAGAAAAGGGCCCTACTGCTTTCAGCAGCCACAATTATATACTCCCGCTTCCAGTATTTCAGAACTTGGGCAAGAGCTCTCTGGATGAAGAAGGGCCTTAGTCTAAAAGTCATCAGCCCTACCTTCTTGCCTCCTGGAGAAGAGGCATCAGGGGGAGGTGTACTTGTGATGTTCAATGGGCTGGAGCCACAGCTGGAAGGCGATGACCCTCTTATCCTGTCAGAGAAAAGAGGAGTTAGTTACATTGCCTTTCCTTTTTTCAGTGGAGTGTGTGTGTTTTGTTGAGGGATGGGGGTGAGAAGGAGGATGAAGATCTAGAATAGGGATTGGCAAACTTTCTGTAAAGGGCTAGAGAGTGATTATTTTAGGCTCTGTAGGCCATATGGTCTCTGTCACAACTACTGAACTCTGCCGCTGTAGCTTGAAAGCAGCCATAGATGATATGCAAGTGAATGGATATAGCTGTGTTCCAATAAAACTTTATTTATAGGTGATAAGCTGGATTTATCCCATAGGCACCTGATCTAGAACACAGATCCTGGAGGCAAGCTTCTCACTGACAAAGCCCTTGGATTAGGGTTTGGATTTCAGGTTTGTGAATTTCAAGTAGCTGGACAGCTTCATTTGCTCACAAAATCCAGATCTCAGAGTTGGTGGCATTCTATCTCTGATACAGTGAACTAGAATCCACCGCAAATGACTTATTCTCTACCCTACAAACACTGCTTAGCTAGCGACTACTCAGGAAATGGAGGGTGCTGGGGTGGTTTCAGCCCCACCTAGAAAGTGGCCTTGCAGTAGTCGTCATTGTCATCTTCTAAGGCAACAGGTGATGAAAAATGGGTCCAAGCCCTCCTCAGCTAGCTTCTCAGCATAGTAGGTTTACAGAGGAAAAGACTTAGAGCTGTAAATCCACATAAACTCTTGTCAAGCTGAAGGACCTCAGCAAAGGAAGCCATGACCTGGCACCACAGCTAGAGTTTAGGGAAACTTGAATGGCAGCTGTGTGACCACCAGGCTCTTAGCACCTACATGGATGATTGCAGCTTCTGGGTCTCCCAGGGACCCCTCCACTGCCCAGCAGTCTTGGCTCTTGGCCTGTACTGCCTAATTCTGTAATTTGTGAGTAAACAAGCTGTCTCTCTCTCTCTCTCTCCCCTGGATCATAATCTTCTGAAAGGCGGGATACAACTATATACCAGGTGTTCTTCACCCACACAGATGACTACTAATTGCTTACTGAACAATTGTTGAATGTCTCCCACTTTTCCCTACCTACATCAATGGAACCACTGTTTCCCCAGCTTCCCTATCTTAGAATTGCCTTTTCGTAGTTACTTATTTCATTTTCAATATCTAGTCCTTAAATTACTGATTTCTCTTTTGGACACTACTATCACTGTAAGGTGGGCCTCATTCCTGGGTTGTGAAGCATGCTTACCTTCATCTCTTCCTATTCCAATCCGACTTCCACAATGCTTATTTTTTGTTTTTGTTTTTTGGGGTTTTTTTTTTTTGGCTGTGCCCCGCGGCATGTGGCATCTTAGTTCCCCAACCAGCGATCGAACCCACACTCCCTGCACTGGAAGCGCAGAGTCGTCACCACTGGACCGCCAGGGAAGTTCCCAACCTCCACGATGCGCATTAACACACCACTTTGAACACCTGCTCAGCATCCTACAATGCACAGGGTCTTCCAATTTTCGTCCAGTCTCGACTGTTCAACATCATTTCTTAGAATTCTTAGCAATCTCCCATCACAGCTCTGTGGTTCCTTTCTACAAAGAGGCTGCGAGGTAGATGGCCTGCTTTTTGTGTCCTGAATACCCCATCTCACGCCCATTCCAGCGTGTGCCTGTCTTTTAGAACACCCACATTCATCACAAAACCCAGCTAAGGCCAAGTTCAAACCCGTCCTCCCTTGCTTGCTTCAGCCCATGCACTCCCCCTTTTTTCTTTTATCATAAAGAAAATAGGCTTCGCAAAGATCTTAAGACCTTTGCATTCAAGGACTGTTTTATACTGTCCTTGGATGGTCTCGAGCAAGGCACAGGGTACGCCGGGACTGATCAGCACCAGACTACCAGTGCACACTGCACCCACACCTCCTTCCTGAGGTAGGTTCAAACAGCCACATCC
This sequence comes from Balaenoptera borealis, assembly GCF_965194805.1. Taxonomy (NCBI): domain Eukaryota; kingdom Metazoa; phylum Chordata; class Mammalia; order Artiodactyla; family Balaenopteridae; genus Balaenoptera; species Balaenoptera borealis. The sequence continues at coordinate 43,395,474 of NC_138868.1, forward strand.
GTCATTCCTGAAGGGCTGGAACAGGGCTGTGCTCTTCTGGAATCCCACTGGGATAAGAGCCCCCCTGTGGCCAATTAGAAAACAAGGTCGGCCTCCAGTTCTCCTGAGAGAATCAAGCCAGTGGCAGCAGGGATCCTATGATTATGTTCCATTAAGTTTGTACGCCTAAGGACCTGGTTACCACCCTCTCTATCGCCCAAATTCAAATGGACTTAGAATTACTGCTTCCCTCTCAATGACTGTTCTTAAAGACTTAGATTTAATTAACAGTTTTTGAACACTCACTACATGTCAGTTCTTGGAACTTTCCTGAGTTCTCTCACAATCCTAGGGCAATTTCGGGGAGATAGATATTGCCTCCCTTTTACGGCTTAAGTCAACAGAGTGCAAGAAGTTACATGAATCTCCTAAGCAGAGGCCTAGGACTCAACCCAGATAAACTGCTTCAGAGCTTCTTCTCTTTCATATGGAAAAGAAGTTCCGCCCAAGGGAGCTTCTATTACTAGCTGATTTGTTTGGTCTCTATTGCTAATCCTAGGCAACTTTTTGACTGGAAGAAGCTAATGTTTCGTTAAGGCCCAGATCATGGCAGTTCTCGGCTCTGCTCCTGCAGTCCTGTAATGTTAGTGTTCATCTATCTACTGGGAAGCTCCTTGGGTCATATACAAAGTAATAAGAAAGTTGAGCCTCCCAGAGTTCCATTTAGCTCTGGCCTGTTTGGGTTTAGCTTCTTTATTTAAAGGCAGGATTTCTCAGTCTCGACACTACTGACATCTTGGACTGAAAAATTCTTCCTTAGGGGCCGGGGCTTGGGAGGGCTGTCCTGTGACTGTAGAATGTTTAGCAAGCAGCCTCCCTGGTCTCTATCCACTGGATGTTTAGCAACAACCTCCCACTCAGTTGTGACAACCAAAAATGTCTCCAGACATCAACAAAACATCCCTTGGGGGGCAAAGTGCCCTGGGGGTTGAGAACACTGGTTTAAGGGAACAACTAGGTGTTACTTGCCTGTGGATTTCCATGATTTCCTCAGCAATCATTCGACCTATTTTTCCTGCCCCAGCCCTGGTTCCCCCTGGAATCCCTGGAACAGTGGGGTGGGTCCTCTTTGGGCCACCTACAACAGAGGAATCTGAGAGTGGGAAAGGGGAAAGCCGAGGGAGAAATGCTATTATGTGTTAAATTAAACCCACTTCATCCCATGATCCACTTGAAGTTCAAGCTTAGGGTTGTGCCCTGAGGGACATGAGGGCCACAGCTTGTCAGGAAAAGGCATTCCTGCAGGGAAAAGCTCAAGTTTCCTTCCAGGATCAGAGATGTTGATATTAAAGCTTCTAATTCCTCATGCACTCAACATACGCTGGCCGAAAGCCACTGGGCTGCACACCAGAGTCACAGAGATAGGTCCGCATCCCTGCCCTCAAGGAGCTCACAGTCTAATGGGGAGACACACAAGATAAACAATGGCTGGAACAAACTGCGGTAAGTTTGACAGGTCAGCAAGAGGCACCCAACTCATGCAGGGCCAGGTGCAACCTCCTGGAAGAAATTAACTCTGAGCTGAGTCTTGAGAGAGGAGCATAAAGTAGGTTGGCAGAGAGGTAAGGAGGGGAAAGCATTCCAGGCACACCGACCAGTGTATGCAAGAGCACTGAGGCAGGACACAACTTGGGAGACTACACCAAGAAACTCATTACAAATGATGATGGAGGAGTGACAGATGAAACTGAGAGGCAGGTACCAGTCAGACCATGAAGGGCCTTGGATGCCACGCTAACAGATTTGAACAGTATCCACAGGGGACAAGGAGCACCAAAGTGCTTGACACAGAAAACACAAGTTCACCGTGTGGAGAAGGAACTGCAGTGGAGGACGCGGGCGCGGAGGAGGGCAGGGAGACTAGAGTTGGGAAGTTATCTGCAGTAAGCCAAGCAACAGATGGGGAGGGTGAGGTAGCAACAGTGGGGCTGGCGAGGTGTAAAGACAGAAGGGACAGGAGTGTGTGTTTTGATATAATGGGAGAGGTAGGAGTCACGGTTTCTGGCTTAACCGACCAGACTGGGGGTGAGGGTGTGTGCAGAGAACCGATCTGGATGTGCTGAGTTATAGGTGCCTGCGGGACTCCAGGTGGCTTCGCCCAGGAGGCCGCTGGAAAGGCGGATCTGGAGCTCAGGAGTGAAACCGGAGGTAGGATTCACCGATGCAGAGGCAGGGGCTGAAGCCATGCAAGCAGAGGCCTGAGGGAGGAGGAGTCAGGTGCGGAGAGCAGCGGCCAAGGCCGAGCCGGGGGACGGCCCCGCGGGAACAGCGCACCCCGGCGCTGACAGACACCCTCTCCCACCACGGGATCCCGGCGGCCGTCACCGAGAGCGCTTCGCATCGCAGCCAGCGGCAGCCCAGCGGGAGGAGAGCACAGGCAGCAGGAGCTGCCACGTCAAGGCTTCCAGGGCCCAGGCAGCCTCAGCAAAGGCACAGACAAGTTCCCGGCATTCCAGGCTCAACAGAGAAAGCGAGATGACAGCGTCCTTAGTGATCATCCCTGCGAGGCCTCCCTTGTTCCACAGAAGATGGTGGCCGGGGACCCCAAATACCGGGGGCTCGGGGATGGTGGCCACAAGCAGCTTCTCAGGGGCAAGCCCGGGCGCCCCGGCGGCACATAGTTACCTTCTCCAGAGGGCAGCGTGCCGTCCATGCTGCGGGGGGATGCTGTGGGCTGAGGGAAGCTCGGCTCCCCGCCTTCCAGGACGTTGGCTCTGTGAACATCCCAGCAACAAGGAAACGTGAGTCAGGCCTGCTCAGAACCATGCACCTTTCACCTTGGCCAGGTGTCCGGTGTCCACTCTGGACCTGGACAGGCCACAAAACGAAGCGTCTGAGCGGCTCATAGGTCTCCTCACTGTCTGAGGACACGATGGACGGCACCCCGGCCCCTGGCCTCCCTGCCTGCCTGGCCTTCCCAGTGCAGGTGGGGCGCGGTATAGCAGAGGCGGCGGCTGCAGCAGCCCACTGCCGGCCCCAGCCCCCCGATCGGCTCCACCTACAGGTGGGGGGTTTGGACCTCATGGGGAAGGAGATGTGGGGAGCAGGCCAAAGAGGAGGGCCTTCCCTTCCCTGCTCACCCAGCAGGTGGCAGCCTTTGAGGGGGCGTCCCAGCTGCCGGGGCTCAGGCCGCCAGCCCGGTGGGCGCAGATCCTCGGCCCTCCTCAGCCGAAGCCAGTATGGGCTGGGGAGCCTTTCAAAGATGACCAAGCCTTCCCTCCATAGTGATACCAGTGGATGCCAGGCCTGCGGAACTCAAAGGCTGACTGCTTTGCCGGGTAGGAAACGCTGCTGTCTCCTGCAGCAACTCCACCAGCCGGGGCCTCAGAGGTATGAGTGCTGAAGCTCATCCCTCGTTAACCCCCTTTTGGCTTCTGCCAGTCCCGAGGCTTCACAGGATATCAGCAAGACGGCAGTAAAGGATGCAATACTGGCTGTCACCTGTACCCCCTTTTCCCAGGCAAGGGGCCCAAGGCATTTCCCTGTGAAGCAAGGGAGCTTCTGACATACGAAAAACACTTACAAAACAACGGTGTTGGTGGAGACAATGTATTCTACTTCCTTGGTCCAAGGGTTCATGAAACTGAACCACCGACTCCGTAGTGTGATGAAAGAACCATCTTTGATTTTAAACTTATAGCAATTAGTTGTAATCTTTTCTCTTGTCTGTAAAACTGAAAATACAAAGAGACCATGAGCATTATTGTTTCCTCAGACAAATGCATTGAACTAACCAAATCCGAAGTGCACTCAGGCTCCAAGGCCATCCCTCTTTAATCAGCCACGGAGCTGGCACTTCAGAGAATAGGTTGTTTCTGAGGGTCTGACTCTGAGCCTTCCAATTCGGTTGTGAACCTGTCACTGTTCTTCAGAGTGTATGAAATGAAGGCTCTGGGAATAACTGACTGCATTCTAGACATCTAACTGGAATCAGCTATGAAGTAAACACCACACAACGAGAAGGCACTGTCCAAAGGGCCCATGTTATTTCCCCATCACAAAGCCTGAAGGCAGTACAGCATTTTTAGGACATCTGGATTCAGAGAGGTCACTCACCTATGGAAACCTCATTCTTTCATGTAACAAACACGTAATGAGCATCTTTCATGTGCCAGGCACTGGAGGTAAAAGAGGAGACAGGATGTGACTCCTGCCCTCAGGAGAGGCAGAGGAGGTCAGAGTCTTGAGGGATGAATACAAGTTTGCCAAGGGGAGGGAGGGAAGAACCCAGCACTGCCCGAGGAGTGGCAGGGTCTGGTAGGGCAGGGAATGGAGAGATGGTCAGTGTGGCTGGAGCACAAGGCCTCTGCAGGCAGAGATGGGGGCGGGGGTAAAGCTGGGGAGGTGGGTCAGGGCCAGAAGGCGGAGGGTCTTTTGAACGCCTGTCAAGGGTGATTGGGCTTGAGTCTAAAGGCAGGAGAGGTTTTAAGCACGGATGTGACATTATCAGGCTCAATCTATCACAGCATAAATGGGATAGTGATGGAAGACGGACTGGGGACAGAAGCGAGTGGGAGGCCTGTTAGGAGTCCATCACAACTATCAGGTGGGTACATGGGCTGAACCAGGGTCTTGGCAGTGGAGGTGGCAGAAAGGGGCCTCTTTGGAAATGCATGTCTGAGGTGAATGAACAGTTCTGATGGAGGAAAAAGTAAAGGAGGGAGTCGATGTTGGTTTCCATCTCAGGAGGCTACATATTTGGCCATGCCATTAATCAAGAGGGAAACGTAGGAGGCGATGCAGGGTTTTGCGGAAAAGAATTAGATCCGTTTGGGCCATACGAAATCTTTTATAGGGGCCAGATAAATCCTCTGAACAAGAGATGCCTTCCGGAAATTGCCCTGGCCCAAGTATAGGAATCTGCGAGGCAATGGGGTGGGGGTTATCTGTAAGGGGCTGGATGGGGCTGCAGTAGCCTCCCCTCCTCACAGATGTCTTGGCCTGAAGACTCCTGGGCTGGGTGACTCCCACGTCACAGAGGCAAACTTCTCTGCGAGGTCACGTGGACTAGTCTAGAAGCAGGGGGGCACTTTAAACTTAGGACCTGTCGTACAGCCCAGCTTACCTTGCCTATGACATTCTGCGAGATGTCCTATGTCATCTTGGTGAAAATATTCATAACATGAGGTGCCTAGAAGTTCTTGTGGTAAATATGCCAAAATAGCTGTTGCCCTAAAAGGGAATTTTTTAAAAAAAAAAAGAAAAAGCCATTCAGACAATTAACAGCATGTCTGCACCGGCTGAATCCTGCTACAGCCAGTGAAAACAAGGTCAAAGCTGGGTGGGTTCAGAGGGCTTATTACATGGGTTTTGCTTTTTGGTTTTTTTCTCATGAAACTGACTTTAATCAGGGCTATAAAAACAGAGGGAAAGAAAGCAAAGAATCCTTTCAAAGGGGCTGTTAGCACAAGATATCAAATTTTAGGAGGTTTAGAAGTAGTAACTGTATTAGATAAAAATGTGGTAGAACTCTAAACTCCAGGGCAAAGCTTCTCCAATTTACCGGCTGCTTTTTACCAGGATGACCAAACACCAGAAGCTCCAGCAGCAGGGCCCACAAGGACCTTGAGAGGTGGCTGCCTCCTTTTCCAGTATTTAGTGACTGTATCTAATAGCCAGAAAAATTACTACCCTGTGAATACTCTTGAGGAGGCAGCAGAGAACAGTGGAAATTTGGGGACATCTGGGTTCTTAGCCCTGGTCCACTGCCAATGAGTTGTGAATTCTGGAGAAGGCCAGGCTTCAGGCTGAGCCTCAGTTCAACCACCATAAAAAATGAGACTGGACTAGATCAGTGTTGTCCAGCAGAACTTTCTGCAAAGATAGAAATGTTCCTCTACCTATGTGAGAATAGAATCTAAAAAAGAGTGGATATATGTATATGTATAACTGATTCACTTTGCTGTACTGCAGAAACTAACACAACATTGTAAATCAACTATACTCCAATAAAAATTAATTTAAAAAAAAAAGAAATGTTCTGCACAGGTACCATTAGCCACATGCGGCTGCTCAGTACTTGAAATGTAGCTAGTGAGCCTGAGGAATTGAATTTTTAATTTAATTTAATTTAAATTAATTAAATTAAAATTAAATTGCCGTATGGGGTTACTATAGCAGATGACTGACTGTATTGACAGCTCAGGACTAGATAATCTTTTCCGAGTCCCACAAGCCAGAATTTCAATCACAGTAATTAATGGTCCTGGAACCTTCCATGGATTCAGATAGCATACTGTGCCTACTATTTCTCTTTCAGCCATGGACATCAAACCACCCCCACTTCACTGTCTCTACATGCCAACGAATGACATGGAGAAAAACCTCTGTATTTATGATGATAACCCACTGGGTCTCATTTTTCAGCAGATACGCCCATCACTTCCTTCTCTCTATCCCTGAGAAAGACAGCCGATGGCCCAGTCTTCTCTGCTTTACTCAGGGTTGAAAATCCTCTACCACCATTGTTCAAGGGTAATGTGCAGACTCTTACCTCTGGTCTACAAAAACAAACTTCCCATCTATTGCATGCCGAGAGACATATTCCATAGATTTCACCCTGATTTCCCCGTTCGCCGGTTGTGGAACCATGTGAGAGTGCAGTCGTCCGATGGCGACAAGGCAGCTGAGATTACACCCCTCGTTGTCTGGTTCGTTGTCTTCGTCCAGCCCCATTTTTGTGGGCGGCCAACTTTTCAAATAGCCTGTGCTGTGGATTGTGCAGAAGCTTTTTCGATCTGCTAGAAAGCAAAGTCCACGGTCAATGTCAGTGTGGCTTTGGGGCCTGGAGGCACAGGCAGCCTAGTCGGGGGATGTAGGTAGGGAGTCAAAATATAAAAACCAAAGCCTTACTGTCCAGAAGTTAGCATCTAGTGAGAGAGAAGACAGAAAAAAGAGGTATCATCCAGTGTCATATACGCCTTGTAGAGCTGGTTACAGCAAAAGGGCATCACATGCACCAAGGAAGCAGTAGCTAAATCTCCCTGGGGAGAAGAAGGCCGCCCCGAAGAACTATGAAGGAGGTGGATCAAGAAGGATGAACGCTGGGTAACGGACCAGAATCTGTAAAGGTTTGAGAACATACAAAGGCACAAAGAGGTATCCTGTACAGGAAACAGCAAAGAGCTCCGTGTGGTTGAAGGGAAAGGGAGGCGTTGGGGGTAGAGTTGGAAAGGCAGGTTGGGAGCGTATCGTCAGAGCCTTGGATTATTGGCTCACAAATGTGTTAACCTTTTTCAGATAGGAAATGGAGAGCTTCTGAAGGTATTTAAGTGGGGAAACAGCAAAATCACATCGTGATTTGGATGTTCTAGGAGCAGAGTGATGGGTGTGCTGGAAGACATGCAAGAGATGCTGAGGACTGTACCATGGCAGTGCCATGAAGATGAGGCAGGGGAGGACACAGGAGAAATTTCTGAGCCTGAACTGTTGGGATTTGGTATGAGTATCAAAAGATTTGGTATGAAAAAAGAAAATAAAGATGACTCCAACTTTTTCAGATTGAGTGGTTAGCTGGTATTACACAATTCATTGACTCAGGGCAGAGAATACAGAGCAAGTTTTAGAGGAGAGGGAGAAAAGATTTCAATTTGGGACACATTAAGTGTGGAGCACCTGTGGATTCCAACAGTAAACACTTCCTTATGGAATAGTTTACCAAGCATCGGGTCTGTGCTCGTTACTGGGAAACAGTGGAAAACAAATCAGACCTGCCTTTGTGGAATTCACAGGCTAATGGGGGAGAGATATTTTAAACAAATAATCACAAATAACTACATAACTGCAACTGTAAGCAAGTGTTACAAAGAAACGCTGCAGGGTGCTACAAGCAGACATAAGGCAGCCTGAGGGAGGGAGTGAGTGACAGACATTGAGGTCCACTCTAAAGGACGAGCTCGAGTGAGTCAGGGAGGGGAGCTGGTGGCGAGAGAGGGGCATTCCCGTCAGAGGTGACAGAGCGTACGGAGACTTTGCGTAGAAAGGGTGTGGAGGCATCGAAAGGAGGTCAGCAAGTCTCAAACGTATGGCGTAGTGTCGGGGGGTGGTCTGCAAAGTCACATGAAGGATTTTAAACTTTTCTTCAAGAGCAACGGGAACCACTGAAGGGTTTGAAACAGGGGACTGATACGAAGATTTGCTTTTTTTTTTTTTCTTCTATTTTTTGGCCACGCGGCATGCGGGATCTTAGTTCCCCAACCAGGGATCGAACCTGCACCCCCTGCAATGGAAGCGTGGCATCTTAACCACTGGACAGCCAGAGAAGCCCCAAGATTTGCTTTTAGAAAGGTCACTCTGGCCACGCGAGGGGCTGCAAAGCGTGAGGAGCCGACTTCAGCAGGCCTGTGCGATCCAGGGCAGCCTCAATCCAGGGACAGTAACAGTAAACACGGAGACGGAGCAACATACTTCAGGTAACTTCTGCAGGGGCAACTCGTGGCAGCAAGACCTTATAACTGACTAGATCAGGAGGGAGGGAAAGGGGGTGAGGGTGTCCCCCAGGCTTCTAGCGTGCACAACTTGATGGACAGTAGTGCCATTTACCTTCGAGGGGAAGCTCAGGTGGTTACTTCTACATATATCACGTTTGAGATGCCCTTGAGATGCCCAAGCAGGTAGATTAAATAAGCAGTTAATTTACAAATCTGGAGTTCAAAAGAGAAGTGCAGGCTAGACATATGAACTTGGAAGTCAGTGGCATACAAATGTCATTGAAAGCTAAGGGGGCGGATGACATTACCTATGGAGGAGTATACATCTACTCTTAAGAGAAGAAGGCCGGGGACAGAAGAGGAGGAAGCAACAAAAGGAGCCCGGAAGAAAGCCCGGACGGGGATAGGACAGGAAGAAGAAACACTTCACAATGGAAGAAAAATGAAAGGTGTCCACTGCACGTAGCCACCTGCAGGCACTGGTGAACTTAGAATAATTCTGGTGGGCTCGTGGGTGCTGGGGAAGCAGGGGGCTGTGACTTAGAGTATTCTTTCCCAGCCACAGGAAAACAAACAGGACTTAAGCAGAGGAAGCCTTCCCACAGATCTCTGTCATCGTGACACCATCAGGGCTTTCCAGCTCCCCCCTGCTCCCCAGACGCCCCCACTGAAGGGGGGCTAGTGAGGTCCTGGCTGCAATCCTGGGACCCGCTGCTCTGAGCCCACCCCCTGCTGAGCGCTCCACCTGTGATAGGATTTAAAGAACTGTTAAGTGGTTACCTTTTTTCTTTGAGCAGGTGGAGGGGAAATCCTTGTCTTCAACCTTTACGGAAGGCCTGTTACACTTCATCCTACAGAAGAAAGAACGCCGTGCTCCAGAACATAATCGAGATGGCCCAGGGGTTATATCTGTTTTAACTGGAAGTCCAGCTGCAAATCAATACACAAAATGTGATAAACTGAGGGTAGTGTTGTCTGTCAAGAGGGGGAGTGTGCCCTTGAAGAAAGTCTTTTCTTTCCTGCCTCCCTGTTCTGTAACAATGACGTGACAATAACCCTTCTCCTCAGTCTAGGCCTTAACAGATGCTATGTGGACAGGGGCGCTGTCAACCCGGAATGCTTACAGATCACGAAGAATGCAGCGACCGATGAATGGACTAGGTGCTCCAGGGAATAAAGAAATACACACAGGGCTCCCGTCCAGCAGGAGTGGACAGCTGAGAAGGGGAAATGGAAGTTCACCAGGAAAAGACTAATGATAACACAACGTGACGTATGAGTGATCAGTGCCAAGTAAATGGCAGAAAAAATCGGTGTTTCCCAGAGGCGGAAGCATGTGGGCTGGGACTTGGAGGATGGGCAAGACCTGGATACTGGAATGGAAAGGAGGCAGCAGGACTGCCTTAAGTTCTCAACCTTGGCTGGACGCCAGAACCCCCGGATGCTTCATCAACCTGCAGATTCTGGGACCCCATTCTAGATCTGTGCTTCCCAGTGCGGTAGCCACTAGCTACACACAGCTATTGAGAACTTGAAATTGGAGGTGTGCTGTATGTGTGAATAAAAATAGGATTTCAAAGACTTAGTACCAAAAAAAATGTAAAAGACTTCATTTTGGATTTAGTGTTAAATAAAATACAGTATTAAAGATAATTCTGCATTTATTATCAGTTTTTTAAACGTAGCTACCAGAAAATTTTAAATCATATAAATTTCACATATAAATTGGCTCCTATCTGTGGTCTGAATTATGGTTCTGGACCGACTGAATTAGAATCTCTGGAGAAAAAGCATGACTGTGATCCTGACAGAAACATGGGCTACTTGTCGGTGCAGAAGCCGAGGCTGCAGATCACGTCTGCGGGGAACAAGCGCCCACTGCCCGCCGCAGGAGCAGCCATCACAGGAATGGCTACTGCCGGGGGCTCCTCCTGGGTCTCCCTGCTCTCACCTACCTCCCGCACTGCTGCCTCAGTGATCCTCCCCGAATGCCAATCCGAGCCTGCCCTGCCTGGTTCACAGCCCTTCACTGTGTCCCCACAGATGGAAAGGTCTTCGTGGTCCAGCCCTCTCCCTCCCCCCATGTTCTGTTCCAGTGGCACCGGCAGCCCACAGCACCGCACGTCTGCAGCCATCCACAAATCATTTCCTCTGCTCCTTTCCTCCCTTCATCATTTGGCAAACATTAATTCATCTTTTCAAACCCACCTGGAGCTGTCACCTGCTCCGTGATGCCTGTACCCACGCCCACGTGAGAATTAATCATCGTTCTCTATGCCTGGTACTACATCTATGGCTGCACCTATTATGAATGGTGCCGTCTCCTTGTCTCCCTGACTACATGGTAAGAGCTTTAAAGGCAAGGACCAAACAGCATTCATCTTTCTCTTCTGAGGTCACTAAAAAAATTGCAGGACCAGACTATAAAGGGCAACAGGTACCAGGGACTGCATTGTACTTACAGGAAGAAGAGGAGTGCCTTAGTGAAAAGGATGATTTAAAGGAGATTCCTCTGGTGGTTATTTCCTTCCAGAGATTACAATGGAGAGCTTGGAAGCAAGAAACTAGTTAGGCTATGATGGCACTGGGCCAAGGTGAATACCACGTTGTGCTTACTCTGTGCTGGAAACTATGTACTCCGTTACTAGCATATTAAATCCTCACAACAACTCGATGAAATAGGTAACATTTTGCAGATAAGGAAGCTGAGGCACAGAGAGGTTAAGTAACTTGCTCAAGATCACACAGCTAGTAAAGGGTGGAGCCAAGATGCGAGCCCTGCGTTTGACTCCAGAGTCCGTGCTCTTAACTGCTGGAGTGCACAGCACCCCCATGGGGCTGAAGGAGAAGACAGCTTCTGTGGCCTCACACAGGAGGCAGGGAGCGGGTGCAGGAGCAGGAAGCTGGGGGAGAACGCGAGTGGTGGCTCCACTGCTGCAAGAAGGAAGCAGGGAGGCGGGCGGCGGCGCATCTAATGAGGAACCATTTTGGTCAAAGAAGCGTCATATTTACACTTGAAGTTTTCTTACTTTCATCTTATGAGGCTGCATGAGTGCAACTCAGATAAAGAGAGGTGATTTTTTCAGGGGGAACAAATCAAACTGATGTGAACCCTATTAACTCAGGAACATACAACTTGGAATTTCTAGATTCTGAAAAAAAAAATGACTAAAAATCAGAAAGAATCAAATGAAAGTAGCTGTTTTTCCTCTCACGAGTTTGGACATTGAATTTTTTTCTTCTTTATGTAAAACAAAAGAGAAACAAACACAAAGTAACATAAACAATCCCACTTAGCCAAAGCCAGCACCTGGGACCCAGATAAAGGGCAGAGAGGTAGGAACCCAGAGGCTGAGGTCCGCACACACTGTTCAGCCCGGCGCTCAGCCGTCTTGGCAGGCAGCTGAGGAAGCAGCGGCGGATCCCAAACTCACTTTTTGCATCTATGAGCCGCTCCCGGGGTGCAGTGTCAGAGGAGGAGAGCTGCTCCTTGACTTTGGCGATATCTTTAGGATGCAGGTAGTCAAATAAACTCTGACCAATCAGATCATTCTGTGGGAATGTATCATCAAAAAGGACAAGTCAACGGCATGTGGAACATAAATTAACCAACAAGGGCTTGGCCTTTACTCTGCATTTTTAAGCACGAGAATTTCAAATATTTCATGTGTTAACATGTACACAGGTCCAGTCACTTTGCCTAGATATAGACACAATGAATGAGGCACCGGGAGTGTGGTTTTGATAAGACACGGAGGAAAAAGGGCTCAACCACATACATAAATAGTTCATGCTCCTCTAAGGCAAAAGTCTTTCAGTATGTATTCCTTTTCATTTATTTCTGAGGCCCACAGATTCCCTTCTAAGACCTCAGAGGGAGGAATGTAGGGCGTGGGCTCTGGCTCTAGCTCCATTAAACCTCTGTTCTTAAACAAGTTGTGTCATACTATTCGCCTCACTAGCCTAATTGTTAGCAGAGATAAAAATAACTTCTTCCATAGCTTTGCTCTAAGACTAAAAAGAGCAAAACACCTTGGAAACATTAAATTTACATTCATTCTAATTTATATAAATGTTATTTTGATTCTGCTTTACTAAGTTTCCATGCAAATACCAGCATGTGAATGAGTGAATGAATGAAAAAAACGAGTAAAAACTCTAGGGACAAAATAGGTGAAAAGCTCTGTTCTACAAGCATTTATAAAAGGTTATCTTGTATGATCCTACAAACGGTCATAGATTGTATGGATTATTACAATCATTTTTTAGAGGACGCTGAGGTTCAATAGAGCTAATAAGTGACATATCCTTGTAAACACAGTATGGGTGGATTCCCATTTTTCTTATTCCCTGGTACTGTATTGTCTGCCTACCTGTCTTCCTTGTCAAACAGCCCCTTGCCCCCCCTACCCCTACACTGTGGGCTATTTATCTTGCAGCAGTGAGAAAGTTACAATGCTGATAAGGTCGAACTTCCCAGTGGGGGAAGCACATTAAAGGAAGTCTCCTAAGTTTATATTCATTTCTGTGTAAAGAATTTTCTGGACGAAGGATGGGGTGGGGGAATATATAAGCGTTTCACATGTCACTTGTCCACCATAATCATTCTGAGAAGTGGGGTGACCTTTCTGGCTGCTGTGAGGCTGCCCGCCGCCAGCAGGAGCAGTACCTGGCTGTAGTTGAGGATCTTGAAGACAGACTCTGACACAAAGAGGATCTTCCCTCGGTCACATCCTACGACAAACAAAAATCCATCTGCTGCCTAATCAGGAGAAATGGATAATCAATTTATCACACTTTAGGAAACATGATTTACAGTCACTCTGATAGCAAATAAGGATTGTTTTTCTAAGCATCCAAAGCACAGGACTGCAGTCATTGACAGTTTCACAGGTATCCTGAGAACAGGATGTTCAGAACAAATGCCTTCCGAGAATAGTACGATTCTCTCCAAGGCAGATATATACACATGTATTATCTAATGATTACAGGGGAAAGTCCCATTAGAGTAAGTTCTGTTTCAAAGCAGAACTCAGCTTAAGAATTTTCCTTTGACTGCATGAAGGTCCAGAGAAATGCATTTCATTGCTCTAAGTATAACGATGCTGTAATATCATAGAATCTGAGAGTGGAAGGAAACTTTAGGACCAGAAACCCCCTGGTCCAAGACCGCAGCCTCCATCTGTCCTCAACTCGAACACCTCCATTTCCAGGGGGCTCTTGGAAACAGTGGTTCTCAACATTTGAAGTGGGGTTTGCTTTTGGTTTTTTATGCTGATGGCCTGGAATGGGGCTAGATCACCAGTATGATTATTACCCCCTCCCCATCCCACCCTTACCCCCACCCCAAAGTGATTCTAACGTACACAGGCTCGAGAAATACTGCTCTCAAGTATTATCCCTTGACCCAGGGCTGGGCTGTTTGTATCCTAAACGATACAAGAAAAGAAAAGCAAAAATTTCCCCTGTCTTTTCACCTCTTCTTCACTTTAAATACAGGTAAAAATCCAAAGGGCCAGTAAAGATAGGTGTGGAGACAGGACAGTATTTGTTGGATACACTGAAGCAGGTAAATACCAAAGCTATGGTACCTGAGAGCTTAGCATGTTTTGTGCATGTGTGACTGAATCCTATCCACAACTTTCCAGGCGGGCAACCACCCAACTCCCGTTGGGGCCTTGCCGGTGCCGGGGAGGGCGCTCTGCTCTCTACCGTGCACTTGCTCTATATTCAGCTACCACGGTCTAAATCACAGTGCGTCATTATCTTGTTATTTGCTGGGCCGCAGTCTGTCCTTTGGAAGAATCTAGAGAACCTACTCCCTTTTCCACAAAAGGGCCTTCGGGATGCAGTTTAATTCAAAGAACTAGGAAATGAATTCATGTGCCAGAAGGTAATAGAATGGTACATGCACTTGTGCTGGGATAAAAGAAGTGCGTAAAAGGGGAACAGATTCACTACTGCTGTGAGAGGGCTTGGCAGGCTGTCCTGCCAGAAGGCAGCTGGGGATGATCCTTTCCTAAGTTAGGTCTCTGAGCTGGCCCAGGGGCAAGGGATGACAGTGAGGGGGAAGCGACTTCCCAAGCACCATCTGCGGGAGCCTCATTCTGTCAAAAAAAGAGGGTATTAATAACCTCCTCACTTGCCTCGCAGACAATCTTATATCTAACGAGAGAAGTGAGTATTTTGAGGCTTTTCATTAATGAAGTGATGTGGCACAAAAGGTGCCTGGGAAGAAGGTGCCCGTGACATCCTGGAAGAAATGCTGGGCAGAGTCAGGCCCAAACTGGTGACACGAGTGCACTGGATTTCAACACATGCAGGGGAGGGAGGGGAGGTTCCAGAGGCTGGTGAATACGGTCAGCGCAGGGGAGGCACAAAACATTCCGACACCGCTTTACTCGGGCAGATAAACACCAGCATGTGAAGGAGCCGGGGCTGAGGGGACAGCCAGAGAGCAGAGGGGTGAGAACACGAGCGCCACGGGGCCCAGGAAGACCAGGGCAGGCTCGCCCTCAGGGAGGACGGTGTTAAGTTAATGAATGACACGGAGCCCAAGCAGCCGCCCCGTTTTCAAAACTCGGGACATACAGGATTCAGACACTATAAAGTGATCAGGTTCACTGCTCCTTGACACGCCGGTTATTAAAGATATTTTGAAAGCACTTAGTAAAGAATGCTATTAGTCAGATTTGCACTGGTAAGGAAAAGTGGAAGTCCAGTTCCTGCTGCCAAACTGTTCAAACATCATCTGAGTGGACCCTGCCATCTGTTAAAGCAAATTCCCAAGAACTGGGCACCTGGAAGCAGCAAGGAATCAGACAGTACTTCACAGCCACTGAGATGAGCCAGAGATGTGAGAAAAGTTCCATCAGGGAAGACAAATCACCACTAACGTTGTCTGAGAGAGAAGAGCAGAAAAGGCAAGCCCAAGATAAAGTACTTAGCTTGGATAGCATTAAAACCCTTATTCCAGACCCTGATAAGTGTGGGCATCTAATAGGAAATCATTCAGAAAAGCACCAACAAGACAATTATTAAGCACTCGTCATCACAAAAAGAGTTGGTTTTATACATATACACACATATTTTTTTTTTCTTTAAAAACACCAAATTTGGACTTCCCTCATGGTGCAGTGGTCGAGAATCTGCCAATGCAGGGGACACGGGTTCGAGCCCTGGTCTGGGAAGATCCCACATGCCGCAGAGCAACTAGGTCCGTGCGCCACAACTACCGAGCCTGAGCTCTAGAGCTCGTGAGCCACAGCTGCTGAGCCCGTGTGCCACAACTGCTGAAGCCCCCGTGCCTAGAGCCCACGTTCCACAACAAGAGAAGCCACCATAATGAGAAGCCCGCGCACCGCAACGAAGAGTAGCCCCCACTCGCCGCAACTAGAGAAAGCCCACGTCCAACAACGAAGACCCAACACAGTCAAAAAAATAAGATAAAATAAAATAAAATAAAAATTTAAAAAGTACCAAATTATCAGTATGGCAATTAGGACCAGCTACATAATCTGTAGGGCCCAGTACAAAATGAAAATGCAGGGACCCTTGTTCTCAAATACAGTTTTCAAGATGGCAACAGCGGAGCATTACACCAAGTGCCAGGCCCTGTGTGACTGCGTAGGTTGCATGCCCGTGAAGCCGGCCCCCGTGGTCTCTCTGGAGATGCTGCAGATATAGTTTACACCTTAACTCCAGCAAGTCCTCCCTGAGAACAAGGACATCTTTATGAAAAGGATGGAGAGGTGAGGGCAGAGTTGGGTCTTCCGAGCGTGCCTTGAGAGGTAACCAAATGACCATCGCCAACTTCCTGAGAAGCCTTGGTCCCACCCTACAGTATTTATCAGTGATTGGATGTTTGTAGGACAGGGCCATGCATAACCAATAAGTACTAAAATGTTTGCTGAATTAGTTAATGAATGAAAATGGAAGACAGAAGACATACCTATCCAAGCTACAAGTCACATGAAGCTCTGAAGGATCGCTAATGATAAGCTGGAACATGGGACTATCCAATAAATAGATATTTATTGGATAGATGAAAGAGAAGTTCAAAAAAACTGCACCTACACACGATGGAAAAAACATGGCCTAACAATAATTCACGTACAAGAGAGCCGGGGAGGGCCACTATTACAGCTACCGCGGATGTGGCACTAATAAGATGGCTTCTACTGCAAGGGAGGCTACCAGGCGATCCAACCCCAGGCCAACCAGGCCACAGCTGGAGTTCCATACTGGGTTGTGGCAGCCACTCCTGGAGGGAAATCTAGCAGACGGATGCGGTTCCGGAAGGTATGTGTGGCAACTGCTGCTCCCGACCCCCTTCCCTCGTGCCTGCGTGTACGATACTTGTTCTGCAACATGCCTTGCAGCTATGGGGGACCAGGTGACATCTTCTGGATAAGCTGAAGTCCACTATTGTGCTTCCAGGAAGGTGCATCCTTTCTTGGTACAAAAGACAGCTGGCCTGGAGCCTCCCTTGCCCTTTTTCTGGCTGATCAGCTACTGAGAGCTGGCACAGGCCGTCTCACGCCAATAAGGCAACAAGCTGCATGCTAGCTCAGCAGGGTTGTGTGAGAGGACAGAAAGAGCCTGGCTCCTGCTGACCTCACTGAACCTCTATACGAGCCCCTCACAGCCTACCCCAGGACTGGCTATGCTGGAGAAACAAAGCCCTGTTTATTCATCACGTCTTCTGTTCCTTGCAGTTAATACAGCATGCCACGAGGGGATGGACAGAGTCTATGGGAATGAGCAGGCAGGCCAGGCTTACAGAGGGCCTGAAGCCAGCGTGAGCTGAAAATGGGTAGCGAAGATGCAAACATCCAGTTGGACTAGCCTCTGTGCCCGGCCTTTGCAAACTTCTGCTCAGAGAAGCGAGGTCAGCCCTGGCTGTGGCGAGATGGGGCAGGCATCTTTGCCTTAAGTTAGGCGTCTCTGTTTCTCTTTTCACAGTTTGCAAGAGGACATGTTTCTGAATTCGGTGTCTCTCCCTTCAATTTCCAAGTGAATCTCGCTCTACCCAGAGCAGAGCTGATTCCGCACAGAAGCCAGGTTCCCGCAGTGCCACCTCAGCTGCCTCTCTGCAGAGTCTGGCAGGAGAAAGTGAGCACTGCAGTCAAGCAGGGGAAAGCATCGCCTCCTCCACTTATTTTCCTCCTCGGGCCATGGTGTCTTCGGAAGCCGGTTGTTTTGATGGAATTTTGGTATAAAGATTTAGGTGGCTGTTTTTGTGCTAGTGGTTAAGTGATGAGAGAAATTCTCAGTTGCTCTCACTTTCAGTCCCTTTCTAAAACCTTCCTATTCAGGAAGGGGATTCTTCATTACCGCCTATTTTAACAAAATCCTGCTCTCCTGATGTAAAGTCCCAGTAGCGTAGACCTTCAATTTTTGCTTGAGCAAGGGTAGAAGAGGAGGGTCTCAGGGAAGAGATGTGAAGCCTGTTCAAACAGTGAGAACAAGGTGGAGACCCCAAAAGAGGAAGTGAGCCTAAGCAAGTTCAGTGCTGAGACATCAAATTCCCACACGCTGGTACTTAACCCTGAAATTTGTAAAAATAAATGTTGTGTAAAACAATCCCATAATTGCAACATACCCTGAGAATAAGGTGTTTCAATTCATCATCTGATAGAAAAGTCGGTTTGTAGTTTGCTTCTGTGTATGGATTGGTGGCACCTTACAGGGGAAAAAAGAGAAAGCGTTGGAACACTGTATTTTCAGATGTCTCATTCCATTCGACTGCCTCAAACCTTCCAGATGCGGCCTACTCCTTACCCACCTGGGATCTAAATTTTGTCTTCTTTTTCCTTAACGGAGACAGGGCTAGATCTGACTTTGGACAGGAGCCTCTAATGCCAAAGAGAATTCCACCGAAAAGCAAACACTGTTGCCCACAGGAGACTTAGCAAGCTTGCTTTTGTCACTATAGTGAAAATCAGGAGCTGACACAAGTTAAAAAACTGCTTCTAAGAGAGAAGGCAGCTCTAGAAGCAAACTGGTAGAGACTCCTGGGAGGTTCTCTCCTCCCAAGATCTATATTAAATGGGTTGTCTAGCAGTTGCTCAAATCTCCACTCTAAATGTTCTTGGGAAATCATCCAGACTGCCAGGCCCGGAGTAAACACCCTGTAGAAGGCATTTACTGAGAGCTCCTCTTCATCAGGGTTGAATTAAATGAGCTTGGCAACCTGGAGAAATGCATTTCTTCAGTAAGTGCAACTCGAGCTCCCAGGACTGAAAGGCACAAGACTTATGTTTAAAAGGCTGTCAATCTGGCATCTTTCAGGAGAATAACTTAGAGAAAAATGCCAGCAGGAAATGACTTGGAATCTGCAGAATGGTTAGCAAAAGAGTGAAGAAGTAAAATGAAACGGTCCATAACAATTCCAAGTACCACCGGGAAGGAGGGAAACAGAACGTGTCCTGACTTTCATATCAACCAACAAGGCACATATTACTGACCTGCGTCCCTGCTTTTTAGGGTAACTTGAGCTCTGCCACTCTTTTCCTTCCAACGTAACAGAAATTAGTTATAATGATTTAATCTCTATCTTCACTAATATGAATTTTAAAATGCCATTCTCCGGGCAAAGGATACAACATTTATATTTTTGAATAATGATTAAAAGTCAGACAAAACCAGCTACTCCTTCTTTCCGGTGGCTTTGTAGAAATATAAAAGACGTAATTCTTTTACCACACAGGTCAGAGATCTGAGTGAGCGCCCACTTGCCCACTTTCCAATTTCCTCAAATAGTCCAAGACTAGCTGTGGAAAATTCCAGGAACCGCAGTCACTAAAATGCCTGATACAGTTCAGATTTCTCCTGCGGTGTGGATAAGTCACTTCCACGTTTCTGCCTCTGTTTTCTCACCCTCCCCGCACTCAGAAAAGAAGGAAAACACTGCTTCCCTCAGAAAGAGTTGATCTGGTTTGGGAAAATTCCAGGAAGATGAAAATACCATCAGTGTTCATTCCTGACAATAAAACGCAGCAAGTCCCACCAACCAGTGACTCACTCTTCAAAAGGAACCATGATGAATTTTCCTCTTCAAAACTGAAA
The DNA here is from genome assembly GCF_965194805.1 of Balaenoptera borealis. NCBI lineage: Eukaryota > Metazoa > Chordata > Mammalia > Artiodactyla > Balaenopteridae > Balaenoptera > Balaenoptera borealis. The sequence continues at coordinate 43,415,012 of NC_138868.1, forward strand.
CTGACTTTCCTGTGTCACTAAGGGCACCTACATTTCTGATGTATATCATGGTATGGGTGGGGTCCAGGCACCACGTATGCACAAGCTGGGACTTCAGCAGTGTCCTCTCGGATATGTATGTGCACATACACATGCACAGGACATAGCCTCCACCCTCTGGAGATGTAGGGCTGCAAAACTGCGTCTTGATACACACAGAAGCTCAATAATCGTTTCATTTGGCATCAGGTCTACCGCTGAAAATGACAGGCATATTACTCAAGGCTACACATTTGCAAGTGATAACCACCTGTCCCTAAGGGGACTCGGGAACATTCTAGGTAAGGGTGGTAACATTTGTGAGCAAGGGCATAAAGGACAATAAAGCCGGGATCTCACCTCGTAATGTTTTCATGTGCTGAACAGCCATCCTCAGCACAGTAAGTTTATCTAATTTCCTGGACATCGCGTTGCACGTTGGTACCAAAGAAGCCAGTTCATCAATAAAACTGTTCATTTTATCCCGACGCCTCTTTTCAATCTGGCTGTGAGCTTCCCTGAACAACAATATGAAAAATGATTTCTGTAAAATGTAACAGAGCATCAAGGAAACGAAGAAAATAAATTATAGCTGTTTTCAATATTCATCTGTCAAGGCAAATTTAGAATCTGCAGAATGTTTCAAACTAGGTTTTCCTACTAAGTCACCAAAAAAAGTGGGCTCACTGCCAGGTCAGTATTAGGTTTTTTTATGCTCACCTCATCCTTAGAATTGAGAAATATTACAAAAACTGTCTTTTCAGAGTAAACTGAGCTGTTAATTTCTCATTTCTCTTCCTCTCAGCCCCGATAAAGTTGGATTTTAAGACGGGGGTGAAGGAAAGAAGGGAGGTGGAGGATTCAAAGGGCAAAACATCCAGAACAGACATCTGTGGGGGCGCCGCGCTAAGCTGTCTCTGAGGTTTGTGGGGAGGCTGCTGTGTGGCCTGTCGGAGGCCGACTGATTGAGACACCAGGTAACTAACGCTGCCGTCCTTGGATCGGCCGTGACCCCACCTAGACGCAGCACTTGCTGCATCTGTCCCCAAGAGTTTCCACTGAGGAATGTCACATGCCTTCCTCCCTGGAGTTGCTGCCCGCTGAGTCAGTGTGACACTTCCATGGGCACACACTCCCTCCCTGACTGGTTTGCACCTGTCATTTGTGACTGTCCCCTTAAAGAGGTGTGTCAACAGTGGAAACGTAGTTTGCTGCCACTGCCATAGCAACAGAACCGTGGGATCTCTCGCCAAAGCTGGTCCATGAGGGAAAAGCCAGAAGTGTCGGGTCAAATTCTGCAGCCCCTGGTTCTGTGTCACAATACAGACTCAAATGGCCCTGGGGCTACTGGCAGGAGAGCTCAGGATCCGCATGGAAAGGAGTCGCAGGCATGGGTGGAAGCAGGAAGGACGGAGTTAGAGAATCTCCTTGAGGGAGCAGGGCATCCCCAGGTCTGGCCTTCAACTGCACTTTGCAGAGCAATAAGGGCGCTTTCAGAGGCTTGGGACAGCCCGGGGAACTGAGTCACTGAGCCAGGTCTCCCTGAAGGGCCCTAAGTCAGGAAGGAGTAACCTGCTGAAGACAGAGAAAACCTTTAGCCTTGATTTATCTTCTGCTCCCTCCGAAGTCCCCTTCAGGTTAATTGTGCTTAGACAGCAAAGAGTGAAGGCAGCTCAGCCTGGAGGGATGGAGGGAGGGGCAGAAGGCCACATCAAGCCCGGGCCCCCCATCCCCTTCCTCCTTCCCTAAGGATGTGACAGTGTCGAAGACCGTCTGACAGACAAGGACCAGATATGCAGAGCCTCCTTGGCTACACACCAAGCAACCAAACCAGGACAGTTTATAGACAGAATGAGGGTCCAAGCTCACCTTGCATTTTTGATCCTTCCTTGGTGCTCTGTGTATTCTAACCTGGAAAAAAAAAAAAAGAAGAAACACAATGCCCTGGAGATTGACAGCAGAGTTACACATCTGTTTTCTTCCCTGCCTTATCCCTGTCATCTCTACACGACACACAAGAGCTTTGGTTGTTGGCCACACCGTGGGTGGGGAGAGGGAGACAAGTTCAAGCCCATAGGCTCAAGGCCTCCTTGCTTATCCCTAATCAAGGACATGGATGGAACCTGCACCAAGTAACAGAATGTTTAATTATGCAAAGAAAATGGCTCTAAGGATGCTGAAGTCCAAATGACTAGATTCATGGTACCTTCCATGAGGGTCATCTTTGTCTGTGTCCATGCTTTCTCTGAGAAAACAAAAGAGAATGTGACCGTTAAGACCTACAAAATAGCTTCTTATCATAATACAGAAGGCCTCATTTATCCAGAAACCAAGCAATTAGAAAGTTCAAATAGTCATAGTATTGACTCTTGATGTATAAAAGTAAAACAAACAAAACCAACTTGAACCTACTATAAAACCCAGACCAAACAAAAGTTATATATACCATCTCAATAGAGTTTGCGTGTTAACATATTTTTACCATATTGATTGTTTGAGAAAATTGGGAAGACATATGGCATTTATGGAAACTCTTAGGTAACCAGAGTATCTGAGTAACTGTAACACCTCATTCCCCCCCATCATTCTGGATAAATGGGGTTCATTCATTTGCAAAACACATCAAGCATCAAATATACTATATATTTGGTAATGGTGGGTGAGGTGAGGAGAGGAAATCAAAGTACCCACGAAGAAGTACTGAGCAGAGCCCCAAGCCAGCTCTTCAAAGGCACTGCTACCCAATGCTCTGGTTCTCAGCTCAGTGGGAAACCCCGAGCCCTGAGGAACTGGGACAGAGGGAGGCATGGGGTTGGGGGCCATAGAGATTCCTGGGGCCACAGCAGGGATCTGCCTTCCTTGCATGGACTCCAGAATCCAGTTTTCACATCACCTTGTGGTTCAGTAGAAAACAGATTGAAATCCTCAGAGGAAGGAGTTCTAAATCCCCTGGGTCAGCTCACACCCTTCTCCAACCCCTAAATCACTCAGGAGGGCACTGACCACCATCTGGGCCTCCTCCTTTCTCCCGTAAGAAAGGATGGATTATGGCCCTCCAAACAATGTCATCTCAAGGGCAAAAACAACTTTCTCAGGAGCACTGAGGCACGTCACGGGCATTCTAGAACGGTGGTTCCCAACCAAGAGCCCTCGATTTCCTCACGGGCAGAGACTTTCTCTAGCTAGTCCTGAAGTTCAGAAGAAAACCTACAGGACACAGGGGAAAATGACAACTCTCTCTTCCCTTTTGTCTAGACTTGTATCTGCTCACTGAGGCAGATGATCATCTCAGGTGAAAAGAAGCTCTGCCCTTCAGGTATGAGTTTAGTACATTAAAATGATAAGAAAAGGATTATGGTTGCTTAATTAATAGGGTCTCCATGAATTACAGAAGACCTGCAAACTGGAGTCCATGCGGGAAACCTGAAAGTTCTGGATGGAGACAAGGTTGGAAACCACAGATCTAGATAGCAGAGGTCTTAGAACATGTCAAGGCCTCCATCGGCACTGGCCCAAGACAAAGGCTCCACAGAAAACATCTAGTTTCCCTGCTGGGGAGTTACTGCCATGGAAGAACACCCTCTCAGTCCTCACACCCACTCTCCATCCCCTGGGCGTCCACTCTCTTAATCATCTGGGATCACTTACATATTACTCATAGCATCTCCTAGTGGGCATCTGACCTCCAGCCACTGTGCTCCCCAAATTCGACCTGTGAACTTCAGCAGAAAGGACATCTGCTGTAGGGGGGATACCTCCTTGGAGATTTTCCCTCATTAAACAGAAGAAAACCTCTCAAATGGACATTTGGGCAAGACTCCACACAGTTGCCTCTACAAAACAAAACGTGCCTTTGGATGTTCTATGCTGACTTATTCCCTAGATGTTCGTACAGCTACAGAAGGGTTGACTATAAGTGTGAAAATTTACTTACTCAAAAGAAAAGCCATCAAGTCTAAAAAGAAAAGTACTATTTAATATAAGAGGAACACACTAATTTAAGTAACGTTTAAGGACGATATCACTGTTCCTATACTGTTTCCAGAGATGACCTCTACTTATTCACTCCACAAACATTAAGTAAGCCATTGATGTCCTCCTAGAGAGAGGCCTTCAGGCAAAGCTCTTTTTGAAACCACTGGGGTTACATCCAGGGACTGAGCCATCTTGCTCAAAAGAGCAAAGGAAAATGAAGAAAGGGGTAAAATGTGGAACCTGGCTTATAAGGCTATTCTTGTTCCCTCGATGTGGAACAATCTGGAGACAGGAGCAGGGAGTAAACACCTCAGCAGTACTGGAAGCTCCCTCCTGCTTGCAATCCAGGGGGAAGATAAAGGGCAAAATCAACTACTGTGTGGCCACCTGGAGTTGGATCTTTCATTCCCACCCCTTTTCACAGAGAGGATCCCTTCTTCCAGGAGGGACAGTAGAGGCCCTAGATGTTCATGCCTGTGAGCCGACACCAAGTTTAGCCAGAGGAAGACGAGCCCAAAGGCCTTACTGGTAGTCCGTGGAGCTGCCCTTGCGTTTCCGGTTGCAATCCATGCCACCGGTGCCCAGGGGGCTGGAGAGGAGGTCGGTGGCGCCTGGGGACATGAAGTCGCTGATAGTTGAAGAAATGTCCATTCTCTGTTCGGCCATTGGAGTCTGGAATAGGTACAAGGAGGCACAGAGGCACGTTTATTTCTATGTGCTCTTCTAAGGTGGAGGACGACCAGGGTAGCTCTGTGGAAGGAAAGGGACTTGATTACAGCACCAACATCTCTGTCACCCAGCCAACTGGAACAGGGACCAGGTAGAACCGGAAGGAGCATCGTATTTACTCTAGGCGTTACTATAGGTAATTTAGGCTCACCCACTCGTTCTTCTTGTAGACACAAAGCTCAGAGAAACCGGGTGGCTTCTCCTAGATCCCCGTGCCAGGGCATGGAAGAACTAAACCAGAACCCAAGGCTCTAGAAGTTACAGCCCTGTGCTCCTCCCACCAAGGGGACCAAGTGTCCCAGATGTTCTGACAGTCCTAAATTAATCTTCTTCTAATCAAATCTAATCAATGAAATAAATATGATCTACTTGTTATCTTTGTATTTTTAAAAATTTATTTATTATTTTATTTATTTTTGGCTGTGTTGGGTCTTCGTTGCTGTGCACAGGCTTTTTCTAGTTGCGGCGAGCGGGGGCTACTCTTCATTGTGGTGTGCAGGCTTCTGAACGCAGTGGCTTCTCTTGTTGCGGAGCACAGGCTCTAGGCGCGCGGGCTTCAGTAGTTGTGGCGCATGGGCTCAGTAATTGTGGTGCATGGGCTTAGTTGCTCCGCGGCATGTGGGATCTTCCCAGACCAGGGCTCGAACCCGTGTCTCCTGAATTGGCAGGCGGATTCTTAACCACTGCACCACCAGGGAAGCCCTATCTTTGTATTTTTATTACAAATTTTTATCAAAGTTGTAGGAAAGCAGAAAATATCCTTTCTCAGCCTATAAGTCCCACTTGGGAGTCAGGAAAAAATGGCCCCTCTCCATCACTGGCCCAGGCAGTCTGTCCTGTCCTCCCAAACTGTCCTTTTGTACTCAGGATTCCACTGGAAGGAAAACCTTGCATAATGAAGTGAAGACACTGCAAACACTTGCAAAACATTTTCAGAATTCGTATCTTAAAAGCGTAAAGTAAGTCAGCCCAAAGGAGAAACTGGCAAGTACCTTGCAAGGGACTCCAAGTGCAAACCCAGCTGAAGGTGGCCGTGCACTGCCCGCTGTCGGGGTCCAGCTCCAAGCGCCGTGACTGGGGCTGTCACTCCCGCTCTCTGGGCCCGAGTTTCCTCATCTGCAAAGTGAGAGGCAAGGGTGAGCCCTTGTTTTCACTGTCACTAGTGTGCCCCCAGATTAGAGACCTGAGCCCTCCTGGTTAGGCGTGTGCTGCGTTTTCACTCTCACGACCGTTGCTGGAGTGAACATCTTTGTGTGCGTAGCTCTGCACATTTGAGCTATTATCTCTAAGAGTCGGACTGACAGGTCTAAAGGGGACACACATTGTATGTTTTGTTAAATGCTGAAACACTGTGCTCCAGAAAAGCACCAATAATTTACATCCCCAATAAGAGATCTTGTCAATCTGAAGGAAAAAAACGAAACCTCACTGTTTTTACTTGTAATTTAAAATTATTATGGATGGTGTTCCTATGTTTATATGGGCATTTCTTGGTTTTCCTTTGTGCCCACTCATGTCCTGTTTTCCTACCATATTGCCTCTAGGATCGATGGGCCTCCTAACTCATGCTCACCTGGGCACCTGAACTGGTGGGAGAAAAGCAAGCAACGATCCTTGACTCTTCTGCTCCATCTATTCTCCAACTCTGCTACCATACTTGCTCTTTCCTCCTCAAACCTCCAACATCTCCCCAGTCCTCATGCTTAGCTGATAAGTCTGCTTCTACTTCACTGAGAAAAGAGGCCAGTGACCACTTCTACCAGCTACCTAGATGCTGCAGGCTAGGACCCCAGCCCCAAAGCATGCTGACCCCATCCTCTCTTACTAGTCCAGACCATCCGCCCCAATCCTGCATCATCCACTTCCCCCACTCTAAAGCATCACTCCCATTAGGATAAGAACACACTGCAACAACTCTCATCTTGGGGGCGAGAAAAACACAACTTTTTTGAACTCCATTCCCTTCCAGTTACTGCCCCAATTCTTTGTTTCCAATTGCTTTCCTCTTCCTCACTATAACTCAACTCAAATCAGGCTTTTGTCCCCATTATCCCACTACAACAGCCCCTGTTGGGTTCACTAGTGACCTCCTCATTGCTAAATCCAACAGCAAGTTCTCCATTCCCTCCCTACAATTCTTTGTTTCCAATTGCTTTCCTCTTCCTTGCTATAACTCAACTCAAATCAGGCTTTTGTCCCCATCATCCCACTACAACAGCCCCTGTTGGGTTCACTAGTGACCTCCTCATTGCTAAATCCAACAGCAAGTTCTCCATTCCCTCCCTACAATTCTTTGTTTCCAATTGCTTTCCTCTTCCTTGCTATAACTCAACTCAAATCAGGCTTTTGTCCCCATCATCCCACTACAACAGCCCCTGTTGGGTTCACTAGTGACCTCCTCATTGCTAAATCCAACAGCAAGTTCTCCATTCCCTCCCTACTCGGCCCATCAGCACATCTAATAGAGTTGATCTCTCCCTCCTCCTTGTCTCTCAGCTTCATGGTTCTCCTACTTCAGTGGCCACTCCTCTTTGGTCTCTTCATCTGGTTCCTCTCATCTCCTCACCTCTAGCTGTCCTCGGCCCTCCTCTCTGTCTATACTCACTCCCTAGGAGATCCGTCTAGTTTCACTGCTTCAAATACTATCTATGCTATGACAACTCCCATATTTACATCTCCAGCCCAGACCTCTCCCCAAATTCCAAACCTGTATAACCAACCATCACCCTGACATCTCCCTTTGAATATACAACAGAAACATGAAACATCCATAACCAATCCCTGGTTCTCCCCAAGCCAAGCCTCTTGGTCATGCCCAGGTCAGTAAGTAGTACTTCAATCCTGCTTGCTGCTCAGGCCCCAAACCTAGAAGTCACCCTTGACTCCTTTCTTTCCTTCACAACCTGCATCCAATCCATCAGCAAATCTTATCAGCTCAAGTTTAAAAAAACATCCAAAATTCAACCACTTCTCCCCTTTTTCTTTCATATTTCTGCTCAGATGAAGCTTCACTTAATCAGTGAAGCTTCCCTGAAGAGCCACATAATATGACCTCCCCACCAACTCTTCCTAACCACCCCAGGCTTGCTTAATTTTTTCCCATCGCCCTTATCAGCATTTGGCCTGCAATAATCTACTTAATTTACTGGCTGTCCTCTCCATTAGACTATAAGCATCAGAAGAGCAGGGACTTTGGTTTACTGCTTGCACCCTTAGTGCCTAGAACACTTTCTAGCACACAGTGAGCACTCAATAAATGCATGTTGAATGAATAAATTTGTATATTAGGAATATTAATCTTTGCTCGTCACAGATGTTGTAAATACTTTCCCCCCCTTTTGCCTTTTAACTTTGCTTATGGTATTTGTATGTGATACTAAAAGTGACATGTTTTAAAAACCTTGTCACCCCAAAATAAAACATTCTCTTCTTTGCTAATGTTTTTATATATTTTTAAAAAAAATTTAGTTCTTTAATCCACTTGGAAATTATTTTTGGTACACGACCTAAGGTTGGGAATTTCTTATTTCTCTCCAAATAGACAGTTGTCCCAGCACCACTTACTAGACCAGGTGTCCTGTTACCCATCACTTGAAATGCCATCTTTATTGATTCGTTTTCTATTTCTGGACTTTCTCTTCTGTTCCTTTGATCTGCTTACTTCCATTCTGGTACCACACTATTTATGATTGTGGCTTTATAATACATTTTAATATCTGGTAGAACAATTCCTTTCCTGCTTCTTACTCTTCATTTTTAGAAATTTCCTGGCTAGTCTGATGTATTCTTCGAGGAGTATTTTATAATCATTTAATCACATTAAAGGCCCTGCTGCAGCTGTAGCTTTTGTTGTCATTATTATCATTATTACTGACATTAAGAGAAGTGGGCCAGCAGTGAGCACAGACCTCAGGGTCTCGGTGACCCTTTGGGTCACATGTCAGACCTGTGGTGCCCCCTCTAGCCCCCGGCTCCTCTTTTTGAACAGCCATACATTTGCATGAGGTGGAAAATTTCAAGTTCTAGGGCTCCTGGAAGAAACCACACTTCCTGAGGGAAGGACTACCATCGGAGCTGCCAATGATAGTCACTCTAGGCAGGGGTGGGTAGGATAGGATTGTTACCTGAAGTTACGGTTCTTAAACCCCAGATCCACCTTGGGAGAAGCAAGGGGCCACTGGACTTGTTGGTCACCTCAAAGCAATTTTCATGTTTTGTCGCTTCCTTTCAGGCAGTCAACTTCTTCCAGAAACCTACAGTGGGGCCCACAGGAGAAGAAATCCCAGACAGGTCACTTTGGAGTAAATGAAAAGTCTCATAGCAGCTGAGGAAGATGGGGAACTCGCTCATGACTCCTGATTACAGGGAGCAATGCTGAGCTGACCGTCCCGTCCTTCAACTGCCTGTTAAACTCAACTGCAAACACATGAGGAAGTCTGCCAGGAGATAATTTCTGTGAAAAACAATGCCTTTTAAATTACTAAACGTAAATTCTTGGACACGGCCTTAAGAGGAAGAAGATAATTATATTTTTCATTTCTCCTACTGGGTCAAGCAATAATAACAGTGAACAGTGACTGAGCGTGTACTTGGCGTCAGGCGCTGTTCTTACTGCACCATGTAGATTAACTCACTCAGACCTGAAAATAACTCAGAGGTAAATACTGTTGTTTCCACATTTTACTGAGAAGAAGATCGAGGCAGAGAGAGGTGAAGAAACCAGCTGAGGTCACATAGCAGGAGAGCAGTGGGGCTCCGGGAGCTACACCTGCCAATAACGACACCACTCAACTCTCTCTCCAGCCAGGTGAGCTACCTAAATGCACACGACGAGGAACCACAGAAGACAAGTCTTCAGGAAACATTAAGCTAAGACAAAATGCCAGGAGGGCCAATACCTGAAACCGCTGGGAGTGAGCTAAGACACTGAAAGAAAATGTCCCTGAACTCAAGTACATGTGGTAGAGAAATCAGTTCTGAAAAGCTGCTCATGTTAAATTAAAACGGAGGGAGAGTTTGCTGCCCTGCCCACCTCCTGCTGGCAGGATATGGGGGTCTCCTCTCTGGCCCTGCGACCCCTGCGGATGGAACAGGCTCTGAAGGAAGAAATGGGCTGCACCTGCCCCACTACTCCCTACCTGCTCCATCTTGAGATGGAAAGACAGATTTTAAACGGGGCCTTCCTGACCTTCCTGAAGCACAAATTCTGGCGCTTCACATTCCGCTGGCTGATTCTTGTATCTTCAATGACCTGCTTTTGTCTTGATCATTATAAAGGTCTTCAGATGAATATCCAGGGATAGAACGGACTGTGTCCTCCCGATTTATTCTTCCTTGCAGTCTGGTTCAGAAGCCCTCACTGTCTGACACAGGTAACCCTGTCTGGGCAAGTGCAAACGATGTGACCAGGAATTCTGGACTCCCAGTCCCTAAGCCTCGAGGGATAAGCGGCAGGGATGCAAAGTCCCCAGGGCAGGGCTGCTTGGGGGAGGCTCACCACACACGACCCCATCTAAATCTGATTCCCCATCCAGGTCCCACACTATCCTGCCAGCCCCCAAATTCGCAACCCAGGATCCACCCCGGGCGACCTCCCTTCTCCTTCTAACACCCCAGAGCCCACACTTGGCCCTTGGATGGGTGGGTCCAGCCACTTCATCCAACCTCTATTCATCGCCTCCATCCAGGCTGCTCCCCTCTCCAGTCTCGCCCCCTCCTCACTGTGGTCAGAGGTAGGCCACCCCCTTGCTTAAAACACTTCAGGGGCTTCACTGCTCTCCCCAAGCTTTCCAGATAAAACTCCAAACCCCCCCAGCAGGATACACCAGGCCTCCGCAACAGACCTGCTCGCTCTCCAGCCCGACAGCTCATCTGCTACCCAAGGCGCCAGGCTGCTTAAATACTTAAGTTCCCAAGAGCACGCAGCCGAGAGCACGAGGCCTCAGCTGTGCCCACTTTGTTTTACAGGCGTGGCTCCCTTTACCCACTCGGTCACAGGGTGAACTCCTGCGTGCCTTTCAAGTGCCCTCAGGTGTAACCCTCAGAGAAGCTTCCAGCTCTCCCCTGCTGCTCCGCCCCTTCCCCTCGCCCGCTGCGGCCTCTCTGCCTAGACCCCGCCCGGCCCCGGCCCGCCCCACCAGCTGCGCCCGGATCTCAAGGCTCCGCATCTCCCAGCGCCATGCCTTGCATTTTCTTTCCCTCAGTTCCCTGAAATTTAGATAAAGGTTCTCAGCACCAAACTCCATACAAAATTTATTTTGATCATTTTTTCCAGCACTCATGTTTACTTTATAGAAATAATAAATGCTAACATAGATTTTTGGCACTGTAATTTGCAAAACAAAAACCATGTTTCTTATATGCTTGGACAAGGTAAGGAAGCTGAATCAGCTGTGACAATTATTTTTTGGAAAACTGTTTTCTCTCCAGGAAGGTGTTCTTAGATGTAAGACAATAAATGGAACAATGAAAGAAAAGGGACAAAAAACGTCTTCTGTGCTAACTACTTCCAGAAGAGATTTGAGCCAAGAGAGGGGGCTCCAAGAGGCCAAAGTTACCTGGGAGAGGGGCCCTTGCTGACTGGGGGCTCAGGGCTGGCCCTGGTGCTGCCAGCCAAGTGACACACAGCGAGGACGCTCTTGGGAGAGCCTGGCCACAGTCCTGGAGTCAGGGGTCACACGTGTGCTCACTTCTGACCTAGAGATTTCCGAAGGTGGGAGGGAGGCTCTCTGGGTGGCCAGAGAAAGCCAGGCATGAAGGGACCTGGGACGTGTACCTGGCAAGAGCTTGGGGGCACCCTCTGTCCCACCTCAGTGCCCTTGTGCTCCCCGGAGCATAGGGAGAAGATTCTCTGGGGCTCCACACAAAGGAGCAAGGGTGCTGGAAGAGGTGAGCGTGTCAGCCACTATTAGGTGCCACAAGGAGACAGCTGGTACTCGGAGCAGAGTGGGGCAAGGCTGAAGCGCCACTAAAGAAACCCACACACACCATCCACAGGAAGATGGCCACAGGGTGCCCTCCAGCTGTGGACCAGGCATCTCTGGGCTTTCCCTCCTCCCTGCCCCAGCACCCCAGAATGACAAGTAGAGAAAGGGGAGCGTGTGGATTGTACCAAGGTTCCCACCATTAGCTGCTCCTCTGTGTGGGAAGTCGACAGGCTGCCTCATGTCAGGCCTGGCCAAGTGACTCGCCCTGATGGATGAATGTGAGCGGAAGGGACAGTGGCAACCTTCAAACTGACCTTTACCGTGTGCCCCCTTGTTCGCGCTGAGACCAGCGATTCCTGGATAGAGGCTCCTCCTTTAGCCAAGACCCTGTATGGATGCAGCATGAACAAGAAGCAAACCTTGGCCACTGTAAGCCCCTGAGATGTTGAGGTTGTTTAATACCAGGGTGACTGGCTCTTCTGTTTGCCTCTGACCTTCCTGATTTAGCACTGGAAGTCCTGCATCCCCGGAAACCCCTTGGTCCCCTAGCTCTCCCCGCTGTATCACTCACCGTAAGCCGACTGACACAGGCAGGAAGAAGGAAATAGACTCTGATCCTGGAGCCACAGACCAAGCCTGGCCTGGGAGGAGGGAGCGGAAACAGTGGCGGTCACACTGGTGGAGTTTAATCTTCACAGTAACCTATCTGTTAATTATGGTCATTATCCCAAATTTCCAGGTAAGGAACTAAGCATTGAAGAGGCAAAGGCATCTTGCTTATTAGCAAGTGGGGACTGAAACCCCCCTGTGTCTGGCTCACTGGTGGTTCTTCTTTCTTCTGCCACACCACTGCCCATCCTGCCCCCAAAGCCACCCCTACAAAGGAAAATACAAATGCCCCCAAAACAAGCATCCTGGGGAAGGAATCAGGGAAATGTGAGGAGAAGCAATCCTGGTTCAGGAAAACTACAGAAACTGAAGTAAGAAGTTGTCTCTGGGCTTCCTGGAAGCCAGGGCAGAGAGGGAAATGCTCAGCCCTCTTACTTTATTAGGGTTAGCAGGGAGAGGTATCTGTCCAAGAGACTTGTTTTGTTTTTTTTTTTTTTTTTGGCCACTCCATGCAGCTCGTGGGATCTTAGTTCCCCGACCAGGGATTGAATCTGGGCCCCGGCAGTGAAAGCACCAAGTCCTAATCACTGGACCACCAGGGAAGTCCCCGGGAGACTCTTTCTATGTGACCTGAGCAACGCTGTGCCGAATGGCTCTGGCTCTGGGGAAACAAGCTTTGTGAAAGGACAGAGGGCTTCTCCCTTTATAAAATGGGACCCTGGTAAAAGCATGTTTCCCCTCCTGCCCCCGCCTGCAGGTGTAACAGCTGGATGGAGCTCTACTGAGACCACTTTGTGAAGCCCCAGGACGTCACTGGGGTAATGGCTTTTGATGATGTTTAATAAAAAGGCACAGCTTAGGAAAATATGGACGATAGTGAATCAACACCCTTGCTTACCCGTGTCTAGTAGCTACATGCTCACCGATCTACTTCACCACAAAACCCATAGCTGCCCGCAAGGACCCCTGTGTGGCCACCTCTGCATCCCCACCACCTTCAAGGCGCTGGCCCTGGACACAGCATCTGCTCCAAAGTACTGTCCTTCCCCCATGCAGAGGAGCAGGGCAGCTGGCCCCGGTTCCATTCCCCACATTCTCAACTCAAGGTTTAATGAGGGGATGAATGTGGAGTTGCTCTGGTCTGTTCAGATGGTGGTGGCCTTTGAGCAGAGGTGAGAGACTGAAGGGTCCCTGTCCCCTCTGCAAGTCCCCCTGATCCTCTGGTTACTCTGAAAGCTTGTGGGGAGTTTGGCTGCCTCGCTTTGCAACAGACGGATTTAGAGAACATTCACCCGTGAGACCAGGTGCCTCGACCCTAAGGTAACGGGTTTGCACCACGATCAATCAGCAAGCATTTCTTTAGGCCTAGTGGAAGCCAGGGCACTGGGGACACAGAGGGGTATGTTTAAGATCCCCTCAATCCTGATCACTGCAATAGGCAGGGCCGTGCCTGCAGTTGTGCAAGCAGTGCACTGCCCAATGCCAGCGTACCTGCGCCTCTGTTAAGTGGCAGAGATTTGTGGAGCCATTACTACAAATTCCCAGCAGGTGGCAGTCAAGTATCTTGAGGAAGAAATGCCTTTTTTCCCCCAGCTGTGGGGCATATGTGAGGTACAGGAGCAGAACAGAGGAGAAAATGATCAGCTTACTTGCCGGTGTGTGTGGGGTAATGGAAGGAGAAGGGACCAAGGAGGAGGGGAGACTTGAACCAGGTTTGCCTGGTGGACTGGATGGTTAGAATGATATTGTGAGCAGAGGAGAGCTCATGTGCAGCGGCTGTCAGGGGCCTGCGGAGAACCCCGTTTGTGGCACTTGTGTACCCAGTCCTGCTGGAAGCTCTAGATGCTTGGGAATCCTGATATCAAACAAAAATCAAGGAGCTTGCATTTGGAACAATGGGGCTTAGAGAGCCTATTGAGAGGGTCTCACAAGAGGCAGGGGTTGGGAACCCTGGAGTAGTTTGTGAATCAAAACAAGGCTGGTCGGACTTCCCTGGTAGCACAGCGGTTGGGAATCTGTCTGCCAATGCAGGGAACACGGGTTCAACTCCTGGTCCGGGAAGATCCCACATGCGGCAGAGCACTAAGCCCATGCGCCACAACTACTGAGCTTGCGCTCTAGAACCCATGCACTGCAACTACTGAAGCCCGCGCGCCTAGAGCCTGTGCTCCACAACAAGAGAGGCCACTGCAATGAGAAGCCCGCATACTGCAGCGAGGGGTAGCCCCCGTTCGCCGCAACTAGAGAAAGCCTGTGCACAACAATGAAGACCCAACACAGCCAAAGATAAATCAAATAAGTTTAAAAAAAAAAAAAAAACAAGGCTGGTCTATGTGGAAAAGGGCCCCAACACCACTGATGGAGGAGAGTCTACAGCATTCCAGTCTTAGAGGGCTACTGAGGGCTGTTAGGAAGATTCTGAGATCTACTTAAGAGGCACAATACAGAGTATGCACCTAGCCCAGCAAAGGAGCTCAGTAAATGTTTGTTGAATGAGTGATAAAAGGGACACCTTTGCCAAGTCTGTCACTGAAGTACAGGAAGGAGAACAGCCTGAGGAGCAAGCTACAGCCCCACTGTGCTTTCTGGGAGGACTCTTGGTCCTGGATGGGGATGCACGGACCATTGACGGCACCTGTGTGGGAAGTGGCCCAATTCCAGCCGACAGCTGAGCAGCTGCCCAAATTGAGGCGGATCATGATACGGAGGCAAAGCACAGAGGTCATAAAGCAGGGTCATAACTTTCTGGACACGGGCTGAAGGAGAATTTTTATTTTATGTGCAGAAAACAATGAGTGGACAAGCAGGTCCAGATTATTCCTTTAACAGGTTTGATAAAAAAGACAGCAGAATGACTTGGAGTCTCAGGAATGTCCGATCCCCCTTTAAATATCCATGAATCACCTGAAAAGGGAACTGATATTCCTTATTGCTTTTAATGCACCGGGCCCTTTAGGACACAGTGGTTAGGAGCACACTCTCTGCTGAGAAGTGATGGTCAGGTTTCAAATCCCGACTCTACCAGGCATTAGTGTCTGGGGTGCAAATCTCAGTTCCAACATATACACGACCCTTAACTTTGCGTGTCAGGGTCTCCTGACCTGGGAGATACAGATGATAACATTACCTACCTCAGAGCTGTGGTGGAGAAAGGAGACGCAGAAAGTGCTTAAAGTGGTATCTGGCACATAATAAACCCTCTATATGTGTTAACTATTATTATTTTGTCATTTAACCATCACAGAAGCTCTATTAGATGGCTGATGTCATCTCTCCCACTTTAAAAATGAGGAAACTAAGTTTCAGAGAGGTTAGGTAACTTGACCAAGGCCAGGGATTTTATAGGAATGCAGATTTAAACCCAGGTCGGTCCTATCTAAAGCCCATAGCCTTTCCACTATGTGGCATGGCCTCCATGCAAAATAAAAAATGGGCACATTCCAGAGTATGCTGGTATGAAATTCTTCACACCAGCACTTCCCAAAGATCTCTCACTGAATACCAACCCCATGAAACTTTAATGATGTTACATGGGGGGAAAAATCAATGGCCAAAGAAGCGTGGGGAATTCTGGGTTAAATGCTGGGTTTCTCCTCTGCAGGGCTTCTCGGAACCTTAAACAGAGCCCTGCAGAGGGCAAAGGTCCGGGAGCAGCGGGGTCTCCACCTCCCCACAGATGCCGGTCCACACGTTTTTCTTCACCTAACATCTAGTGGACAAAGGTTGGATGGGGCACATTAAGGGGAACCTTGCTCTGCAGAATCATGCAGGATGCAGTGATCCTGCTTTCCCTCCTTCCCTGCCTACTTCCTTGCCAGAAGGTGGTCGGCATGGCTTTCTCAGCCTCTTGGCTCCTCTGAGAAAAGCCGAGGGTCTGAGGACCCTGTCCCACTTTGCCTCGTGAGTGGTCCCTGGCCGCTTCCTCTGCTCCGTGCTGCCCTCTGCCCGCCTCTCAGCACCCACATGCATTCAGCCCACCCGCCAGCCTAGACCCAGGGTTTCTCTGCATTGCCTGGAGGACCACAGTGGAATCTGAAGCTGCCAGGGGGGTTCACATGTGCCGCCTCCCCGGAGGATGCAGGCCTTGTTCTCCTCGGCACCCCAGTGCCGGGGAGGCAGGGTGTGCTCTGTACCTGTCACATCCTGGCTGCTCTGGGAGGCCACCTCCCGAGGGCCAAGCTCTCCTCCTGACCCTCAGCCTTGACACACCCCTGCCTTTGATGAGGGTACAGGGATGATCATCAGGAGGGATCAATGAGTCACACTCATTAACCAGAGACACATCAGCCTGCCTCCAGGTTGTTGGGGTTTTTTTTTCTTTTTTCTCCCCTTCTTTTTTTAAAGCTACAGGATAAGAGAATAGAGCTTGGCCCTAAAGACTCAGGGGGAGAACGCTCTTTCCACCAAAACACCTGCTGCCTGAAGTTGAAGAAAGTCCTAGAAAACATCTGCATCTTGTTCTAAAGGAAACAGAAGGATGCACTGCTGTTACTGGCGGTAAAGAGAAGGATGCTGGTGTGAGGGGCAGCAGAGTCAAAGATGGGGCAGCCCGAAAGGTGCTATGAGTTTCGGGGTGGGGCTGTGGATGGAGGCCGGCTGGGACAGGCATCAGGGGGTGGACCCGAGCGGGGTTGAGACTCGGAGAGGAAAAGGGATGTGCCTCCTTTGAGAATGCGGGGAAGGGAGAGAGAAGGACAGAAAATGGGAAGAACATCGAGCAGTGGTGAAAAGAGATGGAACAGCCTTCGCCTTTCTGCCATGACAGGGAGCAAGGCTGACTGCAAAGTGGGGAGGGACCTGAGGACAGGCTGGGAAGCGGTGCAGAGCAAGGGTGGGCAAGGCCGTGCACCGGGGGCTTATCCAGGCCTGTGACCTGCCCGCACCTCCCCCGGCAGGAGCAGAGGAAGAGCCAGGGTTCTGCCCTGGCAGGCGGGGCATGGACGAAAGGGTGAGGGGATGATGTGGGTGTGAAGAGAGGCAGGACGGGGCGGTGGTCAGTCCTCTGGAGCCAGACAGCCTGGGTTCAGCTCTGCCACTTACTAGCTGTGTCCTGGGCCAGTTCCGTGACCCCTGGGAGCTGCAGTCTCCTCACCTGTAACAGGAGGAGGATTCCTCCTCAAGACTGAATGAGGTCAGTACATGAAAAGCACTTGGGATGCCCGTCGGGTTCACTGCGGTTACTGAAATGGATGAGCTGTGGGGTGAGACAGGGAGAAGAAGGCTGGGGGAGGTAAGCACGGAGGTCACAGGAAGCAAACTCAGACCACAAGTCTGGGGTGAAGGGGCTCAAAAACGGTGGGAGCCGGAGCACCTGGGGCGGCAGGGAGTGCCTGGCAAGTGGAGAGTGAGCTCTGCGAGCGGGAGGCAGCCAACGAGTGACGTGACGTGACGGGGGAAAGGCCCGGAGAGGGACCTGGGAGGGGCTAGAGAACATGCCAGGGGCCCGCGTCTCGCAGCTGGAAGCACTGAGGGCTCCTCAGATTTGAGAGGGAGGTGCTACTTCAAGAAGTCCAACCTCTTCGTTTGACAGTCAATGAAACTACAATTAGAGAAATAACCCCTACGGAAAGCTGGGAAGAGGATAATGAGAAAGTTAGATCAACAGGTGATAATAACAGAACGTTAGAGTGACCCAGGAAGACGAGATGGCGAAAGCAAAGGACGACGATTTCCCTACAGAGATGGAGACCGCAGGAGACGGGGAAGCCAGCGGCTGACAGCGTCAGCTGCACGGGGGACTGCACGGGGGACTCTGGGGGGAAACACCCGGCTAAGAAGGGTCAGGGGCACGCTCCCACCCACCACAGGATTTGGCTGACGGGTAAGGAGGCCTCAGAGGGCTACCACGGCCCCAAAGGCCAAAAGCAATGCATCCAACAGAACTTACTAAGCATCCATACATGCCACGTAATTTCTACAGTGAAAGAATTGGTAATTTGAGTAAACTTCCACCACAAGTTGCCTGTGGCAGTCAAATTTCAATTCGGGACGATTTTGTCATAATGAAGACACTAGGAGTGTGCTGTCCCACGATGATTCATTAATCTTTCAACAGACATTTACTGAGAGCCCCCAAGTGCCAGGCACTGTTCTCCGCGGCAGGGCTGGGGCAGGGGACAAGGAGACTTCTCCTCGTCTGGCATACATTCCGGTGACCAAGGCAAGCAAAGGGATAACGGTTGAATGATTCTGGGAGGTGGGAAGTGCCGGGGAGAAAGTCGGAGATGGGGCAGGAGGCACACTGGGGAGGAAGGTCGAACTGTGGGGAGATGGGGGTGGGGAAAGGAGTGCTGCAGGTGAGAAGAGCCAGGGCAAGGGGCTGTAGTGGAGGCCACGGGGTGCCGGGCAGACCTCTGTAAGGACCTTGGCTTTGACCCTGAGTGAAACGGCGATGACATGATCCCACGTGGGATTTAAGTCTGGCTGCAGTGTTGAGAAGAAACCGTGAGGAGGGTGGATCCTGTCGGGGGTCTGTGTATGTGTGTGCGGTGGGGCTCTGTGTGCATGTGCACGTGTGTGCGGTGGGGCTCTGTGTGCATGTGCGCGTGTGTGCGGTGGGGCTCTGTGTGCATGTGCGCGTGTGTGTGGTGGGGCTCTGTGTGCGCGTGTGCGGGGGGGCTCTGTGTGCATGTGCGCGTGTGTGCATGAGTGTATATTGGGGGTGGGGGGTAAAGAGAGCACCACCAGTGAAGGCCAGTAAGGAGACAACTACAGTAGTCTGGGGGAAAGATGATATGCTTCAGGCCTGGTCTGAGGAGTGGCTAAAAGAATTCTAGATATATTTGCAGGCAGGCTGTGCTGCTGGACGGACGTGAGGTGTAAGGGAAGCTGGGGCTGGGTGGCCATGGTGGGGTAATAAGAAGCTGTCGATTACTGATATATTGTGAGGGAACAGCCGGTGGGATTTCATGTCTTTCTGCTGTGAGGGGTGTAGCCAGTCTGTAAACTACACAAAGGCCCCCAGGCCAGGGGGCCAGTGGGGGTGAAGATCCCACCCGAGCTCCCCTTGCCAGGCAGCATGCCCCATGTGACAGCTGGAGGAAGAGGTGCCTCTTTTCATCCACCCAGCAGGGCAGGAGCCATTGGTCTGGATCGTGCTGAGTGGGGCGTCTGCATCACCGACTACACTGCAGCCCACATACCCACCTCCCGCCTTCCTGGAGCAGCCCCCACCTCCTGTTGGCTGAGTATCCCACGTGCTGAGGACAGTGCTAGCCCTTACCCAACTCATTTGGTCCTCAAAATGACCTTTTAGGGATGGTAAAAAATCACCATCGTGTAAAAGATGGCACTGAGGCTCAGAGAGGTGTAGCAACTTGTCCAAAATCACACAGCCAGAATGGAGGTATCAGGGACAGAACCCCAATGTGCCTAACTCCAGAGCCAGGACTCCGTACATACTTTGTTGCTTCAGAGACTCAGCAAAGAAAAGCAAAAGCTCCATCCCAAGTAGGAGGAAGAGGGTAGGGCCGGCTCTCGCCCATCCACCTCCCGCCTACAGTGCAAGGATGCCCAAACGGCATCCTTCACAAGGCCTTGAATCGACCAGAGTGCTGCGGGCACAGCAGGTGTGCTAAACTGGTTAAACAGTTAACTAGATGATCCTTCCTGTTTCAACTCGGAATGACTGGGAACCTTTCTGAAATGCACTTGTCCACTTGCCTGCCCTGGCAAGCACAGTTTGAGGGAGACGATTTAATTGTGTGATGAGTCTCAAGGCCTCCTGCCAGGGCCCTAGATCTAAGGTGTTCATCTGAGTGCTTCCTGACCCCAGGAATAACCCTGCAAGTTCCTCTTTTAACTAAAACGGAATCAGCTTGTTTTCTTTCATTGGTCTCCTTCCTACACAAGGAATAAACAAAATTTCAGTGATTTCAGTTTCATTTTTCTGAGCTTTGGTTACAGCAAGTGGGTGTTACATGTCTAAGAATCTGAAACAACATGAGTTGTAGAGCTCAAGATACTTTTTCTGAGAAAATATGCAGTGCAGGAATCACAACAAAAATAACACAAAAACTGTAGCGGCAGAAACCACACACTGGGCTTTTATTCTGTTCCACGCAGTGTTTTTTTCATTTAGTTCTCAATTAGAAGTAACTAAGTCTCAGAGAGGTCAAGTAAACTGCCTGTAAATCCTCAGTGCATGAGTGGGAAAGCCAGGATTCAAACTCAGGTCTGTCAGACTCCAAAGCTCTGTGACATGTGACAAGTAAAGGAGTTATTATCCTTTCTGAATTAAGTGGAACAAAACAAAAATAAAAACTGCTTTAAATCAATAAAAAGGCAATCACCCTAGTGGAAAAATAAAGATTATGAATAGGTAATTCACAAAATTCACACAATCCATTTGTGCAGGCAGAGGCCACAAAACAACAAAAACAAACTTGGTAAAAAGCAAGGAGCCTGACTGGTTTTCCTTTCGGTAAAGATCTACACATGGATGTTAAAATAAATAAATACATACATACATACATACAGATGGGAGGGATGAAAAAAACAGAGATGGCAAAGATGAAAAAAGATAATAAAAACTACGTTTTAGACTCTTTAAGATTATATATTTTCTAAAACGGCCAGGGGAAACATCCAAACATCTTATTTCTCTGACAATGGATGCAGTTAAATTCTGACTTCTATTATATATCCTTATGTAAAAGGACATTTCCAAGATAAGTGAAACCACTTCTTTTTATTTCAAGGCTATCCTAAGATTTCTCCAGCTGATTTATAGGCTAAAATACACACACACACATTCTCTCTCCCTCTCCCTCTCTCTCTCGTACTTTCAAAGACTCAATACAAATATTTTTAACATTCTTTTCATTCTCTTGAAATAAAATTTGTAAATAATATAACCTTACCAACACTTATAATTTCAAAAACAACGTGACTGTAACACAAAGAAGAAAAAAAATAAAGTTAGTTAAAATAAAATAATATGTCCATCAATACACAAAGATTGGGCACAGCTACTCTAGAGACATAGTGAAAGATATAATGAGATGCTTGTAGCTATTTATAACAAATAGGTAAACCTCATATACTTGGTGGTTGTGTTCCTGGAAAATTCAGTATATATTAAAAACATGCAAAAATTATTTACGTTTATATGTAAAATGGAGTCAGACTCTAGGCCCAGATCATTATAAACAGGGTCTCACTTACATGAATGCCCACTGAACTTTAGGAAGTTGGGTAGGACGTTGGACAATCCTTTATTCTCCACATGTTACATCCAGCATCCCTGCTGCCCCCCAGTGAAAGCCCTGTGCCCCATGTTGTGACAGCCCAACCACTCCACACATTCCTGAGATGTCCTATAGGGGGCGCTACGTACCCATTCAGAACCAGTAGTACGGTTCACCTGCATTTTCTACAAAGAGAAGGGTCAAGGAGGGCTTAAAATATTTACTCAAAGCCATATAGGAAATCAACAGCAGAGTATACAGTAGAGGAGGAAGGGAATTATTATAATATTTATGTTTATTAAGTGCTAGACATTGTGCCAGGTGCCTTTTGTTATGTCCATCCAGGATCTCATCTAAGTCTCCTACCAACCTTGGGGTTAGTTCTATTAGCGTCCCCAGTTTTCAGACAGAGACACTATGTTTCAGGGAAGCTAGGACACTGCTCAGGGCCCCGTTTTAGGTAACTACAGAACTAGATTTTATCCAGTCCTTTTTCTATTGCTTCAAGCTGCTCTCCCTCCAGGTTTTGGGCCCACACCTTGGAAACCAGGTCCCTCACTTTGCTGCTTATCTCTCAGAAATAGTAACCGGGATACACGCTATCTGAAAAGCAACCGACAAAGAGAAAGATTGTTCAGTCCGTTTCTCAGCCCTTCTGGCTCAGCCAGTGTGGCCAATGCCTGGACCAGGAAAGCCCAGGGGCACCTGAACACAGGAAGCAGACTCCTGATGAAGTCATGAATCACCTTTTCCTGCACTCTTGGGGGAACCTGGTCTGAGCTGCCAGGGTCAGCGCAGGATGACCAACGTGACTGCAGGCTGGGTCTTGGGGACTCTTCCTGCCCCAGAAGACCCCATGCCTCCATAGTCCCACTCCATGCCTCACAAGACGGCCGGCAGCTGAGGGGCTGGGGCCCATGCCACTGAAGCAGGAAGGGCCGGACAGTGAACGAGGGCTTGGTCACCAAACCTTGAGGTATCATCAGGTGTGGGGAATGGTTTGAAACAACAACTACAGCTTCATGGCACATCTGCCTCTGCTCATTTAACCCTCAAAACATCCTTAGGAAAAGGTACTGTTATTTCTATCTTACAGAAGAGCAAAGAGACTGCAAGTGACTTGCACTTAGTTACACAGCTGGTGAAGGGCAGGACCAACACTCAAGCCCAGGTTAGACGGGCCCTGACACGCCCCTTCCCACCTCCCTCTCCTGCCCTTCCAAAACCCTTCCTGATGCATGCATTCCAGGAAAATGTGTATTCGGCACCTGCCATCCCAGCTTTGGAGGGTAGGTGGGCATTGCATCCCTCTACTCCACAACCGCTGGGGCTGTTCTGGGAGACTGAACGTTGGATTAGGAACTTGAAGATATGGTTTAGTCTTAGAATTCTTAGGCACCTTTCTCCCTCTGCTTTCTGGCCACAAAATCATGACGAAGCATTTTGAACAAGAAACCTATTGCATCTGACTTCATGTGCAGGAAAAGAAAATACTAAGAGCCCACATTTGTCACCCTGATCTAAACCCACTGCATCATGAACACTGCAGGCCTAGCAGAGTTCAGATGAACCCATTTGTTGGTGACAAGGCAAAGGCCTCTGGCCTACAACAGTTCTGTCAAAACAAACTCTGGAGACTTCCCTGGCGGTCCAGTGGTCAAGACTCCGTGCTTCCAGTGCCGGGGGCGCGGGTTCGATCCCTGGTTGGGGAACTAAGATCCCACACGCCGCACGGCCAAAAAGTAAATAAATAAAAAAATCAAAAAAATTTTAAAAAAAGAAAACAAAACAACAACAAAAACAAATTCTGAGGAGGTTTCATAGGAAATGGTTCAACTCAGGCTCCCTTCCAATGATTTCTTGCAAAATAAATCAAAGTAGGACCAGCCCCAATCTAATGCCCCACGGGCTTACTTTTAGCGCTAAGATTATGAGATATTACAGCTCTGTGGCTCAGTCTTCACTCTGCCACTTCCTTGTGTGATTCTGGACAACATCTGACCTCTGCTCCTCAGGTTCCTCATTGGCAAAGTGCAGATATTGACAGTACCCACCTCATAGGTGACCGTGAGTAGTAAGATAAGTCATATAAGGAGCTTAGAACAGTGCCTGGCCCATGGTAAGCACTCAGTGAATGTTGCCAATCATTAATATTAATGTGGACTGCCATGTCGCACAAGGATGGCGGAAGGCACTGGAGACATTGGACCCTGGGGAGGGAGATAAGAAGGTGGGGAAGAGAAAGGCAGGGAGCCCATGAGCACAACTTCCAAACTCAGAAAGTGGAGTCACGCCACGCCTACGGACCTTTGTTCTGTGCTGCTACAAAGGGCAGAACTAGGTCAGTGAGGAAACAGTGCCAAGAGGCAGATTTGGATTAGAATAAAGAAGGGTATTCTAACAGGCAAACATATCCGTAGAGGGGGAGCAGGAGGCTTGGTGTGTGGGTGCCCCAGGGGGCCAGGGGCCTGACTGTCCTCATCAGTACAGATGGGATTTTCCTGCACAGGAGGGTGGCCAGAGGACGTGACCCCTGATGCCCTTCCCCTGGACCATTCTATCACTCTGATAAGGAGCAAATAAGTGCAGATAGCCAGGGTGTGGCTCATCAGCCTGAAGGAAGGAGGATGGACTTTGGACAGGTCTTAAAATACACAACCTTCAGGACTTTCACTTAATGCTCTGAGAACACCAGGTGATAGTGGCAGTGGGGCTCTGACCAGCAATGGCTCAATGAACCAACAGTGTTTCTGGAATGCCTGCTGGGTACCTGGCACAGTGATTCAGAGAAAGAGTGAAATGACAGGGCCATGAACATTTCCTTACTTTGGAGAACTTAAAGGCAGCATCAGTTACAAGTGCCACCGTTACTGGGGACACACAATATGAAGTGATCAGGCCTGCTAACTCCATGGGCCGGGACTGGGGCAGGAAGACTGGGGGCGTTCTAGTCCACAGGCAACTTCCCAACCTCTTCCCAGGTGGAGGTGTCAATGTTCTTTACCACTGAACCTTTTACTGACACGCCCCCCCGACCCGGGTTTACCGGGTCTCCCGGGCTGAGCTGCACACAGAGAAAGGTGCTGGGACACGGTGAAATGGCCAGGAGCAGGAAACAAGACAGAGGAAGGGGAGAATCTGCTCCTTGAAAACTGGTTCAGAGGTGGGACACCCAGGAGGTATCCTCCATCTTGAAACTGTGTTACCTTTGTAAACTATAAATATGAAATTTTTAATTTTATCAGCAAAAATATTACTGGGCTGTATTAAAACTACAATACAAATCTGAGAAAAAGTATGAAATTCCCAAACTAAAGCTCATCAGCTATTTTCCAGGTAGTGGAAACTGCTAATTTATACATTCTCAACTCTGAGAACTCAAAAGCAGGTGAGTGGCAGTAGGTATCAAAAGATTAAGGAAAAATAACAAATTGTGGAGGTGACACTGGGGATGTTCTAGGTACTGATTTCATTCTTTGCCACCTGGAAACGCCTGGCAACATGTTTGAGAACCACTGTCCAGGGTGGCTAGGAGCTCACTGGGCAGGAAGACGGACCCTCTCTGCTCAGAGAACAATGTGCTCAATAACCCAAAGGCCCAGCCTAAGTAACACAGGCCCCCAGCCGCTGGGTCTGCCGTGGCCCTGATTCCTCCCTCCCCACGCGGACCTCCTCCCCTGCGGTTGTAGGTTCAGTCCCAGCACATCACCGTCCTTCCCTCTCCATTTGTCTGTCTGTCTGTAAGTAACTCCCACTGCTTCTTCCGGCCTGTGATCCGTCCTCTCCTCTCCCACTCACTCCTCTCTCACTCACTCGTCTCTGTGCTGCCTGCTACAACCTCAATTTAAAACCACTGGCCTCCAGCACTGTAAGAGGAGTCTTCTCCAGAAGCTTCCACAGTCTTTCCTTCCTCGAAAAGGCTTCTTCAGCTCCCTCTGTCCCCTCCCAGCCTCAGAAAGAACTAACACCCAGATCCCACCCAGCCCAGGCATGTGCTGGGCATCAGCCCAGGGGAAGAAGGAGACACATGTTCCAGCTTCCGTGCCAGCGTCCATCGATACTGGCTGCCCAGAGGGCCGCGCAAAGAAGGATCCTGAGGGTCAGACAAAAAGACCACCACCATGCTCGGTTATTACCCTTCTACCTGGCGGTCAGAGGCCTGGGAACAACAGCACTCATGCCGCCCTCCCCCCCAACCCACACCGTCCCAGGACAGGGCAGAGCATCCCAGGAACTCAGATCACCTGCCCCTGGCCTGCACCCAGTCCTTCATTCCCTTTGGTGTTCCCTTGAAATCTCCCCAATGACCCATTCCCAGGCTCCCCCAAAACTTCAATATTTATATTTACCTTCACTGGCACCCGCTGCTGCACCGCACTTTCCCTCCCGCAATACGCAGCAAATGTGCTGCACCTTTCACAGCATCGGGACTTCCCTGGCGGTCCAGTGGTTAGGACTCCATGCTCTCAATGCAGGGGACATAGGTTCCATCCCTGGTTGGGGAACTAAGATCCCGCATGCTGCATGGCATGGCCAAAAAAAAAAGAAACTTCACAGCATCTGTAAAGCTTTTCCCAAGTAGGTCAGAGAGCAACTGATTTTACCTTAGCCTTGGTAACCAAACACAGAGATTCTAAAATTCCCCACTTTACCATCATCTCCTCCACTCACTAGCTGGTTTATTGCACATATATAACTTGGTTTACTCATGCATATGGTGATTATTGACCATCTTGATGTCTGTCTGTCTGTCTGAGACTGTGAACCCTGAAGGGCAGGAATCAGATCTGTTTAACTCACTGGCTCCGACCTTGGTAGAGCAGGGACCATCAGAGAAAAGCACAGAGACTGCGGCCCCAGCACAGCTCTGCTGTGACTCACCATGGGGCCCAAGTCACTCTGCTCTCTGGGCCTCAGTTTCCCCAACTACAATAAGATGTACTTGAACTAGAGGGTCTCTGAAGTCTCATCCAGCTCTAATGCACTATGAGAACAAAGGCCAAAAAGTGTTAGATCCACGTCTTTTCATGACATATGTGGGCAATATTTACTCAGGGTCTGGCTCAGCAAGATATCACAATACAGCTCCTTTGAGTGGCGTGGATCCGCCATTGCAATGAGTGAACAACTCTACAGTGGATATTTAGTGCGGTGGGATGTATGCTTGGATGGCTAAGTATGACGGACAACAAGGAATAATTTTATTTCCCTTTGAGAACATAAGTACACTATTCTATATTTATACCCTCCATCTCCTAATTTAGACAGTGTAGAACTTCTGAATAGCACTCACTTGCCAATAACTTCCTTCTACATCTAAAAGAAGAATAGGAGTCATATAAGTTCACAGATTGAATGGATGGTTGATTTACAAAGCCCTTAAAATGTGGCTGCAGGCTGACGCTGGCAACCCCATAATTAGATATGGCATATTCTGCAATGATGTATTTTTTTTTACTGTTTTTTTAATAACTCAGTTCTCCTTCTGGGATGAGGGGAAAAATGGAATTTGTTAAAAATAAATCGAGATTTAGTGGCTTTTCAGCCTTCTGCTGCTTGTTGCTCACAATATTCTATAAATAAATGAAGCCCTGCCCTATAGTGCACTGTAAACACCCACAGACACTCAGAGCCAAATTCTTCCAATTATGACCCTGTGCCAGTTGCCAAGCTACTGCAAGGACCCACTTGAAAGGCAGCCATCTAGGCCGTTTCCTGATTAAGCTGCCCAGTAGCAAGGAATCAAGGCCTGCTGCCTTGGCATCGTATCTAGTCTCAAAGAATTGCTCAGTGTCCTTGAAATTAAGCCTTTTCCTTGTGATCGAATTACAGTTCAGAGGTAAGTGAAAAACTAACTACCTATCCATCTATCCATCTGCCTGGGTCATGTGTGTGTTTAAGGTCCTGGGCTGTCACATATTAGACTTAAATCAGCAGCAGAAGTGCATTCACAGCAATGTCTTTAATTGCACCGAGCAAATCAAGGTCAAACGAAAGTAGGTCAGCAATGAATGTGACAGGTGAGTCAGAGGCAGCTTGCCCTCCTGCTCAGCAGCTTCACTCACCAGTCCGTCTGGGTCACTGCTGCCCAATGCAGAGGCTGAAATGGTCATTTAAAAATGCATACTATATCCCACAAGGACTCGGAGGCAAAGAACATACAAATCAATTTTCACTGCAAAGTAAAGGAGCTGTTACAGTGGAGGATTACTGGACTGAATGTCAATATTATGACATAGTATGAGTGTGTTTCGTGTTTGGTAATTGCAATCATTGTTGCTTTTGTTGTGGTCATCCATTTACAATGCTTGGTGTCAGTCTATTTATCTCTTGTAAAAATAAAATACAGTGTGTGTGTGTGTGAAAAAAAAAATTATGAGACAAACAAGAAGATAAAAAAAAAAAAAAGAATGCTAGATAACAACAAATGTTTGACTCGCATCATAAAGCTATGTTATGTAAATTCCAAAAAAAAAAAAAAAAAAAAAAGCATACTATACCCCGAGAGAGGCGATGCAGCTGGCGTGGAGTGTCGGGCTGACAGCTCTGTGGTTCAAATGCCAACATACAGGTTGGGATGGCCCCAGCTTTCACATGGTCTCCACAAGCCCTTTAAGAACTGCATGTGGAGAATCAGGAGATTGCAGCGTGCCAGGATCTCCTTGAGAGAGAAATGGCTCCAAGCAGCACTGGAGCAAAATGGGCTCTGGCTAGAAACTGATGACCCTCCCTCCTGACATGGAGGCTCTTCATTCAGTGTCAGCTCCAATGGTGAACGGGGAGCAGCACTTCTCAAGCTCGCCAGGAGGCCTTCAAAAGGCCCTGGACTTGGCTCCCAGCCCCGGAGCGCATACTCGGAATGGGGAGCCAGTTAGTGAACAAGCACCGCCTAATGGAGAAACGACATGTGCTCAGCGGTCAGATTATCCAAACTTAAAACTGGGACCTACCCTTAGAGGGCAGAATTGTTAACAGCGGGTGTCCTGGAAAACCTGGGGTCTAGGGGTCACATAGCACCAAGCCTCCCCCGCAACGTCCCCCCCTGGCATTGACCTAAAGTGGCCCTTCCTATGGCTTGCACCCCACCTGGGGGGTTCTAGCTTCTTAATTTCTGAAATTGTTTCTTTGTGTCTCCTCTGATTAGAATGTGAGCTTCACAAGAGCAGAGACCCCCTCTGTCTTGTTCTTGAGTGTTTCCAGAGCAACTAGAACGCTGACTGGCTCAGAGTGGGTGCTGAATAAACAGTCACTGAGTAAAAGAATCCATGCCAAACCTCTGCAAGCGCATCCCATGTACCAATCTCCCTGAATCCTCGCAGCAATGTTAGGAGGTGAAATTATTCTCTCTCCTGCACAAGGAGAAAATCAAGCCTTCAAGGAGGGTATGTGCTTTCCCAGGCCTGCACATCTAACGAGTTGATGGAGCTGGAATTCCGAGCCAGGCGTGAAGAGTTCTAATCCTGGCTTTAAAGTGAGCATCTGTTGCTTTTATAATTTAGAAAAAGCAAAGAAGAAAAACTTTAAAGAAAAAACTACGCATCAGAAAAAGCTTTACATTAAATGATCTAATATGTGATTAATTTAGTTCCTGAGCCCAAAATCCAAGTCCCTCTTCTAGCTGCAGAGGGCACTGGCACTGTAGCCCGAGCAGGAGGAAAAATTCTGGGGCCTCCTTTATGGAAGGTTTGTTCTTGTCTTTCTTTGAGGACCCAAAGGATGGACAGGGAGGGGAGCGGGCATCAGAAGCAACCCCCATGATTCCTGTTAGAAACAGCAGGCCCATTCCATGCTTTGCTGGAGAGGCCGACAAGCAAGTTAGAAGACTAAACAGTTAAGGTGCTTGGAATCTGCCTTCTCCCACACCCATACCTTGAAAACTGGAATGAGAAAAAAGAAAAGGGGGAAGCATACTTTTTAAGACTAAAATTTCCCAAAAAACCTTAAGTTAAAAAGTAGAGGGACTTCCCTGGTGCTGCAGTGGTTAAGAATCCGCCTGCCAATGCAGGGGACACACGTTTGAGCCCTGGTCCGGGAAGATGCCACATGCTGCGGAGCAACTAAGCCCGTGCGCCACAACTACTGAGCCTGCGCTCTAGAGCCTGCGAGCCACAGCTATGAGCCCGAGTGCCACAACTACTGAGCCTGCACGTCTAGAGATGGTGCTCCACAACAAGAGAAGCCACTGCAACGAGAAGCCCGTGCACCACAACGAAGAGTACCCACCTCTCGCCGCAACTAGAGAAAGCCGGCGCGCAGCAACGAAGACCCAATGCAACCAAAAATAAATAAATAAATAAATAAATAAATTTATATATTAAAAGAAAAAGTAGAGATTTACATTAACCTGAATTTAAACCACTAAACCCTACTGAAGCTAAGCTTATGCACCTTTATAACCTATATATCACAATAAAATTCTTATTAGTCTGATGTTTGGGGCCAAAAAACCCTCTCCAGTTGGTCTCCTAGATGCAGTTATGGCTTGAATTTATGTGCAAATCAGTAGGTCAGTCTCATCAAAAAGACTAGGCCAGTTCTAATGTGTGGATACATTTCTCAAATATGGGGAAGAAATGAAAATGGCAAATCGTATCAGTAAAACAGGTATTTCCAACTGCTACCAGGATGGCCCAATAGCCCTCGAATACAAACATCCTACAGAAACAGAACACCCTCCACGGTTGTGAGTGAGGAGCGGCAGGATGATAAAAGAGCACGTGAATTAACCTACTGGGTCTGAGTTTCTCAGCCAGGATCCCTGGGTGGGCTGTGGAGAAAATGCTGGGCTTATCATGGCATTTTTCTGGAGAGAGGCTCCATAAATTTCACCAGATTCACAAAGTGATCTGTGACCCCAAATGATAGGAACACTCACCAGCCCTATCTGCTGCTGTACCTGTTTTCTCTGGATAATCCTCCTGATATAAACAACAATACAGGAAGCTCCCCCCCGCCCCCACCATGCCTCTGGCTTTCACAGCAGACGAGATGACACTGACGATCAGGAAAATTATCCAAGCTGTTGCCTGAACAGCCCAGCCACTGAGGACTGCCCAGTCAATGACTGAAAAGAGGTCATGGGGCTGGAAGAGACTGAAGATCTTCTAAGCCTTAGCTTGAGCCCACTGCCCACACGGGGACAAACAGCACAACCAAGAAGACCGAGAGTAAACTTAGGGACCAGAAAGTCTTAGGCAGGATTAACTTGGGAGCAACAGTGTGGGACGGGGGAAGAACGTGGGCTTTGGAGCCCCGCAGGGTTAGGTTCAAATCCTGGCTCCATCTACGTACTAGTCATGTAGCCTTGGGATGGGGATGATGATGGTGCTGATGACGAAAGCAGTGTCTACGATGAGTTATTATTTACTGACAGCACAAAGTCTAGCATTTAGTAAGCAAGTACTTATGTACCTATGAAATAACGTATGTTATTTTATTTAATTTTTCACAGCAACCCTGTGAATACTCTCTATATTATCTCCATTTTCTACATCTGGAAAAAGAAGGTTAAAAAGGTTAAGTAGCATTCCCAAGGTCCACAGCTAGGGGGGATTCAAACCCAAGTCTGTTTGACTCTCAGCCCAGGCTCGTAACTACTAAGCTTCGCTGCACTGCCAAGTCTCAGCTTCCTCATCTGTGAAAAAGACAGTAATACTCACTCACCCCTGCAGGGTGGGAAGGATTAGACAGAATGCATGTGAAGGGCTTAACACAGTACCTGGCACACAGGAAGCTTTATAGTGTAGCTATTAGTGTCAGTCCTACGACATCTGGACCTTTGGAAGAGAGAGGGAGACGTGGGAGGCGTGCATCTGGCTACACAGATGGGCCAGCATCTCACACCGCAGGGCTCAGCAAACAGGATTAGGAACTTTGGACCAAGGCTTAGGAGCCTGCGATGACCTACTCCCCCTTAGGGACAGAGAGGGAACACCTCAGCAAGATGGGTAAGAACGTGTTTACTCAGAGATGAAAGGCTTCGCATCAAAATGTGGGGACGATTGGGGATTTGGGGAGGAAGGAATAATTCAAGCTCAAGAAGAAAGTTCTCAAGAGGCAGTGCCAGACAGCATGGCTATGCCTGGGCTAGGAATGTGGGCCCACTGTCCTTCTGACTCCCTGACACCCAAGAGAGGACAAGAGTTCCTATGCATGTTTGTGATAGCCCCCATGTTATCAGTAAACCCCACCTGGAACTTGAGCAGAGCCTAGTCATTCTTAAAGAAAAAGAGGATTTGTTAGAGCGAGTCTCCCTTGGAGTTAAATATGAAGAAATGTACTCATTGCAAGAAAGAACCAATGACTTAGTGTGGCTTGTAGTGTATAACACCAGGGACCCATCTGTAGGAAGAAGAATCAGACTCACTGATACCATCTTGACTACTTTCTTAGTGGAAGACTGAACGGGGAGTCTAGGAGCAGCAGAGTCACTCCTCAGAGAGATAACCGCACTGCAGGGGATGTGCACCTGGGGGCCAACATTTGCTTAGGGAGAAAAACATTACGCAGTGTCACCAGCCTCTCCCCAGACCAGATAGTCCCCTCCTGTTTTTCTTTTAAAAGAATTGCTACACCAAGTTATTCCAATAGGAACCAAAGATACTCAAAGGTCTTCACAACCTGTCCTCAGTCCCCTCTTTTCCTCTCCACAGCTCTACATCGGGCTCAGCATCAATTTCCTGGACCATTTTATCTGCCTCTAACTAGTCCTGGCCCGCCTCCTACAGTCCAGCCTCCACACTGCCACCAGCTGGCTTTCTAAAATAAAAGTGCTGACCACGCCACTCACCTCCTGAAAGGTGTCTACTAGATTCGCACTGCCCATGGAATAAACACCAAAGTCTTAAACTGCATTCATTCATTCACAGTTTTCATTACCAACCTAATGTGTGATGATCACCTACTGTGTACCAGGCTCTGTTTTGGGCCCTGGAGATAGAGTGGTTATTAATGAAACAGATTAAGACAAGGGCTCATCCTCATGGCTTTACATTCTAGGTAAGACAAACGATAAAGAATACAAATAAATATATAATATAAAGTCAGGTGTTAATGAAGAAAAATAAAGCAGAGTAAGAGAACAGAGTGATGGTGTAAGGGGTGGGGTAGGACAGTGCCTTTTAAATAGAGGAAAGACCACTTGAACACAGACCAGAACAGAGTGAAGGGAGGATTGCTGGGGAAGAGTAATCCAGGCAGAAAACAGCAAGTGGAAAGGCCCTGAGGCAAGAAAGAGGAACAGCAAGAAAGACACAGGGGCTGGAATGGAGTGAGCAAAGCAGAGAGTGCTAAGAGATGAGACCAGAGAAGTAGGAGGGGCAGGCAGGACAGGGCAGGGAGTTCAGATTCTACTCCAAGGATGCTAGGAAGCCACTGGAGTGTTTTGAGCAGGGGAGTGCTGTCATCTTATTTACTTTTTAGAAGGTCATTCTGGGGGACTTCCCTGGTGGTGCAGTGGTTGAGACCCGAAGCTCCCCATTCGGGGGCCCTGGGTTCTATCCCTGGGCGGGGAACTAGATCCCACATGAATGCGGCAACTAAGAGTTCGCATGCCACAACTAAGGAGGCCTCGAGCCACAACTAAGGAGGCCTCGAGCCACAACTAAGGAGCCTGCCTGCCACAACTAAGGAGCCCACCTGCTACAGCTAAGACCCAGTGCAACAAAATAAATAAATAAATACTTAAAAAAAAAAAAAAGGTCATTCTGTTTGTGTGGGAGGCTGCTAGCAGCAGGGCCAGAGTGGAAGCAGGGAGATCTGTTGAGAGATAGGGGACCTCTGGACAAGGGTAGGGAGGTGTGGCGGCTTTCAGGATATACTGTGGTAGAACAGCTGTCAACATTGTGAACACACAAGGTGAGGAGCAAGGGAAGGAGCAGGATCAAAGGTGACACCTACATTTTGGGCCTGGGTGACCAGGTAAATGGTGGGGCCACATAACACGGGGGACACTGGGGAGGGTCACGTTTCTGCCTAAGACTTCTATTTAGTTATGTTGGGCCTGGGATGCCCATACACACTGAAGGGTGGATGTTGGGTGGGCAGTGGGTATGTGAGTTGGGGGCCCAGGAGAAAGGTCCCAAAAGGTCGTCAGTGTGCAGATGACCACCAGGACGTGGCAAGTTGGGTCCTCCGCCCCTTGCCCCAGCTCCAGACAGACAGCCAGTGTTACCTCCCTCAGGGCTCTGGCCTCTGCCCTGTGGCTCCTCCTGCCTGGCACACTCTGCCTGGACTTCTGCAGCGTGGACTCCTCCTCACCTCTAAAGATTTGCTCAAAGTCATCTCTTGTGTGCTGGGTCCCCAGGAGAGGCCACTCGGTCCTCTTCTCCCATGGCACCCTATGACATGCCTGGGTGACAGCACAGCTCGTGTGTCATACTGTCTATTTGCACCTTTCCCCCTGTGAGCTCTTGCGGTCAGTGGCTGTGAGTCGACTCCTCTCCATATCCCACCTCCTCGCGTGAGGCCTGGGCACGGCGAACATTGGCTAAATGAATGGAGCTCTCCTCTCTGCAGAGAGATGCAGAAGAATTTATACACAAGCAACTGACTCACGCTGCAGCTGCTGTCTGCAGCCGAGACAGGGCAAGAAAGGAAGGCGCTGTCACGGAGGCACCAGCAAAGCTCAGTGGGCCGTACCCTTCCTTTGAGGAGTTTCTCAACCACATAAAGGAGCTTCAAGCAATCCGGGAGTCGAGAATCTCAGGGTGCTGGAGGTGTGATGAGCACTGCACCTAGGGAAGGTGTTTCCGCTGCAGAAACACTGGCGAATCCCCAACCAAAGCACTCAGGGTCGGAGACAGAGGGAAGGAAACTGACCTTGTTCCCATGGACTCCCGTCGTCCAGACAGTGAGCCTGGAAGCGGGTCCTACTTGCCTTGCTTTACAGATGCAGACAACAAGCATCAGAGAGGTTAGTGGATGTGCCCAAGGTCACAGACCTGGGAGGTACAGGAGCCAGCCACACTCAGGTCTTCCTGAGACCAAGGCCTGCATCCCTTCCAGTACACGCCACAGTCCTGCTCCATCACAGGAGCTCTTACAGCAGCGAGCAGGATGGTTAAGGAGCACCTGAGCCCCAGATCACACTGAGGAAACGCAGCTCTGGAGAAGGGATGAGGTTTACCCACTGTTACTGGGGAGTCACCAGCAGGATGAAGCTGGAATGTCAGTCTCTGACTCGAAGGCCAGGCCCTTGGAACTCTGCACCCACACCCTGTCATTTATTCCTTAAAGGCCTTGCCCTGATCCCAGGATCCCCAGCCAGCAGCTACCAGTTTGGAGCATCCCCAGAGGAGAACCTTCTTTCTATAGCAGGAAAATGAGAGAGGACTCACATTTATAAAGTGTCTATTCTGCACTGAACATCTGAGAGGCACCTTTCAAATCTTCATTCACGTATTGCTCAAAATGCCTGTATGAGAGAGTCATTATCACTATTTTGTAGAAAAGGATACTGAGGCTCAGAGACATAAGGTCAACAGTCAGAGGTTCACACTGCTAGTAGTAAAAGTGAGGGGGCCGGGATTTGGACCTGCTCTACCTGACTCCAGATCCCTGTTTTCACTAGACCAGATGACCCCTGCTTGGATCTAATGAAGCTGACGACATCCTGGAAGGATAAGTGGTCTGGGCATCAAATTTACCTGCAGGCTCACAAGTGAGGTTACTGCTAAGGAGCTTTGGCCAATACAGGGTAACCTGTTAGCAAGAGCCAGACACAAGGTCAGAGAGGCAGAAAAGAGGTCTCTGGAGAAGACGAAATTCAAAATTTTACACAGTTAGTAGGCAGTAAGCTGACCATCTCCTGAGACCTGTCCTTTTTAAGGAGGAGATATAGTCAGCAGTTCTCAACCACGTGTGATCAGTTAAGGCCCCTGCTCAAGAATTCACAGATCCCTCCCAAAGGCTAAGGAAATATTCGAGAACATGACTGTAAATGTTAGCACTACTAGGAGAAAGCTGTGGACAAAAATGAATGCAGGAAGTCTGGGAATGTCACTTCCCTTTCCTTTCTCCGCCCCCAGCTCACAAAAGGAAACGTCTACGGTGTCCTATAAGCAAAAAGCTATCACTCAGCCTCATAGGGCTCTGACTCCGCCATATTTGGAGTCAGAACACCTGGTCCAGTGCACTGACCCTGACCATCTGTGTGACACGAAGTCAGACCTTTGAGCCTAAGTGTTTCCAGATATAAATGAGGGGAGAGGGGAGTGCCTGCTTCACAGGGAGGTCATATGGATGCTATGAGAAAATACACGTGGGAAGAACCTGTCAATGTAAAACGGCTTCATATGTAAGGAGGGGATGCTGGGAATCCTCGGGTACCTCACCACATCACCTGCTGTCTCCCCCTCCCCAAGGCCTGGCACTCCCATTTAAACGCTGACCCGACCTCCGTCCTGAGGCCTCAGCCCTTGGAAGGAAAGACAAGGCAGCCCTGGCGGACCAGTGGAAAAAGAAGCCGTGATTTGGCTGTTATTCTTCCAAAGGCTCCCTGGCACAACTGAAATCCTCACGTAAGTATTTAATAATTAAATTGGTAACAACAGTTGGGGAACATTTTTGTCACCTTGCAGGATGATGGTTATCACCAAAATCAAGGTATGAAAATCATTTAATTGAATCTATAGCTATATATTTCGAATGCTTTTCTAAGACAAATGTGTCATTTTTTTTTTTAAGATTTATTTATTTGATTGATTGATTGCTATGTTGGGTCTTCATTTCTGTGCTAGGGCTTTCTCTAG
The DNA here is from genome assembly GCF_965194805.1 of Balaenoptera borealis. Taxonomy (NCBI): domain Eukaryota; kingdom Metazoa; phylum Chordata; class Mammalia; order Artiodactyla; family Balaenopteridae; genus Balaenoptera; species Balaenoptera borealis. Next base: position 43,451,207 of record NC_138868.1, read on the forward strand.
TTGCGGCAAGCGGGGGCCACTCTTCATCGCGGTGCGCGGGCCTCTCACTGTTGTGGTCTCTCTTGTTGTGGAGCACAGGCTCCAGATGCGCAGGCTCAGTAGTTGTGGCTCATGGGCCTAGTTGCTCTGTGGCATGTGGGATCCTCCCAGACCAGCGCTCGAACCCGTGTCCCCTGCATTAGCAGGCAGATTCTCAACCACTGTGCCACCAGGGAAGCCCCAAATGTGTCATTTTGATGGCATATTTGTGAGTTTTTAAAGTTTACTTTTCTCATGCATGGTTAAGCAAAAACTAGATTATTGGAGCCATAATTGGATACTCTTAAAAGGAGCATGAACTGGTACAGCCTTTTTGGAGGGTGATTAGGCAATATTGATTCAAATTTTAAATGGCAAACTACTTAGGCCAAAAGTCCCACTTTCAGGTGTCTATGAGCAGAAAAATTTCATGCAAAAGTTCACAGGTCGGTGTAACAATTTCCAAAGCAGCAGTGGCTGCAATGGCAAAAATTAGCAACAACCTGGGTGTCTACCAATACACGGATGATTAAATAAGCTTAAAATGCACCCATACCATGGAGTACAACTGTTACACATAATAAGGTACATTTATCTGTACATATGGACTTGAAAAGAAAACCATAACAACTGATAGTTAGCTTAAAAAAAAAAGAAAAACTGCAGAACTATAGGCATAGAGAGAGTCCATTTCTACAAAAGTAAAAACGTGTATGTTGGGCATGAGGGCAAAGGAGGTAGGGGTTAAGGGGATACAAGCAAATGAAAAAGTCCAGGACTATACCCAACAAAAAGTGCCAATCTCAGGGGAAGGTTGGGAGTGGGGAGGCGGGTGTCACAGAAGACTTTCTTCCTTTATGTTAATGCACTTCTTCAGGGCTGTCTAAATTTGTTACAAGTGTATACTCTTTCATGATGGCAAAAAAATTTTTAAAGCTCATAGGATAATAGTAATTTAAAAAATTGCTTTCAAGGACTCCCTTAAAGTAAACCCTGTGGAGCTCAGCACCACCCCCCTCCTGCATATGGCCCCCAGTTCTGTGCGTGCTCACAGGCTGGAAGGGGGTATGGGCTTGCCTGAGAAAAGCCTACAAATGGGGATGGTCTCCAGTGTTAAGAATCCCAAACTCCTCTTTCACTAAGGATTCTGCCAATTACAACTATTTCAATGAGATGGCTAATAAAAATGACTAAGTATCTTCAATTGTTCAAATTTACATCATAAATTACTGAATTAAAGCAGGTGACTTGTGTTCAACCTCCCTTAAATAGAAGCAATCAAAATTTATATCCTGCCTTATCCAGCATTTTACATTGACTTATAAGTCTTGCTGAAGACTCCTTCAAAATTATTAATGAGGAAAATCCACAGGGAGGAGAGAAGGTGATTCTACTAAACCCAAAAGAGCCTAAATAAAACACTATAGCTACTTGGCTTATAAAAATGAAAACTTAGCAAGTGAAATAATCTTCTTCTCTATGGTCAAAGTTGCCAGTAAAAGTAATTCTAAACTGATGCACAGTGTCTAAGAAATGTTGGTCACATTTAGCACAGACTACAAACTCAGTTACCTACAGGCCATGTACAGGAGCAGGGTCTTGGGCAGGGCCGGGCAACTGGAGAAACAAGTCCCCATAAGAGGGACCGCCATGCTTCATCACCGCCACGAGGGTCCAGCGCTGCTAGACTTTCGGATTTTTGTAAAGATCTGGAAATCCAGATTTCTAGATAATATCTACCAACTTTTAAATGTTACCCACTAACTTAAAGGTTTTAAGACATTGTGAGCACTTAACAAAATACATCTGCAGGCCAGATGCAGCCAATAAGTAGAGAATTTTCAACCTCTGTCTAAAAGTATCTACATTTTAAATTTTTGTTCGATTTCATTTTTGGAAGGATGGGAGGAGACAATGAAATGGTATGGGATGGAGATAAACACAAGAGAGGCAAGCAGTTGATGTTAAGAAAATATTTCTAACATACTTGAGAAAACAGTGGTATTTGTCTACATCAAATGCTGAATAAATTGCTTACATTTCTTCAGCTATATTAGGTACAAAACTCTGAGAGTGAGAATTTCTGGAGCAAATTCTCAGGAATTTGTCCTAAGCAAATGCCCACAATTTACCGTCAATGGACTTACGAGAACTTACTATACCACTATGTATTAAACGTTTATCATAAAAAATTTAAAATAATATGAGCAGCCACAGAACTGATCCTCTGTGCCAGGGGCTCTTCAGACATTGGGCACCTGGGATCACCAATGTGGGTCACACAACCTCTGGGCAAGATTCCAATTAAGGCCTGCCTGACAAATCTCCCTCCAAAACAAAAACCAAAAACAGTAAAGAACTTAGACTCAACATCATAAAATTGTGCTCTGTCATTTTTTTCAAAGCCAAAACAATAAAAGAGTTATCTGTGCTAATAATAATGCCTGCACGCAATTTGCAATTCACAAAGTGCTTTTCCCACACACCCATCTCATTTACTGCTCACAGCCTTTAACTGTGCATTTTAGACTTTGTATGTTGTCCAAAGTCTTCTTACAATTATTGACAATGCTACTTTTCAAAAACAACAGTAAAATGATAACAAATATTTGGCATTTTCTACACAGCGTGTACAGTGCTAAGCATGTTTTCATTTCACCCTCACAAGAACCTCACAGAGGTGATTACTATGATCATCATCCTGTTACACAGGTGAGAAAACTGAGGCTGAGAGCGTGGGTGATCTGTCTTAAGCCCCACCACTAGTAGGCGCAGAGGTGACACTGTGAAGCAGGTCTGCTTCCAGGGCCCGAGACCAGTGTGCTGGGTGTCCCAGAGGCTGTAAGCTGATCTCAGTTTGTTTCCAGCAAATGTAAGGAAGCCGGAAACCGTGGCTAACATCCTCCTGCTCCCCACGCCCGCCCCTGCCCACTTTCCCCACGCCCGCCCCTGCCCACTTTCCCCACTTGGTCAGAAGCCACTTTTAATTTTTATTTTTCCCACTCAAAACCAGCGTGAGTCTCTCAGAGCTCAGCCAGCTGGGCCCTGGAAGCCTGGTGAGGTGCCCCTGGGGGACCGGGCTTCCCTGCTGCCAGCTTGGGCAGTGTAGCCTGGCGCCCTGCCAGCCTGCCAAGGTCTAGATGGGGCTTTCACATCACTGCTGTCTGAATGGGGTCTGGGAAGGGGGTCCTGATAGTCACAACAACCCTATGAAATGGTCGCAGAGGTACCAAAGTGGGGATGGGGAAAAGGGGAGGCGCCTTCAGCTAGAGAGAGGAGGAAAGATCTATTTAGCCAACAGCTCTGGAATATCTATTATTCAGAGCCCTACATTAGACCCCTGAGAGAAGGAGGCATGGTCTCTAATGTGCACGAGGATAAATTATGCAAGTAAAAACATCGAGCAAGAAACACACACACCCCCATACACACTCACCAGCACAGGTACACCCCACACACTCGGAATCATGGTGCAGCTGCTCTTAGGGTAGTAACTTCGGTCCTCTTACCCCTCTGTGGCCCCCTCAGCCCTGACTACACAAGACACTGCCCGGCCACAGAGGCCACACCAGGGATGGTCCCGAGCAGCTGCAGAAGGACAAGGAGGACAGGAACACGGGTCAGGATGGCCCACTGTGGTCAGAGCCATCCCGAGCGTGTGCAGGTCCAGAGGAGCAGAGGACGGGTGAGGGCTCTGTCCCGGGGGAAGAAAGGGGTCTACTTCCTTATACAAGGATGAGGATGGCTTCACAAGGTGGAGGAAAGACAAAGGGACAGACCCAGCTAGGGACAGGTGCTTCCTTCGCACCACTGGCTCTGACATGGAAACAGGAGGGGAGGGTGCAGGCTAAATTGTGGGGACCGCCCAGGGAGTTCATGTTCACAGCCCAGGCTCTTGTGATGCAAGGGGCAAGGAGATCCGGCGGGTGAGCGGCTGTCTAGGCAGGCAGGCTGTCGGTCACTCTGCCTTGAGTGCCTGCCTGGAGGTCAGGCTCCTGCGATCCTGGGGCTTACCAGGCTGCCCAGTGGGAGAATGAACATTCATTCATCTATAACCACACAAACAAATGTAAAATGGCCTCTGGGGTGAGTGCTGAAATGAGTGGGAGGATGGGCTGCTGAATGCCTGGCAGAGGGGCCTGCAGAGTAGAGAAGAATGGGTAGCAGCACAGACCCAGTCAGGCGCCTGGGGACAAACCCTGCTCGCACGCCCACAACTGATCTGGGCCTCAGTTTCCTTGAAAGGTATCTTTGGGGTAATAATGATAACCCTGACCTCAGCCAACACCTCCTGAGGCCCTAATACTAAGTGGTTACCCGCCAAGCACTTTGACAATGTCTGCCCCATTGTGAGCAATCAATAAGCAGTATAAAGTGATAACAGTAATGGTGATGATAAGACCTAGGTTTCTTATCAAGGAGGTCAGGGAAGGCTTCCCAAGAAGAAGCAAGTCAGCTGATATCTGAAGGCTGAATGGGCATGAACCAGGCAAACCAGAAGGAAAATGCATTCCCTGCTGAGGGAAGAGCTTCTGGAAAGTCCCTGAGAGGGAAAGCAGCATCATCATCAGTATTTCCAGGCAAGGAAAGCAGCCCCAAGTGCCCGCTGGAGCACCCTGGTCAGTAGGACACGTCTGTGTTGAAAATGGCTTCTTCTTCAAGGAAGCCTTCCCAGATTACTGTGAACCCACAAAGAAAACCTGCATTCTCCGCACAATTTCCCGGTCCTGTGGCAGAACCAGGAGGTGAAGGAGAGGCAACAGCATCAAGCTGAAAGCCCCACATGAAAACACGAGAAGGTACCGGCTAGCACCTAGGTGCATCACAGCAGCCCCCGTGGTGAATAGACACAGACCTGGCATCCCTGGGCTCAGAGCCTCTTCCTATTTGCTACTCCTCAGTATTCACTGAGGACTTTACAAGGTTCCAAATGAAGATAAAGATGCCGTTGGGCACCTCCACAAAGGACCACCAGCTATCCTCATCCCGCAGCCAGAAAAGCACTCTCAGCTGGACTGCGAAAGGGAAAAGCTGTCAGTGGTTAGCAAGAATCATTATTTTGGCTAATTTAGGAAATTTGGGATTCATCCAGGAAGCTGGGTGGACCTCACTCCTCAGCATTCCTTGATGGACTATTTTTCATTTTGCATTGCTTTACTCTCCCATCAACAACGGGAGTTAAAAATAAAAAAGTCAGGGGCAAAGAATATAGAGAAGTTATATTCCCGAGGCCTCAGTAGGCTGAGAGATGCAATAGGCAACCACAAACCCAGGCCCACGACAACCTATCCTGCCATCAAAACTGAGAAGCAAGGAGGCCCCACCCAACTCAATAGCCAATGAACCTCCAGTTTCAAATACATTTGATCACGTTAGAAAATCTGTTGTTTGGCTGCACAAACAGACTTTGCATCCTCACTCTTTCAACAAACACTTCCTGAACCAGGTACATAGTGCTGGCACCGAGAACCCAGAGATTGTGTGTGTGTGGGTGGGTGTGTATTCCCCACCCTTAAGGAGCTCAGTTTACTGAGCATAACGGATAGTAAATCAACAGTTACGCCAATAAATGTTTTGGGAGAGAGAGTAATGCAGGGTGTTCTGGAAGCCAGGAGGAAGGTCATCTCCAGGTCACAGAGAAGTGCAGGGTGGGGAAGGAAGGTGTCCAGAAAAGCAGAAACCTGACCTGAGTTAGCGAAATGGGGAGCAGGGGGTGGGTCATTCCCAGGAAAGGGCCCAGTTCTGGCAAAGGCACCAAGAGGTGATGGCTGTTGAGAGGCGGGGCTGAGTGAGGTGAGAATACGGGTTAGGGAAAAAGTGAAATAGGGAAGGTGGCCAAAGGCCAGTTATGAAAAGACTGCAGGCCCGCTGAGGGGGTTTAAGTTCTATTCTATAAGCAATGAGGAGCCCCTGGAGAAGTTAAGCAGGAGAAAGCCATGATAGATGTGTGAGTTAGAAACATCATGCTGCTAGGAAGTGGAGGTGGACTGAAGGAGGACAAAAGTGTGCCCAGGGAGACCAACGAAGAGGCCATTGAAACAATCCAAATGAGGAGTCCTAAACGAAGGGGTGGGCAGGGAGTGACAAATCGGAAGATGGGCTCTTCCAGAAAAGGTAACCAATGGAAGACGACAGTTGAGGGAAAGGACAAAGCCAAGGGTGACTCCTGCAGTCGACATGACTGAGGGGGTGTAGTCCCACCCCAGGCAGGCACCACAGGGAGACAGACACACTGGGTACAAGGCGAGGGCTGAGTTGGAGGTGCCCACAGGATAGGAGCTAGGAAGGAGGGCTGGGCAGAGGTTCTGGGCTGGATATGCAGATCTGGGTGACTTCAGGAGAGAGGTGAACAGTGGATGAGCTCACCGGGGAAGAATACTGGGACTGACCAGAAAGGGATCAAGCAAAACCTTATTAAGCTAAAGACAGAGAAAAGAGAACCGGCACAGCAGGCTGCGGAGTCGAGGTCTACGGAGTTGGAGGAGAACCAGGGGATGGCAGGCCAGACAGGAGGGTGAGCAGAGGAGAGGGGCCGGGAGGGGAGCGCTCAGCCCTGCCTGAGGCAGGAGGCTGCTCTGGCCCCAGGAGGGAGCTCTCGCTGCGGGGAGCAGTTAGCTGGGTGTTAGCCACTACAGCCAAGCGAAAGAATTAAAACAGAGCGGACAGCTTAGACGACATATCTGCAGTCACCCCAAAGTGCATTATTATGACTTTTTTCAGAGGATTATCCTGCCTGCCTGACCTCAGACTGCACATCTCACCTGTCTATTCTGTCTGTCTCCCCTGCTAGCTCGTCTGCCTCATGAGGACAGAACCTGTCCTGTGTCACCTCCAAAACTGCAGTGCCGACGGCAGTGCCTGGCACAGAGAGGTGAAGCTCCTTGTCCCAAGTTGCCTGGCTCACTAGAAACAACGAATATTCAATCAGCACATGCTACACGCCTGACACCAGGCTGGATGCTGGGGGTACGGTGGGAAACAAGTCAACGCAGGACCCTGCCCTCGGACCTTGAAGTTGGAGGTGAGCAGAGAGAGATGCAAGTATTTAAACAAAAAGTAGATTATAACTGCCTTAGAGCTAGGATTGGAATCTGCCTGTCATGCCTTCTAGTTAGATTTCCTTTCCAAGCCCAAGGCTGCCACCTTCTCCAGCTAAATGAAAATTTCAGCAGGGGAAACAGTGTTTGAAGTTTGGCCTTAGTCTCCCCCAGGGATCCCATACTTCTTCCACACTTTTAATAGACTCCTAAGAAGCAGAAATACCACCATAGGCTCTGAATATTTAACCTTAAGAACTCATTCTGTCTCTAGTCCTTCTATGTCAGTTAGAGGAGAAATTCCAGACTCAGGTGGGAGAAAACAGAAAGTGGCATAAACTAAGGGGTCAGATAGGTCTGGGTTCGAATCCCTTGTAACCTCAGGCAACCTCTTGTGATTTAATTTCCTTATTGCTGAAGTGGGAACACCAATTCCTCTTTCACAGGTTGTTGCAAAGATGAAATAAAATGATACCTACAGAGTACTCAGCACTATGCCTGGGACATAGTGAGACTTCACTAAACGGAGGCTCCAAACCAGTTCCACCTGTTGCTTTTATGACTCCATCTCTAACTGCTATATTTGCAAAAACCGAGCCAAAGACTACTCAGAATTCAAACCAAAGAACATACGCTTGAAATGCTCAGAACATAAATTGCTATCTAGTTGAGTGACTTGAGGAATTATCGCAAATTCCCATACTTGGGCAGACTCTGCAGTAAGGAGTTTCATTTCCGTTTCTTGCTCTACCCTATTTCCTCCTCCAATTCAGGCAAATGCAACTATTTCCCCAACAGATCACATCTTGTCTCATGGCAAGGGTCCAAACATGCGCTGGATTCCGTTGGTGCAAGTTATGACAGAGCTCAGAACACCACACCTCAAAGAAAGCATAAGAACACAATCACAAGCCCAAGGTACACACAAACTCCCAAACACACTTGGCTCCAGAGAAGGACAAGAGAACCGGTCATGGCATGCTTTGCTTGCCTCAAAGCTAAAGAAAAGGTTATTTTGGCATGCAGATGCTGAAATCTTTGTGTCTCCGTTCTTTTACCATCCAAACTCTCCATAAGTGGTCACTTTTACTAACGTATCTGATTCTTTATCCATCATTTATGATGGACCCTGTGCAACCTGGCTTCTGTTTTATGTTTTGGTTTTTTGGCCACAAGGCATGTGGGATCTTAGCTCCTCGAGCAGGGATCGAACCCGCACCCCCTGCATTGGAAGGTGAAGTCTTAACCACTGGACTGCCTGGGAAGTCCCCAGCCCTGCATTTCTAATTGCCTACTAGACATATCCTGTGGATGAATCAGTACCATCTCAAATTCACTGTATCAAAAACTGGACGCATCAACTACCCTTCTCCATCCCCAACAGCCACATTTCTGTCAATGTTACCATTGTGAACTATCAAGTTTAAACTTTCATCTTCTTTGGCTCCTGTCTTTAAAAAGTCTAAGAAGACCATAAATCCTACCATTCTTCCTTTGCAGTATCTCTCCTATTGGACCTTTTCTCCATTTTGAGCACAGTTAACCACATGACCTCACACCTGGATTGCTGCTGCTGCCTTGGAACAGGACCCATGCTTCCTGTCCAGCTGTCAGAGGAATGCTCCTAACATGTTACTTCGGCCATTTCACTTCTTTGCCCCAAATAACTTCAATGGCTTCCCACTGCCTTCAGGACAAAGTCCAAGTGCCTTAGCCCAGCATTCAGGGTCTAGAAAAGGAGTGGGCAAACTATAGCCCACAGGCCAAATCCGGCCCACGACCTGTTTCTGTAAATAAAGCTTTTTTGGAACACGGCCACACCGTCATATACATATTATCTATGGTTGCTTTCCCACTATAATGGCAGAGTTGAGTAGCTATGACAGAGACCATATGGCCTAGGAAGCCAAAAATATTTACCATCTGATCCTTTACAGAAAAAGTGTGCTGACCCTGGTCTAGAATAGAATAATCAACCACCAGCAGATCCTGCAGAAGTTCTTACTCACCACTCCTTTGGATGAAGTTTCTGTTCCTGTGGGTCTTCTGCTGAGCCCACTTTCTTTACATCTTACTCCCACCTTCTCAAGCCTGAAAGGCTTATTTCACTCCCCCCCGGACTTGTCCATCCTTCAAAACACAGCCAAAGCTGCACCTCTCTGTGAGGCCAGCTGCGTCCGTCCCCTGCACCCCTGGGTGTTTCTCCTCTGGCTTCTCTCTCTGCATCTACCGCAGAAACCTACCGTGGGATCCACTTCTCCTGTGGATCTTCTCCACCTATACTGGAGGCTTCTCTAGGGTCCAGGCTTGGTACCCTTCACAGAGCACTACCAATGATAACCACCTTGCCCTTCATTCCTAATACCAATCCTTGACAGCATAATTCGGTAAGAAGGCATCAAACAAACTTACCAATGAAGGCCTAGCATTCCACATTTGAAAAGTTAAGCTTGGGTCCAAAAGCATGCACTCTAGCCAGCACCACCTAAAAGCCAATGAAATAAGAGTTTAACTGTAAAAGAGAATATTTACATGTTTTCTTTAAATTTACAACCCCAATAAGTTTTGATTTACTGTCCTCCCAGGATGTCCATCTCTGTTTCTCTGCCTAGAAAATACTGCTCATCCTTCAAATCCACTGGACAGTCTTTCGCTGGAAGCCATCCCAGTGTCCCAGGCAGGCCAGGCACCCTCCTCTTGGCTCCCATGGAACCCTGGTGAGACATTTATGGTAACATGTGGTACAATGTAGCATAATTTCTTATTTGGGAATGAGGGTTCCTAGACTGTAGGCTTATCAAGAGAAGCGATCTGAGAAATTCACCCCTTCCCTTCCCTCCAGTGCCTAGAATACTACGGGCATTTAGACAATCCTCAATAAATTTTGTAAAATGGGTAGAAAAATAACCTACTCAATTCATGAACACATGCCCAGGCATCTAAAATTCTGCTAGGCCACAATTTTCATCAGAGAAATGCATGCTTCAATCCCACTGCTTTTAATAGGCAACGGGTTTAACAGGAAGGATTAATGAGATTAAGCTTCCAAATGCACATCTCTGGAATGACACTCCCCTGGGCAGAAACCTTTAGAGGCTCCCAGAACCTAAGAAGGCAAGCCCAACTCCACAGCCAGGCTGCCAGGCCTGCACCAACTGGCTCAGCCTGAGTCTGCAGCCTCAGCTCCTGTGATCTCCCCCAGTGGACGCTTCAATCTAGACAGATAGGACTGGTGGCCAGACCCTTCTCTCAGCATTCCTTCCAGCTGGATGTCTTCCTCCCCTTCTCTCCACATTATCTCCTTCTACTGAAATGACTTCCATTTCAACATCATATTCCAGACCAAGGTCATGGTGGGGCTCAATAAGATTTTCTTTCCTTTCTGACTTTGTGTGTGTGTGCGTATGTGGTGGTAAAACACACATAACAAAATTTACAAGCTTAGCCATTTTTAAGTGTGCAGTTCAGTGGTATTACATACATTCACATTGTTGTGCAACTACTACCATTCATCTCCAGAACTTTTTTTTCATCTGCAAAACTGAAACTTCATACCCCTTAAACAACAACTCTACCTTCTCCCTTCCTCTCAGTCCATGGCACTCAAAAAGTTTTTGTGGAATGAATGAATGAATCATTGAACGAACGAGGACATGAATTAATCCGACCTCAACCCTCTCCACAAAAGCCAGAAGTACTGTCTCTTTCTGCTGGGCTCCCACGATACTATCTTTACATCTTTCTCAGACTTGTTTCAATCAATCTTAAATGACCCTTTTTTGCACACTTGTATTCTCCTTCAAGGCGGGAACTATGACTTATTTGAAAGGCTAAGCTTGGGTCCAAAAGCATGCATTTAGCTTCTCCTCCATGTTGTTAGATCCAATGGGCAAGTCTGAGTCCTCCTCTTACAGCTTTTGCTACCAGTGAATCATGCCCTTGTTTGACTACTCTCTTCACTTGGCTTCCAGGCGAGCACTCTGGGTTTTCCATCTACCTCACTGGCTGTTCTTTCCCTTTGCTGGTTCTTCCTCATCTCCCCACCTCTTAATGCAAGAGTGCCCCAGGGCTCGGTCCTAGTTCTCCTCTCTTCTCTGTATTCCTTCAATCGCCTCCTGGGTGATCTCACCTAGTCTCATATCACCTACAGGCTGAGGATGCCCAGATTTCTCTCCAAGTGCGGACCTCACCTCTGGACTCCGGGCTAATATATCCTACTGCCTGCTTCAGGTAAGATGTCAAGTGGACAGGAGGTCTGTGTGAGATGTGTTCCATGTCTCAGACTTGACACATCTCACACAGACCCCTGATCTTCCCCCAGACCTGCTCCTCCCAGAATCTTACCCATCTCAGTTTAAGGCCATGGTCTTCCAGTTGCCCAGGCCAAAGATTTGCAGTCATTCTCGTCTTGTCTCGTCTCTTTCTCTCTTACTCTCTATCCAATCCTCTGGTTTTTACCTTCAAAATACATTCAGAATGTGACCATTTCTCACCTCCTCCACCATTACCATCCTAGATTATTGCAATAGCCTAATTGGTGTCCTTGCTTTCCCTGCTTCTATTTTTGGTGTCACTCCCACTTCCACCCATAGCCTATTCTCAATACAGGAGGGAATCTGTTACAGCATAAGTCAGATTATGTCATTTCTTTGCTTAAAATTCTTGCAAGCCTTCCCAGCAAGGACAAAGCCAAAGGGATAAATGTTTCCAGAGCAGACCTGCAGGCCCCGGGGCAGCGATGGGGGAGGCAGGGCCTTCAGGCCTGCGTCCTCCTTCCAACCATCTATTTCTTGACTGGCAGTCCTGACACACCTCCTATTATCTGATTCCTTAAAGAAAGGAAACTTTTTAAAGGGAGAAAAGTAGAATCAATCAGCTTCCTTTTCCAGTTAGGACACCACAAGAAGCCAGTAACACCCACATTTCTTAAGAAGCAATAAGAAAGATATGTCGAGTCTGCCACCACTTAATAACTAGTTTCCAAAGAGAAAGCTAGCCTCTCAGGGAACAGTTGGTGCGGGTGGTGAGTCCTCCTGAACCCCCCCCGGCACCCTCCAGCTGGTCACCACACCCTATTTGCCTAATTGTCTCCAGACTCTGTCCCCCTCCTCAACCCCCCTGATGCTGTGGCTGGAGGGTGAAGTCCAAATGAAATAAGAATCCAAGGACTTGAATTAGCTCAGGTCTCATCTGTTCTCCCCAGAACTACAGCAGCAGCCTCTCTACCAGTCTCCCCAGCTCTACTCATTTACTTATTTCCAACTACAACTTTACACAGTGATAATTTTAAGAAAACCTAAATTTGATCAAGTCCCCTGGTTTAAAACTCTCCAAAGAGTTCCTACATTGCCATACTATAAATTCTTCAAAAGATATTATACAGTGAACCATAGTAAATATTCTTTTCTATCTTCTGTAGATGCTTTTCTTCTGCCTTCTTCCTTAAAAGTCCTTGCTTGGGAGTCCCCTGGTGGCCTAGAGGTTAGGATTCTGAGCTTTCACTGCCATGGCCCGGGTTCAGTCCCTGGTCGGGGAACTGAGATCCTGCAAGCTGTGCAGTGTGGCCAAAAAAAAAAAAAAAAAAAAAAGGCCTGGCTTGATCTAATGGGGGTGGGTAAACCATCCAGCTCAGATTAGTCTACTGCCTGCAACAGTGATAGGTCAAAAAGGACAAGTACATCACCCAAGCTGGGCCAACTATAGCCTTTCTCTAGGATTAATATATGGATGCAGAGAAAGGGGTTCTCCCTTCACTGGAATTGCTAAGTGGGGGCTGTCAGCAGTGGTGCCCCCCAGGGACGGTGGCCTGTGTGCAGTAGGAAAGATTGATGTCAACACACAAAGAATGGAAGGCGCCAGATGGACCACCAGCAGCATCAACTCCCATTCCAGAACCCCTTGCTTCTGTGAACTCCTAAGCACCCTTCCCAGTTCTGGAACCAGTAACTACCCACTTATGCCTCAGCTAGCTGGAGTCCCAACAGGCCCACCATGACGTTTCCTGTATCTGTGCCTTTCCCCACAATGTTTTCTCTGCCCAGAACGTGTGCTCCTTGGGTTTTACACAGCAGCCAGGCTTATTCTGCGGAGCCGGCCCTGAAGGGAAGCACAGTTAGTCCAATCTTCCAGTCATGCTCTGAAAGGCCTAGAATATACCTACTCTGTTACACTTACACCACTCCCCTAGCTCCCCAATCTCCTAGCTAGTTGCCCAAGCTAGAAACCTCAGACTCACCTGGTCCTCGGACTTCCTTGTGGCCCGCATGGACTCTCCCTTCTTCCTTTCTGCCCCACGTCTGCTGTCGCAGTCCAGAAACGCATCCTCACCTCCCTGGGCCCAGGCACCAGCCTCCGGGTCTCTCTGCCACTCCCCGTCCCCATCCCTCCACACTGCTGCAGAGTTGAACCTCCAACATCCCTCCTGCCACCTACAGAGTCAAACCCCTGGTGTGAAGGCCCTTCACACACTGGCTTCAACCCAATCCTCTAATTTCTCACAACCACTTCCACTTCCAGGAGGAGGCAGTAGACACACCTTTCCCTCTTCCACCTGCTGTGCACAACAAAAACCCCTGCACGTGATATGTAAAACAAACAAGAGAGGACTCTGAAAGGCAGAGTGAAGAAGGCAGACCAGTGAGGGGCCTCAGGCCTGGAGGAAGGACACCATGGTGAGTGGCCTGCATTTTCTTTTTGCCTCACTTGGAACGGAAGAACCTGGAGATGCCAACAAGCACAGACAAAAAAGGCTCCAACAAAAGCTTGTTGCCTCGAGCAAGACAGACAACTTTTAGATAATAACTGCCCTATATCAGCCAAACACCACAGAAAACCCCATGGTCCCACCCACACCCATACAACGAAGTGCAAATGACATGTGCAAAAAAATATCTACAGCTAACCATACACTTAATGGTGAAAGACTGAATGCTGCCCCCCAAGATTAGGAACAGGTAATGCTGCCCACTCTTACCACTCTTACTCAGCAAAGAGCCAGCACAAAAGGCAACAAAAGGAAATAAAACAAGCAGACTGGAAAGGAAGAAATCATCTATATTTGTAGATTATGTGATTGTCTAGATAGAAAATCCTGTGGAATATACAAAAAAAAAAAAAAAGCCTACAACTAATTAGTGAGTTTATCTAGGATGTAGGATACAAAATAAAAATAAAAAATCAACTGTTTTTCTGTACACTAGCAATGAACATGTGGACACTGAAATTAAAAATACAGTACCATTCACAATCACTAAAAAAAAAAAAGAAAGAAAAAGAAAATGAAAGAAACACTCGGGCGTAAATATAGTTTCTTCCAGCAAATCACTGTACGATCTAGCCACATGGGTCTACTCTGCCAGGAGGGCAGGAACAGTGTATTTGTTTCCCTCTCCAATGAAACCAAAATACCCAGCCAGTGCCCAGCACCTAGCAGGCATGCAATATTTGTTGCCACAGCTCATACCCTGCTCTGTTTAAGATAGACTTTCTTCCCCTTATGCTCCTAATGGGACCACCATCTACTAAAAAAATTCCATCTCTCATTTCTGCCTTGGCGGGTCATGATTGCCAAGGAAGAACCAGGAAAACTGCTTCCGCTTCCACTCCCAAACACACTTATATTCTTACATTACACACAGCATGGATTGGAAGTGGCCTCTGCAGGTATCTCTTGGTTACCCAGGGGGACACTGGGCCCCCTCCACATCAGTCCAAGGGGCCCCAAGCCTCATTCCAAAGATCCCAGGCAATGATGTGAGACCACTGCCAAAGTTGTTCCATCCAGGCTCTGTGCTGGGAGGAGCTACAGATGTCCTCCCTCTGTCTGAAAGCTCAGTTGTGGAAAAGAACTGCCCATCTGTGCTAAAGAAAGTACTGTGGAGGAGAAGAGGCTATGCGAGATACATCAGGGCCCAGAAGGCATCCAGATATCTTTTTTCAAAAACTTACCCCCTCTTTTTACTTCTGCGGGTAGAAAGTGAGTCTAATAGTCATTAAGCAAAAGCCAAAAATCTCAGAACTATCCCGATTCCTTTCTTTCTGTCACACCCCACCACCAATCCCGCAGCAAAACCTGTTGTTCCACTTTCAGAATAGATCTCAAATCCAACCACTTCTCCGCACCTCCACCATCACCACCACTCGGGACCTGGCTGCTCTCACCACTCACTGGATAACGAACGGCAACAGACTCGACTTCTCTCCCTGAGTCCTCCCTCAACACAGTAGTCAGAGTGAGTCTTTCATGATGCAACTCAGATCGGTCACTCACAATGCAACGAAGTCCTGACAATGACCTCAATGGCCTGGCCCCCTTCACTTCCTGCCTCCACTTTCCACCAGGTCCTCATCTTCTCCTCACTCCACTGCAGCCACCTCAGCTACCTTTACTTGTTGTTCCCATGCCTAATGCTCTATCCCAGTTAAACCCACGACTCACTTCTTCACCTCATTCACCACTATACTGTGAGTTCACCAAAACCCTTTTTTTTTTTTACCTTGTGAGCACATGGCTGGACTACATTTCCCAGCCCTCCTTGCAGTTAAGAGTACACATGTGACTGAGTTCTGGGTGGGAGGGATGCATGCTTCTTCCAGACTGGCCCATAATAACCTCCCCACAAAGTCCTCTCTCTCTTTCCTCACCCTCCAGCTGAATGGAAAGGAATCTGAGGGCCTTGAAGAGGGCAGAGCCACAAGATAGACGAAGTGTGGGTCCCTCAAGAACCACCAGGAAGGATGCCTGCTTCACCAGGAGCAGCCACACTGGAACTTCTCTATATGAGAAATAAAAGTTTTCTTGGGTTGATAACACTGAGATTTGGGGAGCTGTTTGCTATTCAACCTAACAATTTGGTCTCCTTCTCAATGAGGCCTTCTTTGATTGCTCTATTTAAAATGCTCCCAATGCTTCTTAGCTGACTGCCTTGCTTTCTTTTTCTCCATAGTCCTTATTACCATACAGCGTACTGTATATTTTATTTATTATTTTTTTCTCTACCTCCCCAAATTTGAATGTAAGCTGAAGGCAGGAATTTTTGCTTTTTTTTGGTGTATCCCCTGGGTCTAGAACAGTGCTTAGAATGTTGTAGACAATCATGTGTTGTTGAATGAATGAATGAATAAATGAATGAATGAATGGACTACATGGGCTCCAAGGTCAGAAAGGCCTGGGTGGAGGCCCACTCTGCCATTTACTACCTGTGTGACCTGGGGCAAGTTACTCTCCCTCTGTAAGACTCATTTCCTTCAACTGTAAAATGGGGGGAACAGTACCTTCTTTATAGGGACTGGGAATAATTAAGATCATGAACATAAAACTTTTAGTATAGTGCCTGGAAACAGCTCAGGCTCCATACATGCTAATTACCAGCATTGTCAACTCAAGGCCAGGGGACAAGACTGGGTGTCAGGTGCTCACAAAGTCACTGGTAGGGCCACCTATCAGAGAGGAAGAAACTGAATGGGTTATTTACATGCGCAAACTCTTCTAGGAGAAATCGTGGCAAACACCTAGGTAGTGAAATTCAAGAGCTGCCTAAAAGTTCTCAGTAAATTGCAAACGATCAGAAAAACATGACAACTGGTGTCAGGGGTGATGAGAAGTCTGCAGAAAAGCACTGCTCTGGAGAGAGCGCCACCCCAATGGTGAGAGATAACTCTGTGCCTTTTAAGAAACAATTTTCACAGCAAAGCTCCAGAAAAGAGAGGCCTCTTGCATCATGAGGACAAGGTAATAAGGCTATAAAAATGGAACTCAAATAAACCACACACAGAGCCTACATGGGCCCAATTTTCCAGGAAAAACAGTGATCGCTACAGCATTCAGATGAGGCAGTCACACTTGTGCCTGAGCATAGCAAATAGCTTTCAGAAATCATTAGGCTGCAGAAAAGCCACTGAGTTTGCCAAATTAGCGGTGCCAGCTCTCACCTGCCCTTCTCTGTCATGCTCTCGTCTTTCTACTGACAAGAGGACACAGACAATCATACCCAATGTCTGCACCTGCTTTACCATCTTCAAAATACAGAGCATCCTGGAGTGAGCAGCACCGCACAGTCAGGAGAGCCCAGGCTGCAGCCCTTCGTGTCTGCAGCCTGACCACCCCCTCTCCCAGGCCCTCTCAGCTTTCGCTGGCTCAGACCTGCTCTCAGATCTCACCTCCTGGAACTCTCTGCAGTGCTGGGCCTTGTTGACAAACCCCCTTTTTGAAACTCCTTCTTCCTGTGGCCCCTCACAGCTCTCACCAAACTCCCCCATACCCACCACTGCGATCCCTCTCATCTCCGTCTCTGGCCCCTCTTCCACCTCTGCACCTCTAAACATTGGTACCCCAAGCCTCTACGATATGATGTCTACCCACCTTTCTGGTTCTAGTGCCTGTTCTTCCCCTATATTGGAGGCAGGACAGCTTGGTGGTTAGAAGCAGATATTCTGGAGCCAGACCAACTGGGTTTGCTCTTAACTGTACAGCACTATGGTCTTGGACAGATAATAAATTGTTTTATGTCTATTTCTTCAACTGTAAAATGGAGACAATTATAAAAGACCTCACTTGGGTCACTGCAGGGATAAAATGAGCTAATATAGATAAAGGTCTTAGAACCATGCCTCGCACCTGATACACTCCATAATGTGCTAGCTATGACCACTATTACATGAGCCCATTGTTTCAGCCAAACCCCAAACATACACCATGTCCTTGCACCTCCACTTCCTCTACTCAGGCCTTTCACTTTTGCTGGGAATGTCTATCTCAGCCAGTCCTTAAGGTGCTGACAAAAGCAACCACTCTTTAACACCCCAGTTGTCCGATGAGATGGAATACCTCCCTTCTCTAACAGGGTGGGGCTGACTTCTCCCAGGGCCCTCTTCTTAATCTCCCTTGAATAATCATTAATTTTAGACGTGTCTTACCTTCCCACTCCCAGTTCATGAACTCCTCAGAAACAGTAATGCATTGGGTTATTTCTTCCCAAATTTTTATCCCCTGTAACCTTATACACTGTAAAGACTCAGTCAACATTTGCTGGGTTAAGCTGAAATGCAAAGCCTAGAGCCTGGGTCTACATAACAATCTACAGAGACTAAAACAACAGATCAGCAGGACAGGGGAAGCCTTCCCAATCATCCCAAAGCCAACACAGATTTCAGGTTAAAAAGAATACAGGGGGGACTTCCCTGGTGGTGCACTGGTTAAGAATCCGCCTGCCAATGCAGGGGACACGGGTTCGAGCCCTGGTCCGGGAAGATCCCACATGCCGCGGAGCAACTAAGCCCATGCGCCACAACTACTGAGCCTGTGCTCTAGAGCCCACGAGCCACAACTACTGAAGCCCGCATGACTAGAGCCCGTGCTCCACAACAAGAGAAGCCACCACAATGAGAAGACTGCGCACTGCAACAAAGAGTAGCCCCAGCTCGCTGCAACTAGAGAAAGCCCGTGCGCAGCAACGAAGACCCAACGCAGCCAAAAACAAACAAACAAAAAGAACACAGGGGACCAAGTCAGTCATATCTGTTTCTCAGTTTCATTCTAGCCATTTCCTAATGGCCAACAAAAAGCCAACCTTTTGGCAATTTTGCAACCTGCTTCCACTTCTAAGAGTACTTCCCAACAGGCTCACTCTGTCTTAGGGAGTTGTGTTTTCTTCCCTCAAAAATCCTATTTACTTTTTCTTGTTTTAGGCTACTTCTTAAAAACATCCTTAAGAAGAGAACATTGTTTATTTTATTTTGTTATTGTTTTAAATAAAGTGCCAAAGATATAGGGACACGTAATTCCTCAATTTGAGCAGGTAGATTACTCCTTAAGAGAATGTACTGGGCTCACCTCCACACTTAAGAACAAACAAGCCATGTATTACTTGTAAATACACAGCCTTTCACTTACATCTAATTTCACATTACTGTTAGCCTGCTTCTTCATTCACGGAAAACATGACAAAGACCTTCCTAGCATTTAAAGTAAAATTTGAATATATACTCATTCTTCTTGGAAAAAAAAATTCTGATTCTCTATCTAATCTTGGGCCATTGCCATTAGCTAGATAAATGCCAAACTAATGAAATGATTCTGTAATACACAAAGATGGCTTAATGCAGCATTAGCTGAAAGAGCAAAAATTAGAAGTAATCTAAATGCCCCATAACAAGCTCACGTCTTATTGAGGGCATTCCCTTGATCGTTATGCAGCCATCTTAAAAAAGCATGCTGAAAACGAGGGAGCCAGGTGGAAAAAGGCTGAGGATATCATCTTAAGAAGAAAGGGGATGCAATGTGTAGGGATATGTGTTTGTGCCACTAAGGTTGCCCCAGCTGGGCAGATTAGGTCGCAGGTTTGAAGTAAGAAGCAAGGAAAATTAGGGGAAAGCTGAGAGAAAATCTCAGTAAACAGGGCCAGAGGGGCTGGTGGTAGGAAAATGAGAAGCCTGGGCATGGGGCAGGGACCCTGCTTAGGAGTACAGAACGGGAGATAGGAAAGGCGCCCCAAAGCCAAGGTCATTTCAAGAATTCCATCCCAAAGCAGGGAAGGGGAATGGAGAAGAGAATCCTTCCATTGCAGAATCAATCAATCCCTGGGTGAGAAAACAATTTTCAAACCCCTAAGATACTTAAAGTCAAGCCTTGGCCTTTCCACAGTGTTGCCACCAGGCTCCCACCGGAGGGCTCAGCCCTTCCTAAGCCTCTGAGGCTAATCCTGCCCCAAGGCAGGAGGGATTTAAGGGGCTCTAGCCTAGAACACAGGGATTTAGCTTGTTTGCTGATAGCCTGGCAGATAAGGAAAGTGAGCCCCCGTGAGAACAAGTATCTTAGCCAAGGCCACACAGAGAGTTAGGGGCTGAGCTGACACTTGAATCTGAGTCTGCCAGTCTCTGGGTTTAAAGCTCGTCCGTGGAGCAACCTGATACAAGACTGACAGACGAGTCAGACTGGCCCTGCACAAAGTGTCGGCACCCAGCTGCTGACAGAGATGCAGTGGCTTATGAACAGGTGAACCAACCAGAGCAGGGCAGGAAGATCCCAGGGACCCCAGGACACCAACAGTTGCCCCCAAAGAGAAAAAGCCCCCTCTTGCACCCCAGTCCATGCCAAACCCCTGCCTCTAACCCCTCAGCCTCATGTACTTTGTGGGTTCAGATGAAGCTCACCGCCCCTGTGGGCGTCAATGTTGGTCCCTAAAGGCATGACCTCCGGCACTGCTGTGCCACCTGTGGGTTCCACAAGACAACTCCATCTCTGGACAGGAGAAAAAGACTCCAGAGCTCCTCCCCACATCTCCCGTCCCCTTTGATTCCTACCCATACCCCTACCAGAATCCCCACTCTAGACACCTCCTGCCAATACAAGAGGCCAAACTTCCGGTCTGGCATGTAAGGTTCTCCCTCAAGGGGCCCACACCACCTACCTAATCAGGCCTCTTAAGGCACCCACCCCCCTCCCCAGGTTGGCCAGGGGTGGCCCTCTCGTCCCTTATGCCACCTCCAGAAGCCATGCTCTCCTCCCCTACCCCAAAGCCCCTAAGCGCCAGCTCAAGCTTTCTCTCATTTTCCCAGGCCTCCTCCAAACACACTGGCGTTGCTCACATTGTCTCCACTGAATGACCCCAACCCTTTGTGGCCTAAGTAGCCAAAGGGCCAGGCTCTCAAATATGGAACAAGCAGGTCACCCAGACACTGCCATCCAAAGGACTATGCACAGGAGGCCCTCTTTTCCCCCAAATCTGCTCTAAATACACCATTAGAGATTCCATCACTTAAGTGGTTGTCAAACTCTCCCTTGATCCCCCTTGGGATGGGGTGCAAACATTAGGCAGTGATGCTGGAGCCAGGACAGCTAGTAAGGGTCCAGATGGATTCGAGAGCATCCCACCTACCACAGCTGCCTGCAGTGAGCACTTCCTGGGCTCCTACTACATGCCAACCAGTGGGCACAGGGCACAAAGACACAAATCCAAATGCACCAGTCATTGCAGGAATTCAAACTCAAACAGAAAACAGTGAGATAAGCCTCTCTAATGCAGCGTGACAAATGTCACCCAGAGAGAGAAGGCACAGAGGGAAGAACAGCAAGGAAGAGAGGCAGCCAGGATTCAATTCAACAGAGAAGGGGCTGGGGAAGGGCTCAGAGAAAGCCGAACGTGAGCTGGTCCCTGAGGGGTCATCAACAACAACAAGAAGCAGAAGAGCCGCCAGCATGTACTGGGTGCTGACTGTCTGCTGAGCACTGCACCGAGCGCTTCGCTTGCTCTACTGCAAACTCATCCACTCATTCATTTCGGACCCCTACTACCTGTCAGGCACTGTTTTAGGCACTCCGGATAGAGCAGTGAACAAAATAAACACGAGTTTCTGCCCTCAGAACTATTGAAAGAAGATAAGACAATAAACCAGATAAATAAGTAAAATGTATTATATGTTAGATGGCAATAAGCGCTAAGAGGAAAAATAAAGCAAGAAAGGGAGACAGGGAACGTGGGGGTGGGGCAGTGGGCTGGGTGGTACAACTTTAAACCGGGTGACATTAGAGAAAAGACCTGGAGAAGCTGCATGAACAAGCCATCCGGATATCTGGGGGAAGAGCATTCGAGGCAGAGGGGCAGCCAGTGGAAAGAGCTTGGACAGGAAGCACGCCTGGCGTGTCTGAAGCACAGCAAGGATTCCAGGGTGGCTGGAGTGAAGCGAGAGAGGGGCAGGCAGGGTCGGTGCAGACAGCCGCACAAGTTGTGCACTGCACAGCTCAGGAGGGTGCCACTCACACGCACCACAGTGCGCTATGCAGAACCCAGTCTGCTCAAATCCTCACCAGGCCCTGGGGTGGGAGATGAGGTCAGAGAAGTACTGGGAAGCCCCGTGGGCCAGGAGAAGGCTTTTCCTCTGAGTGAGACAAGAAGCCACTGTCAAGAGGGTTCTGAACTGGAGGCATGACCTGAGCTGACCCCCTCTGCACAGGATCACTGGGCAGAGAGCACAGAGTAAGGAGGCAAGGCTGGAAGCAGAAGACTGCTTCGGAGGCTATTGCAATAATCACACTCAACTATGTATTATCCTCACAGTCCCATGAGGACGGTTCAATGATCACTCTTTCATAGATGAAGAGATTAGGCTCAAGAGAGATTTGGTAACTTGCCCAAGGTACTCAGCTAGGCAGTGGCAGATCGGCCAGGATTGGGAAGCAGGGGATGAGAACATTCCAGGTGGAATGAATAGCATCAGTCATGGAACAGGAGATTGGCAGGGCTTGCACACTTGGGGAAAAAGGCAAGCGCAGTCAGCAAAGGCCTGTCTGTGCCCTGGCCACTCTCACACAGAAGCCTACTAGCAGTGTCCAAGCCAGCATTGCTCCCTGGACCAGAACCACCGCCTCCTAACCCATCTCCCTCTCCACGCTTGTCATCCCCACCTCAGTCCACAGGCAGCCAGAAGAGTCCTTAAAAAACATAGATCAGATACTATTTTCTAGCTCTCAACACTCCAGTGGCTTCCCTTCACGCCAGGTGACCAGCAGACCCTCAACTGATGTTGAGCGAATGGATGACTCCCTCATCCCTGCAGCCTCATCCAGGCCATCCTGTCTCAAAACAGGGGGAAGGACCACCTCTTCCATCCCTCCTCAGCAGGTGTGACCAGTCAGACCAAGGCCAGGACACCATATTAACCAGTCAAAATACACGAGGAGAGAGGGCAGCATTCAGACAACCTTGGGGCAACTTTCGGATTAAACTTTTTAAAATAAAATTGCTTACTCCAGAGCAAACTGGACACACTTTACCACGTTGTGGCCAAGGAAAAGGAGGTCTGCAGATATGCTTGGGCTGGAAAGACTCTAACAGGTGCCTTGTCCCTCTGAGTCCCCAAAGCTCTGGACAGCACTCTCCGTGGGGACAATGTCTAAGAGCTGCATGAGCCGGACAGAGTCATAGGCACTAGGCAGCCAATGAAAGGCCTTCCTCACCGAGTCTGTGAATTTAAGGGGTGGAGCCAATGACTGTATTCTTTTCTGGAGGCTGAATAGAGTGGACCAAAGTTATCTCAGAAACTAGGGAAAACTATGAAATTAAGGCTGAAACAAAACTTTACCAAATGTGAGACGGCAACTATTTGGAACAAAAGGATTTATTTCCCAAGGATCACCACCACTCCCATGGTTTAAACCCAGGCCCTCTGAGAGTCAACTCCTTCCAAAGCCTTTGTTATAAGTAGAAGAAGATACACAAACATACACACATACACTTGCATGTATGTAGATATATTTTTACAGGAATGGTAACAACACCAAAAGAATGAAAATAGTAACAAGCTCTCCCCCACCCACCCACCCAAGAAAACCGAATTTAGTAACAGAGAGCCTCCCAAGCAGGCCCTGGTAGGAGTGTTAAATGATCACTGATAAATGACTTGTTCTCTGGTTAAACGGCACAGTTTGTGGGTGGGAGAGGGGTGGGGGGAGCTCTGGAAGCCAAGTGAGTCCCCAGACCCCTTCAGGAGGCAGATAACTTCAAGTTTTCCTGTACTGCATCAAACCGGTACGAGGCAAGCTTCAAAGGCTTTGCTCTTTGAGCAGAAAGATGGGAGGAGAAGGGTCAGAAAAGCAGTCATAATATCTGTAGAGGAAGGGGGCTGAGTCTCCATGGGGGTGAGGGGCCTCTTTGTCCTGGTTTTCAGAAAGAGGAGACACGGAGAGCAGGATGAATGGCTGAGTCCTAGTCTGACAGAGAAGTATAATATAAAAGAAGACTCAACAAGGAAGTTCAGGAAAATTACTTTTATTTGACCAACTCCAAGCTTTTCTGGGCAGTCAAAAGCCAAACAGATAGGTGAAAAGATCCTGTGAGAGCTGGTCATCAAGAGTTTCAGAAAGGGCAACAGCTCAGTGAATTCTTCCAAATACAAGCAAAGGTCAGACCCCGGCACAAGCGGAAGGACTGAGGGTGGTTGGGTGATGGGGAAGCAGGGTGAAGTTAATGAAAACGAGTTGCCTGAAGGAAACAGCCCAATGTCCCACTGGAGGGACAATGAGAAGCTGGTCCTCATTAAAAGCTGGAAATTAGGGAGAGAATATAAGCTCATCTTTAGACAGAGCTGTGGCATGCACAAATCTAGACCCCTATGTGCAAACTGGCTCACCACTGTTCAGAAAAGATAGACGTGCACCTTGGGCAGTCCAGAGATGGGCAGGTGGAGGGACCAAGAGAGCCGGCCCCTGGCTCATGCCTTCAGCTTTTGCTTTCTCCACTTGTAGATCCCGGCCTGGCCCAGGCTGACTGAATGGGAGACGCAGCTCCGAGGTCTCCTTGATCTCACCCCTCTGCTCCAGAAAGTACCGAGGACACAGAAGGAGCCAGGCCTTGGAAGCATTCCAACTCTGGTCCTCCTGCTCCGCTACAAACGGGCACGTGTAACCACCTCTGGGGCCATTCTTACAACCTGTAATTATCTTTATCATTTACTTCTCTGTGAACTGCTTCTCTCTCCCACCAGAATGAAAGCTCCATGGGAGCAGAGGCCAGGTCTGCCTTGCTCATCACTGTGCCCCCAGCCAGCATCGAGAACAGAGGCTGCCACATTGCAGGATCATAGCAGATGAATGCATGGCTCGGAGACTGCCTGGATTCAAACACCAAGCAGTCATCTCAAAGAGCTGTGCCTGAGCCTGCCTTGCCAGGAGTGGGCTAAGTGCTGGATGGATGGCCCAGTGCCTCCCCCAAAGCTCTTAGCCAGCTCAGGGCCCCCACCCCTTCCCTGCAGTCCCGACCCCTCCTCCTCACCGCACCCCAGAAGCACTGCTCAGGCCACTCCCCTGAACCATGACAAGGAGTAAGGGGAAGCTGCTACAGGGAAAAGGACAACAATGTGCCCTCTTCGTTCTATAAAAATGTTGGTGGGAAGAAGCCACAACCAAATCTACAAAGTCATGAACAGATGGAGGGGACACTAGAAGTGAAAGGGTCCTGAGAGAACAAAGGACAGGGTCACTCAGTCCCAGGGTAACAGAGCCAGAGGTACCTGAGGGACACAGGAGTATAGGATAAAGGAAAAAAAGTCACACAGCAAATGGGAAACCTGCAAAATTCATTTCCTTAAGTGACTGTAATAAAGGCTAGTCAAATTCCAGGAGGAGCATTACTCAGGACATCTTTCCTAACACATGATAAACATTTAGCTTTCTATGTTAATTTCCAGAAGGAAAACATCCTCTTTATAACAAGTTCCTAAATGCCTCAGTCAGAAAATAATTTGGATAGGTCTGAGTTAACATGATGGTTTAAAACCCAGGCCAGGTTGCCAAAAATAAAGATTCTTGATTTGGCTGGAGAGAATTAATTTGTGGCACTAATTTTTAACTGGCCTTTTATGATTATAAAAGTAATACATGCTCATTGTTGAAAAATAGGAAACCGCAGAGAAGAAGATGAGAATGAAAATCACCTCTAATTCCACAAGATGAGAACCACTGATAACACTGGCGCATTTCCCTCCTTCTATGAATGAAATTTTAACAGAGTTGAGTGCACACCGTGAATATAATTTCAGTTCCTGCCTTCTTCCAGTAAAGTTCACTTAAAAGCACTCCATTGGTTTCCAAGAAAGAAGTTCACCCTTAGTGAATAAACAAATTAAATAACAAAATGAATAAAAGAAACCCCTCATGAAGTTAAAAAAAAAAGCAAAACTGATTATTCCACTGAACCCCCATTTCCTTAGCAAAAGAAAAAAAAATCACTACAGCTGAGACAAAAATGGCCCATAAGATAGAAAGATTAAACTCATCTTTGTATCCTCTTACCTATATCATATTTTCAAGAAATATTTTTTGAACAAGCCACACATTTTTCAAATCAACAGAAGAATTTTATAACTGTATCTTATTATTTCAAAGCAAAAAATCAAGTCTTAATGGTCTTGGGAAAGTTTTATCTTCCAATCTGCAGGTGAACCAAACCATTTAAAGATGATCAGTTCACATTCATGGACCATGACATTCAAACAAAAGTCTTATCTCCAGTTTTGTTGTATTCTGTGACCTAAACTGTGGAGTAAGCAAATAGCCTTGCCAAGGACATATGTGTCATGTGCTACCCGGCTGGGAGCTGCCCTGACGTCTGCCTGCATCCTGGTGGGGTACGTGGTTTTACATGTAGGCCCAAGGCCTTGGCCAGTGGAGAGGAGAAGAACCTTTCCACCTAGCAGAGAAGACTATCCAGGATCAAGAGCTCCTTAGCACAAGGCATTTTTTTTCACCTCTCATAATAGTTCACACTTGATTCAACAAATGTGTCCATGTCAGGCATTGGGCTGGGTGCTCTGGACACAAAGGTGAACAACACTGAATAACACAGACGCTGTGCCCACTTCCACGGAGCTGCAGTTTGCAGAGCACTTCCCCATCCATTATCCTCACACTAAGCCTGGGAGACAGAAAGATCATCGCCATTGTTCCCATATTCTAAATGATAAGGCAAACATTCATTGGAGTATTTTACCCCAGGTTATGACACGGAAGAGCTAGACTCAAATCTAGGTTTTCTGACTCTTCATCCAGTGCCCAGTTTCTGAGCAATGAGTTGCCCTGACTTCTAGATGGCTGCACGTGTCCGGGTTTCTGGAAGCCTTCTTAGATTCTGACCCTGGACTCAGGCATCTTCCCAGCTTTCCTGGCAAGAGTTTCAGATCCTATTTACTCCCTTCTACAGCGTAGCACACTCCTAGCCTCCCCCAGTGTTCAGTCTCCTTTCCACCCTGAAAAACAGATTTTGCTGGACTCGTGGCCTCCCAACTGAAGATATTTCCCAGCTTCCTTTGCAGCTAAATGTAGCCATAGGACTAAGTTCTGGCCAATGGGATAAAAGAATGTGCTACTTCCAGGTCTTGCCCTTAAAATGACTGCATGTATTACTCCCTGATCCTTTCCCCTGGGAGACAGTAAAAACTGAAGCTTCCACCTTCAACCACCAAGTGGAAGCCACGTGTTGAAGACAGAAGGCCTGGACCCTTATCTACTCTAAACTGGTACATGAGAAAGAAATCAGCTACCACCCAATTTCAGCCAATGTGTCTGTGGAGCTCCCTAATACAGGAATTTGCTCTGTGTCCCATCTAATACAAGAAGCTTGAGTGAGACCAGTTCTACATTCTCTTAGCGAAGCCCCTTGTCGCCGATTAAATACCTTAAAGGGGATGTTCAAAACTATATAAGAAAGTATTCCATTCAGGTTTATTTCACGGAAAACTTTTCAAAAATGAAATTAACAGGATCTCCAAGATGATTTATGTTCAGGTCACAGGAAAATTGAGAGGGCCCAGAAAAGCAAACCAGCCTCCTATAGTAACAGGAGGGGAGAGAGCTCTAAGTGATAACACCACCAGTTCTCTCTCCTACAGCAGTTTACTCCATTCCTAGAAAAGGCACCAAGAGCTGAAATCATGTGAATCAAGGCTCATTTCTCCATGGAAACAATGTGATAATAAGAGCTTGTGTTCCCAACCAAGAACTCGATGGTCAACTTTTTAAAGAAATTACATAAACTCCATGTTTTATCATCTATTAAAGCCTTGGGACTTTTAAAGCTAGAAGGTCTGCTGGTCCAATAATATACCACAGAAGATCTTTGTGTGTTCTGTACCATCGAAAGTAGGTGCAAATCAATTAAACCTAACACAATAAACAATCACATGACCTTTCATTTATTCTGATTCAGTAACAGTGTGGTTTGTAGCACTTCACTTCAATAATTCCTGCTGACCTCTGAATATAGTAAATCAGAACACTTAAGAACATCTTCAACAGAGTAAGCAAAGAGGAACTTGGGAAGAAAGTAGAAGTCGTCAGAAAAGTGGTGTTTAAGCCTGACTCTGCCACTGACTAGCTTTGGGACCCTGGACAGTAGTTTAAATTCTCTAGGTATTTCTAGCCTGCAAAATGAGTCTTTATAACTCCTCTCTTCATAAGGCTGTGGTGAAGACGAGACAAGACAGTACATATAAAAACTACTTTGTAAATCACACATGAAAGGTGGATGGCATTGTTATCATGACCGTGACCTCGGGAAAGGCTTTTGTGAGATTTTGACGAGCATCAACATGAAAATGGAGCAGACTACCAACTACACAGCCACTTTTTGAAAAACTGACCCAGAGCAATTCTTTCATAGTCCTCTCTTTCCCCCTTTAAAATTCCCCCATAGGCACTAGCTGGCAAGAGTTAGTCAATCTGCTGCATTCATCCTTGGCATCCATTTGCTCACAAGCCACAGGGAAGCCGGCAAGAGCTGCTAGATGTCAGCCATGGCCGTGAAGGAGGGAGAGGCATGGCCACTATCAACCAAAAATGCCTTCCAAAGACCCACTGGGCTGTCAGAAACCTCAAAACCAGATTCAGAAAGCATCTTAGGGTCCCAGGAAAAGGGAGGAAGAAGAATGCATCAGGTAAGAGTGCAGGCTCTGGAGTGAGACTGTCCTGGGTTTGAATCATGGCTTTTCCACTCACTGTGTACCATCAAAGGCACTGGGTCTCAGTCTCCCTAACTAGAAAGTGGGACTGACAGTGCCCACCCCCCAACAGGGCTATTGTGAGTATTAAATGGGAAAAGTCGTGTGAGCACTTAGCATAGTTCTCGGCAGATGGTAAATACTCAAAGGTTAAGTACTGCTGTAATTATTATTATGAATAATAAGTACATCATGCAATACTAACAATAATTAAGATTTGGCAAATCTCTAGTCCTTCATGTCAAGACTTTGCTACAAGCTTTATAACCAAGTATTACCTGGACAGCATGCTGGCTCACCCACTAATTCCCCAAACTAATCAAGGTTCTTCTGGACTTCTTCCTATTGCCCCAGGATAGGTGAAACGTCTAAGAATGCCCAACTGGCCAGCTGGCTAGATCCTGCCACTTGTTTTTCTGGTTCATAGCTGCCCATCACTATCCTGAGAGGTGTGCACAGAGAGAAGAGATTAACTAGGGTGTCTGTGTCTAACTTTTCTATCTATGCCGAGGCTGGCCCCCCATCTCTCAGGGTGAAATATATCATCATCTTTAAAATACGGCCCTACACCAGCAAAGCGAGGCTAGTCAGCACCCATTTGGTGGACAGCGCCACATCCCTAAACACACCCTGGAGGCAGGGGAACTACTTCTGTGCCCTCCAGGCTCTCCCTGAAAGGCTAGTACACCTTCACTATTAACACCACAGCTGCTACTCCCTACAACCAGGGAGCAACTTTACCGCTTCCAAAACCCCTATTCTTTCCTTATCTCACTCCAGCATCAAAACCACACTGTAAGGGGCTGGACAAGAATTGTTATACCTGTTCCACAGATAAGGAATCAGCCACAGTTTGAGACATTAAGTTATTTGGCTTAAACTATCTGGTGCGTAAGTAGCAGAAACAGTCTAGAATGCAGGTTATCCGGTTCCCAATCAGGGAACCTTTCTGGAAAATGTGGGTATTTGTTTTTAAACATTTGACTTCCATAATGGTGCTTTGCTTCTCAAGAATTCATTAACCAAGGTGTCTCAGTCATAGTACAGTGCAGATTCAACATACTTAAAAGCCACTCACACAAGCAGATGTTCCCCACGCTCTATAATTCTAAAGGGCAACTGAAAACAGCCATGCCGATTAACATAATTGACAATTAATTCCCAGTTCTGGCTCCGCTCTGGTGAATCTCCGTCTGGATTCGGCTAGAAGCCTCCTATCAGGTCCCTGCTGCAGTTAGTCCCTCTGCTCCAATCCAGCTGGGACATTCACACTGGACTAATGCTTTAGGGAGAATCATTTCACATCACTAAAATCATCACCATCATAAAACAATTTCAGTCGTTCTTTACCACTCTCTACCTCACTAGGTAAACTTTGACTTGCCACTTAACCTTGCTGAGTTTCTTCTTCTACAAAATTAAGCAGTGGACTAAATAGAGTCTTGTCCACTTCCAGCTCATGACTCTAAAGCCCCCAGCCAAGCCCAAATCCTGCATCTGGAGGACAGTGGGAGACAGAGGATTCCACTGGTCAAGAGTCTCCATGGCTTGGTTTTTACACCTGGATCCACTGCTTCTTAGCTATGTGACCTTAGGCAGGTTACTGGATCACTCCGTGCTTCAATTTCCTCATTTCTAAAATGATGCTAATAATTGTACCTACTTCATGGGGTTTTGTAGGCATTAAATCAGATAATATATGTGAAGTGCTAATGACATCATAAGAACTCTCTATATATTAGCAATTATTATCATCTGAAATGAAGAACCCTCCATTCTAGGCAAGGCTGTGTCCCTGAATACAAGCTGGTCATTCCTACCTCTGTGCTTTTAATTATGATGTGTTCCCACCCACCTGCTCCCTGGAAATACCTGTGCTACCCTTTTCTGTGAATCAAAATTCTACACATCCTTAAAAGTCTGGATTAAATCTGATCACTTCCACGAAGCCTCTTCCCTCACATGGCAACTCACAAAGAACTCTCTAGTCTCTGAATTCCTGTAGCAATTATAGATAGTCTAGACCACTTTACTGGCATTATACGTGGCCTTGATTTATCTATCTGCAGATAAAACTGCAGGCTCCTTGGCCACAACAACCATTTCTGTTCTTCCTCTGGGTCTCCATGGTGCCTGGTATATTGCCCTTCAGATATCTGTTGACTGAATAAAGAAATGTATAGTACTACACCCAAAGAAATATGCAGTAGGTTTTCTTTTAGTTGATGTGGCTCAGCTATTGATTTGCTGTACTTTGGAGCCAATTAAAGATAACATAAAGATGAACATCAGCAGGGCAGGGACATCCATGGCCATCTAAGTCCTGATCATCAATAAAAGATACTGATATCTGGCCAACCTGAAGAATAAGAAAAACACAGATGGCAAAAGGAAACAGTATCCTAAAATCCAAAGTACATTGCAAGACCAAGCACATGAGCCTATATACTGTTAGACAGGGTGGGAAAGTTGAGGTTTTCCCAAGCTGAACTCACTCACTCAGCAACAATTTATTGAGTGACTACTCTGCGCAGACACTGTCTTAGTTGCTGGGGATACAGCAGAGAAAAAGACAGACAAAATTCCTGCCAGTATTCCAGGATCTAAGGAGGAACGCTGGGTATAATGCCACCCTCTAGCTCCCAAGTGAAATCCACAGAGCAACAACTTCTTGCACCAACTCCTCTTGTTATGCCTTCAAGTAAGGGAAAAAGAAAAAAATGAAACATACTATTCACAAGTAACCAAACAGAGGCAGGGCTCAAAGTGCACTGTCACTCCCAATGAGGCTTCCCTCATTCTAGAATCTACTGGGGAAGTTCTCCACATAGCACTCTGCACCCTAAGACAGCTGAACTCTAAGCCTCTAACACCCTAAGTCCCAGCTGAGCTCTGAGACTAGCATTGCTTATCAAACCTCTCAAATAGCAAATGTGGCTCTTGAGGCCAAAAACAACTCAGAGGTGGGAGAGGAGGAAGGGAGGGGTGGTAGGTAAAGAATCGGGTAGTTTTCACCACTGCAAAACCTGAAGCTCTTCTCCTTTGGAGCAGGAACCTCTTCTAATCTAAAGCCTCAAAAAAAAAAAAAAAAATTTCTTTTCCTCCAGCAGGATACTGAAAATAGCTTTGCATTTAACATTTAAAATTGTTTTTGATCCCACACTCCTTCAGCTCTGCTCTCTCCTGCAAACTCGTTCCATTCCCTAAGGGCACTTATAAGTATATTTCAAAAGCAACAAACCAGAGTCACCATTTTTATCCCTAAGAGTTAAAAAGAAAAAATGATTTACATAATTACATGGAAGATAAGTTGACGAAGAACACAGGAATCTTATCTGGACCAAAAGTTCTAGGACAAAATTTCTTTCAACTCGTCAAGAGAGATAGCAGATTAAAATCAAGGTTCATATTGAAGGCATAACGGTTGGGTACCATACATGGGAACTTCTTGAGTTCCTCATTGTTTGTGTGCCACCTACTTCTTCAAAAAGAAAGTGGAGGTAGCTACTGGAGGGCAGGTCTGAACAATGAAATACATGCATGTTTTCCTGTGACATTGAGAAAACAGGATTTTATAGCCAAGAAGGACCTGAGAAATCAAAGTTCAATGAGCGCAACTTACTCAAAGTTACTCAGCAAGTCAGTGGCTGGGCAAAGACTGGAGCCCGGGCCTCTCCCAGCTCCCAGCCCACAGTTTTCCCCAGTCTCCACACCACTGTCTCATTTATAACACATGAAATGAAATCTTAAAGGCACAAAGGCAAAAATCCCTTTTATAAACCTTTTTGTCAGACTAGAAAAATAGTAGGAGAAGTGATTTAGGTAAATGGGTCCCATTAACGCTAGTAGTAAATGACCTTTAATGCTATATAGATGGGGGTCTAGCTTCAGAAGGCTTAATTAATGCTGCTAACGCTTTAGTACTAAATAGTATGGTTTCAGCTAGAGTCAGCACTAAATGGCTTTTGTGGGCTTGCCTGGGAACCAAACCACCATTTAGTTCATTTTTTTCTATAGAAAAATGTATCCCAAGTTTCCATCAACTGCCTTACAAATGAACTTTTGAAACAAAATCTGTTTTTAAGATGGCTGTGCATATAAAACAGAATTCTGAAGTCTGAAGCTCTGCACTAGACATTAAAACAGTAATAGTGATACATGCTAAGAGTATATTTATGAGAAAACCCTTCAAACCCTTAATTTGTTTATGTGCAATATAATGTTTTATTAAAAGCCTTCTGAGCATGATACGGTGAACTGCTATTTATACAATGTATAACCAAGGGCAAATGCTCCAATTTTGAGTGCAAGGATTTACAGGGCTGTTAGCACTGGGCTAAGGGTTACAGGGAGGATAAAACATCTATACTCAAGGAACTAAAAATCCAGTTACACTGGCCTTTATTTTACTTCAAAAACAATCAAACTACTTCCAATCTCAGGACCTTTGCACTGGTTGTTCCCTCTTCCTAAGCTACTTTCCCCACATCTTCCTGCAGCTGAGCTCAAATGTCACCTCTTCACCCAAGGACCCAGCTAAAGCAACCTCCTTCATCATCACTACTGTTTTACTCTATGTGGTTGCTTACCTAGCATCTATCACTACCAGGAGTTAACATGCTTAACTGTTTACGGTCTGTCTCCTTCCCCTGGGACTCTGTTTTGTTCACTGCTATACCTTCAGTGCCTGGAACACTGCTATGCACACGGCAGGCATCCAACAAACTTCACTGAATGAGTAAACGAGTAGAATTGGAGGGTGGGAAGTGAGGACAAGATAATTATTCATGAGACAATTAAAAAATGAGAGAACTGGCCATCCTAGTTGGAATCGATATGATCAATATGCTAATTATGAAGTACCAATGCTTCTGAATGAATGGCTGGCAATCGAAAGTAAAAAAAAGCAAGAGAGAGAGAGCGCAAAGGGGACAAATGCCATCAGAGGAGGTTTCACAAAGCAGGGAGATTCAAGGCAGGCTGGGGCAAAGAAGAGAGGCCTCTCAGGTCAAGGGAGAGAGCTGAGGGAAGACAGACAGCAGGAGAGAGTCGGGCATGGGGTGGCCTGGGCAGGGACAAGCAGAACTGAACCCCAGGCACTGGGCTCGGTCTGCAAATGGAGGTAGAGGCAGGGAGCAGGGCTGGTGAGCAGGGGGAACAGGGTCAGACTCTGGAGAGCCTGGAAGACCGGACACAGGAGTGGCAACCACAGGCCACTGGCAGCAGGGCTGTTCTTGGAAGGCAAAGTTGGCCACATCATGTGGGAGGAACTGAAGGAAGTAGAAGGTAGAGCAGAAAACTGGTTAAAATATGACCTTGATGGTCTAAGCATAAGGCGGGCAAAAAGAGCCTCTTCCCTCTGCTTAGACATGAGAGAGATATAAGTGAGCAGGAGACATCCCCCCCTTCCCCCCCCCAAAAAAAAAGACAACTTCCAGAGTATTTCACAGTAGCATTCCATGGCAGATTCGGGTCAACTTCCCAAACATTCTATACTTGGAGCATTCAAGAAGGTGAACAGAGATTCAAAACAATAACTCTGAGGGCAGGGCATGTCTTTCCATGCCTTTCAAATCTGAGATCAATTACCTTCAGTATAGCCTGTGTTTATTATCTTTTTATTCTTTGAAAAAAAAAAGTAGTATCTAATTTCACCGTGCAGTATACATTTGAACATTATATAACACATTTTTATGTAACAGGTTCTTGACATAAAACAATGTTTCCCTTACTATCTAAGTGTATTTGGGGAACAACTGGCATTAAAAAATATATTTATATATACGTACACATTAAGGCTGTGGACATCTGTCTTTGGGGTAAGAAGCTGGAGAGAGGAGGAAGAAGGTGAGAGACTTTACAAAAGGTCTCCTCCCCGTGACGCTCTCCGCAGATGGCCCGGCGGGGGCAGTGGGTGAGGAGTTCTGTTAGGAGGTTCATCTCACACAAGCTGCCTGGGGAGGGGTTGGCTGAGCCACATGAGGCTTACGTCAGAGCAACGCCGCAGAAAGGCAGGAGGAAGCAAGAGATACAGAAATGTACAACAGGATGTGAGAAGCACGCTCACAAGCCCCTGGAACTCACACTTGGGTAATATCCAGACGTGCACCCCTTGTGTCCCACCGCAGAGGACTTCAGTCCTGCTTAAAAGGAGGTATACACCATGTCTGTCAGCAATAAGACTGGTCACCAATCACCTCGGGCCTGCCTGGCTCCTGGCCTGGTGCCGGGTGCTTCAGACACGGGATCAAATCCAGTGGTTCCTCCCAGCAGGCACCTACCGCAGTGGTTAGACAGCCGACTCTGGAAGTGTCCGTCCCTCCCCGCTCCCCCTGCACCAATCTGGCTCCACCCCATACCAGCTGGGCAGTTCACAAAACCACCTCACTTGTAAAATAAGGATAATCATGGTACCTACCTCATAGGGTTGTTATGAGGATTAAACAAGTTAATAAACATAAGGTGACTAACATATCTGCTGGCACTTAGAGAATGTTCAATAAATGTTAGTTGCTGTTACCATCATTATTATTATTTCTATTTTGCAAATGAGGTAAATCAGACTCAAAGAAGCTAACTAATTTGCCCAGGTCACACATTTCAAACAGTAGTTGAAGGCATAAGTACTTGTAAATGTTTTACTCAGCATATGTACGAAATCTAATGGGTAGAGTATTAACCAGAATATTAAATTAGACAAACCATCCATCCCCTTCTTTAACCAGGCTGGATAAACATGAGTTTATCCTATTTAAAAGGACAGCATGTACTAACGTAAAAATAATTTCCCATCATGTGCCAGCACTCAACGTTCTCCTGAAGCAAAGATGACTAAAGCTTACCCAATCTCATCTCCCCGACTTTAGGTCCCCAACTCAATCCCTCCTTCCATGTAGACCTAACTACTCATGGCCACGTCCACTCGTGCCCCTGTTGCATCCCTCATCTCATGCTCCCACCTCTCCACAGGTATATCCCCTTCCCTCCATGTGCTTAGTCCCTGAGTGCCTATCCCACCCCATCTCCTCCTCCTCAAGATCATTAATTGGGATTGGACAAGCATATCCTGAAGGCTCCCTATGCCTGTGATTTGGGGAAACCAAGATGAACTCCCCCCAAAGTGCTTGGCCTGGAACCAGCAGGTAAGATATTCCCAGAGACAGCCCAACACGATATGGGATGCAGCAGTACCTAAAATAATTAGAGCTAGATCAAGGGCTGGGGACACTGCTGCCCAGTGTGGGGAGGAAGAAAAACAAAATGAAGAAATAGCTCCAGGAGGACCAAGCATTTGAGCTGGGTCTTGAAGAAGAGTAGGATTTGGATGAGAGAAGGTTGAGGCATAGAACGGGCCAAGGGCTGGTCCAGGGAGCGGACAGCTCTTCAGCTTGACTGGACAGTCCTGTGCACACAGCCAGGCGGGCTGCGTATGGAGAGGCAAGAAGGAGCAGCAAGACTGATAGCTAACATCCATGAATGTTACTATGTTCCATGAAGAGCTTCATGTAGTTTTAATTCTTTAACTCATTGAATCCACACTGCAACACTCTGAGATAAGGACTAAAGTGATTCCAGTCTTACTGATGAGAGCACCAAGACAGAGAGAGCAAAGCAACTTGACCACAAGTCATAAACTTAGTAAGGAACAGTTAGGATATAAAATCTGGCTCCAAAGTCTGTGCTTTTAACCCCCCAACCAAAGTCCCTCTCAGGACAGCCTGATGGTGAAGGGGTACAGCTGTCATGAGGATGAAATGAGACCATGCTTGCAAGCAGTTTGCAACCTGTAACTCCAAGGCCACGGATGCTGGCAATAGGCTGCTGTGAATGTCTACAATGGACCTGCTAGCAGCTGAAGCAGGAGAGACACATCAGGACCGGAAAGGGGACCTGAGCCAACTGGGATAGTGTGAAGCGCAGAGGCCCAAAAAGACACCTACTTTTAGGGTGTGCAGGAAGAAAACCAAGAAAGCAATGTGACCTAAAGGCTGAGGGAGGAGGGGATTTCAAAAAGGAGGGAAAGACAGGTGGGTATAAGCTGCAAAAGGGCCAAGAACAACAATTTAGGACTAAGAATGAGGCCCTGGAATTCAAGACTTAAAGTTATTGGAGATATTTGAGATGAAGTATGAAGAAGGATAGTAGAGAGAGGGCAGGAGCTAAGAATGGAGCAGGTGAGAAAGTGGAGGGGGTGACCGTTCACAGCCCTGGGAGAGGCTGCCAGGCAGGGAGGGGAGAGAGAGACATGGGGACCCAGGGGCACCAAGTGCAGACACATGAAAGCTGCCCACTGCACAGTGGCCCAGAGCAGTCCTGTTTCCTCCCCTTCCATCTTTCCCTCCTCAATCAAGACAAGGGCTTTTCTAGGGTTGGTAAGGAGGCTGAGGGCAAACAGCACGAAGGATATTCCAGTGACAGGACCGACAGGACCCTGGCAGCACTGAGAGGGAGTGTCAGCAGACAGTGAGGGCGGGCTTCCTGTGTGCCAGGCATTTTACCCACATCACCTCCCCTGATCCTCACAGGGACTCTAGGAGGCAGGCTCCTTCATTACACCACAGAGGAGGAACATACAGTCAGAGGAGGCTAGCACTTGTCCAAGGACACGCCACCCAACCCAAGTCCCAGGTCCTGCTACCAGAGACCAGGCTCCTGCCCAAACTGAGGGTCTAAGAAGAGGGAACAGGGGAGAAATTCACTTGCTTTTTCCAAACTGGGAGGAAAAGAGGAGAGATGGGGGAAAGGGACAAGACATTCTGAGCCAGAAGGAAGAGATGCTGAGGGAGCTTAAGTCAGAGCAGGTCTTGTTTAGAGAGAGAGGGAGGAGAAAAGCCAGGGAGGGTGTCTGGGGTAAGTCTGGGTATTATGATGAAGTGGCAATGAGAGAAAAGACTGTGGAGAAGGGTGACATACCTGTATTTCCAGGCTCCTAACTAAACCTCAAGGGCTAAAAAGGAAGTAAAAAATTACTTCCCTGCAACTGCTACCACGATGTTAACGAAAATCACTACCTATGACTGTAACATCATATGGGGCAGAAACTGTTTCTTTAATATTTGACTTTCTCCAACCACCATGAGTTGATGGACTCATAAATAGAAGAAAGCCCATAGAAGGAAGGCAACCCTTATACCAAAGAGAGATATAGAATATTTCGTTTTTACATATGCTTATGCATTTTGTTAACAAGTCTTTCTACAGTGCCTGTCCATTGTTTAGTATATAAATTGCGTAGAGATTGTTAGTGTGGAGCGATAAATCTGAAAGTAGGGCCACTTCCTTTTCCTCTCTGTGGTAGGCAAACCTCTTCTGCAAATAGCAGACAAATTCCTGAGTACTCATCATTTTATAAATCATTTGAAATGGATTCTTTAAAACACCATCTGTTGATCTGTTTAAGTTTCCCAAGAAAATAGGACTTCAGCTCAGATATTCTGGAGGCTCCAGCAGGTAAATACCAACCTGAATTCAGCTGTATTAAATATTTAGAGATACACAGAACTTTAGAGCAGAAGGAACCTCTGAGATCACCTAGTTCAACTGCCTTACTTTCCATCTGAGGCAAGTAGAACTCAGAAAGGTTCAGGGACTTGCCCCAAGTAGCACAGCCATGAAAGCCCAAGTCTGGGCTAGAACCAGGAGATTCTCTCAGGCTAGTGCTCTTCTACCACACCTGCTCCTTTCTCTCTCCCTCTTTCTAAACTCTAGGGGTTGGAATAAGGTATAAATTTAACTATAGTTTTAACTTACTATTATTATTCACCGGCTACATCCACAATCAAAACGAAAAATGCCAGCTTTAGATGATACAGGCAATTTCAAATCCTGCCCAGGAAATTTTAAAGCCTTCTAAATATGTTCAACAAAGTGTTTTAAAGACTTATTAGTAAAGTGAACTCAGTAACAAAGCATGGAGTGAAAGATTCAATTTTGTGTTAAAAAAAACATTTTCTAGTTTCATTGATATGGAAATCAAATTTAACAGCAGTGATTTTTTTTTTCTTTCTTTTTTAAATCTTGCAAGCACGGAGAGCATGAGATTATTCAAAACTGCTCAGGAGCAGCAATGATTATTTTAAGCTCATGATTCAACCAGTACATTAATTAAAAACTCCACCAACCCAAATTGACAGATCCTGATATCAATGAGACAAGAAGAATTAAAATAATAGTTGTCATATAAAAATAGATTAAAGGAAGGAACAGCAGCAGATGTCAGAAGGACAAATGACAAGCAAGCATTGTGCGAAATTAGATGCAGCTAATGGGCAGCTTTTATGGATTTTTTAAAAAACGAAGATCCTGGAAATACACGTACAGTCAAGAAATGCTTCTTCAAATCTAATTTCTGGAAGCTGAGTAATAAAACTTGGCTAATAATTCCTTGCCGAGGACTAGGTATGTAAGCAGGGAGACGAGACAGCAAGCGCAAAAGTGCCAAAACAACACTAGGTGACTCGGAAGGGGCCGAGGCAGGGGAGGGAAAAGAGGATGGGAAAGGTGAGGTGAGGGGGGACAGCCTGGTATCCCACCGGCCCGCACAAACTTGACAACAGTCGCCCATGTCCAGTGCAGCCTTTCCTTCCCCCGCGCCTGCCCTCGGTTCCGCAGCCGATTCCCACGACCCCTCGGAGTGACTGACTCGAGCCCCACAAGGTCGGCATTAATTTCTATTCTTCCACTTATTCCTCTGAGCAAACAAGAGCTCTCTTGGCTGTCAACGTCCGGCAATCGTGAGCGGGAAGCTTTTTCTTTGACATCTGTCAAACACGGTGCTAAACCCAGACTCGCTGCGGTCTCCAGGACTCCAGGGCGGGCGGCGGGCCCGCACCTGGGCGCCGGGCGACATCCCCGTGCCGTGGAGCACCTGCTCGCAAACCCAAGGGGGATCCTCCCCGGGCTGCCCAGGACCCAGATGGCGCAGGCCGGACGAAAGTTCGCAGGCTGGGGTCGGCCGCATCTCCGGCGGGGAATACCCGGGTGCAGCGGCAGCACCCGCGACAGGGCCGAAGGGGCAAGGGGGGGCTCGGACTCCCCAAGCCCGGCGGAGACGCCCTCCCCGCCCCCACCCAGCCCCGCAGGCTCCCGAAAGGGAAGTGGAGGAGGCGGAGGAAGGGCAGAAGCAGCATCTCTCGCCCAACGCCCTTGGGGTGCAGCCGTCAAGGGTGGTCGCCTCGGGGGTCCCCGAACCTTCCGGGGATACATCCTAGGACTCGCCCTCAGCCGGGTCACTGCTCCCAAAGGGTGAAGCTGTCCCTTTAAGAGGCAGCTGGCTGCTCCTACCTCCTCTCCCCCCCACCCCCCGGGTCAGGTAGCGATGCCGGCTGAGGGGAGGTGGGTATTCCCGCGGACTCCTTCCCAGTCCCTTTAAGGGCGCCTGCGGCACCTCTGCCCGCTCTACCCCGCAGCGCCAACCCCCGCGAGTGAGGATGGGGGCGGACGGGCGCGGCGCCTTTAAGGAGCGCAGCCTCCCCGCGGCCCGGGTGGGGGCAGGGAGCAGGCACGGGCCCTTTAAGGCCGGCAGCGGGCACGTCGGTCAGGGCTCCCCGGCGGCCGGGCTGCGCCCCGGGCGGCGGCTGAGGCGCCGCGCCTGCCAGGGTGCTAACGGCCCCGACGGGGTGCCCGCGGCCGCGCCGCTGGCCGCGGCCAGCCCGACACTCACCGTGGCTCGCCGGGAGCGCCCGCGCCCGCGCCCCCACTCGGATCCCGCGGCGGCGGCGGCGGTGAGTCCGGCGCGGGTAAACAGGCACCTCCGTCCCTGACCTACTTTCTGCCTTCCCTAAATGTCGCACCACTAACCTACTTTCCGACCAATCCGCTCCCCGCCGGCCCAGGCCCGGCCCCCCGCCCACCAATCGCTGTGCCCAACCCCCCTTCCCCGCCCACCAATGGAGGAGTCGCGGAGCCCGGATACCTGCCTCTTCCCGCCAGCCAATCCTAGCGCCCGAAGGGAGCCGGTATAGGCGGCCGCCCCCGGCCAATCCGCGCGCGGCTCAGCGGCCTGCTGGCCAGTTGTGTGGCAGCTAGAGAGGCCGCTGACCAATGGCGAGGCGGCGGGGGCCGGTTTACCTGCTACTTTCCCGCCACCAATCGCTTGGCGCACAGAAGCGCACGCCCCAAGGAAAGGACCAATCCGCGCGCTTTCCCTGGATTTCCTCGCCCCTGTCTTCTCTTTCCCCTCAGGTCTCCCGCTAGCCTTGGCCACTGCAGTCGCCTGGCATGTCCCTCTTCTCTAGGTCCCTGACTTGCTTCTGGCTTAGGGCTCTCACTCCTCCTCGCCCTTTTTCACTCGGGACATCCTGACGAAAGCAACATTCCCTCACTCCCCTTCCTCCAACTCCATCTAGGAGACCAATTTTAGGAACACAGAGTGCCAGACCCTTCCCAAAACATCTTGGTTTGCCAAAGTCCAAACGAGAGAAAAAATACTTAGTATTTCCAGAAGGCTTTTCCATCCAAGTGTTCTTACGTTCTTTTCATTCGTCCTGACCTCCAAGCATCCCACTGGAGCTGTCATTCTTGTTCAAAAGCGGAAACTCAAGCCTGGAGCGATTCCATTCAGTGACCGCACCTACTGTGTGGCAGACAACTTCCCGGTGGCTCTAGTCTTTACTGTAGAAAAGCTGTCCAGGGAGTGAGACGGAAGGAAACAAATAGTTACAGAAAATAGACATTTCATAACAAGATACAACTTTAGTACTGGAAGACGGAGAATCTGTCTTATTTTTGCATCTCAAGCATTTAACAGAGGACCTTTAGCTCAAAGAACTCCCAACCCTTTTAGATGTTAAACTCCTTGAATACAGGGACCTTGTCCTTTTTGTTATACTCGCCCCTCCCCTTTAGGACCTAAGGAGGGGGGGAAGGAATGGAAGGGTGGGGAGGGTGCATGTTTGTTTGTTGACTGGATATGTGAACAAACAGATCTAAATCACTCAATCCTGTGACCCAGACTAGCCCCTATGACTCTAGAATTCCAGCCTTGTTCCTTGAACACAGATGCTGCATTTTAAACATTGTAAAATTGTAGCCCATCCCCAGCTCACTGCCAGGCACAGTGAGTTGCCCAGTATGTGCTTGGGGCCTGAATGTTGACCGTTTTCAAGGTTAACCAACTTCATTGGTAGCTTACTACTTTTCCTAAGTTTACATGCAGGTAGAATCTGACTGCTGTTTCCTCTTTCTCTGCCCTGATTTCATGAGGAGACCACGCTATGTAAGTGGGATTTTAACAATGTACTTGACAAGATGTTGTGGACAAGATGAAGAAATATAAGCCTGGATTCTAATATAACTAATTGGACGAATAACTTGTTAAGTAACCATTACCTAAAGATGCTGATTAATGAATCCTTGCTGACCTGAAGGAAGGGTGGAAGTAATAGATATTTGTGCAGCATCTACCGCATGCTATGTGCTTTCCCTGCATCTTCCCCCTTAATCCACACAATCCCATTTTACAGATGAGGAAACTGAAATTCAAAGTTTAACCAGCTGACTCAAAGCCACAAGTCAAACCAGATTCCTTCGACTTCAAAACCTTCAGACCACACCAGTTACCATCAGGATGGCAGAAGGCTCTCTCCATGGCCCAGACTTCGGGACTTTTATTACAGTGCTCTGAATGAAAACCCAGAGGATCTGCACCGAATTTCCAGATAACACAAGGCCAGGAGGGAAAGAGATACCATTATGTAACATAAGCCAAATGCAATGTTGGAGCAATGGGCTGACTCTAACAGGGATAAATGTGGGGAGTCCCGCCCTGGACAATCAACTGCTGAAAGGCAGCTGGGGGCAGAGGTATCTTAGCAGATGCATGTAAGAGTAAGACTAAAGGGTCCTAGATGACTCACTCTGAGTCCTCAGTGAAGTGTGGCTGCCAAAATAATGCTGATTTAGGCTGCATCGATAGAAGTCTAACATGTAAAGCATGGTGGGGTTACAATGCTGCCCAGTGTTTGTCATTATGCACGTGGAGTACTGTCTCCAATCAAGGCTTGGCAAAGAAAAACTATGCACAGAAAAGGGAGCAGGATGTAACAAGGCTGGGAACTATGTCTTACTAGGAAATATTAAAGGAAGCAGAGGGTTTCGCCCCAGGGGTACAAGGTAACTGTCTTCATAAATTTGAAGAGCTGTCAAATGGAAGAGA
Organism: Balaenoptera borealis; assembly: GCF_965194805.1. NCBI lineage: Eukaryota > Metazoa > Chordata > Mammalia > Artiodactyla > Balaenopteridae > Balaenoptera > Balaenoptera borealis. The sequence goes on from NC_138868.1 coordinate 43,493,903, forward strand.
AATTAGACTATTTTTCAGGGCCCCACAGGGTGGAAGGGGGACCTGTGGGTAGAAATTCTAGAATGACTCAATATGAAGAATTTTCTAAAAACTAGAGCTTCTTCTGCCTTGATAAGTTGAGTTTCTTGTCACACAAATTGTCCAAATAAGAACTGGATGACCACATGGTGGGAATGGGGTTGGAATAGTTATCTTTCAGGACTCTTCCCCCCTGAGATGATGTGGTTCTACTTTCATACCTTGGTTTTCCTCTTTTAAAGTTTATCACTCTGCCGTTTCCTACCCTCAGTGGCCAAGCTACTGTTTGTCCTCACGTGCACCTGCTCTTCCATATGTAATTATGTTTTCCCTTGTGTTTCTCTTTGTTGATCCCAAACACCTCCATCTTTCTCAGGTACCTGCTTCCCTTTTATTTGTACCTTCTAGAATACCAAATTTCCAATTCTCTGGCCACCAATAAGGTTGAAGTATTGTCTTCTGTCTAAAATTCACCGGGCATGAATAGAATCCCTTGGATAAAAGGAAGGGAAAAGAGAACCTTTTTTTTTTTTTAATTTTATTTATCCTTGGCTGCGTTGGGTCTTCGTTGCTGCGCACGGGCTTTCTCTAGTTGCGGCCAGCAGGGGCTACTCTTCATTACGGTGCGCGGGCTTCTCATTGCAATGGCTTCTCTTTTTGTGGAGTACGGGCTCTAGACGCGCGGGCTTCAGTAGTTGTGGCACACGGGCTCAGTAGCTGTGTCCTGCGGGCTCTAAAGCGCAGGCTCAGTAGTGGTGCGCGGGCTTAGTTGCTCCGCGGCATGTGGGATCTTCCTGGACCAGGGATCGAACCCGTGTCCCCTTCATTGGCAGGTGGATTCTTAACCACTGTGCCACCAGGGAAGTCCCGAAAAGAGAACCTTTATTGAGTACCTACTGTGTGCCAGGTGATTTAAATGCATTATTTAATGTAATCCTCACATCACATTAACCCCAGCAATTGATACGCTAGCTCTCTACACTTGCTAAGTGGACGACTTTTATCAAGTAACTTAACCTCTTTTGTATCACAGTTTCCTCATCTGTAATATAGGGACAATCTAGTATCTACCTCACAGGATTGTTGTGAGAGTTAAGTGAGATAATAGAGAGCCCTTAGCACAATGCCTGGCACACAGTAAAGATTCAATATATATTAGGTTAACAGTTCAATGAAATAGATATATTACTGCACCCATTTTACAGATAAAGTTAGTGAAGATAAAGTAGTATAATCCAGAGTAATTCCCCAGACTCTGATTCAATGATTAGATCCACTAGAATTAACTGAAGAGTTTTAAAAAATACAGACTCTCAAGCCCCAATCTGGAAGATTCTGATTCACTATCTTTGGGATCTGAGATGCAGTCAAATTTGGGAATGGCTGGTCTAATGGAATAAGCACAGGCTCTGAAGTCAAACAGACCCGAGGTCAAATTCCAGGACTGTTGGATTGAATGGAGAAGCCAGTGACAGGACCAGGAAGTTATGTAGTCATGCTCTCTTTGGAAGGAGGTTGAGAAGTCCTGAGGTGGACATGTTAAAGTTCTTGTGGAAAGCCAAGTAGGAATGTGTTGCTATTAATAGTAGTAATAATAACAACAATATTTACTGCAGGTTGACAGTGAGTCAAGCACTGTTCTAAGAGCTTTATATGCATTACCTCGTTCAATTTTCACAAATTCCTCTAAGGCAGGTACTTCTATTATTCCCATTTTACAGATTGGGAGACTGAAGATCTCAAGCTATTTAGACAGTCTGACCTCAGAGCTCACACTCTTAACTACTTCAGTAATTTGCCTCTTCCTTCGGACAGTTCCTTTGGAAAACAAATAAGCCTCATATTTTAGAGACATGGGTTCAGGAGTCATCAATTCAAAGATGGTGAGCATTATTATTTTTTAAAATTTTCCAATTGATTAGGGTTTCATGTAGAGAAAAGGAGAATATCCAGGACTATGCCTTAGAGCTAGGGATATCATCTCAAACTTAGGGAATGCAAGAAACAGAAGCCTCCTCAACTAACTTAAGCCCAAAGGGGGAGATTTCTTGGGAGGAGACAATGGTGACACAGAACCTTAGAGTAGGAAGCACAGCAAATCCTCACAGAGGACTAGAACTGGGGCTCCATTAGGCATTAAACAGTTCTCATCTCCTCCTCTCTCTGGGGTTGTGTGGCCTCTGGACTGGTCTTTTCTCTATCTGCCTGATGAGTCTCTTTTTTCTGTAGCTCTTTACCCTCCACCCCATTTGTACATGGTCCTTCGTGGATGCTTTCAACCCCTGAGAGAAAGAGAAAGAAACAGGAGAAGCTGTCAAAGTGGGAGGTGTGGACTGAGCAAGAGTCCTCAGATGTGTGCCTACTGAGGTGAAAGAGAATCAGAACAGGAGAAAATACAAGAGAAATAAGAACAAAGGAAGGAGGAGTGAAAAAGTGAAAAGCTCGGTTTGAAAAACTTTGGAAGAAAGTCTCAACAGACAGGTGTGGAAGCAAGATGAGGGAAGCTTACACTTGAGCAAAAGGTTTTGGTTAGAGCAACAAAGGCATCTGAGTGTAAGAAAGCTGTTTCACTAAAACTGCTCCTAGGGCCAGAAGCTCGACGTAGGATATTAGGAAAATCAGGGATAGAAACCAGTGAAGATGTGACACCAGGGAGTAACAGATCACTTTTTGAAGACGTTGGTTATTTAAGGGGAAATTAGAAAAAGAATCATAGCTACCTCTTAGCAGCCAACCCAACTGAAAGTGGTTTATGTTGATATGTGTATGTGTGCTTTGATTTTTTTTAACCAAGGTGGACATATCTGGGTGTACAAAAATGGGAACTTTAAAAGATCAGGCGTTGATGGGTTAACCAGTGTTTCTTTCAGCTACTTTTGAAAAAATGAACTCCCTTGGTTCTTTCTGAATGGGACGGGTCCTAGCAGCTCAGAATGAGAGAGCAGTAATACCTTATTTGGAATGTGTCCTAGACCATGTAATTGGGCTTTAGATTAGATCTTGTTTGCCGACATGGCCAAGATTTCAGAGATCTTGGTGTTCAGATGTCAAAGGGGCTTTTCCATTTGTCTGAGGGGTGTTTGCTAGAGGGAGCCAAAGCGCCAGTGACCACACTGCTTCTCGACAGAAGCCCTGAAGAACAAATAGACACTGTCTTCAGAAAACTGGCATAGGTTTTGCCCTGCTTTGCTAGAATGAGCAGCACTAAAATTCATGCTCCAAATTAAAAAAAGAAAAAAGAAACTTTCTAGTTAGTAAAGCAAAGTGAAGTGTTAAGTCAAGCCATTTAAGAAGTACATTAACTTAAAAAAAATTACAATATGCTTTTTAAAAAGAAAAGAGGGCATGGATTGGGGGTAATTTGACCTAACACATTATCAAAGCACACTACAGAAGTGTGGCAATTAAAGTAATCTGGTATTGGTTTAGAAACAAACCAATAGGTGAATGAAAAGGCAGAGCATCCAGAAACAGACCCAAAGGACATGAAAATTGAGTATAATATAAAGGTGAATTTTAAATTATTGGGAAAAAATATGGGTTTTTCAATAAATGCTGTTAAAACAACTAGCTAGCCATATGGAAACACATAAAGCTTGCTCTCTACCCTAATCTTTACATTAAAATATAACCAACCATTATTTAGGATTTACATGTAAAGAGTACAATCTATAAAAACATTAGAAGAAAATGTGAGTAAAATTTTTATAAACTTGAAAGGCCTTTCTGAGCCTGACACAAAATCCAGAGACCATAAAAATAAAGGTGGATTACACAAATGCATGCACACACCTACACACACACCCACACATCATGAACAAAAGAAAGGGCCAACCAGCAAACAGGCCCAGAACACACTATTAAGAATGCACCATATATATTCCAGTTAAAAGGTCAAAAGTTGGGGTAGTGAGATGTAAGTGGTACTACTGGGGGCATTATTTAAACCTGTCACTTGTAATAGAAAAACTACTCTTTTTAAAGCATTATTCCTTGTAAAGCTGTCTTATTTTACTGGGCTTCCCTCTCTTTGTTTCTTGAAAATAAAAGTCAGTAATCTCTTAGAATGTCTATATGTGTATAAATGAGTCACTTTGATGTATGGCAGAGATGGGCACAGCACTGTAAATCAACTAGACTTCAATTTAAAAACGTGGCAGTAATAATAATAATAGTAATAATCTCCAAGCACTGTCCCAAGCAACAAATCCTGTTTGGGTTCTCTGCAGTAACTCTGGGTCCTTTACTTCTCTCACATAAAAGCTACTGATTCAAAATCCACCTAAGGAAAATTTTCATTTTGCACACAGATGTCTGTGCATTAAAAGAATGATTGCTACTCAAATCTCTCCTTTCTCTTTGCAATTAAAAACAAAAACAAAGAAAGAAACAAGAACAAAGAAAAAAGAACATCTGTTGCTTTTCTCCCCCAGATTATAAAACCAACGAAAAATTGACAAAAAATTTACAAACATGAAGAAGAAAATAAAAATAATCTATAATCTCACTAAACATATATAACCCCTGTTAAAATACTGATGTATTTTCTTTGTCGAATTTCCTTAATAACTATATTATATTGTGACCTAATTTTTATCACACCGAAATTTCCTTTTGTATCCTACTTTTTTTAAAATAAATTTATTTATTTATTTATTTTTGGCTGCGTTGGGTCTTCGTTGCTGCGCATGGGCTTTCCCTAGTTGTGGCGAGCGGGGGCTACTCTTCGTTGCGTTGCACAGGTTTCTCATTGCAGTGGCTTCTCTTGTTGCGGAGCACGGGTGCTAGGCGCGAGGGCTTCAGTAGTTGTGGCGTGTGGGCTCAGTAGTTGTGGCTCACGGGCTCTAGAGCACAGGCTCAGTAGTTGTGGCGCACGGGCTTAGTTTCTCCGCGGCATGTGGGATCTTCCCAGACCAGGGCTCGAACCCGTGTCCCCTGCATTGGCAGGCGGATTCTGAACCACTGCGCCACCAGGGAAGCCCGAGAAGTAAGAAGTTTGATTCACCTTTGAGAAAATAAGTTGTTTTATCAACTGGATATGGTATTATGCTGTCCTTTAACATGTTAAATATAATGTTAGACCAGAACTAGACAGAAAAAGTCAAAGAAAATAATACAAGTAATGCCACATGAAAAGTAAGACCCCCATCATATGCAGAGTGGATAAAATTTAGTAAATAATATGTGTACATATGGACAAAGTTGTAAATGTTCATAGAGATATGTCAGTAATTTTATTGAGAAGGTTATGGGATAAACTTTCTGCAAAGTTGTTTATAATAATAAGAATAATTTTAAAAGGAAACTAGGAGAGCCAAGTGTCCCAGAACACTTTATGTGTTCTCTGGCACCACTTCATGTTATTCTGGTTTTCTCTCCTTAGTTAAAGTCACCAGTTATCCACCTTCAAATTGCATAGCCCTTGAGATGACTTGCTGTGGCTGGGCTGGAATCCCTGGAAAATCCCAAGGTGATCTGCTCTTTGGCCTTGGAGCCCCTTTTTGTCTCGATAAACTGAGAAATACCAAGAGTGGCATTGTGAACTTCCGATTCCAAGATGAATTCAAAATAACTTAAACAGTGTACTAGTAGTCCTTAGTGTTATTTTTACTTTCAAGTATTCTCCAGCTTAAAGCCCTGCTTCTGGGGAAGACACTTTGCTGCCCAGGAACATTCAGAGCTAAGGGACCACCACAGTGTAACACCACAACCCCATACACCACACCACGTCACCACCTTAACCAAGGATCCCAGTCTGGACCCAGATGAGCAAAGTATATATTTTTTCTCAGTGACTTCCTGCTTCCTGGGGACAGCAGGTTTTAGAAAATGAAGGTGACTAGGTTACTAGGTGTTCTCATGTAATCCCTACCTCTTCTACTCCTCCATGCTCTCCTCCTATCACCGGGTGCCATATTGGCATCTTGGATGGCTGGCCCTGACTCCTGCTTCAGTACAGTGTTTCCAAGTAGGTGAAGCTAAAATCGTTGGCAACCTCCCTTTTAAAATCACATTTCCTCCCCCACCCCTGCGTAATCCTAGGAGTTAAGGATATATCTGACAAAAAACAATTTCACTGTACCAGGAAAAAGGAATACATTAAGACTTTCAGTCTATTTAATACTTCAGACCAAGTTTTAAGCATCCAGCTGTCTTCATTTGCAAGGCATCACATATTTTCATATTCTGCAAATGGGGCTATTGAGCAATGATGAATGAATGAAGTACAATGCAACTATTTTTAGTATGGTAATTGTAATTAAAAGGCAGTGGAATGATAATCCTGCCCAAGCACGTCTGAGATCTTTCCATTTTCTCAAAACAATAATTTCTATGTCTGGCTGCAGAGACTTGTTGCTTGTTTCCCTTCTGGTGAAGAATAGGTAACACTTGACATTCTTTCTAAACCAAGTGAAATTGTGGTTTTGGCTAGACACAAGCCTCCTTTCTCCATTTCTCCATTTGCACATCCTGGAGGATGAAATTTCTAGTGATAAATTACCATGAACCAAATTAGTTTCTTAGGAAAGTAACTCTATTATCTATCTATAGTTTTTTGTTTTTTTGTTTTTTTAGCTTATGATGGTTTGTTATTATTGTTTAAGAAGAGACAGGGGGCTTCCCTGGTGGCGCAGTGGTTGAGAATCTGCCTGCCAATGCAGGGGACACAGGTTCCAGCCCTGGTCTGGGAAGATCCCACATTCCGCCGAGCGGCTGGGCCCGTGAGCCACAACTACTGAGCCTGCGCGTCTGGAGCCTGTGCTCCGCAACAAGAGAGGCCGCGATAGTGAGAGGCCCGCGCGTCGCGGTGAAGAGTGACCCCCGCTCGCCGCAACTAGAGAAAGCCCTCGCACAGAAACGAAGACCCAACACAGCCAAAAATAAATAATAAATAAATTTTTAAAAAATTTAAAAAAAAAGTCTTCATTAAAAATAATCTTTAAAAAGAAGAGACAGGAAGCACACCTAATAATAACTAACACTTCTATAGTGGATTATCATATGCCAAGTGTTATTCCAAACACTTTCTATATATTGACTCAACCCAACACAATCCACACAACACCTCGAGAGGTGTTTCTATCTTATTCTCATTTTGTAAAATGAGGAAATTGATGCACGGAGGAGTTAAGTCCAAGGTTCCCAGCAAGTAAATGGCAGAGCCAGAATTCAAAACTTGCATCTGGCTCCAGAGTCTCTGCTCTCAATCCATGTGCTGTCCTCACAGCAGCAACCCTGGAATCTGAGCATTATCCCCATTATATGGGTGAGCCCACTGAGGCTTGGAGAGGTGAAGTTACTTGCCCAACATTTCGAAACTGGTGAGCAGCTGACCTAAGATTCAACCCAGGCTCAAATCTCTTTGGCTCCAATGTCTGTGTTCTTTCCATCCCTTAAATAGCACTACCTCAGTACTTTTTATTCCTACTGTCCTTTTAAGTATGTCATGGCTTAACTAGACTTGTGGGCTAGTGTGAAAATCCAGTCATTGCAAAGAAATTTTTCCCCCATTAGAAAGTGCTTTCAGACTTCCAAAGGCTCACCTTATAATTGACTATTTACAATTCATTACATCTGAAAGCTATGGATTAATCGAGTTTAGAAAATAGGATCAGATTCTAAAATGTTAGGTACTTTAGTCTTTTGAAAAGGTAGACGAACATTCCATTTTGTTTCTTATTCTGCAAAGGGTCTGTCAATTTGGTTGCACTAGAAAAATACATTTTCTCTAAAACAAAACAATGAATAGAAAAACAAAAAATATATAAGTAATGCTTTTTTTTTCTTGATTAGTTACTATCATGCTTCTGAACTGTGCTTATTCTCCACAAACAAGCAATAAGAGGCCATTAACTATAATGCAAAAAGGTTTTGTTTTGTTTTGTTTTTTTTAATTTTTTTAAAGCTTCCCTCTCCAGGTTTCTGTTTGCAGGAAAGTCCTTGGTGCGCACTTGAACACACCAGGGGGAGTGCACTAGATGAGCTTGCCTGGAGAATGAATCTAAAGATAAAAGCTTCTTGGAAAACAAGCAGTCAAACCTATCATAGAACACCACAGAATAACACATCACTCATATTTTCTTGTACACATGAAGACCCAAAGGGCCTCGTGTATGTTTTTATTTCTGTTTCAGCAAATTTTAAGCTGAAGTGTGACTTCAATGTTCAGCATTAATGAGGCTTTTGCTGTGCTTTGAAACTTGCTGTCATCCGTTTCCTGTGCATTACTGTTTTTGAGACCAACTCAGCCAGCGACAGAGTCCTGCTTGCTCTCTCCTGCCTGGGTCATTAGAACCTGATTTATTGGACAGTGTTCTTCTTCTCACAAGGTGCTGCCCGTTTTAAAATATTTATCCTTTAAAACAGCGACAACCTATAAAACAGAAATATTTTAAGTGCTGCTTAAAGGAATAGGCTTGGGAATCCATTAGTAAAGGAAACACCCATGGAAGGAAACATTAAAATGAGCTATATGTGTATTTGAACATTTACTTCACAGAATGTAGAGAAAAAAAAATTGCAGGACTTCAGATTTAAGAATTCCTGGTACTTTGTGTTAAAACTATTTTGAATCTGGTATATATATACACACATATATATATAACTAATGTATAATATACATTACATATATATATTTCTTATACATTTCTAACATCAATGGAAATATTTATTTTCTACAGATACATCGTTCAAAAAAATTTGCCATTATCTTTCTCTGCCTCAGATTATTTGTTGACACACTCTCAGAAAACGTTGTCTATGTTTGTGGCCTCCTGTTATTCACTTCAAAATCCTTCCTTATCCTCCCATACACCCATTTTTCTGAATCAGGTTCTTAAAAGTCATCAATGACATCCTAAAGTCAAATGGCTTTTCCTTAGTCTTCAGTCTCCTTGACTTGAGAGTAACACAAATGAACAGAGTCTAACGTTGGAAAAATAATTATCACAGTTAATTTGACATATATTAAGTGATAGGCAAAATAGTATTTTGCCACTTAGTAACTGGGCATAACTATTAAGCAAGTATTGTAAATTGCTTTAATTGATTTAATGTTACTTTTACCCAGCCCAATGGTTCCATTTTTCAACTGTTCTTTTTGCTTTATTTTATCATATTTTTCAAAATTTATTTATTTATTTATTTTTGGCTGCATTGGGTCTTCGTTGCTGTGCGCTGTCTTTCTCTAATTGTGGCGAGCGGGGGCTACTTTTTGTTGTGGTGCGCGGGCTTCTCATTGCGGTGGCTTCTCTTGTTGCAGAGCACGGGCTCTAGGCACATAGGCTTCAGTAGTTGTGGCTCGTGGGCTCTAGAGCACAGGCTCAGTAGTTGCGGCGTACAGGCTTAGTTGCTCCGCAGCACGTGGGATCTTCCCGGACCAGGGCTTGAACCCATGTCCCCTGCATTAGCAGGCTGATTCTTAACCACTGCGCCGCCAGGCAAGCCCCTATTTTATCAAATATTGAATTTTATTTTATTTTATATTTTCTATGTGCCAAGCACCATGCTAAACATTTTAGGCATACTATCTCATTTAATCCCCACATGCTAAGTTTATTGCCCTTATTTTACCAATGATAAAACAGAGGCTCAGAATGATTAATTTATCCAAGATTACATGGCCAATGATGGAGCAAAGATCTGAACCCATCTTTGTCAGACAAGAAAGTACTTGCACCCAGTTCTCAATATCTACACACAATATCAATTGTGATAGGTTTTTCCTGGCACCACATACATTTTAATACTCTTTAAACATCCATTTATCCAGTTGGTCTGGCAGTCAATAAACATTTAAGGGTTAAGTGAGATACCAAAATAAATAAGACACAGTCCCACCTATCAAGCAATTCATGGTCTAGTGGGGAATATGGGTCAATAAAAAAAATACGTAGTCCAATAAGACAGTTATCATAATAGAGAGATGCATTAAGTTCTATGAGAGTGGGGAATGGCCAAAATCTGCCTGGGAAAATGAGGAAAGTTGTCAGAAAATGGCTTTGACTTGAATAGAGACTTGAAGGACACGGAGAAGTTTGTGGGCAGAGAAGAGATGGACTGGGGTCCAAGGCAGCTAGGCTCCAGCATCTGGGAGCTGTGGTTACCAAGCCTTCAGATACCTCTGTCCCTCCAAACATCTCTGGAGTTTGTGCACTTAACTGGAATACTTCCCAGCTTGTTCGTCAAGGAGAACAACGTATCTTCGAGATAAGAGGTATCTGATTCTTCTGGCTTAATACTCTCTTAATGCTCTGTTTCCCTTCCTCCCTAATACTTTATTCCAGTGGTTCTCAAAGTGGGGTTCTCGGACCAGCAGCAGTAGGAGCAGCTCCTGGGAGCTTGATTGAAATGCAAATTTCTAGACTCCCCTCCAGATTTATGGAATCAGAAACTCTGTGAGTGGGCCCAACAACGTTTTAATGAGCCCTCCAGGTGACTCTCATACATGCTGCGGTTTGAGAACTACTGCTCTGCGTGTCTTTTCCTCTATGTGTGTACTTTAGAACAGTAAAGCTAATTTCCCTAACAAGCTTTGAAGTATAGTGCATCTGTTTTGTTCACCCTTGTACAACCAGCACCTAGGCCAACACTGGACACATATGGTAGGTGTTCAATACATGTTTGTGGAAAGAACAGGTGAATAATTTAAAAATGAATTCCACAAGCGCCAATATCCCTTGAAGAACTAACCTAATTGCACCTCAATCTCAATGTCTGATAAGAATGGGAGGGGGCAGAACCTGAGAGGCCTTGGGAGGGAAAGAGGATTAACATCTGTGGAGTGAGAGGCTTTTCAGAGGCTCTCTGATATCTTCACGACAACCCTGAGAGGCAGGGGTCACCATCCTCACTTGAAAGATGAAAAAGCTAAGGCTCAGAGAGGAACTGTTCCCAGAGTCTCACAGCTGGTGGTGGTGATACGAACCCAGGGGCCTCTGGCTCCAGAGCCCTTACTCTTTTGTCTTCTCCGTGGCACTACCACTAGCAGCCAGGGAGGGGACAATTGGAAGCAGAAAACCCTGAAGGGAAAGACAAACCTCATTCACCACAACTTTGCTCATCATCACCATCACCTGCACACCTGTCTGTTTAGGACACGAGGCTAAGCAGAGTCTTAACCTATTAGCAGTGAGTTCTAGGGCATGTTATACTGTTGTCGGTCTCTTCTTCAGAACCCTCCTCCTCGCCCTTGGCCCTGACGGCACACCCTGACATCACACCATCTCCTTCTCAGGCACCTTCACTGACCCTGAATGGAGGCATCGATTTGCTGATCTGTCCACATCTAGGCTGTGTGAGGTTTTCCATGCTGGGTCAAGCTAAGCTTCCGGCTCCACTCCTCATGCTGCCCTTCATGAATTCCTTTACGTTTCAGTTTTGTGAACACGTTCCCCCTGGAACCCAAAGATTTGTGTTTCCAGAAGCGGCTTCTCTTTTTTCTTCCTTCCCTACCCTTTAAAGATTTCTTCCGTTCTGAGAGCTTTGCTGACATTTTCATGACTCTACAACTGGCAGCTCCAGCCCTGGCCTGGCCCTGAGTTTCACTACAGCACCCATCTACCTGTTGGATGTTTCACTTGGGTGTCCTGCCTTCACTTTAAGTGCAACATGTTAGAACTGAACTCATCAATTTATTCTCCAACCTTAATCTCCCTCCTAAAACTATTACTGTCTTTGTCATTGGCATCACTTTCTCCCAGTCATCATGTTTTTAAACCTACCCATTTGAGTACTTAGCCTTTACCTTCCATTGTGGTTTCTCTCTCCCTCCCTCTTCCTTCTTTCCTTCCTCCCTCCCTCCCCCTCCTTCCCTCCCTCCCTCCCTTCCTTCCTGCCTTCTTTTCTCCCCCCACCTCTTCCCTCTTCCCTTTCTCACCTACTCCTCTTTCCACAAATATTTATTGAGTACTTACTATGTGTCAGCCCAGGCATTGTCTTTGCCTTCCTGGAGCTTACATTACAGAAAAGAGAGAAAACCAACAAGCAAGCATATAAACTAATTGTAGCTTGTGATAAGTACAGTGAAATAAATACACGGTGGGGGGCTATGTAGAGAATACTGAAAAGGGTGTCCAGGAAGGGCCTCTTTCATTTAAGCTGAGACCTGTGAGGAACAGTGAACATGGAAGGATGGCGTGAGGCCGCTGCTCACGTGAGGCCCCACTGGGGACCAGAGCTTTATGAACTGGTGGGAGAGTGGAAGAATCAGGACAGACATGGGCAGGGGCAGATCATGGGGGAACAAGGGGACAAGTAAGGAGGCTGACTTCATTCAGAGTGCTGTGGAAGCCTTCAGAGAGATTCACACGAGGAGTGGCCTAATCTAACTTACACGTGGAGGAAACATGGAGTGGGCCATAGTCTTTCCAGCTCTTTGGAGGGAAGGATTGGAGACATGAGGAAACCTGGGAATTTACTTTTATCTTTCAGCGTCTTCCCGATAGAATGACCTTCTAATTAGGATTGATACTCTCCCTTCCACCAAAAGGATGAGAGTTACATTCTGCACCACTCAATAGCTATGTTTCAGAGAGAGAGGGTCTTGGGCATTGGTAATGAACCACATCGGCAGCAACAATAGAAAATCTTATTGAATGTTACCATGTGCATGTAATATGAATACTTATACATATGTTTTAATGCTCAACAATGCTCTAAGTAGTATATGATGATCATCATTTCACAGGTAAGGACAGAGAGGTTAATTAACTTGCCCAAAGTCACACAGCTGCTAAGACAAAAAAGAATAAAGAGACCATTTCCAAATAAACATGGTCAGGCTTTGTTTGTTTGTTTTGTTCCTTACTGTTTTCCATACTCATTGTGGAAAATTCAAATTGTACAAAACTATACAAATTAGAAAGCTAGGCTTCTCTATAATCCTGCCCCTAAGGTATGAAGTTGGTCTTTCACCACGGTCTTGCCCCCAGCAATGCTAATACTTCACATTGGCAATGCTGAAAAGCTCTTCAGTACCCAGGTCCTCTGAAGGGGCTACTTCTCTCTGAAGCTGGTTTAGAAACAGAGGGATACGGAGCCACTTTCTTACCATCTCTGCTACAGGCAGTGGACGCCAAACTGTTCTGGCTCCAAAAGAAGCCACACCCATTTGGGGTGAAAGAACTTTAGGGAGTTTACATCACTGCTTGGAAGGACAGGCCAAAAACAGCAGAGAGGACAATGCGCAATTCCCTACACCAACAACCCAACAAGAAGAGTTCAGAGGTGAAGTATTGTTGTTTATTCCCCCTAATTTTCACATCTCATTAAGAGAGATCATTTGGGTTTCCTCTGTAACAAAAACTGCAACTTCAGCCAGAATATTAATCACAGCAAAATGATATTCTGGTGTCATTTTATAATTCTTAATAAAAGCTTGGAGGTGTTCAAATTTCTAAACCCTATGGTACAAAAGGCAGTTTTCCAAGCAGGGGTAGGCCACACTAACTGTTGAAGATGAAAACTAATTAGCATCCTGTGTGAACTATCTTGTCTTTTTTAGGACCGGAAATCAAATGGGAAGGGTTCCCTCCTGTTCCAAGTGAGTTCCAGAAGAATTACTCATGCTCCTTAACCTATGAGTCAGACAGGAGTCTAGGAGAGTGTTTCCAAAACAGGCCAACAATAAGATAAACAGAGCGATAGATATGTGACAGTCTGGAGAGGCAGGACTGCAGCTGGCCAAAGCAAGTGATGGAGTGTAGAGCAACAGGACAGTAAACCTGGGATGGCTGAGCTTCCCTAGAGAATCCATGGATAACTGGAGCTCAGCAAACCAACACAGAGCGTTTCCTGAAAATGAACGTCCACGAGGAGGTTTGTTTTCAGATCCTTTTTTCAGTTTCATTGACCTAGTATCTTGGAATTATAGCATCTTCCCCCCCACCCCCCGCCCGATGACTCAAGGGGCTGACTGCCATCACACTGAACTGCCTGGCTCTCTAAAAGCTTTGGCTATCATTGCGTTTTGACATCTCACAGCACAGGATATTAATCATTTTGGGACTCTGGGCCTGTTCCCGGTGTCCATATTTGCCATGGTTGATCTGCAGCCAGAAAAATAACTCCTAAATGACAAAGGCTTATCCCAAATTGAAATATAAAGTCATCGAAAAAGCTCAGCTTAGGAAATAACCCAGCATCAAGCTGGACTGTCTCCTGGGCACATAAAGGATAAGCTTCCTCTTTGCTCCCTCTAGGAAGGAGTCTGAAGCCAGGTTTTAGCTCTGTCTGAGCCTGTGAAGGGACTACGGGCATCTCTTGAGGGGGGGGTGGGGGTAGGAGAGCAGTGGTGTGCACGGGGCTTCATGAGGACACTGCCCCGCCCCCCTGGTTCCCGTCATCCCTAGAGAAAATGGCTGGTGGGTGTGCAGAGTCCACCCTACTGGAGGAAGAGCTAGAACCGGCTGATATTTTCCTCCATCCCCCATTAAGACCGCTGGGGTACAGAGGCCAGGCTGGGGTGAGGGGGGGGTGTCTCCTCCACACAGCCGTTAGAGTGATTCCTAAACACTGCTCTGATCACCTCCCTCCTCCTAAAGACCTTTGAGGGGACCCCCCCTCCCAGGAGAAATTCTAAAGTTTTTCATAGGCCATTCAAGGCCTTTCATTCCTTGACTCTCTGCCTAACTTTCAGCTTCATCACCAGCCACTCCCTGACCTTCTCACCACAAATGCCTGCTAGTTATTTCCTGAAAACACTGTGTACTCTCAGCTCTGCTTTCTTTATTCACGCTGCTGCTTCTACGTGGAAGGCCACCCCTCTACTGACTCTCTCCTACCCAGCCCCCCCAACATCACCTCTTGTTGCAGGAGGGCTCCTATTCCCACCCCTCGCTGAGTGCATTGCTCCTGGATGTGTGTTTCTGTTGTATTATAGGTAGGCTCTCTTCTAACAGTTACTACCTGCGTGGGGTTGTCCCATGTGTCAGCCTTCCCCACTTGTCTGTGAGCTCCCTGAGGGCAGGCACTGTTTGCTGCATCTTTGGCTCTTGAAAAAATCAACAATGTTTCATTGGATGAAGGAGAGTTTTGCATATCAGTTATTATACTCTTTGCTATTCAGATAATGGCCAGGAGTTTTAAAATGCTGTACCCCAGCTCCATGATCTCCTTCCTTGTCACTTTTTGCAATTTCAATCTGACTTTCAGTAACAATCAGCTTGTACCATGAAACTTATGGTATTCGGTTTCAAAGGGTAATGGTTTCAGGGTGCACTGATTTCTGTGTTTAATTGTTTAAGATAGAGACAGATAGCACACCTATATTATACTCCAAACCTCTCTCTCCCTCTCTCTCCCACACACACAAACGCACCACAAAGATAGAAATTCCTAATGATACATGAATAAAGCTTACAGTACAAAATTCAGCATATAATAAAAATTTTAAAAAGCTGATAAGTTCACAGGTGTTTCCAGGTGTTCAGCGGAGCTAGGTGCATGGTGTTATTTTGGAAATTAACTTGTCTTCCATTCTTAAACAAGCCTTTTCTCTGCTCAGTGTTGTACATGCTGTTCTCTCTGCCTAAAAAGCCTCGGCCCCTCCCCCAACCCCTTTATTAATCGAGTGCCCTCATCCTCCAGGATTCAGCTTAAACATAACTGCCTTGGAAGGGTCTGCCTAGACCCAGCCTCCTCATAGTCTCCATTTTAGCACGGTCGGTATTTTCTTTGAAGCCCTTGCCAACTATTTTATTTTATTATTTTAGTTAAATGTATTTGATGTCTTCCTCTCCCATTAGACTGAAAGCAACTAGAAAGAAAGAGGATTCCTGTGGGTTTTCTTTATTATTGTGTCCAAAACACATAGCATGTGCTCAATAAATACTTTTGGGTGAATGAAGCCGCAGTTGACCCTTGGTATCCTCAGGGAATTGGTTTCAGGACCCGCTATGTATACCAAAATCCTCTGGATGCTCACGTCCTATAATTGCTTTCCGTATCCCCAGTTCCGCATCCGGGAATTCAACCAACCCGGGATAGTACACGATCCGCGGTTGGTTGAATCCAGGGAAGCGGAACCTGTGGATACAGAGGGCCAACTGCAGTCTTTTAAGCCAACATTCTGCTTGTAATTTGGGGGAGTTGATTTCATCAATTCAGTGACTTGTCTTGCCTGGTCAGTTCCCTGGCCTCACTCCCCCTTGTCTCCCAGGCGCCCACTCCCTCATCCTGGGGGTGTCTTTCATCACCTTCTCCTCTTAACACATTCCTGTTCACGTCGAAGCACCTTGTCATACCTCACCTCCATTGTGACACTTTCCCCAGGCTGTTAGTTACTCCTGTTTCTGGGATCCTAAAACACTTTGACTTCTTCCACGTTTTCACATGTTTGTTTCTTTTACTACAAAATTAGAAAATGCTCCTAGAAAACTCAAGCAAGCATCAGAGAGGTGCATAAAGTCAAAAGCAAAATCCTCCCTTCCCATTCCCAGGTGGCCATTGGTATCACTGAGTTCTTTTCTCTGCATTTACAAACATACATTAACTCTTTTTTTAAAAAATAAAGAAAGGAAAGTAAAAAAACCGGATCATACAATAATAGTATGGAGTGACATTTTTCAATTACTATCTCTCATTTTTCTTTTCACATTAGAAGATAACAACCTTGATCTTTCAGTGGATATTTTATTGGTCCATTGTGTGATTGTACCATCATATAAAAAATCAGTTTCTTGATAGCTATTTAGGTAGCGCCTATTCTTCTAAATTACAAGCAATACTGAGATAAATCCCTTTATACATTCGAGTGGCTATTTCTCTGTTATTGCACCAAATGGCATCCCATTTTGTATTTTGACAGCTACAGCCTGACTGTCTTCTAAAAAGGCAGTGCCCAGATACACTCCCATCCACGGCTGGTAAGAATGTCTGAATCTTCACAGCCATGACTGGATATTATCACTGTGTTTCTTCTTTGCTATCTCATTGGTCAAAAACTTCCCTGTCTTCAATTGTTGTTGAAGTTGAATAGTTTTTCATATTTAATCATCACCTGTGTCCTTTGTCTGAAAATGATTATTCACATCCATCGCTCATTTTCCTATATAAGTGTTCAATTTCATTTTTTACTCATTTGTAATGGCTTTTTAAAAAATTGCGGTAAAATACACATAACATAAAATTTGCCATCTTAACCATTTTTTAAGTGTGCAGTTCAGTGGCATTAAGTACATTCACATTGTTGTGCACCATCACCACCATCCATCTTCAAAACCCTTTTCATCTTGCAAAACTGAAACTCTGTACCCATTAAACAATAACTCTCCATCCCCCCTCTCACCAGTCCCTGGCAACCACCATTATCTTTTCTTTCTATGAATTTGACTACTGACATGGTTTTTAAAAGAGTATGCATGTTAACTTTTGTTTGTTAAAGAGGTTAAACATTTTTTCAAATTTTTAGTTTTAACTTTATAAAGTCTTGTCATTTAGAAGGTGCACTTTTTTTTAAGCTTCACATTTTTATGTCAGTAAATATGAACATCATCTGCTTTATGGCTTTTGAGTTTTATGTTTTGCTTTGAAGAACTTCCTCACCCCGAAATAATCAAGTATTTTCCTGATTTCTTCTGGTAATAAAAGTACTCTGGTCATACCTATATCTCAGCAGTTCTCCTTTTTATTCTAATTAATATAAATGACTAGCATTGATGAGAACTGTTAAGTTCATTTCATGTTATTATCTTGTTTAGTCTTCATACCAAGGCAATGAGGTGGGTCCTATTGTTATCTCCATTTAATGATGAGAAAATTGAGGTTTAGAGAGTTCGAATAACTTGTCTACTTCAAGTGGCAAATGGCAAAGCTGTGATCTGAACCTGAGCTATCTGACTGCATCCTAACCATGAAACTATGAATCTGTTTTCTCTGTTAAATGGTGCTCCTCTAGGGTGAGAACTGCGTCTTATCTGTATTCTGACTCGAGCACATAGGTCCTCAACAATTGTTTTTAGAGTGAATTAATCCCTGTTACTTAAATTCAGCATCCAGAGCACAACCTCAGATACTGTTATTCCTATCGCTTCCTTCGCTATCTCACTCCTTAACGAATTCAGTCTTGACCTTCCTTCTAAGCCCAAAGAGATTCTGCTTTTGCCTGGGAATGAGCTTCCCTGGGTGGTCAGTGATCTCCTCAAGCATTACTACCACTGTCTCAAGGGAACTGGACTGCCTTGTCAAGACCCTGCTCCCTTCACAGAGTTCTCCCCTGGGGCCACTCATGCTCCACCTCTCTGTGCTCTTTCTTCTTGGGGAAGCGATAAGCATATGACTTCCTCGCCAGCTCATAGGCCAGAGTCCTATCATTGTCCTTCAATGGACTTCCCTCTTCTGGAGTCCACTCCATCCATTTAGCATTCCCTCGTGCCAAGACTTACTGACTTCTGGGCAGGTCCCACTCCTTCTTCAAGAATTTCCCCACCAGGCTCATGGTCTTCCCCTCTCCAGCTCCCATTGCCTCCCTTAAAGATTCCCACCCTCATATTGATGATCTTTCCACTGTGCTGGCTTCAAACCCTCCATTTTCACAATCAAAAATCCTTCCTCTCCTAATGTCTGTAACATCAGCCCAGTCCTGACCCCAGATTCAGTCATTGCAAAGATGCTGCTCTTTGTCTGGCTCTCTTGTCTTTCTGCTGCAGCCTCCCCGTTCACCCTCCTTGCCAACTTCTGGGCCTGACCAAACCCCTTCTATTGTCTCCACTCCTCCATGTTGCTGGGGAAGTTCAGAGAAGCAAGTTGTTTGGATCCATTCCAAATTCCTCTGGTGCAGCTTCAGAAGGATCCTCTCTGCTGCTTGGTCAGCCTCCCATCACCTGCACCTCGCTTCCTCTTCCACTTGCTAGCATGTCTTCTAAACCTTCCCATCTCCTAGAGCTGAGCTCCACTTCCCAAAGATGTCTGTGTCTCCTCCTTGACTGTGGAGGCCATCTCACTGGAGCTCTCACCACCTCCCTGCACTCCTCCACGTTCCCTTCTTTCCCATCTCAGAGGGAAAAATCTTTCTCTTCCCCTTCATCTTTTAGGATGCTTATGAAGAATAATGGGAAAATATGAGCTTTGAAAACTGACAACCTTGGGCTTGAATTCCAGCTCAGTTATCAAGTAGTTTTGTGTCCTGGAATAATCTATTTAATGTTTCAGGTCTTACTTTCCTTGCACCTTGGTGGGTGTGAACATAGTATCTGCCTCAAAGGGATTTGTAGAGAGGCTGGCATGGCCTGATGCACATGAAGCATGTGGCATCTGCCCAGACTTTCTGAGTCTTCTCCCCCCACTCCCACATCCAGCTTCTCCACCTGAGTCCCCAGTCCCATTCCCTTTCTCTTCAGGTACTTTGCCCCATCAATTATCTCCTACTTGTTTTTAAATATTTTGTCTTTCCCTTTGACTAAATATTTTCTGTTGACATAAAAATGTGAAGTTCTCCTTTACCCCCAAATTCCTTTCTGTGATTCTGCTAACAATTCCAGCCTCCGTTCTCCCTCCCTTCTTAATTTTATCTCTTGAGAGAGTAGTCTACACTAGCCGATTCTGTTTCTCTCCCACCCACACTCTCCTTCATCCTTTGCTGTCAGGCCTCAACACCTCGCCTCCCTCCCTCATCACTGTACTTAAATAGGGTTCCTAAAGCCATGATAATCTAGGCCCTTGGATTCTTGGTTTTCCTTGATCTTCAGCCTGCCATACTCATCTGCAGCACTGGACCGTGCCAACGCCCTGCTTCTGCTTGAGAAATCTGCCTTGACTATAAGTCATTGTACGAGTTTGGTTCTCCTCCTACCTCTCTTTCTACTCTTTCAGTTCATTCATTCAGCATTTTTTAAATTGTGCATCTATTATGAACCACAACTGTGCTAGGTGCTGGGGACACAGTGGTGAATTATACAGGCATCGTCACTGGTCCACTGGCCCCTGAAGTGTATGGTCTAAGAGGGCAGACATCAGACAAACAGTCATCTGTTTTCTCTGTCTCAGTTACCTGTTGCATCCCTGTGTGTGTGTGTGTGTGTGTGTGTGTGTGTGTGTGTGTGGGTGTGGGTGTTCACCTATTTGCAAGAATGTTACAAAAGCATATAACAGGGAGGAAGACTGACAGAGGGGAAGCCAAGGAAGGACAATTTGAGGAAGTGATATTTAAGCTGAGATCTGCAGGATGAATAAGTGTTAGCTGGGTGAGGAGTGGAGAGTTTGGAGGGGTGGCTTCCAGGAAAAAGAAGGAAAGCTGTGAAGGCTCTGAGGCGAGAAGGTGCTTGGCAAATTCAAGAAACTGAAAGCAGGCCAGTATAGCTGAAGGTGGTGGGGAGATGAGGTAGGAGCCCTGAACAAAGATCATGCAGGGTCTTGTGAGGCATGGAGAAGGTTTGGGATTTACTCCCAAGAACAATGGGCAGCTACTGAAAACCTCTCTTCCCCTGCCTGTTTCCTGATTTTGGGTGTGCCTCACAGATGGGTTTGGTGCTCTGCTCTGCTCTTGGCCCATTCAATCTTATGGCTGAGTAATCACTTCTCTGCGGTTGATTCCTAAATCCTAATACCCTCCTGAATTCCAGTCCTTTTCCCAGCTACCATCTAAGATTATATACTGGGGTCTCTTTCTGATACTGCAGATTAAATGTTAGAAATTAACCTCATTTTTCTTTTCAAAATCCTTCCTTCTCCTGTATTTCCCATCTTGGTCAATTGCTCCACTGGCCTCCCATTAACCCAGGTTGGAAATGCTGGTGTCTTCTTGACTTCCCCCTTTTTTTCACTCATTCATTTATGTTGAGGATACAGCAGGGACCCAAACTGATGGAACTTGCATTCTGTGGAGACACCCAACAATAAACACATTGGGACTTTCCTGGTGGTAAAGTAGTTAAGGCTCTGCGCTCCCAATGCAGGGGGCCCGGCTTCGATCCCTGGTCAGGGAACTAGATCCCGCATGCCACAACTAGGAGCCCGCATGCCACAACTAAAGATCCCACATGTTGCAACTAAAGATCCTGCGTGCCACAACTAAGACCCAGCGCAGACAAATAAATACAAAAATATTTTTTAAAAAACAATATACACATCAACATGTATTATAATGTCAGTTAGTAAATGCTATCAATAAAAATAAAGCAGATAGAAAGTGAGGGGTGGAGATGCTGCTTATTTTCATCAGAGGAGGTCTCTTTGAGGAAGTAGATTTGAGCAGAGGCCAGAATGAGATGAAGGAACAAGCCATGTACCAGGCAGAGGGAATAGCAAATGCAAGGTCCAGGGGTGGGAGCATGCTTGAGGAGTAACAAAAAGATCAGTGGCTGGAACGCATCAAGTGACAGGTTGAAAGTAAAGAGATGAAGCCAGAGAAGCGGCACATACAGACTGTGCTGTAAAGAATGGAAAGGGGTTTGGAATTTAGTACTAAGTGTGATGAGAAGCCTTTGGAAGGTTTTGATCAGAAAAGTGACATGATCTGATATACAAAGACCAAAGGGTCCCTCTGGCTGCTGTGAGAAGAATAGACTTTAGGGGGCAAAGTGAAGACCACATAGTAATCCACAGCCTCTCCATATCACAGGGTCTTGCCCACATCCATCCCTCTCTCCCACCTTTATAACCACTGCCCTAAGCTAACCCCCTCCATCTCATACCGGGATTGTTGTTGGGATCTCATAAATGATCTTCCTGCCTCCTTCCAGAGCAAGGCTTTCCCTTGGTCAAGCCTTCAGTGGCTCCCCACCCCATAGAAATGAAGTACAACTACTTCAGTCTTTTTATTTATTTATTTACTTTTGGCTGCGTTGGGTCTTCGTTGCTGCTCACAGGCTTTCTCTAGTTGCAGTGAGCGGGGGCTACTCTTCGTTGCAGTGCGCGGGCTTCTCATTGCAGTGGCTTCTCTTGTTGTGGAGCACGGGCTCTAGGCACCGGACTTCAGTAGTTGTGGCACGCGGGCTCAGTAGTTGTAGCTCGTGGGCTCTAGAGCGCAGGCTCAGTAGTTGTGGCACACAGGTTTCATTGCTCCACGGCGTGTGGGATCTTCCTGGAACAGGGCTCGAACCCGTGTCCCCTGCATTGGCAGGTGGATTCTTAACCACTGCGGTACTAGGGATGCCCAACTTCTTCAGTCTTATATTCAAGGCCCCTCTTGTCTCCCAGCCTTATCTCTCACTGCTGCCTTTCACATACCCCATGCTAAAGTCACAGAGAACTACTCAGTTTCCCATGTAAGCTTCTTGCCTTCCCATCTCCAAGTTTTTGCCTAACTTGTTCCATCTTCTCATGAAGGATTCTCTCACCATCATCCATGTCTGTATATTCCAGATTTCCTGACTCTTTCCTGATCATCCCAGGCATCAGGGATTCTTCTTGTATTTGGACTCTTACACCTTTCCAATGACACTAGTTATTCTCTACGTGGTTATAACTCTTTATTGTACACATCTTATCTTCCTCACTAAATCATAAATTCCTAGAGGTCAGGGTCCAACTCGGATATATATCTGTGTGCTTTCCATCCACAGGGCCTAGCCCAATGCTCACAGTGAGTACACCACAGATATTTGTCCAATGAGTGAGTTGCTAACATCAGAGTATTTAAACAGTCTATTTGGAGAGACACAACCAAGTCTTAAACCCATGCAAGTGAATAATATGACAGTATATAATGGAGGGATAAATCAGGTGGCACATAGTCTATGGACCAGAGGAATCTAGAAGGGAGGTCAGTAGGCAGTGGACTGGTCAGGGAAGACCTGATAACAGCTGATGCTTCTGGAGTGTTTATCACGTGCTGGGGTCTGGGCTGAATGCTTTACATGCATTATCTCACTCTTCTCATCTACCTTGTGCTACAGGCACTTACATGTAAGTAAATGCCTCATCTACAGGTGGGGAAACTGAGGTAGGAAGGTGAAGTAATTTCCCTGAAGTCACAGTGTTATAAAATCTGCAGACTTGTGATTTGAACCCATGCCTGTCTCATTGGTTAACCTATAGCAATCCTAACCTATAGAAAACCCCAGTACTCACACAAAGGAAAGGCTCAGCTGTGAAAACAGGGTTTGCATTTTATTTCCTGTCTCATTCCAAAATGGGTCTAAAGCAGCTAAATATGAGATGAGCTATGCCTGAGAAGATGACTAGGAGTTAAGACTGAGGTAGGTGTTTCAGGTTAGGAAAGCAGCTATTTGTGGACTCTAAGGCAGACTTGTTCCCGGGTAGCAGCAGTGAGCTGACTAAATTGGTGGATATATCTGGAGGCTGGTTGGGTGGGTAAGTGGATACAGTGTGTGGAGGGCATTCAATGCCAGGGAGCATTGTTGAGTGTTGATGTGTTAGAACACAAGGAGAGGTTGAAGGGTGTATGAGCTGGTCAGGACATAACTCCATTCAAAGAACATTCACTGGGACAGATTTTGCACTAAGCAGATGAATGGAACTGTAGGATTTCCCTGAGTAAGCCCTTGCTCTCAAACAGCTAACAGTCTTCTGGGAGAAACAGCCCATAGGATGCAAACAAAGCACAGTGGAGACCGAGCTGGGAAAGAAGAGTTTTAATGAAGGATCTGGGGTACTTTCTAGGGCTGTGGCATTTGGAACAGGCCTTGCAGATGAGTGGGGTTGGAAGAATAGAAGAGGGTGGCCACTTCTGGGACTGGGGGAAGGTGGTTTTTAGAGAGCATTACCCTGATAATCATATACAGGCTGGACCAATGAGCAGTCTCTAACACATTTCTGAGGAAGAGATGCACTTTGGGCCAAAAATCCATCTGCACAGGGAGCAGTACCGTGAAAAAGACTTAGGGGTCTTAGCAGTCAGCAAGTTCACTGACAGAACAGAGCTGCTTAACAGTCAAAGGAGCTAAAGTAATCTGCAGCTGCCTTAAAAGATGGTCAGTGTTGCATACCCAGCTCCAGATTATATCCTGAGAATTTTGTCAATTTGGGGGCCAAGCTCTACACCAGCAGTTCACAACTGGGGGTGATTTTGACCTTCAGGGGACATCTGGCCAAGTCTGGAGACATTTTTGGTTGTCACACTGGGAGGGAATTCTACTGACATCTAGTGGGTAGAATCCAGGGATTCTGCTAAACATCCTACACTGCACAGGACGGCTCCTTCCCCTGCCCCCTCACAACAAAGAATTATCCAAACCAGGTATCAGTCCTCTAATTGACAGAGGACTGCTACCTGGTCTGGAGGATGCTCTAGAGGATGAAGCAACCAGAGCGTGGTTAGTGGTAGGGACAGTTTTTACAACAGTGTCACTAGGAGCAGCTGAAGAACCTGGGAATATTTACCCTAGAGGAGATTTAAGGGCCTGAGAAATATCTTAGAGCAGCAAAAAGAACTGAACTGTCCAGAGCAACTGCCCAAATTTCCACCATCGCTCCCCCTAACTATTGCAATGGGAGTCCAACCGGACCCAATGTTGGAAATTTAAGAAAGTCATTGTAATAGCAAACACTTACAGCATTTACTGTATTTCAGGCACTCTCCTAAGAGCTGTACATATACCAACATATTTAATTGTCACAACAAACCCATCACACTTATTTTACAAACAGAGAGACTGAGTCACAGAGAAAAGGGTAAGTGATTTGCTTAAGATCACAAAGCTTAGCAAGCAGCAGAGCCAGAATTTGAACCCAGGCAGCTGTACTCTTAACCACTGTGCAGTGTTGCTATGCTGCATTGGAAAGAATCAGATCTGGGCTCAAATCCCAGCCTTACCACTTAATAGCTGTGTAACAACTGGCATGCTACTTAACCTCTCTGCGCCACAGTTTCTTCATCCTGCATAATAGGGGCAGTAGAGATGATAAATAGTTACCAGTTCTTCCAAACAGTGATGAATGTAGTTCTCACAGCAACGCAAGGACAGGCATATTTATTACTCTTATTTTATACACATGAGGATTTTATGGCTTAGAGAGGTTGAATGACTTGCTCAGGGTCACACAGAGAGGAAGAGGAGAGTTAGGATTTAAATCCACATTTGTCTGACTCCAGAACCTGTTTTTAACTACAAAGCCATTACATTTGCAAGTGTGCGCTGAAGGGAGCATGACAAAGCATATAAAATTTCCTGGAACATAGTAAGCAATCAATGATAGCTATTTATTATTGTATTAGTAATCATAGTTGTTATCTTCATGACCAGAATGCACAATCAGGTGCACAGATGGCAATGTACTATTCTAGCCAAAAGAACAAGATCAGCAGAAAATGAATGATGCAGCGGCTTATGTGCAGATCACAACCCCTCAGCCAGCTATTCCATAATCTTGAGCTTTAGCCTCTCCAGTAAAGTGGTGTCACGTTTGATTCATTTGTCCTGCTCTCAGCACAGTCTACTATTCATAGAACAGGAGTGGGAAGAGAAGGGACAGTGTGAGGCTAATTTAATGTCAAGGTTTCATAGCCCATATATTTCATAGTCATAATAAAAAAAGAGGAACGTAATGCCTTGTGCAAAATGGGAAAAGGCACCACATACTCACATACTGCACTGTGAATAAAACCACAGCTCACGGGATGGTTAATTCTACCCGGGAAGGATTTTGTTTTTGAACAACTGCCTGATTTCACTGTAGGGAATGCTGTGCGAGTGCTTTCTACAGAGAGAGGGTGGCATCTGCCTGGCTGGAGGGCTGGCAGCACACAGAATCTGCCTGCAATGGATTCTTAAACATGGAGTCGTGGCTAATGGGATGTCAGACAGGAAGAGACTGAGAGCTGCTTGCAGTGATGGAGGTAGGTACCGAGGGCAATGGGAGCTCTGGGCAGGGGGCCACCAACTGCCTAGGTGGGGGAGAATGATCAGAGAAAGTTTCATAGGGAGGGGATATTTGAGCTGGATCTTGAAGGATGAATAGGAGTTTGTCTGGTGGAGAAAGGGGGAAGGTATACAGACCAGAGGACAACAGCACTGCAAAAGGTCTGTGACCTGGGAGCACGTGACCACTCCTGAAATACCTCATGGATGATTGTGGCAGGAGCTCAGGGAGAGAGGGCATGGAGTGAGGGAGATAAGGCTGGAAATGTGGGATGGAGTCAGCTCATAAAGAGCCTACAGCCCTACAAAGGCTTCTGGACAGCGTGGTATAATGGAAAGGATTTCTGGCAGTGCAGTATGAGGAGAAATGTCCTGGGGTTTGGAGTGAATTGACTCTGAGTTCCATTACTTGTTGGCTATATGACTGAGGACAAATTACTTTACCTCTCTGAGTCTCAGCATCCATGTTTATAAGATGGGGACATAACGCCTGCCCCAGAGGGCTGTTGATAGGATGAAACAAGGTGAAGTATAAATTCCTAGCACACTCACAGCATACTGTAGGCTCTCGTGAACGTTAATCCCCCTTTATTGGATAGGTGAGGGGGAGTTGTTTCCCACAGGGCAGAGTTTCCATCTGATTTCTGTTTTAGAACAGCAACTCCAACAGATTGTACTAGGGATAGACTGGAGGCAGAAAGAAGACTCCACTCGGGAGGCTGCTTTGCTGGTCTTGATCTATAAATGTTGAATCTTAATAGCTTCAGTTTCAGGGGGTTACATTCTCATTACCAGGTTCCAGATTCTGGGCTATAGCCTGTGGTTCCAATACCTGGACCTCTCTGAGAAGACTGGATGATGAACTGTCTTAGCTCCCTCAGTTTCTATAAGGTTGAAGGTACACAATTCAAGCAAGTTCAAGTTTATTTGACCACATACAATCTGTCTCACTCCTGTTCTCCATTTCATTCATTCATTCATTCATCAGGCAAGCATTTATTGAGGGTCAACCAATACCTGGGTTGCAAGGGATTGGCAGACACAATTGCCTACTCTCCCATCTGTGTGCTTTTATAGATCAGAACTTGAAAAAACAGTGATGCCAACCCTTCCCAGGGCCCACACATCACTGAGGCTTCCCATGGGTCAGTTCAACTCATTCCTGGCTTTTGTGGAAGGTAATTAGCTGGACAGAGAACATGGACCAATGAAGACAGTCCTGCTGGAAAATTACTTCCCTGTGCCACACTTTTTCAAGCTCCCAATTTTCTAAAATCTCAGCAAGAAATTGTGAATCTGAGATCAGAGATCCTGAACTCTGTCTTTCTGAGAATGAGATCAGAAAAAGATAGATGAAAAGAAATAGCTGATGGGCAATGGTGGCTTCTTACCCTGATTGGACTTTAGGAAATATATCCAGAGAATAAAGTGGATTCCTCACTTTGATAAATCAAGGAATCTTACCTCAAGTCATGAGAATTTAGAGAATTAACCAAGAAAAACTCTATCGATGTGGTTAAACAACAGTGCTATCACCAAAACTAAAAGAGTGGAATCTATGATGTCAAAACTTCCACATCTCATTAAGAAACCCTCAAACACTTGCTTTTCCTCCCAAATCCAGACCATTGTCTCTTCCTCTTGTGGACCATTCCACGAGCCTTCTCACGGGTCTGTGGGCTATGGTGCAGACACTTTCCCGCCCATTCTCCATGGTGTCCTCAGCGTGCTCGGCCCAGGCAGAGAGGAGGACCCCAGCCCCCCTCTGCCCAGGTGCCTCTCTGACTCCCGGTCTCCCTCAGGGGGTGTGTCAGGCTGTTAGCTGGGTATCAAGGCTGCTCCAAGCCAGCCTCTCCTGAGCTCCACCTCTGACAGCTCTCCTTCTTCCACTCAATCTTTATTACACAGCGGGATGGAGCTGGGACACAATGCTGTGACTTTGTAGCTGAGAGTTATTTTCTCTTCCATCCCCATTTGCTTAACATCCAGCCCAGTTACCATTTCTTCCAGGCACCATTCCCTGCCTCTCCTTCCAGAGGGAATGCCCTCACCTGCAGGGTCACCTCTGTATTCTAATGTCTCCCATGTGGCATTTTCAATGTTGTGATATACGTTATTGGATACTGTGTCTTTCTTACCTGTAGCAACATTGACACAAAAGGACATGGACTCTGCCTTATATTTCCTTGTTTCTTCACCGCCAGGCACAGTGCCCAGCACATGATACACAGCTCCATATGTGATTTTTTTTTTTTTTTTGAGTTGAATTGAATGATGAAATGGAAGGGAGGGGAACAGGTGTTCCAAAATAGAAGACAGGAAATAAGACCGACCAAATCTGGTTCCTCAGCAAATAGTCGACACCCCTCTATTGTGGGGGGCTTCTTTGTGCAAAGGGCTGGGAACTGGGCCCTGAGAACCACCCAGTCTTTGCCCTTGTGGCCTATTGCTTCAGACTGTGGGCTTTGGAGACAACTGTGTTGGAATGCCAGGCATGCCACTTTCTGTGCGATCGCAAGCAAGCTACTTAACTTTCCATACCTTGGGTTTTCATCTGTAAAACCAGGGCAATGATGATCCTTAATCATAAAGTTTTGTCACGAGAATGAATGAAAAAGTCCTTGTGGAGCACTTAGACTAGTGCCTGGCAGAGTGAGCACGGGATAAATGTCAGCTATTATTACAGAGCTCATAGTCAGGCAAACTTAAAGTCACCTGAGGATCAAGAGAGTCATTACTGAGATGATACTATTTTCTTGGTGGAATCTGCACACACACCTGCAGAAGGGCTCTAGATTTGTTGGGTAAAATTTTTGATGAGATGCTCAAGGATGGGGCTTTGATGCCAGAGGCATTATTGGCGGGAGAATAGATGTGGTGGTTGAAATGCTTTTTTAGGGGTGTTGGGACCAGCTAGCTCTCAAGTTTTTGTGGGATAGTCAAGGCAGTGGCTAGAGCCAAACTGCTGACAACACCACAAGGAATGGGTCTGTGGGAGAGAAAGAGAGGAGATCAGACTGTCAATACCTGGGCAGAGGGCTTTGGCAAGGAAAGTGAGTTTTCAAAGCTGAACTTTTGATCTACTTTTCTTTATGGTGTGTGATACAGCGCTCTCCTGACCTTCCTAAGAGGTCCCCAGTGGAGTCCTCTGCACTCTCTTTGCTGCTTGGAGTCGGCTTTTTTAGCGAGGCAGTGTGAAGTCTGGGCTCTAGGTGGTTGGTGAGAGTAGTGGTGTCCCCAGGAGGCCAGCCACATCTGGCCCAATGTGAGAGGTTCAATGAGAAAGGCACTTTGGGTACACAGAAGCCAGAGAGGCAAAAGCAGCCCTGGGAGCAGCTAGAGAGAATCAGAATATTTCCATTGCAATATTGCTAAATGTAGAGTTAAACAGTACAATACAGTTAAGTTCTAGTGTCTTGTGTCTGCCCCTCAGGAGTGCCAGCAGTAGATAAACTAACACTAATCACTGCACATCTCTGGGAAGTTACCATCATCTCTCATGTTGTACCCAATTATGCTGTTTCCAGCTGGGACAGGTAAGGAACATGGCACCTGCCCAAAGAGTTGACATGGATGGCTCTGTATGCCTGAAATGCCAAATAGGACCAAAAGACGCAGCACTGGAAAACCTCCAAAAGCCTCCATGATAGTATGCATTAGTTAATGGATCAACCACTTGGATGCCCTAACTCAAATTTGAGTTCAGACCTCTAAACCCAACTATTCCTAGACAGTTTAGTTTTTTTCATTTTCAGCTAACTAGCTTTGAGCACTTACTACCGGCCAGGTGCTGTGCTAAGTGCTTTACTTGCATCATTTCTTTTCGTCTTCCCTGAAACCTGATAAGTTTGGTAAAATTATTAGCTCCACACTGTAGATGAGAAAATTGAGGTTGAGAGAGGCTAATTGACCAGTACAAGGTCACACAGCTTGAAAGTAGTGGAGTTGGAGTTTGCACCCCGCCAGGTCTCTTGGAATCCAGAGCCAGAGAACTTAATAACTATGTTAACTGGTTTGGAAGGGATCAGAGGTTATCCAGTTCAATCAGTTGTACACCTAGAGGGAGCAACTTGCAGTTGGAAAGTACATGGGACTAGGAGACTGTTTTTGTTTTGTTGGAGGCACTTCTGTATGACACTGGGCAAGTCACTGAACCTTCCTGGGCCCCAGTTTTCTCTTCCAAGAGAAGAGAGGAGTTAATGCTCTGTTTACCTCATAGGTTTGTTTTAAGGCCTAATATAAGGAGTGGAACAGGACGAAAGCTACTGTTTTGCCTTGAACAGACAGCAGGCATATTCTAGGCATCTTTCGTGGGGTAGCTAATTTCTGGTACATCCAGCCAAATGTGATTAACAAGGAAAAATTTAATATAGAACCACTCCCTTTTCTGACTCACTAAGAAAATGAGATAATCTTGAATATTGCATTAAAATAAAGAATTTAAAGGTTGACTTTGATTTTTGGCGGCTCTGTGCTAGGCATTTTCATATGCATTTAATCTCCAGTAAAACAAAATGAGGCTCCCAGGTGGTTAAGTGCTTTCCTCCAACCACACAGCTAGTAAGTAGTGAGGATTTGAACCCAGCACTGCTTGGTTTTACCTGTAGGCACTTTTGCATGCAGCAAGGACTTAGACCAGATCCATTCGGTTTGCTTACAGTAGAAGTGAACAATTCTGTTTTCATAGAGCCCCACTGTTTCAAATGAAGTCACTGTAACATCCCCGGGAAGGCATCTAATGTCTGCAGGCACCCAAATGGAAGAGTTTCTGTTTCATCCTCTGCATGTCAAAGTCTAAAACTTTAGCAACATCCAACCTCTGCTAAACAAATTAACCAGCTGCAAATTATAGAAGAGCCAACAGAAACAGAAGACATAGGTATCACTCGCTGAGGGATAACTTTCATAGCTTTGAAGTAAAGGAAGAATTACGTTAAAAAAAAATGATGAACTATTTGAGTGCAGAACATTTAAAATGTAAAACAATGACATAAAATTAAAAGGTAGACAACAAACTGAGAAAATAATTGTTTAAAGGTGATTAAGTATTCAACTACATGATATATGTATATGAAGAAATAATTCAAATTTTAAAAGAAAAATAAAACCCAAAATCTCAATAGATCAGTGACCTAAGGACATGAAGAGAAAACTTATTAAACACTTAGCCTGAGAAACATTTTTCCTGAGTAATAATCAAAGAATTATAGATTAAAATAATATTTATCATCATAATAACATTTAATATTTTATAATTCTTCACATTTACTAAGTGCTTAATATATATAAATTCATTTAATCCCAAAAACCTCCTTAGGAGATGGTGCTATTTTCATTTCATAGATTAGGAAACTGAGGCCAAGTGAGGTTCAGTAACTTGCTCCAATCAGACAACTAGTTAGGGTATAGCTGAGATTTAAATCCAGACAGTTTGGTTCTTACATCCATGTTACGCTTAGGAAATTAACAAAAATAAAAATACTTAAAAGTATTTTTACTTTTTTGAATATTCCGTGCCAGTAAAGTTCTTGAGAGACCCAGTGCTGGTTTCTTTATAAACTGGTACAACTCTTTTGAAAAGCAATATAGTGATAGGTAGCAAGAGCCATAAAAATGCATGTTTTGATATGGAAACAACCTAAATGTCCATTGACAGATGAATGGATATAGAAGATATGGTACATATATACAGTGCAATAATAGCCATAAAAAAGAATGAAATAATGCCATTTGCAGCAGCATGGATGCAACTAGAGATTATCATACTAAGGGTGGAAAGAAAAAGACAAATACCATATGATATCACTTATATGTGGAATCTAAAATATGACACAAATGAACCTATCCACAAAACAGAAACAGACTCATAGACATAGTGAACAGACTCGTGGTTGCCAAGGGGTGGGGGTGGGGGGGGTGGGAAGGGAGAGGGCTGCACTGGGAGTTTGGGGTTGACAAATGTTAGCTGTTATATATAGAATGGATAAACAACAAGGTCCTACTCTATAGCACAGGGAACTATATTCAATAAACTATGATAAACCATAATGGAAAAGCATATATATATAAAAAGAATGTATATATATATATATATATATATATATATATATATATATATATATATATATGTATAACTGAATCACTTTGCTGCACAGCAGTAATTAACACAACATTGTAAATCAACTATACTTCAATAAAAAAAAAAATACGTGTTTTGTTCTAGTAAGCTCCCTCACTGGCATGTAGATTGGGGAAATAATTCAACAGAAGCAGAAATCTATATGTAGGCAGTTGTTCACTGAATTGTTATCTAGACCAGCCCTGTCCAGTATAAATATAATATAAACCACATATGTAATTAAACATTTTCTGGGAACCATATTAAAAGAAGTAAAAAGAAATGGGAAGCTAATTTAAATAATTTATTTTATTTAACCAATATATTCAAATATAATTTCAGCATCAATAATCAATATAAACACTTGCATTTATTTTTTTTTGAATTTTTGAATTTTATTTAATTTATTTTTTATTCAGCAGGTTCTTATTAATTATCTATTTAAACACTTGCATTTATTATTTCTTATGCTAAGTCTTGGAAAGCTGGTGAGTATTTTATACTTAAATTACATCTCAATCCAGACTAGACACATTTTAAGTGCTCAATAGCCACATGTGGCTAGTGGATACCATACTG
Organism: Balaenoptera borealis; assembly: GCF_965194805.1. Lineage (NCBI taxonomy): Eukaryota > Metazoa > Chordata > Mammalia > Artiodactyla > Balaenopteridae > Balaenoptera > Balaenoptera borealis. The sequence goes on from NC_138868.1 coordinate 43,526,375, forward strand.
AATAGCACAGACAGATCTAGAATAGCAGAAAGTGGGAAATAGACAATGATATCAAATGGTGAGAATGATTTAGAAAATTATGGTATATCAGCCTCTGGAATTGTATAAAGTCATTACCAATAGTAATACTAAAATCCATAAAAATATATTAAATGTTTATGCTTTGTTAAATCAAAAATTTAAAAATATAAACTATTAGTTTAGTAGATATTTAAAATGTGTCTATACGCAGACACATGGATGAAAGAGGATGTGCAAACATTAAAATAGTTGTGTTAGCAAACTGGGATTTAAAGTTGATTTCTTCGTCAAAAAATTTTTTTCATTTAAATAGGCATTCAACATCTATTTCTATTAAGAGAGTTTTCTCAACAGAAAAAGGACAAAGAAGGACTATTCCATACAATACACAAATATTTGGAGATTCAATTTTCTATGTTTTAAAAACTATATACCCTAAAAAATTTCCCATACTACTTACTTATCATATGGGTTTACCCACACTTTGGTATTCTCCTGATAGAGAATTTGGTATTTGAGATTGCTGGTCTTTTTTGTTTGCTTATGTTAATGTTCTTAAAGAGTAGATTTATTAAAAAAACAAATCATTCACAAACCTTTGAATAATATATTTTCTGGACAATGTGATGTTAGGACCATCATTCATACTTTGTAATATATTTAATATACATTTTTATATATTATATTTCTTTTCTTTGACCTATGAGCTATACTGAAAGCTGACCCAAAGATGCCCAATTTTCCTGTAGATTTCTAGAGACAGAAACTAATGAATAAAAGTCTAGCTATTTCAGAAAAATATAGAAAATTTGATTTTAGTTTTCATTAATATGTCTAGCTCAGAAGTAAAATGAGAAATCGATGAGTTTGAAAAAGAAGAATGGCTGAAATCACAAAAGTGATTCTAGAATGGAACCCAGATTCCATCCATAATCCAAACTGATTCCAGAAATGGATGGGTTAGATAAAGATTGATGACTGGATCCTGAACCTGGAGAGGCAGCCTCTTCAGAGGGAAGGGCTTGAGTGTAGGGTCAGAGAAAATAGTTCTTTACCTTCTACTACCTTGGGGAACTGCATCTTTGTTTCCATAGCTGTAGAATCAGAAGGCATAATCTCAACCTCATAGGTAGAGAGGATTAGGTAAGAGCATCCCCTTCATTATTCATTGCACCCTATTATTTTACAGTGGAGGAAGGTAAGTCCAGAGTGGTGCAAACAGTCTTGGAACCCAGATGTCTTGCTTGAGTCAGGGTTCTTCAAGCACAAAGGCCAGGATCCCAGGCTCTGGAGTCAAAGTGCTGTTACAGCATTGGCTCTGCCAGCCTCTGACACCGTGACCTTGAGCAAATTGCATATACTCTCTGTCTCAGTTTCCACGCATGTAGAGTGAGGACAATAAGTGTGTCTAATTCAAGATCAAGTGTGGTAATTAAAAAGTAAGGCTAAGTGTGGTATCTGGCACATTGCAAGCTTTCAGTAATTGTCCCCTATTATTAGTGGTGGTCCCCAAACCAATTCTTATGATGGTCTTTATTTTACATTCAGCATGTATAGTTTACTCACTAATTGGTTGCATCTTTCCTCTAGACCTTAATGCTAAGGAATTAAATTTCGGTATTTCATAGAAAAATAAAATGGAGTTGGGGAAGGGGGCCATTGGACCACCACAAGAGGGAGTGTTGGCGAATTTTATCTCAGACATTTTGGGGCAGGCAAGTTGTGCAGGGAAGAGGGACTTACAGAAAAGGAAGGGAAGGAGGAGATGGCGGTTCAGAAAAAGCAGGGTATGGAGGTATGGTTCTGATGGAGGAGAGCTTGCAAAATGTGAGCAAGAAGGCAGTGCAGCACCCTGGTAATAGTTGTCATTTATTGAGCACTTACTGTATGCTAGGCTCTGTGCCTCATCATCATTAGATTCTGTCTCTGGAAAATGGGAGTAATAATAGTACTTCCTTTATAAGAGTTGTTGTGGGTACTTTATGAGACACTATGTGTCAAATATTTGAACAGCGAGTGCTTGACACATAATATAAAGTTAGTAGTTACTATTATTATTATTAAATCCCTCCTGTTTCAGATGAGGAAGGCTAAGTAACACAAACCATGGAGCTACTAAGTGGCAGAAATCACTTGCTGTCTGTGAGGCTCTAAAATCCATAGAGCACCCAAGCTAAGCAAAGTCCTCCATCCTCCTCCTCCCACTCCAGCCCTACCTCTCAACCTTCCAGTGATGTCAAGGTGGGCTCTGTCATCACAGCGACCTGGAATGGAGCCCTGGCTGTGTGACCTGGGCAAGTCACTTCCCCTACAACCCAGTTTGCTCATTTTTGAAGCGGAGGATGGTATATCTCACAGGGATTTTGTGGGAATTCAGTAATATTTTCCAGGTAGAGTTGTTTAGCCTAATTGGCACATGAAAAGTACTCAATGGGTATTAAGCTATTATTGTAATGTGGGCTCTTGGGTTCTTCTCAACTAAAGTTCCCAGCCACTGACATTTCCATACTTAATCTTTATTCTGGAACAGTCTGTGACAAAAGAAAACTCTCAGAAACCTAGGCTTTGACAGCTCCCTTGCTGTCTTTGTAATATGCCATTTTCTTAATTCAACACCATGTGAAGCAACATGGCTATCTCTTCTGGCTTCTAAATTCATTGATGGTGTCAGTTGGTGATGAAATGTCAGAGCACTTGGATCCAACTGTCCCACTGCCATTTCCTGGCTTTCCCTGGGTGAATGGTAACATTTTCAAATGGATAAAAATCTCCAGGCAACGTCGCTCTCCTCCTCCAGAGCAGATTTATTACAGAGTGGTTGGCATTTCCACATGCTCCGAATTTGTCAGTGTCAGATTCGTATGCGTTCTTAGGTCTCTATACATATACAGGCATAATTTAAATCCCCAGCGAACAAAGGCTATTTTTCTAACTTGGAGATATTCCAAAAGATCTTTGCATTTCATCTATTTTTAAATGTTTGTGCAATTTAGAAGTATGGTAATATCAAATGGTACAGGGGAGGACTGAATATTCAGCTTCCAGCAACTGATCATGTGCCATGCGTCAGGCACTTTATATGCAATAGTCTACTTAACTGTGGGATGGGTATGCATTATTTTCGCTCTACAGAAGGGGAAACTGAGGCTCAGCGAGATGAGCTACTTGCTCACAGTCACATACACACACACACACACACAAAAGTCATCCCAGCTGAGAGTGGCTGAGGTGGGACACAAATCGCTTTGATTTCATATTCTCCGTTCCTGCCTCTGCAGCATAAACTGTTTACAGAGCACTTACCATGTAGCAGGCACTGTGCAAGGCTCTGGTGATATAGCAGTGGAAAAAATAAGCAACAATTCCTGGCTTCAAGGAGCTTACATTCTGGTGGACAAATAACACAGATCAATTCTGTGACTTGGTGAAAAGTTCACCTTCGCTGGATGGGCTGGAGGTGGAGGAACAGGCAGAATGCAAGGATGGCTGAGAGCACGGTTTCTATTCCGTCTCAGATCACACCAGCATGAGACACGTTCAGGGTAGGCCTTTGGCAAGGGTTTGAGAAGCCTGTCGGTGCATTAAGCTGTGACAGTTCCAAGCAGGCCTCTATTCTCTCCCCTGAAATATTTAGGTTACGTCAGGGTTTTTTTTTGGTTTTTTTTTTTTTTAAAAATATACATACTTTGTGTTTTTTTTGTTTTTTTTTTAAAGGTGTAGGCTTATTTATTTATTTATTTTTGGTTGTGTTGAGTCTTCCTTTCTGTGCGAGGGCTTTCTCTAGTTGCGGCAAGTGGGGGCCACTCTTCATCGCGGTGCGCAGGCCTCTCACTATCGCCGCCTCTATTGTTGCGGAGCACAGTCTGCAGACGCGCAGGCTCAGTAATTGTGGCTCATGGGCCTAGTGGCTCCGTGGCATGTGGGATCTTCCCAGACCAGGGCTCGAACCCGTGTCTCCTGCATTGGCAGGCAGATTCTCAACCACTGCGCCACCAGGGAAGTCCCCTATGTCAGGGTTTTGATGGCACACATTGCTCCTCTAGAGCAAGTAGAGATAACGTGGGCTATGGAGCAGCAAGCCATGGGGCAAGGTGTTGTCAGGGCAGTGAGGATGGAGGAGTTGGAGTTCCAGGATGCCTCGAACAGGTACTCAATAAGTAATAGCGGGCACACTGTGACCACAAGTACTCCTTTCCTCAAAATTCTACAGTGGAGTAAATGGAAAAAGAACAACTTACCTTCCTGTTGTTGTTATTTTCAAAAGTAGAATTGCTAGCTACCACTGATGTACCAATGTCTCCGTGTCAGGCACTGTGCTACATTTTTTGTGTGTATTGTCTAATTTAATTCCAAAAAAATGAAATTTAGACTCAGAGAAGCTAGCGAGTGGAGAAACTGAGATTCAAGCCTGAATCTCTCCAACTTCACACCAAGCTGCCTCTGTGGCTCCCCAGCAGGCTTTAAGGAGAATTAGAGTTAATTCGTGGTTTGCTCTGTGTCCTCTATATCCTTGCAACTCAGAGTGTGGTCTGTGCACCAGCAGCATCGGGAGCCTGTTAGAAATGCAGAGTCTCAGGCCCCAACCCAGACCTACTGAATTACAATTTGCTTTCTTTTTTACTTTTTTACAATTTGCTTTTTAATGAGACTCCTGGGTAGGCTGCAGTTTAAGAAGCCTCTTAAAGTGCTCAAGTTTAAGCACTCCTCTGTATAACTTGCCAAAAGATATGACATACACATTCTGGAAGGTGGGGGGGAGATACTTCTCTCTGACTCCAAAAATTATCATTTCTAGAATTGAATTGATGGCTATTGTTAAATTTAATCAAGAAGTGAAAGTTTTAAAAACTTGTCTGGGTGCCTGTTAAATAAAATTGAAATGGAAGAACCACTGAGTGATCTACAAAGTTAGCTAAAATATAGAAAGAATATTTCTGTTTCAAGGATGTTTTTCTAGGCTTTCTAGGAAAAAGGTGCTCATTGTTAATGACTTTTCTTTTTCCCAGTGGAAATTTCAGATCATATAGACAGCAGTTTGGAGGATGAATAGGGTATGGGTGGCAGCCCATTAACCTGGATATAGGATAAGGTGTGGTGGATTTGAGTATTTATCCCAAATTTGTCCATCGATTCACTTTACAGTCTTGGGCAAATCATCAAAACCTGTCTATTTATCTGGTGATCTTGGCCTGGGAACTTCAGCATAATGCGTGAGTGTTCTCATGCCATTATAAGGATAATAAGGGAAACCTGTTTTAATGGCAGGACTATTAAGTGGGTTAGTATTCCAGAACCTCAAAAATTCATAGGAGTTGACTAAATTGTTTGTTAGTCCCTTCCATCAACCAACAACCCAATCAATCAAACCATTAACAAGTATTTATTGGAAAGTTGCCATGTGTCTTGGAGTACAAAGGAAGTAATGCTCCTGGGGCAAAAAACAGTAATTATGAATCACTTTTCACCTGCTCTCTGTTCTGCAAAAACTAAGCACAGTGATGAGTGTAAAGATGCCGAGATGACAGGACCTGAGCACCGGGAACTAGGTGGGTGACAGGAGAGGACTGTGGTTCTTTTCCTGTTCGCTCCTGGCCTGACCTTTCTTGCCTGGAGCAGAGTTTCCAAAGGCCTGTTGAGCATCTACACTGGAACACGAACGGAGGTCAGGTGCCGCGGTATGAGGGCAGAGAAAGTAGGGGCTTGGAGTCCCCTTAGCCCTTCTCTCACTTCTCCATTCAGTCCCAGGGTCCTAACCATTGTACCTCAGTGATTTCTCATCTCCCTGCCCTCCACATTCTACTCATTAGCTCGAGCCCTCTGGCCTCCCTAACATCCAGGACAGATCAGATCTTTTGCTTCCTCAATCTTTAATGGCCCCGCATTGGCTTCGGAAGTCCCACTGCCTTAGCCTGGCATTCGGGACCCTTCATGACTTGGCACCACAGTCTTTCTAGCCTCTTGTTTCACTCTGTTCATCTCTTCCCAATCTCTGGCCATGAAGATGCGGTCATCATGTCCATACCACACCATGTATGTACCCAACACCACGCCTTTGTCCTGACTGTTCATTCTACCTAGACTGCATCTTCTGACATACTCCCCAACTTTCAGAATCATCCTTCTCCCTCAAGTAGGTTTACACTTGAAGTCATGGAAACTTGAAGTCTGTGAAGACCTTCCTAATTTCTACTTACAACTTTTCAGAGTCTGTCTGGCATTATGACAAATCAAAATTTTTTCTCCTTTGTCAGGCTGTGGGCTCCCAGAGCACAGTAGACATATCTTAAGCATCTTTGTGTCCTCAGAGGCTACCCAGTCCATGCATCTTAATTGAAGAAGATTCCTGAGCGAGGGCCACCACCCATGGGATGCTACAGGAATCTACATACTTAGTATAAAGATGCGCTGGAGGGTATCTTCATACAAAGGCAGAATGCAGCCATCACTTACTAGCTGTGTGATAAAGGAAAAATGAATTAACCTCTCTTAGCCTGTGTTCTCCTTGGTAAAATGGAGGTAGTGTTGTTGCAAAGATGTAAATGACTGTAAGTTCAGGATCATGAAGTTCCTGTTGTCTGAATATTTACACTTCTGTGACCTTTACCCTTTCTCCTCCTCCGGCCCCTTCCCTTTCACCAGACTTCTCCTACCAATTCTTCAGATCCCAACTTTGATGTCACTCTTTCCTGCAAGTGCTCCCTGACTCCCCCACATCTGTGGAAAGTGCCCCTGGTATGTCTTTCCACAAGACCATGGCTTTCCTCTGTCACTCACTCATCTCTCTGTGATGTAATTCCTTGCAGACACATCAATAACTAGAGCAAGAACAGTAATATTTATTGAGCTCTTACTATGTGCCAGGGTCCATACTAGGTGGTTTTCACACTATCTTATTTGATCTCCACAATGACCCTATGAGGTAAGGTTTTATTATTCCCATTTTACAGGTGAGGAAACAGAATAGAATAGATTTAATAAATTGTCCAAGATCACCCAGATAGTGAGTTTCAGGACTGGGATTCAAACCCAGCTCTGTCTAACTTGGGGCCCACGTTCTTAAGACCATGCTAAGTGCCCCCTGCACCAATGCCTGTCATGCTCCAGAATATGCTAAAACAAACAAACCCCAAAAAGCAAAAACAAAACAAAACCATGTTTAAAACCAGTGCTGGGGCTTCCCTGATGGTGCAGTGGTTAAGAATCCGCCTGCCACTGAGGGGACACAGGTTCGAGCCCTGGTCCAGGAAGATCCCACATGCCGCAGAGCAACTAAGCCTGTGCGCCACAACTACTGAGCCTGCGCTCTAGAGCCCGAGAGCCACAACTACTGAACCCACATGCCACAACTACTGAAGTCCATGCACCTAGAGCCTGTGCTCTGCAACAAGAGAAGCCACCGCAATGAGAAGCCCATGCACCGCAACCAAGAGTAGCCCCCTCTCGCCGCAACTAGAGAAAACCCGCGCACAGCAACAAAGACCCAATGCAACCAAAAATAAATAATAAATAAAAAACAAACAAAAAAACCCAGTGCTTAGTAAATGGAAAATTGCTGTAAGACATCTCCACCTTTCCTCCTTTTTTCCCCAGGAGGGTTTAGGGGAAGTAAGGGAAGATCATCATTCTCCGGTTTGCAGCATGTTTGGGATTGAGCTCATTAGAAACCCATGGAAGTGAATTAAAGAAACATGACTTGTGCCAGCCTACCTAGCCACATTTTAGGTTCCTGGTGCATATGGGCACCAGCTCACTTAAAAAGCTTTTTAAACAAAAGCACACAACAGAAATGTTCAACATATGCTGGAGTAGGTAGGGATTCATGGAATCCTAAATCAACTTGTTTTGATTTTTTTTAATAAAGTTATTTATTTATTTATTTATTTATATTTTTGGCTGCGTTGGGTCTTCATTGCTGCGCACGGGCTTTCTCTAGTTGAGGCAAGCGGGGGCTACTCTTCGCTGTGGTGCGTGGGCTTCTTGCGGTGGCTTCTCTTGTTGCAGAACACAGGCTCTAGGTGCGAAGGCTTCAGTAGTTGTGGCATGCAGGTGTCAGTAGTTGTGGCTCATGGGCTCTAGAGCACAGGCTCAGTAGTTGTGGCGCACGGGCTTAGTTGCTCCATGGCATGTGGGATCTTCCCGGACTAGGGATCGAACCCGTGTCCCCTGTATTGGCAGGTGGATTCTTAACCACTGTGCCACCAGGGAAGCCCTCAACTTCCTTTTTTTTTTTTTTTTTTTTTTTAAATTGACTATTCTTTTTTTTTTTTTTTTTTAAGTGTGGGTTGGGAATCTATTTATTTATTTATTTATTTTTATTTTTGGCTGCGTTGGGTCTTCGTTGCTGCACACGGGCTTTCTGTAGTTGCGGCGAGCAGGCGCTACTCTTCGTTGCGGTGCGCGGGCTTCTCATTGCGGTGGCTTCTCTTGTTGTGGAGCACGGGCTCTAGGTGCACGGGCTTCAGTAGTTGTGGCACATGTGCTCAGTAGTTGTGGCTTACGGGCTCTAGAGCACAGGCTCAGTAGTTGCGGCGCACAGGCTTATTTGCTCTGCGGCATGTGAGATCTTCCCAGACCAGGGCTCGAACCCGTGTTCCCTGCATTGGCAGGCGGATTCTTAACCACTGCGCCACCAGGGAAGTCCCTCAACTTCCTTTTTATAGCCATTCAGAGAGGGGCAAATTAGTGCGAGCCCTTTTCTCCTTTGGGTGGGGCACAGTGAGGAGAGGCCAGGCTGAGGAGCAGGTGGAGTAGCCAGTATCAGTGCTGTGGATTGGAGGGTCCCAAGCTCCCAGCCCCCAACCTCTGACAAACTCCCAGCCCTCACGTCTCTCCCACCCACCTGCCACATCGTTTGAAATATGCCCTTACATGCTCATTCTCTCCAAGGCAGTGCCAGCTCTAAGCAACTATCCCGAAAAAGATTTTTTGGAAAGATAACATAAGTAATACATGTTAATTAGAAAATAGGTTTTAGAGGGAGAAAAAAAATCATCCTTACTCCCACTTTCCTAAGGAAAACATTTTGGTGTCTAGCCTTCCAGTTTTTTTTTTTTTTGGTTGTGGATTATATATGTATTGATATTATACATATACAATGTTACACATATGATGTAATATATACACACAGATATATATGTGTATATATACACGTATAGATATATGCATGTATGTTTGTATTTATTTCCTTTACCAAACTGTGAGTATATTAAATGTTTTATAATTTGTCCCCCTTCCTTTAATACTACCATTTCAAGTCAGTAGTACACATTTATGTCATCATTTTAAATACCTCTGTGGTCTTTGGATGAATGGCTTATCATAATTTATTTAACAATCCAGCGTTGTTAGACATTTAGGTTGCCTAACCAGCTGCTGTTGTCATCAACACCTCCAGGACATTCCTCATATACACCACTCTGAGCACCTGTCCCATTATTCCTTAAAACAAATTCCCCAGGCACCCTATCTTAAAAACAAATTACAAATTACCACCAGGTGTTGTAATCACTCTTTTGTAGCTCGGTGTGAATTTGTTCAGAGGCTCCTTTTTTTAAAAAACAGTTATGAGTCCTGAAAGGAGGTTTGTTGCAGGTGAGGGTGGGCGGGTGTTTGGGAGAAGAAGGGAACAGAAGGAAGAACGTCTTGGGGGCACAAAACAAAACATCAATAGAGGAAGGTAAGACTTGGTGCCATGGGATTAATTGGGAATTCTAGGATCAGACTAAGGATGTTGGATCAAATACAAGAAAAACAACACCCCAGCCCCCCAAACAAACAAACAAAAACCCAGACAGCAGAGGTGGGAAGGCTTCAACATTTGCCTTCCTGGTCTGCAATTTTACCAATTCTGGACCCTTGGCATAAAATCTTAGAGCAGCCATCTTTGTCAGCATTTTGGAAAATAACTTAGCAATTCAAGAGCCAGAAAAATATTCATACTACTTGATTCAGTAACAGTACTTCTGGAAATACATCCTAAGGAACTAACATCAAGGAAAGATAAAGCTATGTGCATAAAGATGTTCCTTACAGAATTACTTAAAGTAACAGAAACTTTTACTCAGTGAAAATAGTCAACAGTTAAGTAAATTATGGTATAGCTACCTGCTAGAGTAACATGTAGCCATCTGATATTTACTAGCTGTGTGATCTTGGGCAAATTATTTAACCTTTCTTATCTATTACATGGGGGTAATAATATTTGTTATTGCAGGCTTATTGTCAGGATTAAGTGAGATAATATTTGAAAAGTACCTAACATGGTGCCTGACACGTGATCAGGTTTGAATAAACAGCAGCTAAGTATACAAAGTATATGTTGCACTTATGGAAATTAGTGTGATATAAACAAAAGTTGCCTCCAGAAACATAACCTGCCTGTCAGTCATAGAGAATGCTTGTGTCTGGAACTGTGTATCTTTTTTGTCTCAGGATAGACTTTGTGACTTCCCAGTTTCAAGACAAGGAGACTCAGTCATGTCGATCCCCAGAGGTGTCAAGACTTAGAGTCTCTCTTTACTTTAAATGAAATTAATGAATGCCTGGGATAGACAGTAGAATGACAATGTATTTACTTACTGAGAGAAATATAAATATCATGTGGTACAGAGACACCTGACCAAACACTATGATGCTTTCTCTCCCAGAGGCAAGGAACAGAGGAAGCCAAAGCAGAAGGAGAAGCCACAATGTGGGATGAAATTATAGGGAGCATCGGAACTTCCCTCATGGTCCAGTGGTTAAGACTTCACCTTCCAATGCAGGGGGTGCGGGTTCAATCCCTGGTCGGGGAGCTAAGATCCCACATGCCTCGTGGCCAAAAAATCAAAAAACATAAAACAGAAGCAATACTGTAACAAATTCAATAAAGACTTTAAAAATGGTCCACATCAAAAAAAAAAATCTTAAAAAAAAAATTATAGGGAGCATCAAACCCTAATGAGAGAAGCAACTCAAGTGTCCATCGATGGAAGAATAGATTAAAAAAATGTGGTATATACATGCAATGGAATACTACTCAGCATACACGGGGTGGGAGGCGGAAGCTGGGGCGAAGTGAGATTAGCATCGACATATATACACTACTGAATGTAAAATAGTTAGCTAGTGGGAAGCAGCAGCATAGCACAGGGAGATCAGCTCAGTGCTTTGCGATGACCTAGAGGGGTGGGATAGGGAGGATGGGAGGGAGGCTCAAGAGGGAGGGGATATGGGGACATGTGTATGCATATGGCTGATTCACTTTTTTGTACAAGAGAAACTAACGGTACTGTGAAGCAATTATACTCCAATAAAGATCTATTTTAAAAAAAAGGAATGGAATTCTGAGGCATGCTACAACACGGATGAACCTTGGAAAATTTTATGCAAAGTTAAATAAAACAGACACAAAAGGACAAATACTGTAGTTTTCCAATTACATGATGTACCTAGAATAGGCAAATTCTTAGAGGTAGAAAGTAGAATAGAGGTTACCAGGGGCCGGGGTGGGTCGGGGGGTGAAGGGGAAGGGAATGAAACTTATTGTTTTACAGGTATGGACTTTCCATTCGGGATGATGGTAAACTCCTGGAAATAGATGGTAGAAATGGCTGCACAACATTGTGAATGTATTTAATGCCACTGAATTGTACACTTAAAAAGGGTTAAAATTAAAATTTTTATGTTATGTATATTTTATCATGAAAAAAATCTCCAAAATTTAATGAGAGGCAATGTAGCACGGTGTTAAGAGCACAGGCTCTGATGCCAGGCTGTCTGGGTTCATGTTCTGGCTCCACCTCTTTACTAGTTATGTATTGTTGGGCAAATTACTTACACTCTTCATTACTCATCTGCAAAATGGGGGCCATAATAATGTCCACCTCCTAGAGTCGTCATGAGGATTAAAATGAGTAGGTCTATGTAAAGTTCAGAGTGCTAGAACAACGCTGGGCACATAGTCCTATATAATTGCTAGCCAAAAAAAGAAAAAAAGTAACTTTCTTGGTTTTTCATGAGAAATCAATATGATGGGGATCAGAAATACTCAAAGTCAGCGGGACTGGAGCATTATCTTTGTGCGGCAGATCTACAGGGAGTCATAAGGTTGCTTGACAAACATGGAACCAGAAAAAAGGAGTTAAGAGAAATTGTGTATCTAGTGGTTTCCAGCTAAGACAGCCTGATTCTATCATAGGGATTGTCCTGCCAGCAGAACTGGAAACACTCAAAACCCATTGACTAAAGCTCTGTACCTCCCAAGAGGGTGCTGGGCAGAGTGTCTGGGGCTTGCTTTTGTTACTGCCCTTTGTCAGCACTTCCAAGATTGACTGGTTCCTTTCCAAACGTGTGAACATCCCAGCTCCTTTGCGTGACCTGCCCCATTCTAACATGTATTGTCTCTACAGTTTAGTTCCTTGAGAGACTTCTATTTCTCTGGAAGGATACATGGAAAAAACCCAGCAGACTGATTTATTGGTAGTTGCAGAATTGTGAGTGAAATATTTTGAGTTCTGTTGCTGGAGCTATAGTGGCTGTAAAATTAAAAAAAAAAAAAAAAGATTTTAAATAAATTATTGTTGTCCAGTATTTTCCCATTTGTAAGCGATTTTCAGCTGGATGTGTCTGACTGTTCAGAGCACTGCATGCAGCACGAATAATGAGATGTGAAAGGGATGCTGGATCATGCCACTGGGTCCCATATTCATTCCAGGCTGTAACCCATCTCTGGGTTGTAATAAGGAGCTTGATGTAGTGTCTGAATGTATGAGGAGCCCAATTCATTTGCTTTTACACTCTGGTAAGCAGCTGTTGAACTTCTCCCTCTGAGTGGTTCATTCTTCTTAGCCTTATATGGCTTGGAGTATCTTCAAAACCAGCAACGCTGTGTACACATGTATGTCTTCTGCTGCTCGTCTTAGGTTGTAATTCCCAGATGTGGCTCCATCTGAATGAATGGGTGGCTTTAAATCTTACCTCACCCTAAGCAGGGGCTGGACTTCCTTGGCTGGTGTTAGAGTCTGAGATGATCTCTACTTCTTGTGCTTGGCTGGTAAAGAGAGGAAGGCAGCAGCCAAGGCTGGGCTTCCCTAAAGTCAGACTGTCAGTATGCTATTTACATCCCTTGAATCTAACTGAGCTGGGGTGCACAGGCCAACCTTCTATCTGTGTTTCTGTGTCTGAGGACTTTTTTTTTTCAGAACTTCAGTAGGCTGGAAGTGCTGGGGAATTAACACTCCGAGGAGCAGCCCTCAAGCAAGGGCTCTTGGTAACAGGGGAATAAGTATCCCAGCTTCCTCACCCCTGGTGGGATCATTATGAGGCATGTGTTTTATATTGCATCTCCCAGTTTTTGCCATGGGCTTAAGCCTCAGTTGGCCGCTGTGGTCGCTGGCTCATACGCACTCCCATCTTTCCCACTCTCCCACTGCTGGTCCCTGAACCTCCCAAATACGCTCACTGAACCTGAATTCCTGTTTCAAGGTCTGCTTCTGGGAGTACCCACAGTAAGAGACACGATGTCGAGAAAAGAGCACAAGATTTAAAGCAGAAGACCTGGGTTTGGTCCTGGCTCTGTCACATGTTATATGACTTTAGGTAACTGACTCCAATCTCCCTGAGTTACAGTTCCCGTAACTTTTATAAAAACCAGAGCGTAACACTTACTTCATTCATTGGGTCGTTTGTAAAGCCTGAGTGAGAATACGTAAGAGGAGGAGTTGAATAGGATAAAAAGGTCTTTAAAGATGGCCATCGTGTTGTTCTGTGTGGCTCTGCCCCTTCCCCTGTTGTCTGCAGCCCCCCTAAGTATCCTCTACACTCTTCTCATCCTTATTCACACTAATACCCTGTGTACAACTCAGGTGAATCAGGATGGTCGTGAAAAACTTCAGCTTTTTAGTATTTTTGTGGCTAATTCTTACTTTATAATTCTTTCCATCCCTATTTTTATTATGAAAATTTTCAAACATAAAGAAAAGTTGGGACTTCCATGGTGGTGTAGTGGTTGAGGGTCCGCCTGCCGGTGCTGGGGACGCGGGTTCGATCCCTGGTCTGGGAGGATCCCGCGTGCCGCGGAGCGGCTAGGCCCATGCTCCACGGTTGCTGAGCCTGCGCTCTGGAGCCCGTGAGCCACAACTACTGAGCCCACGTGCTGCAACTGCTGAGGCCTGCGCGCTGGAGCCCGTGCTCCGAGGCGGGAGAGGCCACGGCGATGAGACCCAGGCACCACGGCAAGGGGTGGCCCCCGCTCGCCGCAACTAGAAAAAAAGCCCGAACATTGGTGAGGACCCAACGCAGCTCCCACTGACAAAAAGAGAAAAAAAAAACAAGAGAAGAAAAGTTGAAAGAATAATCCAATAAACCCTTGACTTGATTTCAACAACTGTAAATGTTTTGCCAGATTTGCATTATCTCTTTGTTTATCTATCCGTTTATCTCTCTATTTTGCTATACTATTTAAAATTATTTTCTAGACGGCATGACACTTTGCCCCTTAGTTCTTCAATATACATATCCCAACGAGGCCAGTCTCCCACATGCACAATACCCTTCTCACACCTAAGAAAACTGACCCTAGTTGCACAATATCATCTAACATTCTACCTATACTCAAATATCCAATAGTGCCTGGAATGTCTTTTATAGCTTATTTATTTTTTTTAGCCAGGATCCACTGTAGGTTCACTGCAGAATGAATTTGCTTAGAAACACCAGCCTGGCTCTGATTCTGTGCGTGTGTGTATGTTTGTGTGTGAGCCTGTGCAAACCTGCAGAGTGCGTTACGGTTGCCCTGAGCATTCTTTCTCACTGGAGTCAGACTTCCTGGGCCTTGGGTGACAGTGGGACAAACCTGAACCTTGTCTGGATGCGTGGTCTTGCCTGGTCGCCTCCGCCAGCAGCAGAGGGCTCCAAGCAGCTGGTGTCTGCCGCGGCTGCCAGGCCGCTCATGTCAGGGCGCACTAACCACCTCTGTGGCTGCCTTCAGTGGTCACCTGCCAGACCCTCATACAGAAGTGCTGCTAGCAATGTCAGCCGTCACCTGACGAGGAAGGCATTCTGCCCGCTGGTTTAATTAGAGAGAGGTTTTTATCCTTTTGGGGTGTCAAATGCAAATTATTTGGCAGGTAAAATGCCTATTTAGACAAGTCAGTATAAGCTGTTATTCTACATTGGCTAATGTTCTTCTGTCTCTGCTTGTCTTCACAGAGATGTTGAAATAATGGAGACAAAAGGTGATGGAGTTCAGAGAGCAAGAATGTGGACCAGAATAATAGCAATAAATATTTACTGAATGAAAAAATCAAAGCACGCGTTTGCGGGAGGCCTCCTATGTGCCATCACCTTGCTTATTCTCCACGGCAACATTTTGAGATAAGTACTATTATTTCTATTTTATAAATTAGAAACCTGGGATTGCTAATTTGCTGGCTCAAAATCACGTAGCCAGTAAGGGGCAGAGCTGTGATTTGAACTGTTATCTGTCACACTGCAGCACGCATGTTCTTGAACGAGAGCCCTGAGCAGGAAGCACCATGCTCAGCCTGTACTGAGGCATCTCCAGCCACACACGTGGCTGCTGCTCCTTGTTAACACCTGGCACCGTGCGCAGCACACTGTCGGTGTTCAGGCAATGTTTGTTGAATCAATGTCTCACCCAAGATAGGCATACAAAAGGTGAATACCAGCTAGATTCTCAGGACCCCCTTTAATTACAGTGACTCATAAACTCCCAGCCAGTTCCTTTTTGTTTGTTTTCTGTGTCATTGTCTCTGTGTACCCTCCTACTCTCCCCAGATATTCTCCCCAGCCCAAAGTAGCATCCTCTTATTTTGCTATTTTCTACAAAAACGAGTGCCCGATGCACTAGGTGCTGGTGTCCCCAGGCCCCAGTGCCTTTTTTTTCCCAACAAGCCTTTCTTAGAGAAATGCCTCCTTACAGGAATTAGAGAAGGATATTCTTTGCAGTTTCTAGAAACTGTGTTCTTGGTTGTCTACTCTCCCAATAGGCACCCTTAGGCATTTACCTGGGAAGAATAAAATGGAAGGTGTTGTCACCAGATCTGGAAAGGCCAGCTTAGGAAACAAATGTCTCCCAAGGAACCAACCAGAATCTAAATTCTGCTTCATACTTTATTTTATTTATTGATTTATTTTTATTTTTTGGCCACGCAGCTTGTGGGCTCTTAGTTCCCTGACCAGGGATCAAACCCGTGTCCCCTGCAGTGGAAGGGTGGAGTCCTAACCATTGGACTGCGAGGGAAGTCCCTGCTTCATACTTTAGACCATATGAATTCTGCTCTACCAATGAGTGAAGGATCAACCCATTTATGGAAATAGTATCTGAGAGACCTAACAGCTTCCAACAAGCTCTCATTCCCCCTGGGACATGGAGAGGTAGCCATGAGTGTCAGCTCCCTTAAGTCTGGAGACTCAGAAGCTGTTTGAGACCCTCCCCCAAAACCCACTCCCCATCCTCATCTCCTTCCATCTCAATTCAGGCTGGGACAGTAGGGACCCCAGGGTGCCAGGTGGGGAGGCAGGCTGATGGGAACACACCTACTGTTGTGTGTGGAGAGGTGACACTAGGCTTCAAGGGTGGGCTTAGAACTCATCTGGGAACGTGGAGGAGGAAACCACAGTATGGAGAGACTCCGACTCTATAACTAGAAACACGAGATGCATGGCCCCTGCCTTCATGGGGCTTATAGGCTACTGGGGGCTATTGGAGGAGACAGACAAATCACGAGGCAATTGCAACACCGTGGGATGGAGTGGTGCTAAGATGGGGAAGTCAAGAGTGCTAAGAGAGGGCATCGGGGAAGGCTTCCTGGAGGAAGCAACATCTAAACTGGCAGGGGAAGGATAAGCAGGCATTAACTGGACCAAGCTAGAGGAGTGGAGGAGAGGGGAAGAATGTTCCAGGGGAAAGGAATAAGATGATGGAGAGAGAGCGGGGCTGGAACATAAACTGTGTGGTAAGAAGCACATGATGAAGCTAGAGAGGAGGGAAGGATCCCAAACAGGACAGGCCTCAGGGCCTGAGGCTGGAGGTTCAGACGACTGTTGGAGGCTGACAGGTCTGTGCTCTCAGTCCTCAATAGGAGGATGACAGAGATAAGGAAGGAGATGTGGGGAAGCTGAGTTAGGACGCGTGTGGGAGCTGTTTAGCTATCCTCTCCGCTGTCCTCCATCTGAACAATTCCTGCATGCATTGGACCCCGTGGGCAAATTTAACTTAAATCTTCCTGCCAGAGCCTTCTTCTTTTTCTATACTATTTCTTTTATTCACGATAGCACCAGAGTCACTCAAACTAGAACCTTACATCAGGATTGACAAACAGATTAACACTTGACATCGACTCCAATCAGTTGGTGATGTCTGCCTGGTACACTGTGTTGAGGAGGATTCTGAGGCCAAGTCATGTCTCAGGGGGAAGGAGTCCCATGGTTAGTGATCCTTGCGATGAGCAAGGGACGGGCCTGGGGACACCAGGGCCTTGTGTCAGTAGACCCTGATGTAGAGTCACCTGGACTCTTTCTTTTCTCTCACCTTTCCAATGCAGTGGGTTACAAAGTCTTGCTTCCCTAGTTCCAATTCCTTTCTCTCCATCTCTACTGTCCCTTCTTAGTTCTGGCCTCCTTGATTCTCACCTACCTGTATCATCTGTATCACATGTATCACCAGGCTCCCTATCTTCTCGGATCTAAGCCATCTTGCCCACTGCCACAGAGCAATTTTTCTAGGCATACTCCCACACTGTTGAAAATCTTCAACTGGCTCCCCGTCACTTACAGGATAAAATCTAGAGTCTTCAGCTAAGACATATTAGACTCTTGATGATCTGGTCCCTGTCCATTGTTCCATCTCACTTCCTGTCACTCCCTGACTTCTTCCTTAGGTAAATATTCCAGGCACACGAGCTGCTTATAGCTCCCAGTAGGCTATGCCTCCCCAGGTTTTAGCCCATGCTATTTCCTCTCCCTGATAGACCCTTCTCCACAGCCCTGGCTCTAGGCCCCTGCCTTTAACATGCTAAAATTGTGTATCACCTCCTCCAGAAGCTTTCTTTAAGCTGGCAGGTTTCTCCCCCTCACCTTCCCAAAACAGAGTTAGTGGTTTCTTCTTCCATAGTGTTTTATAGACAAAGCTATTATTACTCACCTCACTGCCTTTAACCCTATGTGCAGTTTGTTCATTCATTCATTCAGCAAATGTTTATTTAGAAGCTTCTATAAACCAGGCACTGTTCTAGGGGGCTGGAGATAGAGTGATGAACCTAACAGCCGAAGTCCCTGCTTTCAAGGGATTTACATGCATGTGCGTGTGTGGAGTGGGGTGGGTGTACAATATGCAAATGAACAAATATATCATTTAATGTCAGATGAAAGAGAAAACCAAGGCTGAGAGGAAGTGGGGTGCTGCTCTGGCTAGGTTGGTCATAAGAGACGTTTTTAATCAAGTGACCTCTGAGCAGAGATTTGAATAAAGCAGAGGAGGAAGCCAAGCTGACATCTGGGGGAGGAGTGTTGCAGGCAGAGGAAAGGGCGTGCAAATGCCCTGCTGCCTTTACCAGAGATGTATGAGGACCAGCAGGAACTAAATGAGGCTGGAGAGGAGTGAGTGAGAGAAAACATGTTAGTGTCAAGGTCAGAGAAGGAACAGAGGTGAAGGATTAGCATATTGGTCCTTCCAGAACAGCATGAGGCCTTTGGGGTTATTCTGTATGAACAGGGAAGCGTCTGATGCATTTTAATCAGAGGAGTGATATAACCTGCTTTGTTCTTTAAAAGCATCAGGCTGGCTTCGGTGGTAAAAATATACTGTAGGGATGAAGGTAGAAGCAATTCTCCAGGCAGTAAGGATGGCATGGACCAGGATGGTAGCAGTGGCAGGGATGAGGAGAGGAAAAATTTGTGATATATTTTCAAGGTGGAGCCAGCAGGATTTCCTGACAGATTGGATACAGGAGAGAGAGAAGCAATCCGTCAAAGGTGACTGCAAGATACAGCAGCTTAACAACTTGTTTGCATGGCAGTATCTCCATCTGGATCAGTGGCTCTTAACCACCCCTCCCCAACCCCACTTTTCTTAAATTCTGGATGCCTTTGAGAATCTGATAAGAGTTATATTTTCTCCCTGAAAAATTCACCAGGCACGTATACATAAACTATGTCTATCATTTCAGAGGGTTGTAGGTCCTCCGAATCATACCCATGAAGCCTGGGGTCAGAGTCCCTGCTCTAACCTCTGAGCTCTTTGAAGCCAGACATGCCGTATTATTCATCTTCATTTCCTGAGCAAAGTAACCTGAAGACAGTCACTGCTCAGGAAATGTGCTGGAATGAATGAGTGAAAAACACCTGCTTCTTTATTTTAACTCTTTAGGTTAAGGAAGCATGTCCCATTTACACCTCTACTGGTAACTGGGGCTATTATTCCAATACATTAATAACTGAACCAGCAAACAACAAAGCTGGGGAGAGGGGAGAAGGTAAAATGAAGCAAGGGAATTGCAGCAGAAAGACATTTTTAAAAAAACGTTCCTTTCAAAAAGCGTTGGAGATACCCAAGGGAGGAAGCCGTGTAAGTAAAAGGGTAATCATTGTACCAGTAACATTGGGACATTTTCCACCTGAGCTGCAGGCAGAGGGAGCGGCTTGCTTCAGAATTTCTGTAAAAGAAGGGGGAGATTCTGGGGTCCTGGTTGCAGCCAAGCCCCAGGCTGGACATTCAGAGGGAGGGAGGAAGGAAGCACTTGTCCTGAGCATCCTAAGCTCAGAGGCCACCTGCAATGGGGGTAGGGGCTGATGGAGAAAAGCCTGATGGGATCAGGGGCCAAGACACCAAGATGTCACCTAAACTCCTCAGAAGCATGGTGATTTGAAGTGATCACCCTGGCTCTCAGGAGCCTGAAAATTAGTTGTGAGGAAAAATTTATCATACGAACCCAGTGGTCTTCTAGGGGTTGCTAAGAGGATACTGTCTAGACAATGGCCTTTCTCGTTACGAATTTAATAGGAGCCTTATTTAGAAGTTGAAGAAATCCAGGAGGAAGTTTCCATCTCCTTCTAACAAAGGAGTTAGAAACCATAAAAATAAATAAAAGCAGTTCTGAATTGTGCAGATTAGGTTTGTTATTCCTGAATATGTCCATTGACCATACTGAT
The DNA here is from genome assembly GCF_965194805.1 of Balaenoptera borealis. Classification (NCBI taxonomy): domain Eukaryota; kingdom Metazoa; phylum Chordata; class Mammalia; order Artiodactyla; family Balaenopteridae; genus Balaenoptera; species Balaenoptera borealis. The sequence goes on from NC_138868.1 coordinate 43,546,547, forward strand.
GATTCCAATTTAGCAGACATTTATGGAGTCTGGCCCTATCCTGTACCATATGGCCTTTAATCCTGATAATGCCCCATTAAATTGGTATTATTCCTTTTCCCTTTTACAAGTGAAGGATGAAGGGTGTGAGGCTTGGAGACGTATGCATGGCTAGAAAGTGGCAGAGCAAGAACTGGGACCCAGATATGGCTGACTCCAAGTTCAAGGTCTCCCATTCACAAGGCAGCCTTTTTTTTTAATGCCTACATGCTCATTCAAGAGAAAAACAATTAGCCCTCTTTTGTCCTGTGAGTCAGAGGGAGGTTGGAAAGAGCTGTCCGCTCATCCTTCCTCCCAGCTTACACATCTTGCAGAAGAATGCCACGGGAGCCCCTGCCCTGGTGCAGAGCCAGGCCTGGCAGGCAGCTGCCAGGGAACTGGGTTCCAGCTGCCTGAGTCCTGCTGGTGGTGTCTCTTCAGACCTTGTCTGATAGCTCCTGCTTAAGAAGCCAGCCTGGAACACTGCTCCTGTTTGGAGAGAAAGAATGTTCTCGTCTTGCCCTTTTCTGGGATGAGGTGACTGGCCCAGTGGAGACATAGCAATCAGAAGGATTAAATTCAGCTCTTGTTCATTTTACTACCTGTGCCCAGGGGCCCGAGGATTGGTTACAATTTTGGTTTTCATTTTCCAGACATTTTTGTTTTGCCTCAAAGTTTAAAAAGGCAACATGGACTTTTTAAATGATGTACAGCAAAGAGCAAGAGAAGGAGGTGGGGGCACCTCAGGAGAGAAAACTACCACCTGAGTGTCTAATGTGTGTCTTCTGAGCTTCTTATGGTAAAGAGAGCAGAGCTCCCAGACAGGGAAAAGAACCTTAAGAGGCTCTTGATAGGAAATACGTTGGAACTTGTCACCCAACCAATGGCTCCTAATCCTCTTTCATGAGCTGAAATCCCCTTGAATCGGATTATAAAATTCCTCTTGGTAGAAGGCACTTCATTGGAAATGCAAAGCCCTTGACTTGTGAAAGAAAACAAACACTAATTTGGAACTTTTTTTGCCTTAGGAAAGAAGTTGAGGGTAGACACCTTGAAGGAACCCTGCTCCTGCCTTCTGACCCCTCAGTTCCGGGATGTGTGATGAGCACCGAGGTCTCAGGACACAGGGCAACCCCCCTGCACCCACTTCAAGTCAGTCAGCATCTCCAAGGAGCTGCTACCTTGATTTGTTTAAAAAATTTATTTGAAGCATTTAGCAATGGGCAAAGAAAACTCTGTTTAGAAGCCAAAGAGCCCTTTCAAATGACCTGTTAATTGGCTCAAAGCTTCCCTCCATGCAGGGATGATTGCTTGTAACTGGCTAAAGTCTGTGACCTGGAATTGGATTGACCAATGTCAGTTGGCAACTCAGGGAGAAGATTGGAGATAAACTGGCAACTGCAAAAGATTGGGGGCCAGCGGGGAGGGCGGTTGGTAGCATGTTTTCCCGCTGATTGCAGCTCAGATAACTCTCTTTGTGGACTTTATGATCTTTTCCTAGACCTGCACTCCACCTCTGTCCTGTTTCTGTGGTCTCCGATGACTCGACACTGTGCCTTCTTTCACCTCTTGGCTGTTCGTTTGGCAGGAGCGTACCTGGGGTCTGCTTGGCTGGAGGTGGGAAAGTGGGGTCTGGGAAGAGCTGGGCCTCGCTTAGGAGCAGCAAGGGGTCTCTTACCCCCCCGTGCCAGCCCCAGGGCACTGCCCGTGGGATGTCATTGACCATCTCAGTACTCAGTGGTGGTAACCCAGATGCACTGCTGTTTAGTCACTTTGCGCTAATATTGTGCAGGTTTTGTAAAAGTCTGGCAGTTACGCTATTTCTTTAATCAGCTGTGTTAGGATCTGCGAAATCTGCGCTGCCTGTGTACTCTTAGGAGCCTTTTGATCATAAAGAAACAGGAACTGTGAACATCAAGGAGGACATGGGTCAAAGGGTCTCGCTCTCCCTTTATTTCCCATCAAAATCAATGCCCACTACTGCCCAGCCTTCCCTACACTGCTTCCTGCCCCTAACTTGTACCCCAGACCTGGCAGGGCTTCCTTGGCAAAGAGAGGCTCTCACAAGCTCACAGGGACACAACTTTCTCTTGCCTTATCTGGATAGGGATGAAAAAGTTTTTTCCAATTTCTCAAACACTTAAAAGTTAAGCAAATAAAGTGTCTAAACAAAGCTGGACTTCAGACAGAGGATTTGCTGTCATTACCGGTTCTCTTCTCTCAAAGCACGTCTGAAGCCTTTCTCTGTGGCCAAGGAGCCAGCCCGTCTGCGCCCGATGAGAAGGAAAACATTGCATGGCAGAGCCAGGAGGTTCTGTACCCCTAGGCTGGGGAGATTCCTGAGAGTTGCCAACTCAGGTGGGACAATGTGGACAAAGCATAGAGGCTTTATTTCAATATACTCATTTATTTAAACATTTCTTTCTTTTTTTTATGAGCAGACAAATCCATGCACATGATGCAAAACTGGAAAGATTCCCAAGAGCAGACAATGAAAAGGCTTTTTTTTTTTTTTTTTTTTTTTGCCTCTTCTTGGCCCAGCTAATCTCTGTGGAGGCAATGGTGCACGGGAGAGATTGGGAATAGGAGACAGGAGTCAGATGCTCAGCTCAAAGGCCAATGTCAGAGCCTGGGAGGGTGTGAGGAGGCAGGAACCGAGGGAGCTGATGGGACCACCACTACAGACGAGGTTGATTGGAAGTGAGGAGCGGGGATGGGGGAGCAGAGCAAGTAAAATGTAAAATGTCAGGAATGGAGACCCCAAGAATAGGGAATCGGTTACGGAAGGCAAAGGAGGAGCCTTGCTGAAAAAGGCAAATCCCAGTGGACGATGGGACAATGCCAATTGCAGGGTTCTGAAAAGTGCAAAAGAGGCAGAAGAGGGCACAGCAATGTGGAATTTGGTTTTCACAGAGCAGGTGGAGTTCTGCTGGGTTTTGAAGACCACATACGATTTGTACACAGGGGGTCATGAGAGGGAGGGCGTTCTAGAACATGGGACCAGCGGGCCCAAAGGTCAGAAGGTCAGGCTGAGGGACAGTAAGGGAGACGTTTAGCTGTAAGGCAGGCTGACGTATCTGAGTGTGCAAGAAAATAGAGCTGGGCCAGATTACAGAGAACTTTGAGAACTGGCCAGAGATATTCGTACTTGAGACTCAAGAATAAATTTGGGAAGACGAAGAAAATAAAGTGTTTCCTAATGAGGTTTTACACGTGTCCTAATAATGTCCTATTTGAACACCTCCTTGGTGAAGCTTTCTTTGACCTTCTCTCCGAAAGCTAAACCTTCCTCCTGTGCTCTGTATCTACTTCTGCTTTTCTACTCATTCACCGTTGTCATTACTCATTTACATGCCTGCCTTCTCTACTAGAGTGAGTGTCTTTCTTATTTCCCATTTTCATATTTCTGGAACCACCAATAATAAGAGCAGCAAACATAATAGCTATGATTTATTGAGTGCTTACTATATGTCAGGCACTGTTTTATGTACTTTACAAATATTATCTTAATAAATCCTTTCAACAACCCTATGAAACAAATACCTATTATTAGCCCCATTTTACAGATGAGGAGACTGAGGCACAGAGAACTTACTTGCCGAGGGTCACATTGCTGGTAGGTAGGAGCCAGGATTTTAACCTGAGCTGTTTAACTACAGAGTCTACATTCTTTATTATTTTGATAACAATGATAACATTTGTGGGACATTTGGGAAGGATCAGGGATGGAGAAAAGTGTTTTATGTGTAATAGGTCATACGATCCCTCAACAGTCTTAGGAGGGAGGTCTCATTATTGTTCCCTTTTGGCTGATAGGAAAACTGAATCTTAAGTCACGTGTAAGTCATGGAAGAAGAAAGCAAAAGGCCTGGATCCACGGCCCCAGACTCTTAGACATTGTTCTATACTCCCTTCCAGCACACAGTATGTGCTCAGTAGATATTTACAGTATAAATAAATGAATGAAATAGAGGGAGGAGGGAAGGACTGAAGGAAGGAGGGAGGGACAGAGGGAAGAAAAAAGGAAAGAAAGGAGAGAAAGAAACAGAGGAAAAGAAATCCAACAGGCCATAATGCTCAGCTATCTCTCAAACGCAATCAGTGCTGGTAATGTAAATATTCCATTATGTAAATATTGTGAAAGAGGACTCTGAAAGTAAAACCTTTGAATCAAAGGAAACTCCAGATCATCACAAGTGGGTGGAGAAATTCTTGGGAGTAGAAAGAGCTTCCTAGAGCCCAGGTACATAAGCCAGCAATGGATTTATTCACCAGTCTTGACACACTTCCTTTGAATAGCAAATTATAATGAGTATTGGTTACTTAAAAGTCACCCACACTCAAGAGGTACCTCTTTTGAAACATTTCTCCGGGTTTGGTTGTTCTTAAGAGATACCATTAATCTCTATTATTCTGTGACCCAATTTGACCATTAAGATGAATGAAGATTGAAATGGTTTCCTTTCTTCAGGAGGATGCTTTTTTGGTTTTATAGATAGCATGTGAGCGTGTGTGTTCTGTTTCTCTCTTGCTGTCGGCCTCAGGAAGGGACGCAATTTCTGCAGCCTAGGCAGGCCTGCTGGAGATAATTTTCTTAGGTTAATTAAGCCATGCCTGGTGGATTTTTCTACCACAGACAGGAAGGCCCCAGTTTAGCACATTAACAGTAACCATATTTTCCAAACCTCAAATAGGGGCACACTGTCTGGCTGAGCACTGAGTTCTGCTTTATGAATGTAGTCATGTGACCTTCTCACCAAGGCACACAAATGACATCATCTGTCACTAGCCACGTAATGAATTGCCTTTATGGAAGGTAAAATGGCAGGATGTCGGGGACACCCAGGAGTACAGGGACAAGTGGTCCTTGGACCTCCCAGAGCCAGTGGTCTTTAAGAAGAGCAGGGATGGGGCCTCTCTGCCCCGCAGATGGAGTGGGCCTTGGTGACATGGCATTGCTCATGGTCCCTGTGGTTAATGAGCTCACTCTTGGGCCGCCGGCCGGTCTGCTGCTAGCTAGCTGCCAGCCTCTCGGGCTGTGAGTCAGCCGTGGGCTGTCACTCGATCCAGCCTCCCCAACCCCAGCAGGGCAGCCTGCAGCTGGAGTTTGGGGAAGCCTGCCCTGCCCAGGTCGCCGCCCACTTCCCTTCCCTAGGTGCCTCGTGGGGAAGCAGCTCGCGCTGATTTGAATTCAGGGCATTGTTAAGAAGCCCCTTGTCACACTTGTCACACCCACAGCTGTCCCACCCCTGCCAGCGTAGGCGAGCCAGCCCTGGAAGGGGACTCACTGCACACACACAGAGTTCTTTGAAGCACTCCAGAGATTTCACTGAATTAACATCCTTTGTCCTGCACATAATTCCAGTGGAATTAGTCAGCTTTAATGGGTAGCATCTCATCCTACTTCCCTTTCTGCCTGGAAGTACACCCACTAGCCTCTCCCTCCAAACCCTTTGTTTTTCAGCTCCAGGTTGGTAGCTATTCAGTCCATTAACCCTTGCACAGCCATGTCGGATGAGGAGGGGGGTGGGAAAGGATATGCATTGAGGTTTACTAGGGCAGGAGCCTTTGCGTGTATTATCCTGTTGAATCTTCACCATAGTCCTTCAAGGTAGGAATTATTGTCCATTTTCTAGATGAAGAAACTGAGGGTCAAGCAAGTTATATGTAATTTGCTCAAAGTCACAAAGCTGGTGAGGGGCAGAGCAGGGATTTAAATTGGAGTCCATCTGATTCCTTGACCCCTGCTAATTCTACTAACCAGCAGAATTCTATTAACCAGCAAAGCAGGAGAGTTATTTGGGGGAATCTCTAGTCCTCACATTGTTTTTGTTTATTTTTCAGCAAAAGAAAATAAATTCCTCCCACAGCCCCTCACTATAGGAAACCTTCTCGCTGACTGCATGACCCTGTCCTCAGTCACGGAGTGATTTTTGACAGTGTGATGACGCAGTGTTGCAAATTGCAGACAGCGCAGTCACCAGACTACGTACTGCCCTGGATAACACAGAGATCAGGCACCTGTCTTTCAATTCTTCGAGTTCAGAGGATCGTCACTTGCCAAGTCTGTCCGCCCACCTGCTCCTCCACACTCCACTGCCCCACCTTGCTCTCCTACCCTGGCCTCCAGCTTCTCTGCTCTTTCCTCTATACTTTTCCTACTGGAACTTTCTAAACCAAGGTGTATTCAGAGAACATCATCTTCTGTTTAAAAACTACCAGCAATCTCACGCTGGGTATATGTCCAAAGGCAATGAAATCAGGATCTTGGAAAGGTATCTGTTCTCCCATTCACTGCAGCATTATTCACAATAGCCAAGACATGGAAACAACCTAACTGTCCACTGATGGACGAATGGACAAAAAAATGGAGTGTATCTTTATATAAAGGAATATTATTCAGCCTTAAGAGAGAAGGAAATCCTGCCATTTGCAACAACATGGATGAACCTGGAGGATGTTAGGCCAAGTGAAATAATCCAGACACAGAAAGACAAAAAATGTATGATCTCACTTACATGTGGAACCTAAACTAGTTGAACTCACAGGGTAGAACGGGGTTGTCAGAGGTTTGGTGGGGGTGGAGGGGTGCAGGTGAAAATATGGGGAGATATTGGTCAAAGCGTACAAAGCTTAGCTATACGGGATGAATGAGTTCTGGGGATCTAATGTACAGCGTGGTGACTGTAGTTAACATAGTGTATTGTATACTTGACATTTGCTAAGAGCGTAGATCTTAAGTGTTAAAAAGGTAACTCTGTGAGGAGATGGCTCTGTTATTTAGCTTGACTGTGGTGATCATTTCACAAGGTATGTGTATATCCAAACACTGTACTGTGTGCCTTAAATATACACAATTTTTATTTGTCAACTATACCTCAATAAAGCTGAAGCAAACAAAAAACCTTCCAGGGCCCCCATACCTATGGGAAAAAGTTGAAATCCCTCAGTGAGTCATATGGGCCCTTCCCATCTCAACGGTTCCCTCTGTGCAGCAGGTTAAAGCAACTGCAGAATGTGCACCGGTCCTTAACTGGGCAGCATGTACTCGGGCCTCTAAGCCTTTATAGGAGTTCTTCCTTCTACTTGGAACGGGCTTCCCTCCTGCTCTGATTGGCAACCTCCTTCGAGAGCCAACTCAGATGTCACTTCCTCTGAGAAGACTGCACTCTCTGTGACCCGCTGTGGGCTGCTGACCTCGCTCCTGTCTCCTGAGTTAGCGTCTGCCTTCCCCAGTAGACCGGCAACCCTCAGCAACAGTGGCAGGATTCGCTGGCGTGTTACACTTGGGTCTGAACGGAGTAGCACGTAATTTGCACTATTAATAGTAAAAGCATCAAAGTTTTCGAATGAGCTGCTTTTGTTATAAACTGGAGTGGATTCAAAGTTATTCTTACAATAATGTCATTTTCACTCACTCGCATGTTTTTCTGAGTAGGCAAGAAAGGGGTGGGGTTGCAGCTAGCTTGCTGATAATTGTTCCAAGTGTTAAAGAAAAAAAAGATTAAAAAGGGATCAATGGATCTTGAGATACATTAGTGGGCCATGGATAATCCAGGATGCAGGCAGCGGTGCATGTCTGCATGGAGAATTTATTATTTATGTGTGTGTGTGTGTGGTGGTGCGCTTTATATATTCATGCTCAAAAAAATACTCCTGGATTAGAGCAACAATTATTTTTGCCATATTGAAGGTTAACTGTGATAAAGATGGAACAATGTGGAGAATTCTTGATGTAATGTTAAGAGGAGAAAAAGGCAAAGCCTCAGACTACATGTATGTCGTAAGTCCATAAAAAGTCAGTGCAAATCTGGGAGGAAGGCAAGCTAAGAAACAAAAAAAGCTCTGATTTGTGAGATAGTGAGGTTTTAGGGTGAGTTTTTTCTCTAACGGGTTGAGCAGTGCCTCTATCTTGTACACCCTTCTCCTGGGTCTACCATCACCCAAGCTGGACAGTGTGTGGTCACCACACCTGTAGCTGTTACCAGCCCATCTGTCTAGAGCTTCAGGGAATAACAGTCCACCGCATCTGCAGCCAGTACCTGGTGCCCATGCTCCTCAAAGGGAGAGTTGATACAAAATCCTCCCTATTGGTGATCCCTGTTTTAATTAGTCATCAACCCAAGTATAAGTTATCTAGCCATCACTTTGCTAATGTTCCATGCTTTCCATCATGCCCCGGACTTTCTTGCCTTTGACCCAGCCCCTGACCTCCCAAACTCCTATGACTGAGCCCTCAGGAATTGCTTGTTCCACAACCACCAAGCCACCCAAGCTCTTCAACTTTTCCTCTGTGTGTTCCTTCCCTCTCCTTCTGAGTAATGAAGGCTGGCTGGCCCTGGGGACACCACACACCCTGCACCCCTCTCCAGTCGTGGCTGTTCGCCCTCCACACCCGCAGTCTTAGGGTTGGAAGGTTTGTCGTTGTCCTTGTTCCCAAATGCTGCTTCCACAATGTTATTTCTCTACCCTTTGAGCTTCATGCTGTTCAGCCAGACTGCTCTCTTCCCTCCCTGTTGCCATCGTCATCCAGCCCACAGTCATGAGCTCTCATCCACTGAAGACTTGAGTACCTGGCTTATCGTCTTCCTTTACATCCCCATCTCTGCTTTCTACCTGGTTGACTTCAGTATCTGCGTGGATGGCTCCTCCAACTCCACGGCCCCATCCATTTCTTTCTTTTCCTTCGCAGTTAAGCTCCTCCAAAGTGTTGTCTCTACTTAATGTCTCCATTTTCCTTACTCCCCTACTCCCCCTTCAGTCACTCAAGGTAGGATGCTGGCGCTGCCCACCACCAGAATAGCTCCCATTTAGGTCTCGATTACCTCCTTGTGATCATGTCCAAGGGACGTTTTCCCAGCCTCATCTTACTTGCCCTCTCAGCAGGGGCTCCCACTGGACCATTCACTCCTTCTGAAAACACTCCTCCCTTGGCTTTAAAGACAAAATATTCTCCTGGTTTCTTCTCTGGTTTCCCTGTACCCTTTGCAGGTCTATCCTTCTCATTTTCACGATCAAATGTTAATGTTCCTCTTCCTAGGTGAGCACATCCTTACCCACAACTTCAGTTCTCTGTAAAGAACATGGAAACTTAGACCTTCAGACTTGGCCTCTTCTTCTAAGTTCCAGGCCCATAACTCCAACTTTGACTTGATATTTCCATGCAGATGTCTCAAAGGCACCTCAGAATCAACAGGCCCCAAATCTTACCCCCTACATGTGGTCCTCTTTCAGTGCTCTTTGTCTTAGAGGACAGCACCACTGTTCATCTCATCACACAAGCCAGAAATCTCAGAGTTATTTTTGGTATCTCTTTATCTTGTACATCTTATCTCCAATTTTTCGCCAAAGGCTATTTCTTTTCCCTCCTAAAAGTTTCTCAAATCCACCCACTGCTCTTGAATTCCAACTTACTGCCCTAGTCCAAGTCAACATTATCATTTGCAGGGACTATTGCTATGGTGTGGGCTATCCCACATGTAATCGGAGTCTCTCGAGTCCAGGCCCTACAGAGCACCTGTAGGCATCTTTTTGAATTAGTCACTAATTATGCTGCCATATGCTTAAAACTCAGATAACTTTTCATCTTTTTAGAACAGTGACAAAACCCTTAACATGGCCTACAGTTTTCCTTTTATCTATCCCCTCATCCTATTCTCCCCTCTCTAGCTTTCTTTCCCTTCCCTATTCCCCCTTGTTCCCTCTTGCCCCAGGGCCTTTGAATGGCTATTCCCGCCGCCTGGAATATTCTCTATACTCCTGGCTTAGTTAACTTCTACTTATGCTTTACATCAAGCAGTGCAAGCATCTTCTTACTTCAGTGTAAGCATCACTTTCTCAGAGAAATCCGTCCTGACCTCCCCAAAGAGGTCAAATTTCCCTTTAACAAGGTTTCATAACACCATGCATGTATTTCTTCATGACACTAATAGCAGTAGACAATTGTATGTGTCATTATTTGCGTAGTGGCTTTCCCTCCCCCTGACATTAGAGTTCCATGGGGGGCAGAAATCATGTCTGATTTTGATCAACATTGAATCTCCAGCACAAAAGACAGAACTTGAGCACCCAACTTAAAATAACAGCTTCCATCACTCTTATTTTTTGGTAGCTTTATCCTTTTTCATAGCAGTTATAATCACTTGCCATATATGTACATGTTTATTTGTTTATCTCCCTCACTAGATCGAAAGTTCCACGAGGACAGAGAATTTGTTTGCCACTGATGCATTTTATTTCTAGCACCTGAAACAGTGCCTAGCATGTGGTAGTCACTCCGTAAGTAGTTTTTGCATAAATAGTATGTGCTTACTAAATATTTGTTGAAATAATAAATGTATTTTGCACAAAACAAAAATAACAACCCTCCCCAGCAACAGTATGGTATTTATTTAGCCTGTCTAGCTATTATGCACTTGCATGCCTGCGTTTGCCATAAATAAATTCATTACATAAAGTTATAACAATAACTACCAAATTTACCAAAATAACTACCTACCCTAATTAATATATAAAGTTGAACATTAATTACAGTCAGCAGAGACTTGTTTGCTTATCTACCATTTAAAGAATTGACTAATCAATTGCCTCCAGAAAAAATTCAAATACTGACAAACATCCCATCCATAAATGCAGTGCAGTATTTAAGTAAATCTTGAGTGCTTGCTTGTCTTCTCTAAGCTAAGTGTTCTCCTTTTCACAGGCATTGTCGAATTGCCCTTCAAATGGGTTTTACTAATATTCACAGCCGCTGGTGAAAATGGAAATGCTCATTTCCCCAACAGGGTCCGTGCATTTTCAAAGAACAAAACTGAGTGAGGATGGATTGAAGACGGTGGAGAACAGAGGCGGGAAAGCCAGATATCTAGGAACTGAAATCCTAGGGGAGAACACTGAATCTGCTTTCATGTCTTGTGCCACAACAAGGCAGGGAAAACAGAGGCTCATGTTCATGCTTCCATCTTCCCAATTTTTCCAAAACCTTACCTTGTGGGTTCCTTTGGTGTCGGTCGGAGAACTCTAGGTCACTTGCGCCACCTGCTGTTCAGATTGCAGAATGGCTTGCGAACACCAATGCCTCTGAATTTTTATTTCAAGCAATTTCTACCTAGCTCGCTCCCTATCTGTGACTTTTTTCTCCTTTTCTCCTACAGCACACCTCCTGAGCTATGAATGGACACAAAGGCATGGCTTGGGATGGTGTCTTTGAGAAAACTGGGGCTCAAAGCCTTCACCCGCTGTTCTTATTTCTGTTAATGTTTAGCCACTTGTTTCAATTCGGTGAGCTACCAAACACCTGAGTAGGCCCTGGAGTAACCAAGACGATGAGATGTGATTCTGCTCCCCAAGGATCTCACAGTCTAGTCGGGGAGTCAGACGCACAAGCAAATAATTACAGTGCCAGTGTCATGATATAAGCAATATAGCCCTGGAGGGACATGTGAAGTCCACCAGTGGAACCCGGAGGGCTTCAGAGAGGAGATGATATTTACCTACACTCTGGGGACCAGCGGGGGCTCACAGGTGGAAAGGAGGCCTACCGTTTTAGGCAGACAGAACGGCATATGCAAAAGCAGGGAGGCTGGGACTTCCTTGGCGGTCCAGTGGTTAGGACTCCGAGCTTCCACTGCAGGAAGCAAGGTTTCTATCCCTAGTCAGGGAACTAAGATCCCTCCATGCCCCAAGGCATGGCAAAAAAAAAAAAGTAGAGAGGCCAAAACATCTACAGCCTACTCTGGAAACGGCAAGAAGTTGGTAACTACTGTTAACAATTTATTATAGATCCTTTCAGGTTTTTCAAGATGCATTTTTATGAGTATATTTGTGGATGGATGTGCATCTATGACTTACTTTCATTTCACTAAACTTTATATTTTAAAAATCTCTCCATGGTGGGGAAGCAGGACCTGCCTTGTTCTTTTAACTTCTGCACAATGTTCCATCGTGTTGATCTATGGTAGTCCTTCTTTAGTGCACATTTTATGTGGTTTCCAGTTTTTCACCTTGTATGTCTCTTTATGAACATGTGCAGGTATTTCCTAGGAGGGAAGTCGCCAAGTCAAAGGGTACCCATATTTAAATTTTGACTGATGGTTCTTAAAGACCTTCCAGAAATTTTCTATCAATTTACATTCCTTATAACAAAGTAGCTAAAATAAGTCAGATAAGCTAGTAAGTCCTTCAAAAATTTCCCTTTCTGATTTAATCCATGCACGTAATATTTTTCTCCCTAAAATAATGATCCTGACAGTAATCCTACATGCATGGAATGATTTGCTTTTTATGCAGTCATGGCAACACCCTCCAAGATTGTTGCTATTATGCCCATTTTACAGATGACAAGACACTGAGGCTCAGAGGAGCTGGGTTTATCCACAGTGCCCCAGGTAGTCAGAATCAGAACTGGAACTCAGCATCCAGAATCCTAAAGCTCTTTCTACTACTCTGTTACTAGGCAACGCTTCTCCCTTTTGATTCCTGTGCCAATGCTACTTGTTGCCATGGTATTGCTGGAACAAGGAGCAGTAAGTTGTAATTAAGCAGTGAGCAAGAATCTTTGCTCCTATCAGAAAAGGGTCTTTATGCCCTTACGTGTGGGTGGACAGAGAAGGACAGCTGGATGGAGGTGGCTGGGTATCATGTGAGTGTCATGGGGGACAGATGTTTGTCTTCACCTCTGTCCACTTAAAACAATTGCCCAGGAATGCCTTACCTTCACGCTGTCTTGTCAAAAATCAGCATCCATCTTCAGTGTATGGCTTCTTTACTCAGTCTAGAAGAAACAGGGCATTGTTGTAAATGGCACCATTCTGGAATCAGATAGACCTGAGTTCAAATCCTATGTCTGCCACTTTCCTGAAAGTTACCTACATTTTCTGATTCTCAGTTTTCTCATCTGAATGCAGACAATCATGCTCATGTTGTAAGGTTCTGTACGTGGACTTAATGAGATAAGGGACACCACACATATCCAAATGCCCAACATTCACTACCATTTATTAAGTGATCAGTACATGGAGCCAATGTTCGCATTGTTATTTTCATTATCCACCCACCCAATTGTCTTTGGATGCTTTGCAGTAATCAAAGGGGTTCCAAAACCTCTCTAGTATTCCATCACTCAAAACCCAGTTGAGGGATTACGAAAGCTCGTCGTGTTTTTGTCTTTAGGCAAGAGCACTCACAAAAGATTTTCAAAAGATTGGCTGTAGTGAAGTTCTGAAATGCATTATTTGCCCGAGGAATGAGTCATCTGTAGTAGGAGGAAAAGTAAAACTGTTTTTCAAAGACGACACAGTAGAAATTGCACAATTCAAATTACTGCAATTGCCTTTTCAGCTGAATCCAAGGAAATTTTTTAAAAATTCATTCACTTGACTTTTTGAAAGCCTATGATATGTCAGGCCCCATGCAAGGGGTGGAATGTGACCCTTGCCCCAGGGAGCTCATGGATTAGCAGGGGAGACAGGCATTTATAATAATTACAGCAATGTGATAGCTGCTATAATGAGGTCTGTGGATGGTACTGTGGGTACACAGGGCAGAAAGTCCCCTTAACTGTGCTGGGGTGATGGGGAGGGGAGGATCAGGAAATACTTCACAGAGCTGGGACCAGCTGAGCAGACAGACAAGAGGCCAAGGCACTTATAGAGAAAGACGGGGAAGCAGGAGAGAGCACGGTGTGCTCAGACCAGGTGTAGGCTGCACACAGAGAGGGGCGGGGAATGCGACCAAAGAGGCAGGAATCTGCACTGGATGCGTCTCCAGCGGCCTGGCCCTACACTGTGGGACGCACACCCTGCAGAAGCATTCCTGCCTGCCCCCCTTCTTGCAGCGCTCACAGCTTCAGGCCTGAGCCTCCTGTTCGCCCTGTCTCTGCTCCCCACCTGGCTCCCAATCCCCTGCCTTCTCACATCATGATTTATCTTCCTCCTTCCTCTGTACAGCCTCATCTTTTGCTTTCCTTGCAGAGCTGTTCTACCACCTCTGGATAAATAACTCTACTTGGTCTGGTCTTTGTTGCAACCCTCAGTAGGCCCAGAGCCCAATTCTGGTTTTGCCCCAATCAGAATATGAATCTCACCCCAGGGCAGCCAGGTGGAGCTGTTGCCACTGTGAACAGCACTGATGACCTTTCCAAGGCTGTGTCCTGGGTACATGGCTCAGCTCCTAGACCTGTGGTGTAGGAAACATCTCACAGTCTCAGCTGAGGCAGAGCAAATGCTGTTCCTGACCTATCACTGACCTGGGAAGGAAAGATGCAGGCCATCCCACACATGTGGTCTCTGTGGGGTCCCAGCTGTGCCTGAGGGTGAGGATGTGAACTTTTGGTTCTTCCCCTCTGATTACTGGGAGAATACCAAGTTGCCTTTCAGCATTCCTCCTGGGACATGAATCAGCCAGCTACTCCTCCACAGAGCTCTCCTGCTGACCCAGGGCTCCTCCTTAGAATGGCACTGTCTGCTCTGTTCCAGGAAGGCTTATTATGGGCACATTCACAAGGAACTGTCTCAGACAGCTGAGAGGACAGATGTCTGTGTGCGGCTGCCCGTCTAGCTGGCCGTCCGAACGCCTGGCTGAATGACTTCACCCCAGCAGCTGTGGACCGCACGACTTGTGGGGGTGCCACGCACACGGACTAGAATATGCATGCCACCTCCTGGAGTTACGCAGTGCAGGGCCCTCCACCCCAAGCTCTGGGGCGGGCCCCCTTCAAGACTGGGAGGTACAAACCTGTGTACACGTGGGTGAAGTGGAAGGAGGAGCATAGGAACACAGCGGTATCACACACGCCCTCCCTACGGTGCCTGATAGGGCAATGGAAGGCTTTGGGACATCAAGGACTGTGTCCATCAGACTCCAAGATCCAATACCTCCATTTACAGCCCATTAGGTATCCCTCTCAAATTCTGTTGAGGCTGGACGGACTCAAGGGCATGAAGCTCAAAACACTCATTCTTGAACTTAACCTTGGCTGGAATGGAGGCTAGGTTCTTGTCTACTTCCTGGAACTCCTAGTCTAGAGTAAAACACAATGAACTTAGGGACCACCTCTTCCTCACAACACACAAAAATGCATCTCACTGCTAGTAACCTATTATTAACTTTGTCCTGAGTGTATTACTGATAAGCTTAGCTCCCACTGCATTGTATTATGCTTTGAAACATGCCCCTGTCAGGTAAATATGTATGGGGAAGTGAAAAGAGGACCAGAAGTCCTATTGCACAAACCAAAAAAATATCAGTCAAATTCCAAAGTGGCTCTTCCACTACTTTCTGCAGAATCTTGGGCAAATTACTAAAATCTCCATTTTCTCAAACAGGTGTAACAATATGTCTATCTTAAGGTTGTTTCCAAAATTAATGTGATACAACACATGTAAAATGCTTAGCACTGCACCTGGTACAGGTAAGCTCTCAGGAATATGAGCTATAATGGTATTGTTTTATTTTATTTATTTACTTACTTTTAATTAATTATTTATTTATTTTTGGCTGTGTTGGTTCTTCGTTGCTGCATGCGGGCTTTCTCTAGTTGCTTCGAGTAGGGACTACTCTTCTTGCAGTGTGCGGGCTTCTCATTGCGGTGGCTTCTCTTGTTGGGAAGCATGGGCTCTAGGTGTGCGGGCTTCAGTAGTTGTGGCATGTGGGCTCAGCAGTTGTGGCTCACGGGCTCTAGAGCGCAGGTTTAGTAGTTGTGGCACACGGGCTTAGCTGCTCCAAGGCATGTGGGATCTTCCCGGACCAGGGATCAAACCCATGTCCTCTGCATTGGCAGGCAGATTCTTAACCACTGTGCCACCAGGGAAGTCCTGGTATTGTTTTATTTTTATTGATAAAGCATCTGAGTGCTTCTAAGAAAGGATCAAAGATAAGCTGACAATTTGGGGCAGTGACCCTTATCACTGAGCACAACCTAGACTATACTAACCTGACACACACCCCCAGTCCCATCTCTGATTTTAAAAGTGCAGGTTCAAAGGAAGGGCCAATTGGTCTAATTAAGCCAGGAGTGGGGTCATTGTGGTTGGCATCTTCCAACTGCCTGAGAGACAATGGTTCAGACGGAACCCTGCTTTTCCATTCAAGTCCCGAGTCACTTATGTAAGTGACCCCCATTGTGACCAGCCAGCCAGGATGGATCCAGAGAAGAACATCTGCCTTTGAATTTACTCTTTTCTGCATGAGAAGATCCAACAGCCATGGGAGTCCTAACTATAAGTTTGCCCTTGCACTACTAGGAAAGGAAGAGAATGGGAGGGTATGCTATATTTCCCGTCCTAGAGCTGGATCTAAGCAAAGGGCTTTTATTTTAAGGTCCTGAATGTCAATCAAGGTTTCTTTGAACTACTCTTGGGTTGGAGAGGTTGGTGAAGTTGGAAGTAAGTTCTACTGTCAGGGCGGTTGTGCTAGATTGTTTATTGGCAGTTCAACACCATTCCCCATCTTATCTACTCTCCCCTGTACTGTGATGGATGGAAGCCTGAGTACTAAAATATTCCAGAATCCCTTGCCAGGTTTCTGTGCTAGATTGCACTACTCAGAGGTGCTTGAACAAGATTTGGAATGCGGAAAATAGGTGGAGGCTATGGTATTGCTCCTCTGGCACTGATGAACAGACATGTGGCTTTAGCAGATGGGAGGTGCTTCAAAGGTCCAGACTTTCCCCTGGGAATCACCAGTGCTGGGGCTGCAGCCAGCTGTGATCATCACTAGTTTTCCTCCGGCTTCTGTGATTTCCTGCTTCTGAGTCCTAGAAGTAAGTCTCAGAGCCAGTCATGGCTTTCCCTCACTTTTGCTCCTCAGCCCCTTTCAACTGTACAGCAAACATCGAATTCCCTGGACTAAATCCCCTTCTGCTTAAAATATCTAAAAAGTTATTTCTGTTTTCCTGACCATTAGAAAGTGCCTGGCTTGGAAAGTCTTACTGGGTGCACTGAGAACTTAAAACTTTTGTTTTTTTCCTGCATTATTGAATCTTCACTGAAGTAGTACAGGCAAATTAATTATCTTTGAGTCTTGTTTCTGCCCCAATGACCCAAAACTCTTCTTTTTTTTTTCCAGGAAGTAAAAACAGAAAGGAAAGGTCTCCCTGAACAAATATAAAGCCCCATGCTTTCTATCAATTTGAAACTCCTTTTAAAAACATAAATACCTACTGGGAAAGTAATGCCCCATAAATTACTTTGATTTGATAATCACCTCATCTAACTCATAACTAATACAATTTCAGGAAAAAGTTTAATTTAATTTTATGCATAAAGAACATTATAAATGCATTACCAGTTATCAGAATAAAAGAAAAAACACACCCATATTTTAAGCATCTTGACAAATCAAGTTGTTTTGATTTTTTCATTGCCTGCTTGTCTTACCCACATGCATATGTAATTTTACATAGTGCTAACTATTGTGAAAACACAATTTTATAATTTGCTTTTTTGTACTTAACAGTACATTAATAAAATTTCTATCTTGTTATGTAGACTTCCTAATTATCATGCTTAATTACTTCATAATATTTAGTTGAGTGAACTGAACATAATTTAACATTTTCCCCCATGGCTGCGTATTTAGGCAGGTTCTAATTATTTTGTTAGTATGCTTAATGCTTCAATGCACATCTTTTTCTTCTATTGATTAACCTCCTTGGGATAAATTCCCACAAGTGGAATTTCTAGGGCAGGAAGTTTAATTGACACCTTTGGAATGATTTCCACTCTCCTCTCACCTAACCCCATGGTTTTATGCCTGATTAGTTACTTGAATAGGATAGAAGGAAAAAGGGAGAAATAATCGGAGATCCTGGAGTTCTTCTAAAGTCAAGCTGGCTTAGCTGTGGGAGACTCTGGGCCACCAGGTAGCTGTCCGAGGAGAAATGAGCCTGAGAGATTGGGCAGAGAGACTCCTGGATCAGGAAAGACACAGAGATAACCCTAGCCTCTGAGTTACTTGCAAGAACAAACAGCCTCAAACTTTTAACATAATGAATAAGTTTACTTCTCATTTGGTGATAGATAGGGTGAGGGACCTCCAGAGTTATTCAGGCTGTTTCATCCTGAGGCTTCACCCTGGTAGGGTCCCTGGTATCCTCTCCATGCAGCCAGCAGGTGGGAAAGAGACTGAGTATCACGTAGGGGGGTTTATGGGTCGGGTCTGTAAGTGGTCCCCATCACTTCTGCTCATGTTCCACTGTGCAGAGTCCAATCACAAGCCCTCACTTAACTGTAAGGGAGGCTGGCAAGTGAGGTTTAGGTGTGTGCCCAGGAGGAAGAGGCGAGTGTAGATGCCGGTGTGCACCAGCAGTCCCTGCCAGAGTCCTTCTCACAATTTAAACCTGAGAACAGGAAGGGCCGAGCATCGGGGAGAAATGGAGCTCCCCTGCTTGCACACTTTTTGCATGCAAAGTAATGCAAATAGAATGTGCCTTTCCAGATGCTGGCAGTTTTATGCAATGGCTGCAGTATCACACAATTCCTGGGATTCCCCCCCCCCCCCCACACACACACAAATCAACACAGGAAGAGGTTCTAAAAGAGTCACTTTTCACTTTTTCTTGGATTTCAGGGGAAGCAGACACTAGAAATATTACTTGCTGACCCCTACTCTTTTTCTCTCCCTCTCTACCACTTGGTTCCTTCCATTCTGAAGCTTCATCAGCTGATTCTGGCTCCAGGTCTTTTTATCCCATTTTTCCAGTTTCCTGATCTCAATCTTCCTCCCCTACTTATTGGATGCTTATTATATGCTAGTGATTGTGTTAAGAACTTTATATATGTAATGGAAAGAAAAAATATATTGCTACTTAGAAAGGTAGCAAAAATCCATTAAGGGGAAAAAACTGTCTTTTTGTTAGGGACACACCTCAATGGACTTGTTTGGCTATAAAAGTGGAAGCTTCTCTGAGCAGAATCATACAGGAATAAGTTTAGCAACAAACAAACAAAAACAGTGAGGGGCAGGGGGAGAGGGGGTATTGCTCAGTATGACAGAATGAAAAGAAAAGTTTTGGAGAATTTTAGAGCTGTCTTCTGCTGGGTCCTTAAGAAGGTACTGGTGACTTGGAAAAGAAGAAAAATAATTTAACCCTGGCTGTGCATTACAATTACATGGGTGACTTTTACGATTTTTTTAAAAATTGAAAAAAAAAAAGAAATCTAGCATACTTACAGAAAATTATACAAATCATATCTGTATAGCCTGATGGGTTTTCACAAAGTAAGCATACCTGTGTCATCATCACTCAGATGAAGTAAATATTATCAGTATCCAGAAGTCCCCTTCATGCCCCTTGCCAGCTACTACTCTGCTCCACCAAGGTAGCCACTATCCTGATTTCTTATGCCATGGATTCGTTTTGCCTGTTATTGAATTTTATAAAAATGAAGTAATAAAGTATGTACACTTTTTTGTTGGACTTCTCTTTTTTAACATTATTTTTGTGGGATTCAGCTATGTTGATACAAGTAGCAGGAATTTGGTCATTTTCATTCATGTATATAGCATGAATATAGCAAAAATGTATCAATATGGATATTCCTCAATATTTTTGTTCATCATTGATGGACATTTGTCTTGTTTCCAGTGTCTGGCTGTTTTTAATATTGTTATTTTGAACATTCTTTTAAAAATTTTATAATTATGGTAAAATATATGTAACATAAAATTTTAGCCATTTTTAAGTGGCATTAATTCAGTGGCATTAATTCACTATCTACCATCTACTTCCAGGACATTTTTAAAATAACAACTTTACTGAGATTTGATTCACCTACCATACAATTCCTCTATTTAAAGTATAAAATTCAATGGTTTTTAGTATATTGACAGAATTGTGCAACCTTTGCCACAATCAATTTTAGAATTTTTATCACCCCAGTAAGAAATGCCGTACCCATAAGCAGTCACTCTATTTCTGCCTATCATTCCCCTCTATCCTCCGCCCCCCCCACCAGCCTTAGGCAACCACTAATCTACTTTCTTTCTCTATAGATATATAAATGTCCCTATTCTGGACATTTCACATAAATAAAATCATACATTATAAGATCTTTTGTGACTGGCTTCTTTCACTTGGCATAACATTTTTAAACATGTTGTATCATGCATCAGTATTTCATTCCTTTTTATCACTGAATCACATTCCATTGTACAAATATAAACATTTTATTTCTCCATTCATCAGTTGATGGACATTTGAGTTGTTTCCAGTTTTTGGCTGTTATGCATAATGCTGCTATAGATATTTGTGTACAGCTGTTTCTCTGAACATATGTTTTCATTTCTCTTGGGTATATATACCAAGGAGTGGAATTACTGGATCATATGGTAACTCTACATTTAACAGTTTCAGAAAATGCCAGACTGTTTTCCAAAGTGGGCTCAACTCTTTTGTGAAAGTACCACCAGTAGTGTACGAAGGTTCCAATTTCTTCACATCCTCACTAATGCTTGTCATTATCACCTTTTTGATTATTGCCATTACAGTAGGTGTGAAGTGGTATCTCATCGTGTTTTTATTTGCTTTTCCCTGATGTCAATGATACCGAGCATTTTTTCATGTGGTTATTGGCCATTTACATATCTTCTTTGGAGAAATGTCTATTCAGATTCTTTGGGTTATTCGTTTTTATTACTGAGTTGTGAGAGTTCTTTCTACATTCTAGATATAAATCCCTTACCAGATATATGATTCGCAAATAGTTTCTCCCATCTTTCGGATTGTTTTCACTTTCTTGATGTTATCATTTGAAGCACTAAAGTTTTAAATGTTGATGAAGTACAACTTATCTTTTTTTCTTTGGCTTTGCTTTAGGTATCATATCTAAAAATCTATTGTTTAATCCCCAAATCCATTGTTTACAAAGATTTATGCCAAGGTTTTCTTCTCAAAGTTTATAGTTTTAGTTCTTACATTTTGATCTTTGATCCATTTTTTTCCTGAATATTCTTGTACATGACTTTTGCTGAATATAGGTACACATTTCTTTGGGTATATACGTAAGAATGGAATCACTGGGACACAGGGGTTTTGTATGTTCAGCTATAATTCTGCAAAATAGTTTTTCAAAGTGGTTGTACCAATTTATCATCTGACTCCCAGTGTATGAGTTTAAGTTGCTCTATACCTCTGTCAACACTTGGTATCTTTTTCATTTTAACCTTTCTAGGAATGTTTACTACTATTATGTCGTGGTTTTTTTATGCATTCCTTTGAGGACTAATGAAATTAAAAATATTTTCACATGTTTATTTGCCTTTGGGACACTTCTTTTGTGAAGTGCCTTTTCAAGTATTTTGCCTAATTTTTTCTTATTGTAGGAGTTCTGTTTTAGTTATATATTGCCACGTAACAGAACACCTCAAAATCTTTGGTGGCAATGATTTATCATTGATTTCTAATAGTGACAAAACATTGATAAAACAATAATTTATCACTTTTTTGTGTTGGCTGGTGTTTCCTTTGCTAGTTTTGCCTGAGCTTACTCATGTAACTATATTCAGCTAGAAAGTTGGCTGATTGTAGAGAAATAGACTCTGTCTCCGTATAAGACAAATGGCAAAGTCACATTATAAAAGGGTGTGCATACTGGGAAAGAGAGAGTTTGTGACCATTTAACAATTTGCCACAGAAGGAAATCTAAAAAAGAGTGGATGTATGTATACATATGACTGATTCACTTTGCTGTACACCAAGAAGCTAACACAACATTGTAAAGCAACTATACTTCAACAAAAATTAATAAAAAAAACAAACAATTTGCCAGCTTTTTTACATGTTCCAGATAGGTACTCTTCATATATATATATATACACACACACACACATATATATCAATATATACATATATAAATACATATATAAGTATATATTTTTTCTCCAACTCTGGCTTGCCTATTCTCTCACCTATTAGGGTCTTTTGATAAACAAAATTCTTAATTTTAAACTGGTCTAATTTATCAATCTCTTCCTTTACGATTAGTGCTTTTTGTGTCCTAAGAACACAAAATAATTAAATATTTAAAAGTATTTGTCTATTCCAAGGTCATAAAGATATTCTCCTATGTTATCTTCTTAAAGCTTTACTGTTTACATTAATTGCATTTAGATTTAAAATCCACTTTGTTTTGATTTTTTGTATATGGCACATGGTAGGGATCAATTTTCATGCTTTTCTATATTATAATACAAATAATAACACAGTTCATCAAAAAGGCCACCCTTTCTCCACTATGTGTTGTCGTAATTCAACTGTCCATGTATGTCTGAGTCTGTTTCTGTGATCTCTATTCTGCTCCACTGGTCTATTTGCATATTCTTGCCCCAATTCTTGCACCAATACCACATTAAATGCTGTAGCTTTATAAAAAATATTGAAATTGGAGAGTGTAGGTCATCAAATTTTGTTTTTCTTAAGGTACACTGACTCATCTTGGTCCTTTGCATTTCCAGATGAATTTTAGATTTGTGAATTAGAGAGAAGGAAAGGCCATGCACAGCCCAGAAAGTTTCTATACCTCCCTTCTCTTTCATTTTGGAATATGAAAAAGACACTCATCCTGAAAAAAACACTCATTCTATTTGCTTCTCTGTGTCCCAGTTTCATAGGACTCCCCCACCTCCCCCTGCAAGGGAGGCCTGTGGGTTTCCAGCATCGTCTGGGTGGGTAAGTCCAATTCAAGGATGAAATGTTAGGAAGCCTTCTTAGCTAATATAACAAAGGTTTGCCCACCTACCTTTATTAATGAAACAAAACAAAGCAAAAAACCAAACAAACAAAAGGATGTATTTTGGTCTTCTTCAGTCTGACTACTGCATCTAGTTCTCAGTGGGTTTTGAACTCAGACAAGGAGAAGTGCTATTTTGGGATTTCCCCCAAACCTGTGAGGAATTGTGAGGAATAATGACTCTTGACATTCGGTTTTCTGCCTGGGCTGCAATTACTCTTTGTTATTTCCACCTGTTTAGTAAAAGACTCTCATATACACATAAGCCTTCAGTTAGTGGCTCTCTGGGGAATGAAGGAATAAAAGTGGCTGGCTCGGGGCTTCCCTGGTGGTGCAGTGGTTGAGAGTCTGCCTGCCAATGCAGGGGACACGGGTTCGAGCCCTAGTCTGGGAAGATCCCACATGCCGCGGAGCAACTGGGCCCGTGAGCCGCAACTACTGAGCCTGCGCGTCTGGAGCCTGTGCTCCGCAACAAGAGAGGCCGCAATAGTGAGAGGCCCATGCACTGCGATGAAGAGTGGCCCCCGCTTGCCACAACTGGAGAGAGCCCTCGCACAGAAATGAAGACCCAACACAGCCATAAATAAAAATAAATAAAAATTTTTAAAAAGTGGCTGGCTCAGGGTTCCAGCCTCAAAGTGAGGAGGATGAGCTGGGGGAGGAGCCCTCAGGAGCCCTGGAGGTGTCAGGGGAGGCTGTGGCCTCCTGTACGGTAGGCATACAGTTCATTCCTCTGCATGTTAATGAAAAGCCATTCCCGGAAGAGTGCTAGTGATCCACATGTATCAACAAGTAAACACGGCATAACAAATTAGATTATTCCTCACAACAACCATTTGCTCCTATTTACAGATGTAGATGAGAAGACCTTGAAAGGCCATTTGTTCTAGAACAATAAACTCGAAAAAGAACTGGGGAGAGAAAAATTCCCCCTCCCCCGACACATTCACACCTGTGTGCAGAGACCTGCAGAGAGGTGCCCTTGGAAATGGCGGAGCGGCGTTACTGCGAGGATTAGACTCGGAACCACGCAGGGAGCTATGGCTTCTTCTGTGAAAAATGGCCACGTCTGGGTCTGCGGCCAGCGTCAGGGAGTTGGTGGAAGCCAAGCCAATGCCTCCAGAGATCCCCTTGTCTCTCATCATTGACATGAGCTTGTACCATCACCTGTGCAGTGAAGCCGTGGCAGATGCTCTCCATGCAACCAAGCAAGGACCTTCTTGAATGTCATATTTAGAATGACCAAAAGAAGGATGTCTGCCTATGCCATGTGACCTTGCTGACCTGCATCTGAATGGTCCCATGTGGACACCCCCAGGATACTGGCGGGCCCTTTAAAACAGGATGTGTTTCTTAACAGGCTGAAGGGTGGTTGTAGCTTAAAAAAGAAAACCCAGCACACATACTTGGCGGGGACTGGACAGTAGGGAATCACATTCTCATTGGGGAAACTGAGGCTTAGAGGGGGTTAAGTGATTTGTTCAAAACCACAAATGTAGATAGTGATGGAGCCAGTATTTGCGCCGGTCACTTTAAGTACAAACCTTTTATCTTTAGCCAATCTACCACACCACCTCACAAGCTATTGCTGCAGGTGGAGAAAGGCCCCTATACTCTAAATTTTTCATGTGCCCCAGTGCAGATCTACTTTAAACTCATGTCCACCCCTCTCTGTGCTCTTTGAGATTGACCTTTGTGGACTGCATCCAGGGGTTCTTTTGCCTTCTGGCTTCCAGTTGGATTTGGCCAATGGGAAGCACAGGCAAGAGGTCGGAGGGCAGGACGAGAGTGAGGGTGGGCTATTTATTTTCCTGAGCCAAGGACTGGCTGTGTCCCTTGGCTGACAGCCACAGTTTGTTCCAATGTCCCTTTCCTGCAGCTATTCCCTCTGGGTTCTGGTATCTTCTCCCTTCCCCTGTCCCTTCAGCCTTCTCTTCTCACCCCAGGGTACTTCACCATGCTTGTGGTTTCCCTTAACCCTTCTAAATAATCCCTTCCCTAAAATTCTCTTTACTTACCTGTCTGATGGAGGGTAGCATCTGCTCTCTGCTGGGACCCCGAATGATCCAACTCACGGCCCCCTTGCTCACTAGATTTGGTTGGACCCTGGAACTGGGCCAGATTGAAAACTGGAGGAAGAAAATAAAGGGAGGATCAGATACTGGCCCAGGACACAGAATCTGCCCTAGTGGGGACAGCACTGCCCCAAGCGCCAGCCCACAGCAGCTCAGTGGGTCCCCAGCCCCACCCACCAGGTCCCCCCCTGCTGCTCCTGCTCCCACGGCAGCCCCTGCCCCACACTAGCAGTGGCTTGGAGCTGGGAGAAACCCTGGTGTCCCAGCCTGGCAGACGTGGGAGGGGGACAAATAACACAAGAAAACCTCCTGGTGCTACCACACAAAGGACTGTGCGGATTAGAATCCTAAGGTCAGAGGTTGGAATCCTGAGTGGGTTTTCTCCAGAAACTTTTTGCATATACTTCTGTCACAACAGTGTGATATTTTAGATACATTAAGTGATCAATAACATTCAATGACAAATGAATTTTGTGGATGGCTAGGGCCTGACGTTTCTATGGTGACGTGTCTCAAATATTTGCCAACCAAGTACCCAAGACAATAAAACGACCTCATTTACTAAGTGAAGACAGAACATGTATAACCTACACTCCTATCATTTACACCGATGCAAAGCAGGATCCTCATGATTCCTAAATCAAATAAAAGCTGCTCCTGCCCTTCTCCCTCTCACTGCCTTCCCAGGAGACCTCTCAGCTGCTCTCTTTGGCAGCCCAGTATGGCTAGAAGTGAAACCTTTAGGGCTCCCAGGGGCATGGGCACATCAGTCAAATGACTAAGCCCCTTTGCAGACTGTTGGCCTGGAAGTCATTCTGTCAGACTTCCCTGTTTCTCCTCTGATGATCTAGCAGGGGCTGGAAACACATTGTCTGGAGGTGAGATTGCTTGGTTTCAAGTCTTCTGCGGCTCTGCTAACTTCCTCCAGCAATACCAGTCCCCAGTAAGTTGGCCCTCTGTATCTGCAAGTTCCACATCCACAGATTCAACCAAACTTGAATAGAAAATATTTGGAAAAAAATTCCAGAAAGTTCCAAAAAGCAAAATTTGAGTTTGCTGCACACTGGTCACTATTTACATAGCATTTACATTGTATTAGGTATTATAAATAAGTAATCCAGGGATGACTTAAAGTATACAGGAGGATATGCAAGGTATATGCAAATACTATACCACTTTATATAAGGGACTTTAGCAACTACAGATTTAGGTATCCACAGGTGGTCCTGAAACCAATCCCCCAAGGATACTGAGAGGCAACTGTAATTAAACTTTCATGCCCTGTGGAACCAGATAATCTTCATAAATGGCACCAGCCCTGTGATGAATCTTATTGGGAGCACTCAGATGCTGTGGCTGATTGCCCACTTACCAGGGAGAATTATTCGTGACTAGGAAGCATGATTAAAGTCTAAATGCTTCCTTGAGTTTGCATTTGAATGGTTGTCTTTAGTATGTGTTGTGATCAATTTTGTGTTTAATTGTGCATCTGAAATGGCTCTCTGAAATGATAATGAATATCAAAAAATACATGGATGTATTTTACGTAATAAATTGCATAACAAGCAAGTTGGAGGCAATGTGACATAGAAGAAAAACTTTGAGCTTTAACATTAGACAGACCAGGGTTACAATCTAGGCACTTTGACTTATCAGCTGTGTGTTCTTGGCAAGGTTACTTAACCTCTCTGAGCATGTTTCCTATTATTCCAATAGGAATAATATTATTCCTATTATTAAGAATAATAGCCTCACGGGTCTATAGTAAGTATTAAATGCGCCAAGCATGTAAAGCATCTATTCACTGCCTGGCACATTTGAAGGTGCTCTTAAACAGAAGATTAAATATTCAGGATCTCATTTCAATCATAAAATAAATCTACGGATATTGGCTGCATTTACTACAAAGAACAGTAGAGGGCAGGCTTTACAAAGTTATTTATGAAATACTGTCTTTCAAGTCATCTTCCAAGCCGACAGCCAGAATTCCAGAAATGACTTTCTTAAATCCTTTTGGCTGAAAGATGCTTCTATTGCTACTTTTAATTTCTTCACAGAAACTGGGGCTTTCCTGTTTTGCAAGAATTCCAAAGGAGGATGTTGGGCAATATTTACCCCACAACTTTCATCACCATGACGTGTGTGTCTGGTCCCCAGATTACAGTGGAGGGGTTTTGACAGATTTCTCTGACCACATTTATGCCTGTCATAGATTTAACGATAAATAGAGGAAATAGAAGATGCCAAACTCTCTTGACATCATTTCAAATTGCATCATGTAAGAATGGCATGAAGTTTGTGACTAGAAGCATTATAGAATACAAAGAATCAACCTGCAGCTGACTGGAGATCAGATTACATTTAGTTAATGATTGGGATTACAGGGGGTGTGAATTCCATTCCATGACAAAAGAACAAATGGGCATTTAATAAATGTTTGTGGAAATCTGAAGAGGTTCTGAAGAGTAAACATTTGTTCCAGTTTTCACTGCCACCCTCAGTCTCTGGGGAAACCAGCCTCACCCAGTCTCCACAGCAATAAGTGATACCACTGCTTGGCATCTTCAGTAATTTAGAGATTAAAAAATGGCACCTCAAATTACTTAAAACTCATATTTCTTTGGTCACCAGCGATGAACATCTTTCCCCCCTGTGGATTTGAACATTTTTATTTCTTCTTTTATGGATGGCCTGATCATATCTTTGGCTCATTCTTCTATTTGAGTCCTGAACATTTTTTTCTTAACTTCTGCAAAGGATTCATTGTAAATCATTGATATCATCCTTGGAAAACATAAGTGACCCAGTTCTATCAGTCTGTGATTTTCCTAGCATATCACATAGCACACGACTGGCACTCAAAAATGTTTATTGAATTGTACTCTTTTAAATTATTTTATATTTTAAAATACAGTTTTGAAATATAAAGTAAATATATACTCATTATTTTTAAAAATATTGAATAGGTAGGCAAAGTAGAAAGATCACCCACAGAGGCAAAGACTGTAGTTTTACTAGGCACTTTTTAATGGCTAAATACTGTTCAATCAAGTTATAGTCTCACTTAGCTATGTTCTAACTCTGTTTTCACTTTTGTTCTATGATAATGCTGTTAAAGGGACAGAAACACCAAATTGTTAAGTATTTATATTTATAGTTCTACTCCCCACAAGCCGTGTAATCCACCCCCTCTATACACACATACACCAACGCTCTCTCCAGCCCTCCTCCATTTCTCTATCTCTCTCCTTCCCACCACCAGAACAGCAGGTACAGAGGAAGGCATTTTTGCTTTGCTGAGCTGCAGGGAAGTAGAAGGAATGAATGGCTGAAGGTTTGAGGAGTAGTTTACTAAGAAGGTAGTTGAAGTTGCTCAGGGGGAAAAAATATCAGTGAGGTAGGTTGTGAGATAGAGAAGATGAGGGAGTTGAGCTTTGGGAAGACAGACAGAGATGATTAAAGAGGATTTTAAGAAAAGTTTTGATGTCTAAACCAGCGGTCTCCATGCTGGGTTGTGAACTGTTTATCTCTCTGTGCTAAGCTAATTGCAAAAATCAAGAGCAAGCATTTAGAAACCTTTACAGAAATCTGTCATGGCTGCAACACCCAAGTGAACTTGTCTTGTTGAACAGAACGTGGGCAAGCTGCACAGTAGTCTTGTGTGAAAGGCTCACGTCACAGCATGCAGTGTTTGAAGTTATTTTATCAACTGTAACTCAAAAGTTTATAAAAAGCTGAGAAAATGTAAGATTATAGAGATGAATTATTGGTGTTTCTACAAGATGAGAAGCCATTTTGATCAACTTTTAGAAGATGTGAATTGGATAACCAGACTTGCTTATTCGTCTGATGTTTTGATAGTTTTAATCATCATAATGCTTCCACGCAAGGAGGTTAACACAGCATATTTCTTTCAATGGCAGATAAGATCTAAGGGCATTAAAAAAAAATAGAAGCTTCGAAGAACTGAGTTTCTACAGATTGTTAGGCATGTTCCATAGTATAACAACAATTTTCTGTGAAGTGCGTCCGTGATTCTGTTCTTCTTCCACTTCTGACCCTTCATCTTTATTCTCCTTTACTCTCTGCCTTTTTTCTCTCCACCCTCTGGGAAGGTGTTTCTCATCCTCTTCTTTTCTATTCCCTTGGAGGAATCTCATCAAACTCACAGGTCCCAATGTTCACTCTCACATTTATATAAGTCGCATAGCTGCAGATACTAGTTTTCCAAAATTCTAATTTTAATTTGTTGGCTCAAATTTTGATAATGATTTTTTAAAAGTCCATTGTTTTCCTTGAACTGATAGGCTTACTTCATTCATCTTCAAGAAAATACCTGCCAAATACCCAACTCTGAATGTCCATAGTTGATCAGTTCTGCAAGTAAAAGTGGCTCTCCATGAAACAAGCAGCTAGTTTAGCTCTTATGTGAAGCCATTGTATATGTGATTTTCCTCAGCAGGAAGCATCCTACGAGCCTTTTTGGCAGTGTCATGGCTGAGAAATAATGTGCTTTCTCTTTAACATTTAGCCTCGACTATTCCTAGTCTTTAAGCCTTAAACTAGGGTGACTTTATTTTCTGAATCTCAGATCAGAACATATGGTTTGCAAAATGACTTTTATACTAATTTGAGGTATAAGAGGCAGGCTGAAAAGTAGACATTTCAATGGCTTTGATATTTTGTACGACTGACCAAGAGAATTCTTGAAAATGGAACTATCTTAAAAATCCCTGACATAAGCCACTGATAAAACTGGTGAGTGCAAAGCTCCTCCAGGAAGGTAATGGGGAGCAATGGAACCATGCCAGTGTCCCACTTGGAGATGTTTAGGCAAATCCTTGAATGTCAGGCTTAGCATGGTCTAATTTAAGTTGACATTCCATAATGGGGTTACTTAGAACTGCCTCATCAACTCTGTCAACAGACACCAGACACTGAAATACCAAGTCAAAGAGCATCTGATAAAGACCACACCTGTCCTACCTCCTTGCACACACAGGTGATGGACATTTATACTAGAAATGCTGGATAGACTGTTTATCTGTCTGATTTTGGAGGTGGATCTGATATGGTCATATGATCACAGGTACCATCTGTTGGGGAGACAAGACTCATAATTAATCCATGATTGTTGGAGAGGTGAAAAAATGGGGCATTGTTGAGGGAGGGAACTGATGATGGTCTTGATGTCCATCTGGCTGCATTAAAACACATGCACACTCTGACATATGGTCACTAGCTGGAGAGAAGTGAGAGGATTACAATATACAAATGATAAATGGACGCCACAGCTTCCCTTTGTGGCCAATACAAGAGGGGTCTTATTTTTAAATTGTTTTAAAAATATTCATGAAGAAAAGGGTCTTTTACTTTTTTAGTCCCCATTCTGTCATTGGAACATTTTGAGGCTCTAGCCAAGCATGCCACTTCTCCATTCTCTTAAACAGAAACCTTAAATGTTTCTACCCACTTGCCTTTTGCAATGTGGGTATATTAATTGATGTTTGATGGTGGTTGGAAGATTTGTGGAAGAAATTTCATATATTTGTATGAGCAATTATTACTGTATTATTATAATTTCTATCATGTATAAGGGCAATATCTAATGTCAACTCACATGTAGTGGGATATTATTATGTGTTAGGCATTTTGAGTGTACTGCATGTGTTAACTAATTGAAATCTTACAAAATCCTCCAAGATAGAAACTACCATCCCTATTTTACAGAGGAAGAAACTGAGGCATAGAATGATTAAGGGACTCATCAAGGGCACAGCTAATAAATGGCGGAGCTGAGCCTATCTGACTGATTCTAAAGCCTATTCTTCACCATTTGCTTTACTGTAGGTAAAATGGAAAGAACACAAGACAAGAAGAAGACCCCATGTCTACTGCCAGCCACATGGTGAACTAACTGTATGACTTTGGATAATACAACTCTTTGCTGATTCACTTTTTTAAAAAATTAAAGTATAGTGGATTTAATTATCAGTTATAGTTAATATTGTATTAGTTTCAGGTGTACAGCAAGGTGATTTGGTTATATATATATAACTATATATATATATATAGTTATATATATATATATATATATATAGTTATATATATATATATATATATATATATGTAAATTCAGATTATGTTCCATTCTAGATTATTAAAAGGTATTGGATATATTTCCCTGTATTATACAGTAAATCCTTATTGCTTACCTATATTTTATGTGTAGTACTTTGTATCTGTTAATCCCATACTCCTAATTTATCCCTCCCCTTACTCCCTTTCCCCTTTGGTAACCATACATTTGTTTTCTGTCTGTGAGTCTGTTTTGTATATAGATTCATCTGTATTATTTTTCAGATTCCACGTGTAAGTGATATCATATAATATTTGTCTTTACTGTCTGATTTACTTCACTTAGTATGATATTCTCTTGGTCTATCCATGTTGTTGTAAATGGCAATATTTTATTCTTTTTAATGGCTGAGTAATATTCCATTGTGTATATATACCACATCTTTTTAAACCAATTGTCTGTTGATGGGCACTTGAGTTGTTTCCATGTCTTGGTTATTGTAAATAGTGCTGCTATGAACACTGTGGTGCATGTATCTTTTCAAATTAGAGTTTTTGTCTTTTCTGGATATATACCCAGGAGTGGGATTGCTGGATCATATGGTTGTCCTATTTTTAGTTTTTTAAGGAACCTCCATACTGTTCTCCATAGTGGCTGCACCAATTTATATTCCCACCAACAGTGTAGGAGGGTTCCCTTTTCTCCACACCCTCTCCAGCATTTATTATTTGTAGATTTTTGATGATGGTCATTCTGATCAGTGTGAGGTGATGTCTCATTGTGGTTTTGATTTGCATTTCTCTAATAATTAGTGATGTTGAGCATCATTTCATGTGCCTGTTGGCCATCTGTATGTCTTCTTTGGAGAAATGTCTATTTAGGTCTTCTGCCCATTTTTTTGATTGGATTTTTATTTTTTTGATATTAAGTTGTATGAGCTGTTTGTATATTTTGTATATTAACCCCATGTTGGTTGTATCATTTGCAAATATTTTCTCCCAGTCCGTAGGTAAGACACACAACCCTTTGGTTCTCAGTTTTCTCATTTCTAAAACAGGGGTGATAATACCTGCCCTGTTTAACTCATGTGGTTGGTGAGGATAAAAAGACTGTTAAAAAAAAAAAAAAAAAGACTGTTAGTTCCTTGAGAAAGGAATTGCAGGACTTGTAACTGTAATCTACACCGCAAGCACAATGCTTGATAGAGAATTTTTTAATGATTACATGTATGCATGAATGAATGAGTCAGTGATTCTATGAGATGATGTACGTGAAAGCATCTTTAAAAACTGTAGACCATACAATTATAAAGGCTTATTCTTAACTTGCCTATGACATCTTAAATGAAAAATTTCATCAAAATTTTAAATTTAGCTTTTTACTTTGAGATAATTGTAGATTCACATGCAAATGCAAGAAGTAATACAGAAAGATCCCATGTACCCTTTACTTGGTTTTCCTCAGTGGTAACATCTTGAAAAACGATACTACTATACCACAATCTGGCTATTATACAGTCAAGATACAGAACATTTCCATCACCAAAAAGATCCCTCATTTTACCCTTTTACAACCACACTCACTTCTCTTCTGCCCCCATACCCTCCCTGAAAAACTCTAATTTACTCTCTATTTCAATAATTCTGTCATTTTTATTTGTCCAATTTAATATAAATGGAATAATACAATAGTAGCCTTTTCAGATTGCCTTTTTTTCACTCAGCGTAATTCTCTAGAAATTCATCCAGGTTGTGTTTGTTCCTGGATGAATCAATGGTTTGTTCCTTTTTATTGCTGAGTGATATTCTTCGGTATGGATGTACCACACTTGGTTTAACCCTTCACTCATTGCAGGACATCTGGTCATCTAGTTTTTGGTAATTACAAATAAAGCTGCAATAAACATTTGTGGGTAGATTTTTGTGTGAACTTAAGCTTTCTTTCTCTGGGATCAATGCCCAGGAGTGCAATTACTGTGTCATATGGTAGTTGGGTGTTTAGTTGTTTTGTTTTTTTTTTAAAGAAACTGCCTGTGTTTCTAAGGGGGCTGTACCGTATTATATTCCCAGCAGCCATGTGTAAGTGATAGTTTCACTGCATCCCTGCCAGCATTTGGTACTCTACTTTTAATTTTAGCCATTCTGATAGGCGAATAGTTATTATAGAATGAATTGCGTCTCCCTTTGAATTCATCTGTTGAAGACCTGACCCCCAGTATGACTATATTTGTATACGGGGCCTTTAGGGAGGTAATTAAGGTTAAATGAGGACATAAGAGTGGGACCATAATCATATAGGACTGGGGTCCTTATAAAAAGACGAAGAGCCACCAGAGAGCTCATTCTTTTTTTCCTTTTTTTTCGACCAGGGATTGAGCCCATGCCCCCTGCATCGGAAGCACGGAGTCTTAATCACCGGACCACCAGGGAAGTCCTCCAGAGAGCTCATTCTATGAGTAAAGAGAAGAGCACAGAGGTCATGTGAGGACACAGCAAGAAGGCAGCTGTCTACAAGTTGGGAAGAGAGGTATCACCAGAAACCAACCCTGATGGCACCTTAATCTTGAACTTGTAACCTCCAGAACTGTTAGAAAATAAATTTCTGTTGTTTAAGTCATCAAGTCTGGGATATTTTTTTATGTCAGCCCTAGCAGACTAATACAGTAATGATAGCTCTTGTGGTTTTCATCTGAATTTCCTAATAGCTAATGATGTTGAATATCTTTTCATGTGCTTATTTTCCATCTGTATATCCTCTTCAGTGAAATTTCTGTTTATGCCTTTTGCTCATTTTCTAATTGGATTTTTTTTAACTGTTGAGTTTGAAAGTTCTACATCTTCTAGATACTAGCCCTTTGTCAGATAAGAGGTTTGCAAATAATTTCTCTCAACCTGTAACTTGTCTTTCATCCTCTTCATAGGGTCTTTCATAGAATGAAGGTTTGTTATTTAAATGAAGTTGAATGTATTAATTATTGCTTTTTAGATCATGCTTTTGGTGTCAAATATAAGAACTCTTTGCTTAACCTTGAAGATGTTCTCTGATGCTTTTTCTAAAAGTGTTACAGTTTTACATTTAAGTCTATGATCATTTTTAGTTAATTTTTGTATAATATTGAGACTTAAGTCAAGGTTAATTTTGCTGTTGTTTTTGTTGCCCATGCTGTCCCATTTCTCCAGCATCATTTGTTGAAAAATCTCTTTCCTCCATTGAATTGCTTTTGCATCTCTGTCAAAAATCATTTGGGCATATTCGTGTGATTCTATTTCTAGATTCACTATTCTGTTCCATTGATGTATGTGTCTATCCCTCTGTTAATAAATACCACATGGTCTTAATTACTGTAGCTATAAAATGTCTTCAGATTAGGTAGACTGATTCCTCCCAAGTTATTCTTCTTTTTCAAAATTGTTTTAGCTATTGTAGTTCCTTTACCCTTCCACATGTATTTTAGATTAATCTTGTCTACAAAACATCTTTCTGAGATTTTGACAGGAATTGCATTAAACCTGTATATCAATCTGGGGAGAACTGAAATCTTTCCTATGTTGAGTTTTCTAGCTATGAACAGAGTATGTCTCTCTATTTAATTAGACTTTTAAAAATTTCTTTCATCAGTGTTGTGTAGTTTTCAGCATAGAAGTTCTGTACATGTTTTGTTAGATTTACACCTATGCATTTCTTTGAGCAATTGTAAATGATATTGTATTTTCTTATTCCACTGTCTATGTGTTTATTGCTAGTATATAGAAACACAATTGATTTGTATATGTTTATCTTCTGCATCCTTGCTGAACTCGCTTATTAGATCTAGAACTTAAAAAAATATATTCCCTGTGATTTTCTACGTAGACAACCAAATAGGGACCATTTTACTACTTCCTTTCCAATCTCTATACGTTTTCTTTTCTTTTCTTGCCTTATTGCATTGGCTAGAATTTCCCGTCCTATCTTGAATACAGGCAGTGACAGTGGACAACTTGCTGTGTTCCCAAACTCAAAGGGAAAACATTTAGTCTTTCATCTTTAAGTATATTGTTAGCTTCAGAGTTTTTGTAAATGTTCGCTATCAAGTTGGGGAAGTTCCCTTCTATTTTTGAGTGTTTTTATCATAAATAGGTGCTGAATTTTGTCAATTTTTTTTTTCTGTATCAATTCATGTGATCATGCTTTTTTTCTTTTTTAGCTTGTTAATATGGTGTTGGTTGATTTTTCACTGATTGGTTTTCAAATATTACACCAGCATTGTATCCTTGGAATAAACCCTTTACACTCATGGTGTAAAAGTCTTTTTATATATTGTTGAATTCTCTTTGCCAATTTTTTGTTAAGGGTTTTTGTGTCTTTATTTATGAAAGATATTGGTCTATAGTTTTCTTTTTTTATACTGTCTTTGTCTGGTTTTGTTATTAGGGTAATTCTAGCTTCATAAAAATATATTGAAAGTACTCTATTTTCTGGAATAAATTGTGTAGAATGGTTTTTCTTGTGTTTGGTAGACTTCTCCAATGAAGTCATCTGGGCCTGAAGATTTCTCTTTTGTGGAGATTTTTTAAATTACAAATTCAATATCCTTGATAGTTACAGAGTTATTCAAATTATCAATATAATATTGCTGGCTTGTGTTTTTCAAGGAATTGGTTTATTTCATCTAAGTTGTCAAACTTGTTTGTGTAGAGTTGTTCATAGTATTCCCTTGTCTTTTTGATGTCTGCCTGTTCTGTAGTGATATCCTCCATTTCATCCATGATATGGATAATTTGTGTCTTCAGTTTTTCTTTGTCAGTCTTGTTAGAGGTTTATCAATTTTATTAATCTTTTCAAAGAAATAGCTATTTGTTTTATTGTTTTTCGGTATTATTTTTCTATTTTCAATTTCATTGATTTTCACTTTTATCTTATTATTATGTCCTTCCTTTTAAATACTTGCTTAAGGTTTAATTTGCTCTTCTTTTTCTATGTTCTTGAGGTGGGAATTTAAATTATTGATTTGAGACTTTTTCTCTTTTGAATGTAAAGTATTCATTTACTGCTATAAACTTCCCTCTCAGTACTACAGTCCCACAAGTTTTGTGTCCCACACATTTTTTAAAAAAAAATATTTATTTATTTATTTTTGGCTGTGTTGGGTCTTCGTTTCTGTGCGAGGGCTTTCTCCAGTTGCGGCTAGTGGGAGCCACTCCTCATCGCGGTGCACGGGCCTCTCACTATCGCGGCCTCTCTTGTTGTGGAGCACAGGCTCCAGATGCGCAGGCTCAGTAGTTGTGGCTCACAGGCCTAGTTGCTCCACAGCATGTGGGATCTTCCCAGACCAGGGCTCGAACCTGTGTCCCCTGCATTGGCAGGCAGATTCTCAACCACTGTGCCACCAAGGAAGCCCCCACACATTTTAATATATATTTTCATTTGTATTTATTTCAAAGTATTTTTTACATCCTTTGAAACTTCTAGATTTATGAATATTTTTATATATTATGAATATTTATATTCATATATATGAATACTTATATATATATTCATATTTTATATAAATATTAAAATATTTATATATTTTTTTAGTTTCCAAGTGTTGGGATATTTCATTGTTATTTTTCTGTTACTGATTTCAAGTTTAACTCCTTTGTGGTCAGAGAATATAGTCTGTATGATTTCAATTTTAAAAATTTGTTGAAGTTTGTTTTATGATCCAGAATATGGTCTATATTGGTATATGTTTCATGAGCTTATACTCATTAAAATATACAGAATGTTTCTTCTGATATTGTTGGGTGGAATGCTGTATAAATATCAACTAGATCCTACTGATTGATGATGATGTTGAATTCTTTCATATTCTTGCTGAATTTCTGTCTAGTTATTCTATAGACTGTTGAGAGAGGGATGTTAAAAGCTCCAGCTATAATTATGGGTTTCTCTCTTTCTTCTTTCAGTGCTATTGGTTTTTGCTTATATATTTTGTAGTTCTGTGATTTGGTGCATACACATTTAGTGTTGCTATCTTTTTGGTGTATTGACCCTTTTATCACTATGTAATATCCTTCTCTGGTAGTAATCATTGCTCTGAAGTTTACTGTATCTGATATTAGTTTAGCCACACTTGCTTTATTTTAATGAATGTTTGCATGATTTATTTTTATTGTAGGTAGAATAATGTATCCCCTCAAGATATCTGTGCTTAATCCCCAGAACCTATGAATATGTGACTTTACATGGCAAAAAGGACTTTACAGTTGTGATTACATTAAGAATTTCTAAGTGGAGGGATTATCCTGGATTATCCAGATGGACTCTATGTAATCACCAGTGGAAAAGGGAGGCAAAAGAGGAGGTCAGGCTTTGAAGATAGAGGAAGGGAGCCTCAAGCCAAAGACTTTGAAGACCTCTAGAAGCTGGAAAAACAGGAAACAAATTCTCTCCAGAGTTTCCAGAAATGACCACAGCTCTATCAACACCTTGATTTTAGCCTAGTGAGACCTGTGTCAAATTTCTGACGTACAGAACTGTAAGATAATAAATTTGTGCAGTTTTAAGCTACTCAGTTTGTAGTAATTTGTTACGGCAGCAATAGAAAACAAATACAACCTTTTCCCATCATTTACTTTCTACCTACCTATATCATTGTCTTTGAAGTGAGTTTCTTTTAGTCAGCATATAGTTGATTCATGATTTTTAATTCACTCTGAAAATCTCTTTTAATTGTTGTACTTAGATTATTTGTATTTAATGTCATAAGTTAGGGCTTAAGTCTGCCTTTTTATTTTTTGTTTTCTGCTTTTTCTCTCTGTTTTTCTATTTTCTCTTTTCTTTTCCTTGCCTTCCTGTGGGTTCTTAAACATTTCTTAGAATTCCATTTTGATTGATCTATACTGTCTTTAAGTGTGCCTCTTTGATAGCTTTTTTAGTGGTTACTTAGGTATTACATAATATTTACATAACTTATAACAGTCTATGTCATTATTTTACCAGTTTGAGTGAAATGTATAAAACTTACTTCTTTTTTATATCCCTTTACCCTCCCCAGTTTATAATATAATTGCTTTAAATATTTCCTCTAATACATTTAGGATTATATCAGACAGTGTCATAATTTTGCTTCAGCCATCAAATGTAATTTAGAAAACTAAAGAGGTGATGGAAAGTCTATTGTATTTACCCATATTTTGCTTACATATTTACCCCAAATACAGAGAATTTTTTATTCTTTCTTCCTTCCTGATGTTCTAAGATTCCTTCTATTATTGTTTCCTTTATGTTTAGAGGATATCCTTTAGCCATTGTTTTGGGTAAGTGTGCTGGCAGCAAATTTGCTAATTTTCCTTAAACCAAGACTGTTTTGATTTCCCCTTTATGTCTGAAGGATACTTTTGCTGAGTATAGGATTCTTGAGTTGACAGTTCTTTTCTTTCAGCAATTGAAAAATGTTGTGCTACTTTATTTTAGCCTTTATAGTTTCTGATGAGAAGGTCACTGTTATTTGAATTGTTTCTCTTTTGTAGATAAGATGTTGTTTCTTTGTTTTTAGCTTTCAGAAGTTTCACTGTTATGTATCTTGGTGTGGGATTTTTTTGCTGGGAGTTTATCCTGATGGGTTCACTAAGCTTCTTGAATCTGTGGGTTTATGTCTTTTGCCAAATTTGAGAAGTTTTCAGCCATTAATTCTTTGAGTACTTTTTCATTCCTATCCTCTTTCATCTCTCCTTCTAGGACTCCAATGATATAAACATTAGATTTTCTTTTTATAGTGCCACAGAGCCCTAAGGGTGTGCATACGCAGTAATCAGTTTTGTCATTTCAAAGCCTGACAGTTTAGTTTAACAAACATTTTTTCTAGGCCCACTCTATGGAGCCCCTGTGCTAGGTGCTGAGTTGCAAAGATGGGTAGGGTGCATTCTTTGCATGTAAAGAGTCTCATGGGAGGGTCAGACACATAAGCAAAATGTCTTTATTATGTATATGCTAAATAGAGGCATCCCTCTAAACCAGGGGTTGGCAAACTTTCTAAAGGGCCAGATAGTAAATATTTTAGGCTTTGTGGGTCAAATGGTCTCTATTACAACTATTCAACTCTGCCATTCTAGCATGAAAGCAACCATAGACATATGTAAATGAATGAGTGTGGCCATATTCCAATAAAACTTTATTCTCAAAAACAGGCAGTGAAGAGGTACAAACTATTAGGTATAAAATAAGCTACAAGGACATATTATACAACATGGGGAATATAGCCAATATTTTATAATAACTATAAATGGAGTATTACCTTTAAAAATTGTGAATCACTATATTGTACAACTGTAACATATAATATTGTACACCTGTAACTTATATAATATTGTACAGCAGCTATACTTCAATTTAAAAAGTAAAAAAAAAAAATTAGGCCGTGAGCCAATTTATAGTCCACTGATCATAGCTTGCTGACCCCTGATCTAGTCTTTATTTTCTTCCTTCTCTGTCTTTCTATGTAAAAGAGGGTTGTTATAAGAATTAAATTAGTTAATGTTTGTAAAGTGTTCAGAATAAGGCTTGGCAAATATTAAGCTTTATAGGAGGTTAGTCTTTAGCTCTTGTTTCCTGTCCAGCCCTCTATACCATTCACATGAGACACCTGAGGGTTAGGTGTAGGTGATGTGGAGTATATTCTCTAAGGCTGAAAGGGGACCTATGATCATTTGCTCATTACTTAGCTAGGTCACTTCAACAGTAAACTAAATAAAGAGCTAACCAGGTTCATTTCTATCTTGAGTGTCCATGATTCTGTGAGCATGTCCCTGGTCTCATTCTCCCCAGAGAGAAATGAGGTAGGAGAGAGAATTTGTTCTGGAGTTCAACGATCTCAGTCTAAGCCCTGCCTCTACCCATTTAGCTTCCCCTCATTGACGTGCAGTATCCTCATGTCTAAAATGGGAATGATGACCCACTTCACAGGATGACTGCAGAAATTATACAAGATGATGTGTACTAATAGTACTTTGCAAATCATAAAGTACTTTGCAACTGCTGGTAATTATTAACATTATTAGGCTGTAAGGACTCTAACTCATCCACTCGTGGGCTCCTTTCCCACAAAGTTTTCACCCTCTGCGGTGGGAAAGGTGGCACTTATAGAAGCAGTAAAGACCCAGTATCCAGTTCTACCCAAGGAGAAAGGGGGAGGTGTGGGATAGGGAGGATGGGAGGGAGACGCAAGAGGGAGGGGATATGGGGATATATGTACACATATAGCTGATTCACTTTGTTATACAGCAGAAACTAACACAACATTGTAAAGCAATTATACTCCAATAAAGATGTTAAAAAATATGTAATTAGTCATTGGAAATAAGATTAACCGTGCAAGTTTTTGTTCCACTAAATGGTACTTCTGGGCTTTCCAAACTTTAAATGCTTCAGTGTAGTCAAAGGGGAAACAATTGACCTTTCTCTTACTGAGGTGTGTTATACAATTGCCCGTTAAGTGGTAGTTAGCAATTAAAAGAAGGCTGAGTTTCCGATGAGGTTAAAAGGCTGTTCCACTTTAGCAGTGTTGCTAGTTCTTATAGGCTGGGACCTAAACGAGGAATTCAATTCAACTCAATTTAATTCAGCTCAACCCAACTTGATTCAATAAACCGAGCTTTGCTATTTGCTGGGTATTGTGCCAGGTATGAGGGATACAAAAATGAGTATAACAGCCTCTGTCCTCCTGGAACTCATAGCTGCAGGAGGGAAACAGACACAAACTGCAATTACAGTGTGGGAGGAGCTAGGCTAGCAGAAATCCTGGAAGGGAAAAATACAAGGGCTCTTCTTCATGCAGCTTGTTCTCACCTCAGGAGCAAGGGAGCAGGAGGGATTTATGAGGACTGATTTCAGATGCACGGAGCAGTAAGCGGCAGCTTGCAGCAAGCAGCAGTGAGCAGTAGCTGGAAGCAAGACCTTAGCTCCCGGACTGGGAGTCCTAACTGCTAGACCACAGAGGCCAGCGGCTAGGGCCTAAACCCTCAGTTCTTGCCTGCCTTGTCGGGAAAGAATTCAGGCAAGGAGGCAGAAGGTAAAGAGAAAAGTAAAAAGTTTATTGGAAAAACAAAGTAAATGCGGAAAGGTGCAAGGGGGAACTCAGAGAGAGAGTCGCGCCTTTGGGAAGTTTAAATCCTTTATAAGGGGGCAGTTTTCTGGGTCTTTATCTTCCTTCTGGCCAATCATCTTGCTTTGTTCCCCCTGACTAATTTGTCTTAAGACCCTCCCCTTAGGTGCACCAAGGGGAGGGGATCTCAGCCAAGTTGGATCTCAACGCAAAGGAGTCTGGGGGGAAGCAAGACTTGTTATGGCCTGGCATTGTCCCCTGAATGTTGACCCCCAAGGAGCCTTTCTGGGCATGTGTAGTGCCTCCCTTGCCCCAAGGAGTGGGGAAGTGGAGATCCCTTGATTCTTTACTCAAACAAGGCTTTGCCCCTCTTTGTTTTTGCCATGACTGTTATCTTAAGGCATCCATAAGAGACAAGTCTTGGCTATTACCCTGTCCCTGTCATAGCTTCCATTTCGGAGAGTAAACAGGAGGCTGATTTTAAATGTCTTAACCTGGAGCCCCTCTAACTCGTGTCTCAGGAAATGCAAACAGGAGACTAGATGTAAGTGTCCGGCCTGAAGCCCACTTCTTCCTGCCCCATGAAATGTAAACAGGAGGCCAGTTGTAAATGCCTAACCTGGAGCCCATCTATCTCCTTCCTCAAGACAATGAGAAATAGGCTGTCTTTTTGCTCTTTTGGGGAGAGTGATTACCAGCAGGGTTGCCGACATTAGCAGGTGTCTATTGGAGTTTTTTCGCAATATGTTGCTAACTTTTTTTAAAATTATTTATTTATTTATTTATTTATAGCTGTGTTGGGTCTTCGTTTCTGTGCGAGGGCTTTCTCTAGTTGCGGCTAGTGGGGGCCACTCTTCATCGCCGTGCGCGGGCCTCTCACTATCGCGGCCTCTCGTTGCGGAGCACAGGCTCCAGATGCGCAGGCTCAGTAATTGTGGCTCACGGGCCTCGTTGTTCCGCGGCATTTGGGATCTTCCCAGACTAGGGCTCGAACCCGTGTGCCCTGCATTGGCAGGCAGATTCTCAACCACTGCGCCACCAGGGAAGCCCGTTGCTACCTTTTTAATGACTCTTTTTGTTCCTTCAAATTGAGATGCTGGCCCAATTTTAAAACATTTATTTTTAACAGCTTCATAAATGGGAACTTTATGGGTTTAGTTCTGTTGGCAATTTCTTTGTTTGAAAAGTAGAAGCAAGAAGATTTACTTTTTTAAGATTTACTTCTC
This sequence comes from Balaenoptera borealis, assembly GCF_965194805.1. Lineage (NCBI taxonomy): Eukaryota > Metazoa > Chordata > Mammalia > Artiodactyla > Balaenopteridae > Balaenoptera > Balaenoptera borealis. The sequence goes on from NC_138868.1 coordinate 43,588,738, forward strand.
TCAAGAAAAATTGTTTATATGCTTTGAAATGAAAAAAAAAAATAGATTACTGGGTGTCCTGCTTAGTGCATCCGCACTTCCTTTCATTGTATTTGAACCGATTTACAAATCTCTAAGTTGTAGAAGAGTTAATGTAAATGGTTCTTACGTCTAAAATGCAAATGAATTGTCTAGATAGAGTAGTTTTGCACCTCTTTTAAAATTTATTTCAATAATATTCCTTATTGCCTATATACATGTGATTCTTTGAATTCTCCTTTGAGTCAATTGTAACATCTTACTGGTTCCCTCATTAATTAATAAGTTAAATAAAACTTTTAATATGTGTTCATTTTTATTTGTATGAGAGTCATTATTTTATGTTTTTTTAAATAAGAAAATTATCCTTTAACACGTCTCATCTGAGAAAGAATTGGCTGATGATGTGGAAGGATAGGAAGGGAAGGAAACTAAGATGTGTTAAGCACCTATTAAATATCAAACCTTAATGTGCATTATTTTGTTTAATCCACACAACAGTCTTGTACCTTTGTGGGTGCTTTTGTTTTTAAACCAAGGGCTCATATTGTTTTTTATGTTAGCAAGGATTATATTGGGGTAGTGATAAACCAAGCTATGGAGTGAATTGTGTCCCCCAAAATCATATGTTAAAGTTCTAACCCCCGGAATCTCAGAATGTGACCTTATTTGGAGACAGAGTCTTTACAGAGGTAATCCAGTTAAAATGAGGTCATTAAGGTAGGCCTTAATCCAAGATGACTGGTGTCCTCATGAGAAGGGGAAATTTGGAAGCAGGCATGCACACAGAATACCATGTGAACATGAAAGCAGAGGCCTGGGTGATGCATCTACAAGCCAAGGAAAGCAAAAAATTGCTAGCAAACACCAGACACTAGGACAGAAGCATGGAATACATTCTTCTTCACAGTCCTCAGAAGGAACCAACCCTGCTGACACCTTGATCTCACACTTTTAGACTCTGGAACTGTGAGACAATCACATTCTGTTGTTTTAAGCCACCCAGTTTGTGGCACTTTGTTACTACAGCCCTGGCAAACCAATATAGGCCATTTAAAACATTCTTTTTTTCTTTTTTCACTTTAAAGAATCATTTATATTTAATTATATATGCAAGGGACCATCCAGCGCAGTGAGGTCCATTTCTTAGCCAAACCCCATTGTCAGCTCATAAGAGATCTTGGTCAAGTCAGCATCCTGAGCAACTGACAGACATCTGGACCTCAGACAAGGAGATCTGCAGGCAGGGGACTGCTGCATGTGCCACCTAGATGAAGGACCAAACAGCAGGAATGGAGCATCTGCCTCTCATTAGATTCAGGTGACAAGAAAATGAGCCCCATCTCCTGGTTATCACTAGCCCTAATGAAATACATTATTCTCTGCTGTTCTTAAGTTCAGTGGCATTTGTTTAATCAGAATGAAATAGTGTAAGTTTTTTCCTCCTGGAATGACTGGAAAGAAATGATACTATGAAAAGGAGTTGGGATTTTCTTTTCTAAGTGTTATAGAGAAGCAATAGAGGGTTTGAGTGTCAGAGTGCCCTGAGCTAGTTGATGTTTCTAAAGGGCCACTCTGGCTACTGTGCAGAGACTGAAGTGTGGGGCAGATAGGAGGAAAGGATGAAGTCAGGAGACCAAGTGGGAGGCTGTTACAGTAGACTAAGACAGAGAGGATGCTGGCCTGGATCTGGAGACAGCAGTAGAGATGGAAAGAATAAATAGGCTCAGGATATTTGGAGGGAGAAATGGTAGGGCTTGCTGGAGAATTGACTGTGGCAGGTAAGGAAAGAGAAAAATCAAGAATGGCGCTACTGTAGTTTTTCTTTCCCTGATAAACTGGATGGATAGCCAATTAACCAGCAAGGGGGAGGCTTGGGGGAAGGCTTAATTTTTATGCCTATCGTGGAGGTAATAATGCTGGAAAGGAAAAGATCTGTCCATGCCCTGGTCTTTTGGAAAGCAGATACCAAGCCGTTCACAGAACACTAAGTGCTTTTTCTTCTTTCAGAAATACAATGTTAATTATATGCTTATTGTGACAAGGCGCTGTACAGGCTGCCAAGGGAGCTGCCAGTCTCCTGCACACAAACAGTGGGATGGGGGCCTAGAGAGAAGGGTTATGTGGATTCTGAGTAAAAAGGACAACTTGTGCAGGGGAGCGCTGCAACACGCCCGCCTGGAGGAAGTGTTATGGATCCAGAAGGAGGGGAGGTTTGTAGGAAGCATTTCAGACAGTGGGAATGACTGGGACAGAGAGCTGTCTTTGGTCAGGAAGCTCCAGACTAGAAATCCCAAGGTCTGGGGTCTCTTCCTCAGTCCCCTTGCTGTGGGGAGTTCAGTTCCCAACTGGATTTCTAGCTGCCACGCTACTCCACTCTGCATTTGGGATGGCAAGCTTCATCCTTCTATCCCCAGGGTGTACACAATGCTTCACATAAGGAGGCATGCAATACAATTTATTGAATAAATGAAGAATATGTGTGATGGATGTAATTATACAAATGTAAAAAATATGTGCTATGCAGCAAAGGAAACCTTAAACAAAACGAAAAGACAACCTACAAACTGGGAGAAAATATTTGCAAATGATGCAACCGACAAGGGCTTAATTTCCAAAACATACAAACAGCTCATACAACTCAATTACAAAACACAACCGAATCAAAAAATGGACAGAAGACCTAAATAGACTTTTCTCCAAAGAAGACATACAAATGGCCAATAGGCACATGAAAAGATGCTCAACATCGCTAATTATTAGAGAAACGCAAATCAAAACTACAATGAGGTATCACCTCACACTGGTCAGTAGGGACATCATTAAAAAGCCTACAAATAACAAATGCTGGAGAGGGTGTGGACAAAAGGGAAACCTCCTACACTGTTGGTGGGAATGTAAGTTAGTGCAGCCACTATGGAAAACAGTATAGAGGTTCCTCAAAAAACTAGAAATAGAGTTGCCATATGATCCAGCAACCCCACTCCTGGGCATATATTCAGACAAAAGTATAATTCGAAAAGATACATGTACCCCAATGTTCACTGCAGCACTATTTACAATAGCCAAGACATGGAAGCAACCTAAATGTCCAACAACAGATGAATGGATAAAGAAGATGTGATATATATATCCAATGGAATACTACTCAGCCATAAAAAAGAATGAAATAATGCCATTTGCGGCAACATGGATGGACCTAGAGATTACCATACTAAGTGAAGTAAGTCAGAAAGAGAAAGACAAACATTATAAGATATCACTCATATGTGGAATCTAAAATATGACACAAATGAACTTATCTATGAAACAGAAGCAGAATTGTGGACATGGAGAACAGACTTGTGGTTGCCAAGGGGGAGGGGGTGCAGGGAAGGGATGGACTGGGAGTTTGAGATTAGCAGACACAAACTATTATACATAGAATGGATAAACAACAAGGTCCTATTGTATAGCACAGGGAGCTATATTCAACATCCTGTAATAAACCATAATGGAAAAGAATATGAAAAAGAAAAAAAAGGAATATGTGCTATGCATATAAATATATATTACGAATGTAATTTCTTTTTCTAAGCAGGCTAAGAGGTTGGCAAGTAAGTGGATACTGTAGAAATGATGTACCCTGATTTCAGCAACTCAGTTGAGAGAACTCTCCTAATATTTTGAGATTATTATGGAAATATCTGGAAATAAATATGGGTTGGATGATAATACACTTAGAAGAGTTGGTTACTATTGATTTATTGTACAAAAATAAAGCTGATATTTGAATTACTATCCTATATGGAGGTATCAAGTGACCTCCATATGGCTCTATGTTAACCCCTGTCCTGAACAACATTTTTATCAGTGACTTGGATGAATATGTAGACAGTTAAAAAAAAATCACTAAGTTTGCAGCTATTTTAAAATTGAGAAGGCTACTAAATGCCAAAAAGATAAGAATCAAGATTCAAAAACCATCTAAATGAATTTAGATCCTGTACCACAACTAATAAAATTGTATATAACAAAATGAAACTTTAAAAAATATAATAAATAAATGAATTGAACAAGAAAGGAATGGGGAATTCTTGGTTTTTCAGCAGTTCATGTGGAAAAGGCCTAGGCCTTTACCAAACATAAATTCAATATGAACTCACATATTAGCCAGGGTATTAAAAAATATCAAATGCGGTATTAGGATACATTATTAGAAGTAAAATACCTAGAATATAGGAGGTGAAATCCATAGCACTCTGCTTTGTTTGGAGTACTTCTAAAGTACTATCCTCAGTCTTGGGGGATATATTGATAAACCAGGGTTTGTTATCCTATTTTTATCCTTTTCTGACTATTAAAGGAATACAAGCTCACTAAAAATTTCAAAAATATGAAAAATACAAAAATCATCTGGAATCCTAAGATCCAGAGACAATATTTCTTTCTAGTTTTTTCCCTATGTATAATGTTTTTGCTATTGAAATTGTACCATATATGTAATTTTGTATCCTGCCATCTATTTCTTTATATAACGCTATATCAGTTTATCACAAATGAGCAAGCATTTTGGCTCTGGAATCAGATAAGTTGAAATTAGAATCTTGGTTCCACCACTTAACTAGCCAGTTTGACCTAAGATAAGTCACTTAACCTTAGTTTCTACATCTGTAAATTGGGAATATTAATGGCACTGTATCAAAGAGTTTGCTATTCAGCTTTGCTATCATCATCATCATCACTATCATTATAAACTACTTTTTGCATTCCTATTTGAAGTCAGAGATTTCTCCTTTTTCCAAAACTGATTTCTAGTTTAATGTAAAGACAAATTTAATTTAAAATGAAAAATTCTTTTTTTTTTACAATAAATCTTCTTGAAAATACATAAAAAAAGAAAAAATAGTTGTTTAGTATTTTTTTTTTTTTTTTTTTGCATATAGAACTGGCTTTATTTGTTTCTGGAATTAAAACCTTCCTGTAGCCATAGGAATTAGGAGAGACCACCATTAAAGAGCAATTAAGATTTCCTCTTCAAAATTTAAAACCTTTTAAGTAGTTGAGATAGTGGGAGCCATTTTATAAGGGCAGGATAAAGTCAAAATAGCATGAGGAACAATCAGAAAAAAATTATTCCCTTAGTAGCAATTATAATAACATTTGTTTTATTCTCAAGGCTCAACCAGACAGTTTCATGGTGAGATTCAAGAGCCTATACGGTTTTGACTGGCTTGTGGCCAGGCTTACTTCAGGACAGTTATACTTAACTCCAGCTTGCTGCCTGGACTCCCTCAACTGGGTTCCAAATATCTTTTGTATAATGGACCTTAACTTGTCAAAATATAAATGCAGAATGTATTGCAATGACATTAAGGACTGGTCACATTAAATATGAAGTTATTTATAAAATAACTGGTAAAGTGGAGAAGAGATAATAGGATCTAGGACTTCTGTAAATCAAGTTTCATACTATATAGGCACAAAAAAAATTGAACCACATTACTCAAGATACGCAACTGTGGAGACTACATGACATTCTAAAGTGTGTAAGTGCTCACCTGATCCTGACATTTTTTTGGGTGCCATTATATAAACATTTTAAGATATTTGTGTAGCTTACTGTGGAAATTTTAGAAACCAGTGGTTTCCATTTGCTATACGATACTACCTAGCTTAGATAAATCTTCATTTTTAAATTATAAAACTCCCCCCAGTGTATATATGGGATGTGTGGGGTTACAGGGTGGTAGTTCCATAAAGTGCACTGAGTTTCAGGGGCAAATAATGATAGAAACTAAATGTAATACAATTTGTTCCATCTTCATGATTACAGGCATTACAGGGCAGGGTGGGTAAAAGAGGCAAAGTGAACTCTTTTCTCCCCCCATTTAACCAGATGCAGCATTTTGGCACTTTTATGATACACAGGTTGACTTAATTCATTTACTTAAGTTGAAAGCTGGCAACAGCAAATCTTTGCAATTTAGGATCGTGCATAGCCACTCCAAGGATCTTAATTGCTGAACTACACCATGAGCTCTGAGACGGTGTTCACAGTGTTCTTGAAGCTTTCACATCTTAATATGAGATCTGACACCTCTTCTTAAGGTAGGGAACTGTTAAAAGCTGTCTTCCTCTTGGCTAACCCAGTCCACCAGCAATCTTAACAGTTAAGTTACTATATAAAAATAAAACTGTGCTCCCAAGCATTGATCCAAACTGTTGTGCTGGGAACCCTTTCCAAAGCATTGTCTCCCTGAGAGAAAAGAGAGATCCTAACCAGTTGCTTCCATGAACAATAACCCCAGTACAGTGTACAAGTAATGTCCTTCGAAGCATAACTCTGGCAGCCTTGGTCATCCTGACAAGCTTATCAGCATTTACATACAAGGTATATTTAAAACCGATCCCAGACCAAGTATTGCAACCATAATCCCATTATTTAGCACATTGAGTTCCTGCTGATGCCAAAGCCAGAAATTTCAAAGCAAAGAGTGATTTTTTTCATCATTTACAAATGAGAGAAAAATATCAAGAAGGAGGACAGGAAACTCCTCTCTCCTAAATTCATCAAATCGATGCTATCTTCACAGCTTTAACTGACATGATCCAGAGTCCTCAATTTCCTGATTTGAGGAGTCCATTTTCAAGGTGAGTGTCAAGGTCAAGAAGAGCTTTCAGGCTTTTCTTTGCCATGGCCCATGAACTCCAGTCCTTCAATAGGAATCTCCTTCTCCTTTATTGCTTTCTGAACACACTGCTGGTAGCGCTTGAAGAGGTCCGTGCACGGGTCCCCGGAGCAGTCCCCCTTGAGGAATTTCTCAGCAAACCAGCGATTGAAGCACTGGTCGTACTCACGCTTCAGGTCGGTGCAAGCCTCCCCTACGCTGTTCATGGCGTCGGCGGTCTTTAGTATTTTATATAACAGAATCTTACCAGTTTCTTGTGTATCAATTTGGATTTGATCTCTATCATTCTTTAGAAGCAATGCATTCAAAAGACCTTAAATTCTGAAATCCTAAGAGAAGAGGAACTGCAACCAGATGATGATCTTTTTCTTAAGAACAAGCAGAACGTCTCTGATCTCCCCACCAGAACCTGGCAAGGAGCGAAGTCAGTTCTTGCTGACAGCCTGAAGTGTTAGCCCCTCAGGATAAGATACCACAGGATGGTGTCCCTGGAGCTAAAAGAAGTGGAAACACTTCTCCATCTGCTTCTCCCTTGATTTAACATTGCCAACAAAGTAGGTATATAGGAAGGAATGAGGACGTTTCTGGCCCTGCAGGAATGCCTGATCATCCTTTTGTTTCTCCCCAAAGACCACCCCTCTCCCATGTCCTGAGGCCTGTGGACCTCCCAGCAAAGAATGCCTCCAGCCCAGTAAAGGGGGGGGGGGGCGGGTGGTTCCAGAATGAGTTTACCCACATATTCCTTTTTATCTGGGAACCTCATTGTCCTCTACCCCAGACATCTTGCCCTTCCCTCCATCTTTAGAAAACACATTTTCTCAACCCCTCTGTAAAGGTTAAAGACTTCTTAGGAGCCCAACACTCTTCAAGTCTTCTCCAGAACAAAACTCCACAATTATTACCTACCTTTTTAGTCATCTCAATCCTTCCCTTTGACCATCATGCAAGACTTAATGACAATTCGAATAAGTAATTGCTGATATTTGCTAACGATTGCAGCAGCCTGTTGTAACAGATCAATGGGCAACATACAGGTAAAAGATTGCATTGTGTCAACTTCCTTTGGTGCCAACTTCCACATGTCCCATGTCTACTTCTAGCCCACTCATCAAATGCAAAACCTTACACTGTAGATTGGAAGTTGTCTATAGTCAGTCCTCCTCCCATATATCCAACTCTATTGAATTCTACTGATTGTCTCATACTCTAAACTCTGGGCTTGGCAAGGCTTAAAATTTCTCAAAAGATGCCATTGCACTGCTAATATTGGGTTGGACAAAAAGTTCGTTTGGGTTTTTCTGTAAGATCTTAAAAAGAACGAACGAACTTTTGGGCCAACCCAATAGAATACCAACTCTTTAATGTGGCCTGCAAGGCCCTCCATGATCTGGCTCCTGCCCACCTCAACAACCTCATGTGGTTCTGCTCTTCCCAATACAGTTTGGCCATGTTGGCCCCCTTTCAGTCTTCTTAAATACACAGACCTTCCTTTGCCTCTCCCCCTTTATCTTTTGGGAGACTGACCCAGGCGGAGCCACATATATTTAGGCATGCACAGCCCAGTCCTAGCACATAAGAGGCACACAACAAAAATCTGTAACATTAAAAATAAAATCAATTTTCTTAAGGTGACCGCAGGAATTCCAGCCACAAATTCCAGATTGAGAAAAGAGGCAGAGATCTAGGAGATTTTGGCTTTTAAGAACTAACCAAAGAAAGCCAAAGTTTCTCCTACACTTCTCTGCAAGAACTGAATGTTTTGGTGAAGTTTGTAGGTGATTCTGAAGGAAGAGGAGCCAGCAAAAGAGTTTTAAAAATGGCACAATGCACTGTCAATGGGAGAAGACACTTGGTGAGGTGTTTTCTTTTCTTTTTTACTTGATTCCCTTGTCTCTTTCTTCTTCATCTTCTATCCACATCACCTTATGACTATTATGTCCCCATAAGCCATGTCAATTTGGTATCTATTCTTTTATATTCTTATCCACATTTATATCATCATATTTAGATAGACATAACATATATACAAGGCCATACATGTTTGGTCATTCATTCTTTGGTATAAGAAGAATTAAATCCGTGTTATATATGTGTTTGATTTTCTTGCTTAAAAACACTGTGGAAATTCCTCTAAGTCAAGCTGTATAGCTTGGTATAGCTTCAGTTAATTCTTTTGCATAGCGGCATGATATTCTATGGAGAGGACATACCATTACCCATTCAACAATTCTCCTAATTGATAGGCACTCATTTCAGGTTTTTTTATTGTGGAAAAATTTAAGCATATACAAATATAGAGAGACTAGAATAATAGATCCCATTAACTAGTTTTCATAATTATCAATTCAGGGCCAACCTTGTTTCATTTTTATACCCATTTACTTCATTGTCTCTACCCCCTTGGAATATTTTGAAACAAATTCCAGACATCATGTCATCTCATTATGGGCATTCATCTTACTATGAACATTTGCCACTAGAAGTGATGTTGCAATAAAGATCTTTATGGATCTACTCTAAGATCCTGGCCATTTTATTTCTACAGGATACATTTTTAGGAGTGAGCTTGCCAGGTTGAATACCATAGATATATTTAATTTTATGGACATGACAGATTCATTTCCCAAAATTCTAGAATTTATGTGTTAAGGCATGAATCCAACTTTACCAATTCTACTGCAACCACCTAGGACAGGACTGTAGTTTATGCCTCTTGGTGTCCCTAATTCATGGCATAGAGTTTGGCAAACCAAGGCAAACGACATTAATTTTCTGTTTTTTCTTTTTTTCTCTCTCTCTTATTTTAAGCACATCACAAAAACCTTTCAATGAAAATGCAATAATCAGTTATGTGACATGCGCAATGTCACTTAATGCTTTTGAGGACATTTCTTTCCCCATGGAGATATGAAGATAAAGTGGAATAATTTATGTAAGAGAACCACGAAAGCCAAAAATTGCTGTGGGAGTACCAAGGCTTTTCTGTTGTTGTTGTTATTGCTATTATTACTGTAAGTTTTTTAGAATTGTTTTTAGGGGCATTTGTTTGGCATGAGTGTCTTCACAAATAACTTTTCCACACAGTTGAGTTTCTTCTGCCCAGACCCCTAGGAGGGTGCTCTCCGGCCAGCTCCTTGGCACTGTGTGCTCAGCTCAGGCAGTGGGCAGCACAGAGTCAGGCTGCACTGCTAGCTGGGGTAAGAGATGCCAGGCAACTCGGGCAGCTTGGAACCTCTCACCTGCTGGTGTGGGCTTTGTTACAAAGCTCTCAATTCTGAAAATCTATAGGCACTGTCTTAGTCCCAGTGGCTGGGTCACAGCTTTCAGAAAGCCTTGGATATTTGGAAAACCTACAGAGCCGAGAGAAGCCCTCAGTTCCATTTGACTATTTATGGAGTGCTTCCTGCATGTAAAGCCTTACATCAGGTCTCAAGGGGAAGATGAGGTCAGGTAGAAAGAAAGGGGGCAAGGAGTCAGACTGAGGAGGGTTCTAGACCTGACTTTACCCATGTGCCCATGTTCAAATCATTCTCTGAGCCTTGGTTTCTACTTTGTAAATCAAGAATATTTTTCCTGCCTGCACAGCAATGGAATGCCAGTCACACTGTGTTCTACATGGATGGTGCCTTCTAAAATATATATGACTTGAATGGTGCTCTTAAATTTGTGCAAGGCCGGCTTCATAGGTTTTTTTCCCCTGAGAATTGAAACTTAATATATACATAGGTTTGTATAAATTGTAATCCCTATGTGTTTTTAAAAAAATTATTTTAAAATTAAAGTATAGTTGATGTATAATTTTATATAAATTACAGGTATACAATATAGTGATTCATAATTTTTAAAGGTTATACTCCATATATAGTCATTATAAAATATTTGCTATGTTCCCCGTGTTGTACAATATATCCTTGTAGCTTATTTTATACCTAATATTTGTACCTCCTAATCTCCTACCTCTATATTGTCCCTCCCCCCTTCCCTCTCCCCACTGGTAACCACTAGTTTGTTCTCTATATCTGTGAGTCTGCTTTTTTTGTTACAGTCACTAGTTTGTTGTATTTTTTTAGCTTCTGCATATAAGTGATATCATACAGTATTCGTCTTTCTTTGTCTGGCTTATTTTACTTAGCATAATGCCCTCCAAGTCCATACTGCAAACGTTGAAATTCATTCTTTTTTTATGGCTGAGTAGTATTCCATTGTATATATGTACCACATCTTCTTTATCCATTCATCTGTTGATGGACATTTAGTTTGCTTCCTTGTCTTGGCTATTGTAAATAATGCTGCTATGAATATTGGGTGCATGTATCTTTTCAAATTAGAGGGAAGCTTATAGCAATACAAGCTTACCTCAGGAAACAAGAAAAATCTCTTGTTAAATAAACAACCTAACCTTACACCTAAAGAAACTAGAGAAAGAACAACAAACAAAACCAAAGTTAGTAGAAGGATAGAAATCATAAAGATCAGAGCAGAAATAAATGAAATAGAGACTTAAAAAAAATAGGAAAAATCCATGAAACTAAAAGCTGGTTCTTTGAAAAGATAAATAAAATTGATATACCTTTAGTCAAACTCATCAAGAAAAGAAAGGGAGAGGGGCCAAATCAATAAACTTAGAAATAAAAAAGAAGTTCCAACCCACACCACAGAAATACAAAGGATCATAAGAGACTACTACAAAACAACTATATGCCAATAAAATGGACAACCTAGAAGAAATGGACAAATTCTTAGAAAGGTACAATCTCCCAAGACTGCACCAGGAAGAAATAGAAAATTTGAACAGACCAATTACCAGTAATAAAATTGAATCAGTAATTTAAAAACTCCCAACAAACAGAAGTTCAGGACCAGATGGCTTCACAGGTGAATTCTACCAAACAGTTAGAGAAGAGTTAACACCTATCCTTCTGAAACTATTCCAAAAAATTGTAGAGGGGGGAACACTTCTGAATTCATTCTATGAGACCACCATTACCTGATACCAAAACCAGATAAAAAAAAAAAAAAAGAAAATTACAGGCCAATATCACTGATGAACATAGATGCAAAAATCCTCAACGAAATATTAGCACAACGGATCCAACAATAAATTAAAAGGATCATACACCATGATCAAATGGGATTTATCCCAGGGATGCAAGGATTTTTCAATATTTGCAAATCAATCAGTGTGATACACCAGATTAACAAACTGAAGAATAAAAACCATATGATCATCTCAATAGATGCAGAAAAAGCTTTTGACAAAATTTAATATCCATGTATAATAAAAACTCTCAACAAAGTGGGCATAGAGGGAACATACCTTAACATAATAAAGGCCATATATGACCAACCCACAGCTAACATCATACTCAACAGTGAAAAGCTGAATGCATTTCTTCTAATATCAGGAATAAGACAAGGATGCCCACTCTCGCCACTTTTATTCAACATAGTTTTCGAAGTCCTAGCCACAGCAATTAGAGAAGAAAAAGAAATAAAAGGAATCCAAATTGGAAAGGAAGAAGAAAAACGTCACTCTTTACAGATGACATGATACTATGCATAGAAAATCCTAAAGACACCACCAGAAAACTACTAGAGCTCATCTATGAATTTGGTAAAGTTGCAGGATACAAAATTAATATACAGAAATCTCTTGCATTTCTATATACAAACAACGAACTATCAGAAAGATAAATTAAGGAAACAATCCCATTTACTATCTCATTAAAAAGACTAAAATACCTAGGAATAAACCTACCTAAGGAGACAAAAGACCTGTACTCCAAAAACTATAAGACACTGATGAAAGAAATTGAAGATGACACAAATAGATGGAAAGATATACTGTGCTCATGGATTGGAAGAATTAATATTGTTAAAATGACTATACTACCCAAGGCAATCTATAGAGTTAATGCAATCCCTATCAAATTACCAATGCCATTTTTCACAGAACTAAAACAAAAAAATTTAAAATTTATGTGGAAACACAAAAGACCCCAAATAGCCAAAAGAATCTGAGAAAGAAGAACAGAGCTGGAGAAATCATGCTTCCTGACTTCAGACTATACTACAAAGCTATAGCCATCAAAACATTACGATACTGGCACAAAAACAGACACATAGGTCAATGAAACAGAATAGAGAGCCCAGAAGTAAACCCATACAGTTATGGTCAATTAATCTATGATAAAAGAGGCAAGAATACACAGTGGAGAAAAGACAATGTCTTCAATAAGTGGTACTGGGAAAACTGGACAGCTACATGTAAAAGAGTGAAATTAGAACATTCCCTAACACCATATATAAAAATAAACTCAAAATGAATTAAAGACCTAAATGTAAGACCAGATACCTTAAAACTCCTAGAGGAAAACACAGGCAGAACATTCTTTGACATAAATTGTAGCAGTATTTTTTTTTTTTTTTTGCTCCATCTCCTAAAACAAAGGAAATAAAAGCAAAAACAAACAAATGGGACCTAATTGAACTTAAAAGCTTTTGCACAGCAAAGGAATCCATTGACAAAAAGAAAAGACAACTTACTGAATGGGAGAAAATATTTGCAAATGATATGACCAATAAAGGTTAATATCCAACATATATAAACAGCTCATACAGCTCAACATCAAAAAAACAAACAACCTGATTAAAAAATGGGCAGAAGAACTGAATAGACATTTTTCCAAAGAGGAAATGCAGATGATCAACAAGCACATGAAAAGACACTCAACATCACTGATCATTAAGGAAATGCAAGTCAAAACCACAATGAGATGTCACCTCACACCCGTCAGAATGGCTATCATCAGAAAGAACAGAGATAACACATATTGGCGAAGATGTGGAGAAAAGGGAACACTTGTACACTGTTGGTGGGAATGTAAATTGGTGCAGCCACTGTGGAAAACAGTATGGAAGACAGTAAAAAAACTAAAAATAGAACTATCATGTGATCCAACAATTCCACTCCTGGGTATATATGTGAAGAAAAAAACCCCATTAATTTGAAAAGATATATGCACCCAATCAATGTTCCTATGTCCTTTTTTAGTTAAGTGGGTTTTCTCTTGTTAACTACTCCTTTCTCTAGCCCTTTTAAAGTTAGAGTATCATTGTAGGCAGACCCAGGAGACACTCAGATGGAATTCGAATTCCTCGTGCTCATAATCAGAATTGGAAGTCCATGCCCCTGCTTCAGAGAGCAACAGAGTGAATGCTTAGGTCATCCATTTCTTGCAGAAGTTTCTCAAGACTCAACTCCATGACTGGGACTGGCCTCCTTTGTCGCTCTCTTGCTCTGGCAAGACTCAAGATGCCCACAGCTAGCGTTTGTCAACCACAGGGCATGGTGAGCCATGGTTGACCCCCAAACCTTGTGTAATTCCTTGACCCTGAGGTCCAGAGCCCTGATGTCTGGGTGTGCCTTCTCTGCCCTGCTCATTCCCCACTTTAACCGACCTTTAAGAAAGACTCTCAGAGGCAGACTGCCTTCTGCAGTGGTAGCTGAAGCTTTTCCCTTTCAGTCAGACTCTTCCTAGCACAGATGAAGACTCAGCTCCCTCAAGGAGCACAGGAAAAGTCACCTAAAATACAGCCCCGTGCAGATGTGTAGAGTTTACGTGCTAGTCCCTTCAAGTTTATAGAAACAAGCGTGCCTACTCTGGGAGAAGGAAACAGAAAGACCTGCTGCACCTTTTCCTTGAGATTAATGGCTGGGAGATGCTGCAACAGACCTGAACCCCTTCTGGGAAAGGGTGTACTGTTTACCTTTGGAGCCATCAGCATGGTGGTGAGTTAGGCTAAGGGAGGATCCACACCCTTTTTGCATCGCTCTCCAACATGCAGCCTTGTCCAACATGCAGCCTTGTCCAACATGCAGCCTTGCTGGAGCATCAGGTTTCAGCCTGCAGAGCCAGAGTGGGCTGCCGGACAGAAAGAGCTGTTATTTTTCATGTGGTCAGTGTGGAATTCTGTCCAGCAGGGGAACACTGTACGTCCTTTGAGGCTTGGTTCTTTAGTCTTTGCAGCTGAGCCAAATGGCAGTGCCAGGGAGAAGGCGCTGCCCTCTGGTGTATGGATGCTCTTGTCTGTCAAGGCCAAAGAGACTCCAGCTCTGGAGTTTCTGGTGAAAGGCTCTTTTCAGCCCTGGGACATTTGCATTCTGAGCGAGGCTCCAGTCTGACAGGAGACAGCCTCCCTCTGCAGCTGGAGCAAAACTCACTCTGAACCAAACCTTTGGGAGGCTGGGGGTGGAGATGAGGGGAGAGAAGAAAATAGCAGTTGTGTGTATTCTGTCCCCACTCAAAAATGGCTGGCTCATCAATAGGACAGTTTCCTGGAATTCTCTTTTTTCACTCACAAAGACAAGAATAACTATGAATAAAAAAGAAAAAAGTAAGGAAGAAAGGGGGAAAAAAGAAAAACAAAAAAAAGCAGTACTTTCGTCAATTCTCCTCTTTGGGAAGTTAGCCCTAGTTATGCACACTAGAAAGCTCTGTCTACATTGTACAAACACACGGGCTGAAAGTAAATCAAACAGCTAGATGTGTGTGTGTGTGTGTGTGTGTGTGTGTGTGTGTGTGTGAATGCATTTCAATGGGCCAATAGCCAGTTTCTTTTGTTGTTTTGATAAAAACAAAGTGCTTAATACACAAAGCTGAATTAATGATAAATGTCTTATCTATTCCTGAATGCAAATTTTAGAACCAGGCAGGAATGGATTCATATTCCACTTGAGAAATTTGGCAGCTTCATGACTTTGGCTAATTCATGAAATCTCCTTGAGGATCAGGGGAGAACTCCTCACCTATAAAACTGGATTAACAAACCTGTCTAAGATGAGAGAAGACTAGATGGGAGAGCAAATATAAAATGATGGACATGTGGAAGTGGGTCTGGAGAGAGGCAGGGACTGAGTCTGGCAGCCTTGGAAGCTGTAGGAAGTATCTTGTCTTTATCCTAAAAGCAATAGGTGTAGTGAGGTGGATGGACATAGAGTATGTCATACAGAGTGAAGTAAGTCAGAAAGAGAAAAACAAATACCGTATGCTAACACATATGTATGGAATCTAAAAAAAAAAATGGTTTTGATGAACCTAGGGGCAGGACAGGAATAAAGACGCAGATGTAGAGAATGGACTTGAGGACACGGGGAGGGGGAAGGGTAAGCTGGGACGAAGTGAGAGAGTAGCACTGACATATATACACTACCAAATGTAAAATAGATGGCTAGTGGGAAGCAGCTGCACAGCACAGGGAGATCAGCTCCGTGCTTTGTGACCACCTAGAGGGGTGGGATAGGGAGGGTGGGAGGGAGATGCAAGAGGGAGGGGATATGGGGATATATGTATACATATAGCTGATTCACTTTGTTATACAGTAGAAACTAACACAACATTGTAAAGCAATTATACTCCAATAAAGATGTTTAAAAAAATAAATAAAAGCAATAGGAAACTAAAGAAGGCTTTAAGCAAGGTAGTGACTAGTGGCTGTGACATGGAGAAGGCATTGTCAGGGGTGAGAAGGGTCAGGATCCGAGGCAGGAAGACCAGCTGACCATTGCATTATTCCAGCCCAAGTGACTTCAGATATTTTCTGGGCTTTGACCCTCTGTGATTTCCTGGCTTTTGGCACTGCACCTGACTCAAATTCCATGAAACTTCTTTGGTCTTCATGTTCCTAATGTTTGACCCACCACTGTTACTAAATTCACTCCTTGGGTCAAAGGTAGCTTTGGTTTGTTTTTTGTTAAATCAATATTTATTAAGTGCCCATCATATCCTAAGAACCGTACTGGCTGAATATAGAGTTCAATGCAGAGATGGCAAGTAGATTTCAACTGCTCACACTAGTAGAGCCTTCATTGAAAGGGTTCTAGGGCCCCACAGTTAAGAGGGCCAGGACTGAGGAGCGTGTCTGCTCTGGGTGAGGGGAGTATTGCCAGCACCTTTGTCCCATATTTGCCATCTCTGGCCCAGGGGTTCCCAGCTCCGATATTCCACCCTAGCTTGATCCTGGCTCTGCTTGCAACATATTATCCTCAGACAGCTCCCACGAGTCTGGACACAGTAGTTGACACCTCTAGCTGTTTCCTGCCCAGCAACTATTGGAAAAAGAAGCACCCTTTTACCATTGGGACTGCTATGCTAGCAGTACGTTAGCTGACAGGGACCCACATGTGGAGAGAGCATCCCTGATAGTGAACACAGAGGAAAGCAAGGTTGAGAGATAAAGAGGCTGAACAGGAGTTATAGTTTGAAGCCCTGGGTCTAGCAATGTTGGAAGCTCTCATCCAGGGGAGAGACATGCATGTGTGTCCACAAGTGCAGCAAATTAGTACAACCTGGAGAGGCCTCAAACTCAACACAAGGGTAACCACATACAGAGAGTGTGGCAATGGTTGGAGCAAAGTGGCTGAGCTTTAACAACCAACAATCAAAATGGGCTTATGGACACGTGAATGTTTCCTGGCAGATTTTCAGAAACAGTTGGGAAAGGGAACCCCGAAGGACTTAACTTTCTATCATACCAGATGGGTGCTTGAATGGTTGCTTTTGGGGATATCAAAGAGAAGCGTGATGCATAATTCTGATCTGGGACAGCTAAAAGTGGGTGTGCTTTCCCCTGCTCTTTCTTTCCCATCCATAGGGCTGGAAGTAAAGACCTTTGGGAAGGCAAAGCTACAGGACAGAAACCTCTGGGTTCCTGAGTCATCCTTTGGAGAAAAGCTGCTCAGAAGAGCCACACAATCTATATTCAACTGTTATGAGATATAAACTTTGAATGCTAGGCCACTGAGGATTTGAGGTTTATTTGTTACTTTAGCTTATAGTATATTGATTAATACATTGACAATAGATTAATGTACAATAAGTTATACATTAATTAATTATAAATTGATACATTGACAATAAACTAATACATTAATATACAGAAAGAGCTAAAAATTCCATTACTTCAGTGTTTAGAAAGGGTTACCTATATACCGCCCCCCACCAAAAAATCTCTACTACTTATTCATACAATGTTCATTTTGTTGATGATAATGCAAAGTTAAGCAGGCTGAGAGTTTGGTGAGATGAACACTTTCATACATGGCTTACATTGTAAACTGCTGGAAGGTTTTGGAAGGCAATTTGGCAAAATTTATCAATTATCTTAAAAATATTCATACCCTTTGAACAAATGGTTCTACTTCTAGGAATCTAGCCTAAAGAAACTATGAGACATATGTGTAAAGAATAATGTACATATAGATGGTCAACTGACATATGAAAAGATGCTCAAAATCACTAATTATTAGAGAAATGCAAATCAAAACTATAATGAGGTATAACCTCACACTGGTCAGAATGGCCATCATTAAAAAGTCTACAAATAACAAATGCTGGAGAGGGTGTGGAGAGAAGGGAAACCTCCTACACTGTTAGTGGGAATGTAAATTGGTGCAGCCACTATGGAAAATAGTATGGAGGTACCTCAAAACACTAAAAATAGAGTTGTCATATGATCCAGCAATCACACTCCTGGGCATATATTCAGACAAAACTATAATTCGAAAAGATACATGCACCCTAATGTTCATAGCAGTGCTATTTACAATAGCCAAGACATAAAAGCAACCTAAATGTCCATGGACAGATGAACGGATAAAGAAGATGTGGTGTGTATATATATATATATATATATATATATATATATATATATAGGAATACTACTCAGCCATAAAAAAGAATGAAATAATGTCATTTGCAGCAACATGGATGAACCTAGAGATTATCACACTAAGTGAAGTAAGTCAGAAAGAGAAAGACAAATACTGTATATCACTCATATGTGGAATCTAAAATATGACACATATGAACTTATTTATGAAACAGAAACAGACTCACAGACATAGAGAACAGACTTGTGGTTGCCAAGGGGGTGAGGGGTGGGGGAGGGATGGAGTGGGAGGTTGGGGTTAGTAGATGCAAATTACTATATATAGGACGGATAAACAACAAGGTCCTACTGTACAGCATAGGGAACTATATTCAATATCCTGTAATAAACCATAATGGAAAAGAAAAAAAGAATAATGTACAAAGTCATTTATGATCATCATGGAAACAACATAAATTTTAAAAGTGTCAGAATGGTGGGAAATTATGGCACCTGCATAAAATGGAATATTATGTGTCAATTATATCTGTGTTATGAAGACATCTTAATGGCATGGGGAAATGCTTATATTATACTGTCAGTAAATATCAGGAAGTGAAACTATATAAAATCCTACTTATTCTGTGTATATGTATTTAAGGAAAAAACAGAAGAAAATGCACCAAATTTAACAGTTAATAGTGGTTTTTGACAAGCCTCTTAGATAGCCTCATCCACCAGAGGGCAGACAGCAGAAGCAAGAACTACAATCCTGCAGCCTGTGGAACAAAAACCACATTCACAGAAAGATAGACAAGATGAAAAGGCAGAGGGCTATGTACCAGATGAAGGAACAAGATAAAACCCCAGAAAAACAACTAAATGAAGTGGAGATAGGCAACCTTCCAGAAAAAGAATTCAGAATAATGATAGTAAAGATGATCCAGGACCTCGGAAAAAGAATGGAGGCAAAGATCAAGAAGATGCAAGAAATGTTTAACAAAGACCTAGAAGAATTAAAGAACAAACAAACAGAGATGAACAATGCAATACTGAAATGAAAACTACACTAGAAGGAATCAATAGCAGAATAACTGAGGCAGAAGAACGGATAAGTGACCTGGAAGACAGAATGGTGAAATTCACTGCCACAGAACAGAATAAAGATAAAAGAATGAAAAGAAATGAAGACAGCCTAAGAGACCTCTGGGACAACATTAAACACAACAACATTTGCATTATAGGGGTTCCAGAAGGAGAAGAGAGAGAGAAAGGACCCGAGAAACTATTTGAAGAGATTATAGTCGAAAACTTCCCTAACATGGGAAAGGAAATAGCCACCCAAGTCCAGAAAGCGCAGAGTCCCATACAGGATAAACCCAAGGAGAAACACGTTGAGACACATAGTAATCAAACTGGCAAAAATTAAAGACAAAGAAAATTTATTGAAAGCAGCAAGGGAAAAACAACAAATAATATACAAGGGAACTCCCATAAGGTTAACAGCTGATTTCTCAGCAGAAACTCTACAAGCCAGAAGGGAGTGGCATAATACTTAAAGTGATGAAAGGGAAGAACCTACAACCAAGATTACTCTACCCAGCAAGGATCTCATTCAGATGCGATGGAGAAATCAAAAGCTTTACAGACAAGCAAAAGCTAAGAGAATTCAGCACTACCAAACCAGCTCTACAACAAATGCTAAAGGAACTTCTCTAAGTGGGAAACACAAGAGAAGAAAATGACCTACAAAAACAAACCCAAAACAATTAAGAAAATGGTCACAGGAACATACATATCGATAAATACCTTAAATGCGAATGGAGTAAATGCTCCAATCAAAAGGCACAGGCTTGCTGAATGGACACAAAAACAAGACCCATATACATGCTGTCTACAAGAGACCCACTTCAGACCTAGGGACACATACAGACCGAAAGTGAGGGGATGGAAAAAGATATTCCATGCCAATGGAAATCAAAAGAAAGCTGGAGTAGCAATACTCATATCAGATAAAATAGACTTTAAAATAAAGAATGTTACAAGAGACAAGGAAGGACACTACATAATGATCAAGGTATCAATCCAAGAAGAAGATATAACAATTATAAATATATATGCACCCAACTTAGGAGCACCTCAATACATAAGGCAACTGCTAACAGCTATAAAAGAGGAAATCGACAGTAACACAATAATAGTGGGGGACTTTAACACCTCACTTACACCAATGGACAGATCATCCAAAATGAAAATTAATAAGGAAACACAAGCTTTAAATGACACAATAGGGCTTCCCTGGTGGCGCAGTGGTTGAGAATCTGCCTGCTAATGCAGGGGACACGGGTTCGAGCCCTGGTCTGGGAAGATTCCACATGCCACGGAGTGGCTGGGCCCGTGAGCCACAGCTGCTGAGCCTGCGCGTCTGGAGCCTGTGCCCCGCAATGGGAGGGGCCGCGATAGTGAAAGGCCCGCGCACCGTGATGAAGAGCGGTCCCCGCACCGCGATGAAGAGTGGCCCCCGCTTGCCGCAACTGGAGAAAGCCCTCGCACGAACAGAAGACCCAACACAGCCAAAAAATAAATAAATAAATAAATAAAGTAGTTATAAAATTAAAAAAAAAAAAAATGACACAATAGACCAGATAGATTTAACTGATATTTATAGGACATTCCATCCAAAAACAGCAGACTACACTTTCTTCTCAAGTGCGCACAGAACATTCTTCAGTATAGATCACATCTTGGGTCACAAATCAAGCCTCAGTAAATTTAAGAAAATTGAAATCATATCAAGCATCTTTTCTGACCACAACGCTATGAGATTAGAAATCAATTACAGGGGAAAAAAAAACGTAAAAAACACAAACACATGGAGGCTAAACAATACGTTACTAAATAACCAATAGATCACTGAAGAAATCAAAGAGGAAATCAAAAAATACCCAGACACAAATGACAATGAAAACATTGATGATCCAAAACCTATGGGATGCAGCAAAAGCAGTTCTAAGAGGGAAGTTTATAGCTATACAAGCCTACCTCAAGAAACAAGAAAAATCTCAAATATACAATTTAACCTTACACCTAAAGGAACTAGAGAAAGAAGAACAAACAAAACCCAAAGTTAGCAGAAGGAAAGAAATCATAAAGATCAGAGCAGAAATAAATTAAATAGAAACAAAGAAAACAATAGCAAAGATCAATAAAACTAAAAGCTGGTTCTTTGAGAAGATAAACAAAATTGATAAACCATTAGCCAGACTCATCAGGAAAAAGAGGGAGAGGACTCAGATTGATAAAATTAGAAATAAAAAGGAAGTTACAACAGACACCACAGAAATACACAGCATCCTAAGAGACTACTACAAGCAACTCTATGACAATAAAATAGACAACCTGGAAGAAATGGACAAATTCTTGGAAAGGTATAACCTTCCAAGACTGAACCAAGAAGAAACAGAAAATATGAACAGACCAATCACAAGTAATGAAATTGAAACTGTGATTAAAAATCTTCCAACAAACAAAAGTCCAGGACCAGATGGCTTCACAGGTGAATTCTATCAAACATTTAGAGAAGAGCTAACACCCATCCTTCTCAAACTCTTCCAAAAAATTGCAGAGGAAGGAACACTCCCAAACTCATTCTATGAGGCCACCATCACCCTGATACCAAAATCAGACAAAGATACTACAAAAAAAGAAAATTACAGACCAATATCACTGATGAATATAGATGCAAAAATCCTCAACAAAATACTAGCAAACAGAATCCAACAACACATTAAAAGGATCATACACCATGATCAAGTGGGATTTATCCCAGGGATGCAAGGATTCTTCAATATACACAAATCAATCAATGTGGTACCCCATATTAACAAATTGAAGAAGAAAAACCATATTATCATCTCAATAGATGCAGAAAAAGTTTTTGACAAAATTCAACACCCATTTATGATAAAAACTCTCCAGAAAGTGGGTAAAGTGGCCTATCTCAACATAATAAAGGCCATATATGACAAACCCACAGCAAACATCATTCTCAATGGTGAAAAACTGAAAGCATTTCCTCTAAGATCAGGAACAAGACAAGGATGTCGACTCTCACCACTATTATTCAACATAGTTTTGGAAGTCCTAGCCATGGCAATCAGAGAAGAAAAAGAAATAAAAGGAATACAAGTTGGAAAAGAAGAAGTAAAACTGTCACTGTTTGCAGATGACATGATATTATACATAGAGTATCCTAAAGATGCCACCAGAAAACTACTAGAGCTAATCAATGAATTTGGTAAAGTTGCAGGATACAAAATTAATGCATAGAAATCTCTTGCATTCCTATACACTAATGATGAAAAATCTAAAAGAGAAATTAAGGAAACACTCCCATTTACCATTGCAACAAAAAGAATAAAAGACCTAGGAAAAAACCTACCTAGGGAGACAAAAGACCTGTATGCAGAAAACTATAAGACACTGTTGAAAGAAATGAAAGATGATACCAAAAGACGGAGAGATATACCATGTTCTTGGATTGGAAGAATCAATACTGTGAAAATGACTATACTAGCCAAAGCAATCTACAGACTCAATGCAATCCCTATCAAATTACCAATGGCATTTCTTACAGAACTAGAACAAAAAATCTTAAAATTTGTATGGAGACACAAAAGACCCCAAATAGCCAAAGCAGTCTTGAGGGAAAAAAACGGAGCTGGAGGAATCAGACTCCCTGACTTCAGACTATACTGCAAAGCTACAGTAATCAAGACAATATGGTACTGGCACAAAAACAGAAATATAGGTCAATGGAACAGGATAGAAAGCCCAGAGATAAACCCACGCACCTATGGTCAGCTAATCTATGACAAAGGAGGCAAGGATATACAATGGAGAAAAGACAGTCTCTTCAATAAGTGGTGCTGGGAAAACTGGACAGCTACATGTAAAAGAATGAAATTAGAACACTCCCTAACACCATACACAAAAATAAACTCAAAATGGATTCGAGACCTAAATGTAAGACCAGACACTATAAAACTCTTAGAGGAAAACATAGGAAGAACACTCTTTGACATAAATCACAGCAAGATCTTTTTTGATCCACCTCCTAGAGTAATGGAAATAAAAACAAAAATAAACAAATAGGACCTAATGAAACTTAAAAGCTTTTGCAAAGCAAAGGAAACTACAAACAAGACGAAAAGACAATCCTCAGAATGGGAGAAAATATTTGCAAATGAATCAATGGACAAAGGATTAATCTCCAA
Organism: Balaenoptera borealis; assembly: GCF_965194805.1. NCBI lineage: Eukaryota > Metazoa > Chordata > Mammalia > Artiodactyla > Balaenopteridae > Balaenoptera > Balaenoptera borealis. The sequence goes on from NC_138868.1 coordinate 43,612,352, forward strand.
AATATATAAACAGCTCATGCAGCTCAATATTAAAAAAAGAACAATCCAATCCAAAAATGGGCAGAAGACCTAAACAGGCATTTCTCCAAAGAAGACATACAGATGGCCAAGAAGCACATGAAAAGATGCTCAACATCACTAATTATTAGAGAAATGCAAATCAAAACTACAATGAAGTATCACCTCACACCAGTTAGAATGGGCATCATCAGAAAATCTACAAACAAATGCTGGAGAGAGTGTGGAGAAAAGGGGACCCTCTTGCACTGTTGGTGGGAATGTAAATTGATAGAGCCACTATGGACAACAGTATGGCGGTTCCTTAAAAAACTAAAAATAGAATTACCATATGACCCAGCAATCCCACTACTGGGCATATACCCAGAGAAAACCATAATTCAAAAAGACACATGCACCCCAATGTTCACTGCAGCACTATTTACAATAGTCAGGTCATGGAAGCAACCTAAATGCCCATTAACAGACGAATGGATAAAGAAGATGTGGTACATATATACAATGGAATATTACTCAGCCATAAAAAGGAACGAAATTGGGTCCTTTGTAGAGATGTGGATGGATCTAGAGACTGTCATACAGAGTGAAGTAAGTCAGAAAGACAAAAAAACAAATATCGTATATTAACGTGTATATGTGGAACCTAGAAAAATGGTACAGATAAACCAGTTTGCAGGGCAGAAATTGAGACACAGATGTAGAGAAGAAACGTATGGACACCAAGGGGGGAAAGCGGCCACGGGTGGGGGTCGTGGTGGGATGAATTGGGAGATTGGGATTGACATGTATACACTGATGTGTATAAAATGGATGACTATTAAGAACCTGCTGTATAAAAAATAAATAAAATAAAATTCAAAAACTTTTTAAAAAATAAATAAAAAAATAAAATAAGCTCCCACAAGGACTCAGAGGCAAAGAATATACAAATCAATTTTCACTGCAAAGTAAAGGAGCTGTTACAGTGGAGGATTACTGGACTGAATGTCAATATTATGACATAGTATGAGTATGTTTCATGTTTGGTAATTGCAATCATTGTTGCTTTTGTTGTGGTCATCCATGTACAATGCTTGGTGTCAGTCTATTTATCCCTTGTAAAAATAAAATACAGTGTGTGTGTGTGTGTGTGTGTGTGTGTGTGTATATGTGAAAAATAAATAAATAAATAAAATAAGCTACAAGGATATATTGTACAACACAGGGAATATAGCCAATATTTTATAATAACTATAAATGGAGTTTAATCCAAAAATTGTGAATTACTATATTGTATACCTGTAACTTACATCATACTGTACATCAATAAAAAATCAATAAAAATAAAAGTTTAAAAGAAATAGTGGTTTTTGTCTTATTGATGGGATTATATGGAATTTCTATTTTTTTCTGTATACTTTCCTATATTTTCCAGTTTTAAGGAATGCTGATATATATTTTTTTTATAATCAAGAAAAAAAATTGCAAAAAGCTTTATTTTAGAATGTTTGCCAGAGTGTTTCCCAACAGGTTGAGGTTGTCATTGGGCTTCTCAAAGGTGAGGTTGCACTTCCTGAGATATGTTCAGGAGATGGTCTTTACCCAGGCCTCTAAGTGTAGCCCTTACCTGATGGCCACTCAATGGTTCATCAGAAAAGCCTCAGGGCTTGTAGTGAATGTCTGAGCATGTAATAAAGGCAGTAATCAGGGTAAATGATTTCTGCAAGTTGGGGAGAATTTTGCAAGTGATGCTCACCCCCATCTAACCTCTGCCCTCTTTCTGCTGCAGAAAGATAGAGGGCAAGGAAGGAGTGCTCAGGGAAAAGTTGGGGTGGGGGGGATGGGGTGAAGAACAAGAGTAAGAGGGAGAATGTGCAAGAACAAGAGAAAGAGCATGAAGGCAACAGATTTTGGAGGGGAAAAGTATACTTAACTTCTGGCATTGCAGAGAGATGTCAATAGGGATTTGCAACAGAATAATCAGAGTTACCGCATTACAGGTAGAAGATGCTTGAATAATTTCAAATGAAGAGATGGAGACTTTTCTGTAATTATTACAAAAGCCCTGATATCTAGAGGTATGCATTCTGATGTAATGAACCCAGATTAGAATTACCAAATAATAATCATTTTAAAAAGAGATGAGCATTTGAGCAATTGAGTACAACCAAAATGAAGATATTTCCCTCTCTCTAAAAAGGAAGAATTGAATATTAATATCACATCAGTGTTGTATGGTTTTCATTACTTGTTTTAGTGTTTCCCTTTGGCTCCAGAGATGCAAATGGGAATATCTGATAGAGAAAAAATTAACATACTTAGTACAGCAATGTGAATTGGAGGAGTGGGTGAAACACACCAAGTCAACTGCTTCATCGATGCTTCATTCATTCATTTACTCACTCATTTAGCCCTTGTGTGCCAAGAATCAACCAAAATGTGCCTGCACTGGAGACACAGAGATGAATCAGTTCTCTGTTTTCAATGAGCACAGAATCTAATGAGGAAGACAACCATGTAAATAAACCAATTATTACACAGTGTGAGAAGTGCTGTAATGATGGAAATATACAAAGTGTACAGCACACACCCTTGATGGGATAGTATATTCATGAACCTGTAGGAGGGTCCAGGTCAAGGGAGTAGGAAGGGAATTTGAAGTGGTGACAGGAGCATGCCATGCAAAGTCAGAGAGGTGAAAGGCAGGGCATGTTTGGGGGACCAAGAGATATTTGGTGTGGCTAAAACTTGGATGTGGGGAGTAACAGCCTATGAATCTGGTGCTACATTGAGAATGACCTCCTGCAATGCAATAGCATCTCTCAATCTTGGCTGAGGATTGGTTGGGGAGTTTTAAAAATACTGATGTCGGGGTCCCACCCAGGGATTCTTATTTAATTGACCTGTCAAGTGGTTTGGCCAGTGGGACCACAAAAGCTCCCCAGGTGACGTTAATATGCAGCCATGGTTGAGAACCATTGCTCAAGGGGATAGAAAGTCTTTGAATAATCTAATCGAATCAATTAATTGTTTTATAATATTAATTTGGCATCATTTTGGAGGCCAGAGACTGGTGGCAGAGAGGCACATTAGAGACCAAGTACAAATGTCCAGGTAAGAGAGGGTAAAGGTCTTAAACAACACATTGACCATAAGGAAGGAGGGGAGGGAACAGGTCTGAAATATACCAGGGAGGGAGAATTGGTGGGCTGGGGTGGGAGGAGCGAAAAGAACAAAAACAGTCCACTTTCCTGGTGAATGTCGGTGCCTCCACTGACGTATGAAACCCAGGAGAGGAAACAGGGTTGGTGCATGCTTAAGGTGTTTGGAAAGCAGGAGTGGAGATGATAAGTTCAATTTGTCTCTTGTTGCATTTGAGGCGTTTGTCTAAGTTTTCCATCTTTCAAGGCCCAGCCATCACTTTACAAGCTTTTCCAGTTGCTTGGATACCACAGATCAGATTGTTCAATATCCATTCCAATTTTCTTCTAGATGCTTTCTGATGATGCAGAGGTTGCACAGAAAAAGAAGCCTATATTTTTTCAGACCCCAATACAGCTAGGGTTCTGCATGAGGTTTAGGCTCTGCCAGTCAGAAGTATCCACACAAGATTCAACAGATAAAAGGGAAACACGATGAGATGGAAGCCACTCTTCTGAGTTGAAGCAGCTTGTGCTGCCGGTAGCTCTGTCTGCAAACACTCCCATGCAGGCATGTGGGTTTGGGGGTTTTCTTTGGCATTTGAACAGAGATCACAACTCCCCTCCTCTTATTTTACAAAAGAAAGGGGCACCTGTCACCCCTTCTCCTCGTAAATCTTACTATAGGGCTTTGCCCTGGAGTGAAAAATCCTCTGGATTCCAAATAACAGGACAATTTGTAATATTTATTTCTAATTGTATTTATGAAGCCTCCTTTAATCAAGGCACCATTGATGTGTTATTGGGCTCTTCCCTTGCTTAATACATATTTCCATTAAGAAAAAAGTGTGCCTGTAAAAAAGCAGATTTTGATGCACACTGGGATGATATAAAATTTAGACATATTACAGAGTGTGGTATGGGGTGATAATTTTTATCTAATCACCTCTCTCTATCATCCCCAAATATTGTCAAGGAATACCTTACTTCTGACAGTACAGCCTCTTAAAGTACAGCAGAGTACAGGTGAAAAGTAATGAGAGCAGCTATGTCTCATTTCCTCTCTTACCAATCCACTCAGGGCAAAGCTCTGTTATCTGTCTGTCTCGCCTTCAGAATTAGGATACTCAACATTCATGAAAAGCATACTGGGAAATACTAACCTCCTAGGAGGTGTGTCCTCTCTGCATTTTCTCCATTTTCATTAAGGGAAAAGACCTTGGTGAGAACTCTCATTCATTTGGTCTTGATCTGTGTCTCATTTGCATCTTTTGTATTTCAAGGAAAAGAAGGTGATAAGCTTCATGTTTATCTCCTAAAAACCCAACATTACTTTTTTTTAAACTAAAAATATTCTGTGAGAGGCAAGAAGTGTTTTAAATTTTTCTGCACACTTATTTAACCTCCTTTTTTATTTTGCTTTTACAAAAGGATTATTGGATAACACATTTAACACTTACAGACTTATGGTCACAGGAAATAAAAATAAATAAAATCTTCAATTTGTATACTTAGTTTTGTTGAAGAAAAAGTATTGAGTAATAAGCAAAAAAAATTAGACTAAAACGATATAGAAGGCTAAAATACAGTATGGGAAATGGAATGGAAAGCAAAATTCAAGAAGAGAAAACCACAATGTTAGATATTAGACAACCAAAGAAGATTTGCATATGTATTTCTTTAAATGGATTATGATGGGAACTAAGATTTATGATACTACTGGATACATTTAAAATAATTATATGTCAGCTTAATTTTTAAAATTAATATTTACAGTGTATCATAAATTACATCATTTACAGCTATTTAATGATGAAATATTTTAGCTGTCAACTTAAAAATGTGCAAATAGGTACACAGTTTTTCAAAATTCTTTTAGATGGAATGCCAATAAAAGTAGTAAAGTAAATCAGACAAAGACAAATATCATACGATATCACTCATATGTGGAATCTAATTTTAAAATATGATACAAATGAACTTATTTACAAAACAGAAACAGACTTACAGATATCAAAAACGAATTTATGGTTACCAAAGGGGAAATGTGAAGGGGGAGGGATAAATCAGGAGCTTGGGATTAACACACACACACTACTATATATAAGACAGATAACCAACAAGAACCTACTGTAGAGTGTAGGGAACTCTACTCAGTATTCTGTGATAACCTATATGAGAAAAGAATCTGAAAAAGAATGAATACATGTATATGTATAACTGAATCACTTCGCTGTACACCTGAAACTAACACACATTGTAAATCAGCTATACTCCAATAAAATTTAAAAAAAAGAAAAAAGAAAAGTGTGAAGGCCATTTATCCAGAGACAAGCCTGGGGAGCTTCTGGATAAGGTCAACTCTCCCCTCCTTCCTCCCCAGCTACTCCACCACCACCACCTGCATGGCTGAGCCTGGGTGGGATCAGAGAACGCAAACTAACTTAGCAGTAGCTAAAGAGAAATACCACTGGAAGCATCAGCCTGCTGCTGAGGGCCCGTGTTCAGATAACTTCCCAAACTTAAGCAGGAGAGACTTCAGGTCCTTGACTGGTTGCATTATTTATGCCTATGATCCCCTCTGTCAGGCTAATCCAGACTTGACAAAAATTAAAAGTGTGGGCATGTCTTGCTGAGCTGTGTCACACATGTGTCATCCACCATTTACACATGGCTGACTTTACAACCATTTACAACTTATAGTTACAAGCAGGAACATGCTAGTTTGGGTAGTAATAGCTATTTGGATAAGTGTTCAGGGTTTATGAACAGTTGCACATAATGGACAAAGTGAAACGTGGGTCATTGACATGCTTTTCTTCACCTTCCTTCTCATCTTGGTCCCCTCTTGAAGGTTCCTTACTTTACCTGCACACATCTGGCTCTTGGGAATGAAAAGATTTTTAAAACTCAAAAGGTTTTACTCAGTACAGGGGTTGGAGTGGTCTCCAGGCGACTTCTCGCCTCAAATTGTCTGTTTGTCCGTGATTTAGAAACCCCTCTGAGATCCTGCCATCTCGAAGTCTTTGTTAGGGAGCCAAAGCCCTGCAGGCAGCTTCCCCAGATGTCAGTGCCTTGGCAATGTTCTGGTCTGAACACGATTTTAATAGCAACTAATTCCCTTGGCTGTGGCACTGCTGCAAATGGCTCATTGCTTTACAGGCAAGTTTCAACAGTCATGTAACCAGATAAGAATATTTGCCAGAACAATAGCATGTGGTAGAAAAGAGCTAAGGCATGTCAGGGGACCGCTGTGAGGCAGGTAGCACAATGGAAGGTGGGATGAATTATCTATGTTTTGGAGTGATTACTTATTTAAATCTTTAATAGTTCCTGACATTAACAGGGGGTTGTTTTTTATTTTTAGTACATTTGTACTAATTATTTTTTAGTACATTTGTAATGTCCAAGAGGGAGTTTGTACTCAGGGACAACGGCTGCCAGTAAAGTGGGTGTAGGCTGTCAGAGGAGTTATTCTTAAATTCCAACCCACGCTTGGAGGGAGGGGAAAGCCACCGTCCAGAAATGCTGCTGGACCCATGCCAGCCTGAAGCAGCAAATTCATCCCTGTTTTTGAGGTGCCATGACCCCATCCCCTACCACTCACCCAATAGGTCATCAGAAATCCTGTTGTTTCATCCCTCTAGTGGTCCATTCATTCAGGATTCTGCCCCAGGACAGGGGTGGGGTGGGGGTGGGGGTGGGGGGTGGTAGGAGGGTACCAGTGGATGGTGTACGCGAGGCTGGGATGTTCAGTCTCGGAGATGTCAACCTCTAAAGCATATGGCATTATTCAAACATCTGTCATTTGCCTTATAGCCAATGATAAACTAACTCACAATGCATTTAAACCCACAGTGCCTCTAGTTGGAGGTTCAGCTTAGGCTACCTCTGATAATATGAAGGATCAGATGACTTGAATGAATTGGTACTCGCAAAAAGGCCATCTTTTCTTGCATTCATTTTTAGTGATAGCTATCGTTCTTTGTTATCTGCTTTGCAGCAGGTTCTTTAAGCAGATCAATGTAAATTCTCATCTTTGAGTTACCAAACAAATAGTCTTATTCCTTTTTCTCCAGATAAAGAAGCTGAGACTCAAAGAGATGACTGAATTTTCTCCAAGTGAGTGACTTCTATGGAGTAGAACCCAGTCTATCTGACTCTGGAGTCTAGGTCCTTTCCACTACATTTGCTGTCGCTAACTTTGCTTTCCCTGAACTTGGGTGATAAGTCCACAGTTCTGACCATGTGCCTTGTGATTTTGTAGACTTTGGCATCTCTGAGTTTTTCCAACAATAGAGTCCTCTTTGCCTTAGAATCCATGGGAAGGCAGTGGCTCTAGGCTACAACTTCTCTCATTTGCCCTTCTCTGGAATTTTCCAGCTTTGCCAAGTTTTCCTTGAATTTCAATGGTCAGTCCCAAAACCAGCGCTCCAGAGGCCAATGTCCTTTTGTTTGGTACAAGGATAGGGAGCCATTTCTTGCTTGGTTTTTAATACCCAATATTGACCACAAAACTCCAAAATTTTTGAGTTGGAAAGAAGCTTAGGAATCCCAGTGGTACTCAAATGTAAGTGTGCAACAGAATCATTAGCAGGGCTTGTGTATCTATTGCTGCATAACAAATTACCCCAAACTTAGCAGCTTGAAATAACAAAAATTTATTATCTCATGCAGTTTCTGAGGGTCAGAAATCCAGGATTAGCTTAGCAGAGTGGTTCTGGCTCAAGGTCTCTGATGAGACTGCAGTCAAGGTGCTTGTTGGGACTGCAGTCATCTGAAGGCTTGATTGGGGCTGGATGATCTGCTTCTAAAAGGACTTACATGTCTGGAGGTGAGGTCTCTTCTTCACCAGGGGGCCTATCTATAAAGCTGCCTGAATGTCCTAAAAACCTGGCATCTGGCTTTCCTACAGCCAGTGATCCAAGAAAGATCAGGAGAATAACCAAGATGGAAGCCACAGTGTATTTTGAAATATAATCTTGGAGGAGACATATCATCCCTTCTGAAGTATTTTAGTCATCAGACAGACCAATTCTGGTGCAAGGTGGGACAGGGCTACACAAAGTTGTGAATTCCAGGAAGTGAGGATCACTGGGGACCATCTTGGAGTTTGGATATCACAGCTTGTTGAAACACAGATTTCTGGGCCCCATCCCTAGAGTTCTG